>NC_045627.1:36285554-36947221 GCF_009829155.1 Mustela erminea | reverse complement strand
GGCCAAGGTGGGCAAAACCAAGAGTCAGGGTTGAGAGTGGATTGCTGGTTTTGCAGTGTCAGGGCAAATAGCCCAGAGGCTGCTTGACTGTATAAAGGTGTTCCTAACAGTTTGGGAATGAACTGTATTTCAAGCAAGCCAGAGGTGGGAATTGGAGAAAGGAGGTGTGTGTGTGTGTGTGTGTGTGTGTGTGTGTGTTTAAGGAACTGTGGAATAAAGAATCTTTGTATAAAGAGTATAAAGACCCCTAATCTTTCCACTTTGAGGCCAGACATTTTGTTGTGGGGCCTTCTTAAAAGGAGACCAGCTTGTGGGTGGAAATTCCCTAACCAAACTTCTCTTGGGAAACTCTGGATCCCCTGAGAGAGAGGCCTTGGCTTCCTGCACTCTTCCGCCTATGACTACGTGAGGCCTTCCAGTCTGCACCCTTGCTAGGTTCCAAATAGGCTCCTGCCCTATGGGCAGAGAGCTGGATTCCTCCTCCCCGTGGCCCCAGGCCTTGGCCTAGGGCCTCCTGAGAGGAAGTGCTTCTAGAGTGAGGAGGCTTTGCAGGGGCGGCGCATTCATGAAGGCAGGTTCAGAGAGCTGAAGCAGTGTCCCGGGTCACACAGCGTGTCTGCCGCAGAGCTGGGATCAGAATCCAGAGTCTGGTACTGAGCCGGAAAAAGAGACAAGACCAGGGGTCAGTAGACTACCTTAGGCTGAGCTTTGCCAAGTATAGTCTGTGTGACCAAGGGCAAGTTTCTTTCTTTTTAGGCTGCAGTACCTCATCCGTCAAAGGGAAGAAACCAGGAGGCTCACAGGGCTCACAGGTGAACTCTGAGGTCCTGTGAAAATGCAGAGCATATTCTGTTCCAAGCAACACCAAGACCATCTAGTTATTTGAAAATGGCACCACCAAACTAATCTATATGAAGTTCAGGCAAAAGAGAGTTCCTTTTTCTCCTCTTTCTGGCTCTTTAAAAGCTGTGAAGTCAAGAGCCAGACTGTGGTTTTGTGTGTGAGGGCAGATGGAGCAAGAATGTGTGTGTGTGTGTGAGTGGGAACTTGGAGAAGAGGCTGTGAGATGATCAGGCTGGAACTGTCTCCATCTGGCCCTCCACAAATCCACCAAATGACCTCAGGATAAAATGACCTCCCTTCTCGGGGTCTCAGTTTTCCCAGCTGAAGAGTGGGGGCCCTGTGGAGATGGAAAAGTGATCACCGATTTTCCCCCTTGCCATCCCAAAAGCTCGCCTAGCCCCCTCCCTGAACCCCACCCCATTCTTCATGCCTTAAACGTGGGAAGTCAAGAGGGACCCCAGCAGCCTGACTCATGAGCAATGGGCTGGGGCCTTCCCCGGAGTCCGTCCTGGCAAGCAGAGAGCAAAACCTCACCCCGGTTCTCTACCCCCACCCCCTTCCCTGGGGCTACAACGGTTGCTTTTGTTGGCAAGTATTGTATGTCCAAGCTCTTTTCTACTGAGGAAGCCTTTGTTAGGAAGAGAGGACAGGAGAGCATAATTCAGAGTCTGGGCGGAAGGTAGAGGAAATGGCTGAGGGGCAGGCCCCATTTCTAGAGGTCCACAGGGCCAAAGCAAAAAAATCTATAGGCATCAGCTGGGGACACTCCTAGGAAGGCAAGTTCTGGGTTCCCTGTCTCTTACCTTGGGATCCTTGCCCAGTAGAGTATGGCGTGGATGTTTCTCCTGCTGACAGCGCTCCAGCTTTTATCCAATGCTCCTTCTACCCAAGACCCCGGCAGAGGAGGGGGGAATGCAAACAGCTGGCACGGCGTGCAGTCAGCAGCCAACTGGAAGACACGACAGGTGAATGAGAACGCCTGAAAACCAAGTAAGATGCAAAAGAGATAGTAGGCGTTCAATAAAATATCCTCCACTTCTGGTACCAGAAACCCCTTGAGCCTAGCCTCAAGCAAAACCCGCCTTGGAGCAGAGTCACCAGTGAGGGATACAGGGATTCCAGAAAGGAAGGGGTTCCTGACAAGTTTAGTAGAAGACCTGGGTCCAAGCCAAAGCCCACAGGCTTCCCTGAGAGGTCACGTGGGTCAGCTTGTCTTCCTTTTTTCTTTTTTAAAACTCTTTCTGTTGTGAAAACTAGGAGGCACCCAGAAGAGTGCTCTCTGCTCGTTTTCTACACAGGGTAAACTGAGGCCCAGAAAACAGAGGCGACTTCCCCAAGGCCACACAGTGGGCTGGTTCAGGGCCAGGATAACAACCCAAGACTCCCAGCTCCTGGTCAGATGATCCTAGAGCATCACCCTGTTTGTCCCTCCTGCTCAGGACCTCGGCCCTTTGGCTACTCATCATTGGTTTGAATCTCATTCCTAAGGGAAGAAGAAAGGTTTGGAGCTCTTCTTCCTGATATCTGAGACCCGTGGTCCCACTAAGAAGTTCCAGGTCAGTAGTTTTTAATCAGGGTCCCGTGGACCAGCAGAAGCAGTATCGCTTAGGTATTTGCTATCAATTTGAATTCTCAGGCCCCGCCCCAGACCTGTTCAACAAGAATCTCAGAGGGGCAGGGCCCAGCAACCAGGCTTTAGCAAACCTTTCGGGGATTCTAACCATGCTCAAATGTAAGAATCACTATTCTAAGCAAAGCCTTGTAAACGAGGGCCAAATTAGGATGAGAACAAGCTCACTGAGGATCTGTGACCCGCTTCTCATTCAGGGTTACCACGCTCACCTCCTAGGCCAGTCCCTCAAGCCTAGCCTCGAGCTATATCTGAAGTCTGGGTCTGGACAGAGTTCCAGATGCATCTAGAGCAACCAGAGACCATGCCTCATGGTCCTTCTCCACATCACCCTTCTCCATCCCCCTCCCCTGGCCCCAGCATTCCCTTTGCACATTTCTTGGCAATTGTCTAGTGACTGTATCTAGGAGACCCGGACGGGTTAAGTTAACCACAGTGATTTGTCATACATTATGGAACAGCTGACACCCCCGAGACCGACTGAACCATGAGATCAGTTAGAAACAATGCTGTTTGTGCCCTGTATATAGACACTATATGGTTGTGGTTACTGCATGTTGAGGGGTTCAGGGAGAGGAGGTCTTCATGTCCTTGTAAGGAGGGATGCCAGAAAGGCCAGCTGTCCTTCAGGAATTCCGTGTCTGCCATTTCCTTTCCAGAAACTGTAGGTTTATAATTGCAAACCAAAGTCCAGTGCAGGTCCTGACATTGGCCCCCTGGGGCTCAAGAGAGGCAGGCAGAAGGCAGAGACCCTCTCCTATTTCTGGGAGTCCCTTGGTTGTGATAGAAGGTCTCGGAGAGATTTGGCAAGGACTTACTACTCACAAGCCTTTCTTCAAATCATGGTGACATCCTGCAGCAAAGATGGGCCAGGCCTCCCCATTCTGGTCCTCTCTCCAGGGAGGTGGGTTACACGTAACCAAATAAATAAATAAATACGACTTAATGTATTACTCCATGTAATATGGAATACTGAAACACGCCTCCGCCTGCCTGGTTAATTTGGCAGCCCAGCAGAATTATCCGGCAACCCATTTCTTTCCTCCTTCCACTCTGCCATGTTTGTGGTTAGTCTAGTCCTCAGGCTTGTCCCCTCTTAGTCACAAAATGGCTGCATTAGTGCCAGCCTAAAGCACATGTTCACCAAATGCAATGGTGACCAAGGCAATGGAAAAGGGAGTTCTTTCTTGTCCCCTCTTTTTAAAAATTCTATTACACAAATTTTCAAACATACACAAAAGAAGACAGAGTAGTGTGAAGCCACTACCCACCCAACACCTTCTGCATTTTCCCACAACCCAACTTCTATCATTACTAGCCCAAGATGGGTCTTCCTTCATCATTGCCCCTCCCCTCCATACATCCTGGGTTATTTTAAAGCAAATCTCAGACATCATCTCCCATTTCGTATTAGTAGCTGATAGATAAAGACTCTCTCTTCTTCAAAGAAAAAAACAAAACAACATCAACAACCAAAAGACATTTCTTTGTTACATCTAACAAAATTATTCACAGTTCCTTAAAGTCATCTTATATCCGCTCATAATTTGAATTTCTTGGTCACAGAAATTTGTTTTCTTTAGTTTTGTTTTGAAGACTTGGTTTGTTCAAATCAGAGTCCAAACAACGTCCACACAATGCGTTTGGCTGGTGTGTCTCAGAAGACTCCTTTAATCTAGACCATGGGTGGGCGGACACGTGGGGCCAAACCCAGCCCACCGCCTGCTTCTGTACACACGGTCTACCACCTTCACTTGTTTACACTTTCTTAGCTTCATCTCATGCTACAAAGCAGAGTGGAGTTATTTCCACAGTGCCAGTATGAGCCACCAAGACTAAAATATTTATTACTTGGCCTTTACAGAAAAGGTTTGATGACCCTGAATCTAAACAATTTCCCTTGTCTTTCTTTTTCTCCTCCCCATTTTTTGGGTTTTCTCCCACAGAATTCCGCATTTTCTGGTGTCCCCTTTGAGGAGTCAGGTAGAAGCTTCCAGAGCCTGCCTACAGCACTGTAGCCTCTCAAGTCCCAATACCCAAAATTCCCCACAGCCAGTCCCTCATGAGGCCTGAGGCCCTCCTTGGAAGCACATGGCTGCTCACGGGATAAAAGAAATTGGGTTTCTAATCAGAAAGGAGGGAGGGGAGTAAATGTTAGGACGGAAACCAAGGATGATGAGCCCAACCTTCCAAAATGGGCCAACTCGGCAAAACGCCAGAGTGGTGTGAGTTTCCCTCAGCTGGTTTTAACCAGTCAGGGTGCCCCTACGTCCCCAGGACACAGATTCTCCTTGCTCTGTCAACAGAGCAACTCCCAGTCAACATCTAACAAACCCTTGGCACGGCCCCCCTCCTTGTTCACTGTGCCCAATACCAGTTATCCAGAGAGGCTACAGCACACCCCCTGAGCTCAGCAGCCACCAGGGTTGTGCCTGGGAAGGGAGGAGGCACAGGTGCTGTGAGGGCCGGGAGAAGCGATGCCAGACCCACATTTGCGCAGTCGGGGTAGGTACCCAAGGGCTGGTGGGGAAAGTGGGGCAGGATCCTACCTCTCAGGGGCTGAAAAGCCCTGTTAAGGGATCTTGTCCATCCAGAAGGCTCTCAGCAACCCCTGGAAGCTTCTTTGAGGGGCTGGGATCAGCGTTAGGCTTGAGAAAGAAAATGCTACCAGATTCCCCACTCGCACTGAGGCATGAGTCAATCATGGCTGTTCACTGGGGTGAAGGCGTTAGGATATAGCATAAGGGGTGCTTATAATAGTATTTTGTCTTTTCAAAACATGTCAAATATACATATAGTTTAATAGAAATATCTTTGTAATTTGTATTACATAATCTCTATTTTAATGTACAATTTATGAACAAACAGGGTTTCTGGAGCGGAGGGGGTGGTGGGATGAAGTAACTCAGTGACGGCATTAAGGAGGGCACGGGATGTAATGGGCACTGGGTGTTATATACCACTGACAAATCACTGAACTCTACCTCTGAACCTAATAATCCACTGTATGTTAATTAGCATTTAAATAAAAAATTAAAAGTAAAAAACAATGTACAATGTATGCATTATATATTACATACTATAAAGTATATACTTATGATGTATAAACTACATAATTTATTACATGTTTAACAAAAATTATATATTATAGAGTTATTAAATTATATATCAATGTAAAATAGAAAGATATCTATCTGGATATACATCTGACAGATTTCAGGGAGACAGAATACTCCTGTATGTCTGTGTTCTCAGCGTCACGGGTAAGCTCAGTGTCACAGTAGGGAGGCATTCTGATCATGAAACTGGAATGACACCACAGGGTAGCACCTTTTTCCTCTTCACCCAAAGCCACCTTTGCTCCAATAGATGGCTCTGGGCTGTGGCTTGTCTTGGAGCTGGCTTTTAAATCTGGAAAAGGAGACTAGAAATACCTGTCTCCCATCAAGGATGGAGAAGCCCCGCCATATATCTGGAAGTCCACTAAGAGCTGGGGCAGAGGAGCCAAAGTATTATTGGCAATTTGCTTCCTCCTTAGCCCTTAAAACTGAATGCTCTGAGCATTCAGGAGGAAAGGCATCACCGTCTGCCACTCAAAGATTGGAGGTGAAGGTACATTTGCTCATTTCCAGGATGACCCCCCCTCTTTCAAACGGGGACAGGGTGGAGGGGGCACACGGGCACCCACACTTTGCCTACGGAATTCCCACCTTCCATCAGCACGGAGCTTTCACAAGCCCTAGCTTCAAAATCGTCATGAGTCAATAGTTGTCCTCTGTGTCCCCCAAAAGAGGAAGAGGCCTTTATTGAGCAACAACTGTGTACTGGGTACTGTGGAAAGCACTGCCCAGGTCCCAGAAAACATCCCCTCCTCCAGCTCTGCTCTCTGTGTATAAACTTTGAACTCAGTTCAGGTGACCTGGAGGTATGCCTGCTTTTGATTCCAGGGCTGAAAGTGATCCTTTGGACGATGACTAGTATTTGCTGGCAAGAGGAAAACCTCAGCTGGGAAGTCTGGAGGTTAGGGTCTGGTCACGACTCTGCTGTTAATGGGCTGGGGAGCTCTGGGCAGTGCCTTCTAGCCCTGTACTGTAAACACATGGATGAGCCTCTGAGCTCCCCCAACCCCCGCCATGACTCAGCCCCCAGGGCTTTGTACACAGGCTCTTTCCTGAGCTGGGGTGCCTTTTCCCCCACCTCCTCCTGGCAAGCTATGACTCCTTCTCCAGATCCTTTGTCGGCACACACCTCCTCCCTAAACCCATTATAACACATACTTCTTGGTGAAGCATTTCTTATCAAATTTTTTTAAAGATTTTATTTATTTATTTGACAGAGAGAGACACAGTAACAGAGAGAACACAAGCAGTGGGAGTAGGAGAAGGAGAAGCAGGCTTCCCGGTGAGCAAAGAGCCCAATGTGGGGCCCCATCCCAGGATCCTGGGACCATGACCTTAGCCGAAGGTAGACCCTTAATGACTGAGCCCCCAGGCACCCCTCTTATCAATTTTCTTAAGGGCAGGTCTTGGGTGCCCTCTTGCCAAGACTTGGCACACAGTAGGTGCTCAATAAAAGCGTGCTGAATTGCACAACATCGAAGTCCCCTCCCTTAGTCCTCCACACTGGATGAGCACACTCTGCAGAGGGCTGTTATACTTCGGATGGTTTGAACCCCTCCCCATGAAGGCTGCGCGGCAGAGACACTCAGGCCTTGGGAACCGAAGGAGGCTTGAAACACATCATCTCACCCAACAGCTGACGATGAGACCTTGCGGTCACCATTACTCATCCACCCGCCACAGGCTCTTCTGTTCTTTTTATAACTGCGGGCAGCTGAGGCCAGCAGGCCCTCCACCTGCCCCCGCATTTATGCTCTACAGGCCTCCCGGAGGTGATGTTTGAGGCCTCCAGATCAATTAGCTAAGCCAGGGCTGAGAAGTTGGGAGGTTTGTGGGGTGGGAACCAGGTCAGAAATCCCTCCTAGCCACCAAAGAGCTACTTCAGGCTAGCAGAGCCCAGCCTTGAGCAGAGGGGTTGCCAAGAGCTGTGGGAAGACCAGGTCGTGGAGAGAGCAAAGTGCATGGGGCACTTAAAGCACAGGGTGAAGACCCAGATCCGGAGCGGGCTAAAAAAAGGGCCATAGATTGCATGTTACAAGCTGGGTGCTCTCCCGAGTCCACCCCAGCTGGCCCAGAGAAAGCTTCCTCCCACCCGGCCGCAACTGACCTCTGCCGAATGTTCCAAAGAGGTCCATGTACGTCTCCAGCCCCGTGGCCCAGAGAGCACAGCAGCTAAGAGATGAGCCCTTCCGGGAGGCAGACAGACCCTGTGACCTCAAAGCTCACCACTGAGCCCTGAGTGCCAGGGGGACGCAGAAGACTGGGCCCTCCATCGGTCCCTGGGGAGTGGCTTTCGAAGGGACACCCCTATCAGAAGGGAAATGGCCCAGAAAGCCAAACACAAGCCACAGATTAGCTCCAAGTCTACATGGGTTTATCGGTCACCAGGAGACATGTCAGGAGTTGCTGCCCCTCATGAGCTTGGGGGTCGAGCAACCCTGTGGCAGCCTGGGCCAGGCTGGATCCGCCCAGAGCCATCAGCTGCCAGTTCCGGCGACTCCTCGGTCCTTCCTCCTCGACCTCGCTATAGGAGCGTGAGCGACAGCTAAGGAGACACTCAGGCTGCTTGCTCCCCTCTGACCTCCAGCTCCACAGCCTCAGTAACAAGAAGGACAAGGAGGGACCCTTTCTCCTGAGCCCTCCGCCGCCACCGAGGGGAGCAGTATCCATGGGGTGTTGTATCCCTCGTCATGGCCCCCACGGGGCTCTCCCTCTTCCCTCTCCCAGAAAGCCACATCTCTAGCACCCACTCTCATCACCAGAACCGTAAAGAGTCACAAAGGTCTGAGATGTTGCCCTCCTTGTAGGCTCACCCTCTTTGCTGGAGAAAGACTTGAAATGCCCGGGTCAGAAACCAAAGACTCTGTTGTTCATGGTGTGGCGGGCTGAGCAAGCCTCTCATTCCCTCATGCTGAGTCTCACGGGGCCAAGTTGGAGGCGGGCCCTGGGGGCTGCTGGGCCCACGGTGGGTTGGTGGAACCCCACGCTTAGGAAATGCCTGTCTTCTAAGGGAGGTGTTAGCAAACGCCCCTGCCCTGGAGAGAGGTACAGTCAATACCTTCCAGGGCCATCTACTTTGCAAAAGTCCTCAAAAATGTGGTCCAGAACCAAAGCTATTCAGGAGACGAACAGAGACTGCTTAGAATCACGTCCCAACAGATATGGTGGAGATGATGCACACGTGTGAGCTGAGCAGGAGGCGGCTACCTGCCTCCTTAGGTACAAGGGAAGCACAGAGCTACATCCTTTTCTCCCTTGGCTGAGCCCTGCAGAGCAGCGAGAAGCTGGGTCGGAGACACCCAGGGGAAGGCTGGTGGGGGAACAAGTTGCCCGGGGTCCAAGAGAGGGAAGGAGTCTGCAGAACGGACATCAGAGTAATAAGGGGAGCCCTGGAGCCCAGCTTGTGACTTAGGTGACCTGTTTGTGTCCACCCCTGAAGGACCCCTACCCTTGAGACTTCCTTCACTGCTTGATCCTAGCAATAGAGAAGATTCCCGGGAATCCAGAGCTCATCCAGCCAGTAGGAAGCCCAGAGCTCTAAATTTAGCCCAGAGGTTAAAGCCTTGGGCCCAGGTGTCAGACCAGCCCCAGGTTCAAGGCCAGTGTTGCTGCAGACCCAGAGCAAGACACCTCACCTCCCAAGTGCCTCGCTTTCCTTCTGTGTAAAATTGAAAGACTAGAGGTACCTACTCATGAGAGATCTTGTAAAGATTAACCCACCAATCCATGGCAAGTGCTAAGCTATCACGGAGCGGCAGCACCACGAATGGCGACCGCTGGTCCCCCCAGCGATTGTTCTGGAGGGAAAATTAAAGGCAGAAAGTGGAGATGGACCAGCCAAGGTCCCACAGCAAGAGAACATAAGCTGTGGTGTTCCGACCCAGGTCCCCCAGCCTCCCTCCCAGGTCTCCCACACCGACTGGGGCTGCCCGATCCACCAGCCCCACCTCCCTCCTTCCACCCCTTGTCTCCCACCTCGGCCGCCTGGCACCCTCCACCCTGGGTGGTCGACACCTCGCCAAGGGGATTCCACACACACTGTCCCCGGTTCATCCCATCAGATGCACAGCCCAGAAGGGCTTCAGGGAAGTCCGCAATGTTTGTGACTTGCGGAACATTTCTTAACCCCCTTTGAGCCTCAGTTTCCCTATCTACAAAAATGGGAAAATCACCGAGCTGTTGATGGGACTGTGATGAGGATTGCTCTAAGCAGAGTACTTACATACTCTGTGCGCATGTACTCAGTGCCTGGCACATGGTAAGGACTCAGCCAAAGTCAGCTGTTCTTCTGACTGCATTTAGGGTTATTATCCTAAAAGAAGACACCCTATCTGGGAGCTTTGCGGATTCTGTGCTCCAGATGAGACCTGGGGTTGGGGGGGGGGGGTTGCTGACCATGATGAAATGGCTCGCCCATGTGTTTCTGTCAGAAAGGCCTGGAAGCAGAGCGAGTGCATAGTGCCACAACCAGGGAAGGACACGGTGAGCACCGGCTGGACTCAGCTCTCTGGGGTCCCTCCGGGGTCCATCACCGGAGTGAGATGACCACAACATGTGCAGCCGTTTGTTGGAGTCCCCCACCACACTCTCTCACACTCACCATGACCCCATATGATCTGCTGGGCAGGTAGGGGTCAGTCCTGTTTACAGAGGTGAGAAAAGGCTCACCTCTGGGACATGGTTCCATGGGTCCGGAACTGGAACCCAGCCAGCAGAGCACCCTAGGTCCCCCCAGGGGCAGGGGCCACCGTGGGGCCAGAGCCCGCTGGCTCAGCAGCACCTAAAGGGGCTCCGGCCCACTGCTCACAGCTCAGGGTAAGCGCGGGCTGGGTGCATGGCAGGGGTCACCAGCTTGTCCTGGTTGACCCAGCTTCTCTGGTTTGGGCACTGCCATTCCCTGTCCTGGGCACACTGGGATGGTGGGCCACACGCTTGTGACCCAGATGGGGTGCATTCCCTTCCAGAGCACCCCTGGGTGGCCTCAGTGGAGCCATTCTCCGCTCCTACTCTGCACCCCACCCTAGCTCCACCGTTGTCTAGGAGACCTCCCCGTGCACTAAGAGGGCCCACGTGGCCCAGTCAGCAGTGGGGAGGTTGAGAGGAAGAAGCTATAGGAACCTGTCCCTTCCACTCCCTTTACAGGCTCCGCTTTCCATGAGCTAGTGTTCCCCCCTCCCTGCACCCCCATCTCTGCAGATCCATGCTTCTCCTAGACATTGGCCTCCTGCAGGCTGCCCTACTCCCTGGTGGGGGAGAGCAAGGATGCGATCAGCCACCAGTGCTTGGGCTCCTTCCTGGGGAACACATGGTGCTTCCAGCACCCTAATGTCCCCTGCATCCTCTGCCACAACCCCTTGCTTCAAGGTGCCCTTCAGCACCTGCCCCTGGCCCTCCCCAGCTGCCAGCATTACCTGACCAGGGCCACACCCAGCTGTCGTGAGGAAGTGGCCCAGGATTTGGCTGCAAGCATCCATAATGATTGGCAGGTCCAGCTGGACAGAGCCCAGGTGCCCAGGCTCCATGGGACCATGGCCATAGCTGGCCCCACTCCAAGGCAGCCAACCTTGAGGCACTGAAGACATGCCAGGACCAGTACAACTTCAACACAAACTTGGTTTTGTCTCACATCTATAAGCTGTCAGGTGCAAGGGAGAGGCCTGATGGCTGGCTAGCAGGGGCAGACTGAGTGCTTAATGCCATGTCTGTCCATGTTAGATGCTCAGGACAGTAGTTTTTAATCTGACCTTTCATCCCCAATATCTGCAGTAGGCAGCCTCCCCTCACTCCCAGCTCCCTGGGCCCCATGATTCTGTACCTTCTAGATGCGTAGCTACTAATTGGCGCCCTTCCCAAATTGGACATTTATCACTTAGGCATGGATGGTGGTTGGACAGGGGCAGTGTGGCAGGCCATGGGAGAGATGGGGCGGGTCTGGCCCAGGATGCTGGCCACAGGTTAGGAAAGGGCAACCTCTCTGAGAAGAAGCTGGGCAAATCTGCTAGCAGTCCCCAGCAGTCGGGGGAGAGGCTAGGAGGAGAAGAGGGAGCACATAAAGACGACCCCAGTGACTGGGGGCGGGCGGGAAGTATCCCCTGAAATGGAGAAGGGAAGATCAGGAGGGAGGGGGAAGGGCTCCTTTGGAACAAACACACGAAAGTGAGTTTGAAGTTTCTGGGACAACCAAGTGGCCCACGCCCGGCACGCAGGGAGCACCCGTGCCTGGCATTCCTGGGCAACGACAGATCTGAGAATCATCAGTCTCTGGGTGGCAGCAGAAGCCATGGGGGTTGCTGGGCTGACTTTGGGGCGAGCACAGTAGGAAGAGAGGCTCGTTGGTGAAATTAAAACAACACGGACTCCTAGCAGCTGAGGTCCTCAGAGAGAGTTTTCTCACTCCTGGGCAATTCACTGACTGTCCTACTGAACAGGATTGATTTTCAATCCCTTCTGTACGTAACTCCCCAGCCCCTGTGTGCCAGGGACTTAACTCATCCTCGAAACACATTCTCCCAGTAGGATCCTGGGTCCTTCTGTAAAGGGCACTTCCAGTGACTTCCCCTCCTCTCCAAGGTGGATGGATATGCAAATTTCATCTCCGTCTTGTCCCTTGCCAAACCCTGGTGTTTGGGGCTCTTTGCTTTTATCTTTCAACTTTGGGGCATGAAAATTTTCAATTATATACAAAAGCAAAGAGTATAATAAACCTTCGTGTACCCATAAACCATCTTTAATAATTAACTTGTAGCTAATCTCCTTCATTTATACACTCCCCACTCCCCTACACACACACACACACACACATGCTCCATCCTCACTGGATTATACTGAGGAAAATTACAAAGTGTTCAGTGTGTATCTCTAAAATATAAAATCTCTTTGAAGAATGTAAATTTCTTTTTGAAGGGTAATATATGTATACTGAAAAGTGCACGAAGAGCACAGGCTCAAGAAATATGAGAAATATATACCCCTGGGGCGCCTGGGTGGCTCAGTGGGTTAAGCCTCTGCCTTTGGCTCAGGTCATGATCTCAGGGTTCTGGGATCGAGTCCCGCATAGGGCTCTCTGCTCAGTAGGGAGCCTGCTTCTCCCCCTCACCACCCCGCTTGCCTCTCTGTCTACTTGTGATCTCTGTCTGTCAAATAAATAAATAAAATCTTTTTTAAAAGAGAGAGAAATATATACCCTTACCTCATGTAAGTACTTCCCACACCAAGCAATAAAGCACCGTGAGCTCCCTAGATGACCCTCCCCCGTAGTTTTCCCCTCCTTAACCCTTCACAAAATCACCACCATTCTGACCTCTGCCGCGGGAGATTAGTTTTCCCTATTTTAAGCTTGATATACATAGTATCGTACAGTTCATATTCTGTTGTGTCTGGTTTCCTTCACTCAACATTTTACACGCACGAGTCACCCATCAGTGTTTCCTGTATTGGTTGTTGGCTCCATTTTGTTGCTGTGTAGAATTCCACATACTACCGTTCATTCAGCCATTCTATTATTAGTAGACACTGGAGTGGTTTCCACCTGGACTGTTAGAAATAGCATTGCTATGACCATTCTTGTACGCAGCTTTTGTTGGACAGAGCAATCGTTTCTACGGGGTATGTTCCCAGGATCAGGATTACCTCACCATAGGATATATGTATGTTAATCTTTAAAAGATACTTCTAAATAGTCATCTAAATGGTTGGACCATGGGTCATCTGCCTTTCTCTTATGGATTTGTAGAAGCTTATTTATATTCTGAATTTTAATCCTTTGTTGGACCTGTCTATTAAAAACAGTTTCTTCCGGGGCACCTGGGTGGCTCAGTTGGTTAAGCAACGGCCTTCAGCTCAGGTCATATCCTGGAGTCCTGGGATCAAGTCCCGCATCAGGCTCCCTGCTTGGTGGGGAGTCTGCTTCTCCCTCTGACCCTCCGTCTTCTCATGCTTGTGTGTGCGCTCTCTCTCTCTCTCTCAAATAAATAAATAAAATCTTAAAAAAAAAAAAAAGGTTTCTTTTGTGGCACTTGGGTGGCTCAGTTGGTGGAGTGTCTGACTCTTGATTTCAGCTCAGGTCTTGATCTCAGGGTTATGAATTCAAGCCCCATGTTGGACTCCATGCTGGGCTTGGAGCCTACTTAAAAAATAAAAAAATAAAAAGGATTTCTCCTGCTTTACTGTCTCTTGCTCTTTACTCTCTTCATATCTCTTCATGAACAGAAATTCTTCATTTTCATAAACTCTAATTTATCCATTTTTCCTTTAGTAAACCTTTTTAAATCCTATTTAATAATCTTTCCCTCACCAAGGTCTTACAGATAATATCTTATGTTGTCTTTTTGAAGCTTTACTATTTTTTCATTTAATTCTACCTATATCTAGAATTTATTTTTACATGAGGTACAGTAAGATTCAACATGTAGGTCTTTCCTACATGGGTATTCAAATTTCATATATCATTTATTGAGAAAAACATTCTTTCACTGTATTTCAGTGACACATTTCTCAGAAACTGGTGATCATATATGTGTGCCTGTTTCTGGACCCTGTTCTATCCATTGGTCTATTTTTCTGTATGTCTAACAACACCTTATTGACTCCATTACTATAGCTTTACAGTAAGACTTTATATTTGGTGGTAAAAGTTTTCCATTCCAGCTTTGTTCTTCTTCTATATATTGTTGACTATCCTTGGCCTTCTGCATTTCCATATAGATTTTAGAATTGGCCCATAAATTTCCATATTAAAACAGGATTTTGTAGAATTGCATTTTATCTATAGATCAAACTGGGAAGCAATGACTCCTCTACAACCTTGACTCTTCTAATTCATGAACATGGTATATCCCTCCATTACATTATTTACCTCAGTACCATTTCTGAAGATTTTTGTACTTCATTAAACTTTTTCCTAGGAATTTCATGTACTATGATGTTATGTTAAATTGAATCATTTTTTAAAAATTTATTTTATAATCATCGCAGGTACGCTGACTTGGAGTCCAGGGACATTGCTAATTTATTGTTAATCCAATATTTTATGATTAGATTCTTTTCAATATTCAATGTACTCAATACATCATTTTCATAAAGTGATAATTTTTTCTTTCTTTCCAACTATATGCCTTTATTTCCTTTTCTTGCTTACTGTACTAACTACAACCTCCAATATAATGCTGAACAAAATTGGTGAAAGGAAACACACTTGTCTTGTTCCCATTTTCCAAGGAAAAGCTTTTACTATGTCACCATTAAGTATGATGATAGGTGTATATCTCATCTATTTTTAGATTATTAAGAGTTTTTATCATGAATGGGTATTAAATTGCAAGAAATGCTCTTCATATACCTAAAATGGGTCTATTATCCAGAATATATAAACAACTTTTACAACCCAACAATAAGAAAAATAACTTACTTTTTAAAGAGGCAAAGTACTTGAAATAGACATTTTTCCAAAGAAAGTATACACAATGACCAATAAGCACATGAAAAGATGTTCAACATCATTAGACCTTAGGAAAATACAAATCAAAACCACGATGAGAGGCCATTTCACATGCACTAGGATGGTATAACCAAAATGACAAATGACTACAAATGTTGACTAGGTTGTAGAGAAATTGGAACATTCATGTAGTGTTGGTGGGAATCTAAAATGGTGCAACTACTTTGGAAAATGGTTGGGCAATTCCTCAAAATGTTAAACCTGCAGTTACCATATGACCCAGCAATTCCACACCCACAAGGAGTGAAAATGTAGATCCACACAAAATTCTTGTACAGGAATGCTGATAGCTCCATTGTTCATAGTAGTCAAAAAGTGGAAACAATTGATCAACTGATAATTAAATGAACAAAATGTGGTATAACTATACAGTGGAATATTATTTAGACAGAAAAAGATTATAGTATTAGTAAGTGTTACTATATGGACAAACTTTGAAAGCCTGTGCTAATTAAATGTCCCAGGACACACAAGAATACATATACTTGTCATATGATTCCATTTGCATGAAATTTCCAGAATAGGCAAACCCGTAGAGAGGGAAAGTGGATCAGTTGTTGCCAGGGACTGGCACAGGGAAGGGAGGAGAGAATGGGGAGTGATTGTTAATGGATATGAAGTTTCTTTTTACGGTAATGAAAATGTTCTGACACAAGATAGCGGTGAAGAGACTACTAAATTTTACACTTCAAAAAAGTGACTTTTGGGGGAGGGGAAAAAAAGTGACTTTTATGGTTTGTATATCTTAATTTAAAAAAAAAATCAAAAACAGACTTACAGCTGTTATGTAGAGTTAAATTGATTTATAATCCAAATTATTCTTTATATTCTCTCAAGAAGGCATAACATTGGAGACATTGACCTGGAATAAAACAGTTGATTTCTATATAAAGACAGTATTTTATACAACAACAACAATAAAAAGAAAAACATTTTTTTCTAGGTTTGGGATTATACAGGCATTTTATTTCTTTCCATGTTAATTTTGGTAAGCTGTTACTTTAAGGAAATGTATTGATTTTATTTATATTGTCAAATTTATTGGTATACAATTATTCATAATAACTTGTGATTGTTTTAATGTATGTAGGCTCTGTACCAATAGCACTTTTTCATTCCTGATGTCATCGAGTTGTGCCTTTTCCCTTTCTTTGTCTATATTAGTCTTGCTAAGGGTTCATAAACTTTATTTATCATTTTAAAAACCAAGCCATGAACTATTGGTTTTCTTATTGTATATTTTCTTTCAGTTTCATTAATTTCTTTTCATTATTTCCTTCCCACACTGTTTGGATTTAATCTGTTGTCCTTTTTAAAACCTGGAAATGGTTATTTTGATTATTGATAGTAAATATTTCTCTCCTTTTTTGATGTATACATTTATGGCTATAAATTTTCCTCTAAGCATGATGTTAACTGCATCCCATATATTTTGGTATGTCCTGTTATTATTATCATCCTGTTGAAAGTATTTTTCAATTTATTCCTTGACTTGGGGTTATTTTAAAAGAATTTAAATCCCAAACATTTGGGAATTTTGTTTTTTGTTCATAGAATTGATTCTAGCTTAATCCACTGAGTCATGGAATACTGATTATAAAATTTCAACCTTTAGAAATTGAATTCATTTTCTAGACTTATTTTATGGCCCATTATATGGCCAATTTAGAGAAATACTTAATGTGCACTGGAAAAGAAGATATATTTCTTTAGCACATGGATGCAATGCTCTATACACCTCAATAGGTCATGCTTAGCAATCGTGCTGTTCAAATCTTCTTTATCAATACTGATTTTATTGTCTACTTACTTCATCAGTCACAGAGAGACGGAGGGTAAAGTTTTTCACTATTACTCTGTCCCGCTTCTTCAGTTTTCTTCTTTAGGTTCTCTTTTACATGGAGGTTGGATCTTCTCTGTCTTCCATATCTATCACTTTCTCCCATATCTTTTTTTTTTCACTTCCCAGTTTATTTTTATTGCTTTTTAATTTTCCTCCTTTTCATCTACTTCTCTTAGGATATTATTTGTGTTATTTTTTCACTCTTGTATTTACTCTAATTTTTTTTTCATTTCTGAAATGGTTTTTCTTTTTAGAAAAGAAAGATTGTCTTTCTTAATTATATGTGATCTCTTTTCAAGTCTTCTTTTTGTTCAATCACATTTTCATTCCTGCTTCCATCATTAAAAAAATTATTTTAGCTCATTTTGAAATATTAAATTAAAAATTTCATTTGTTTTGTGAGCAAGTCTTTCTAGGGGCCATCATGATCTGATGGCCTGTTATTATGCTCATTCATCTCTTTTCTTATAAGAACTCTGAATGGAGCTGGGTTCCTTCTCTGCAATCCTGTTCTGTTACTCAAGTTTAAGTGAGATAAGCTTGCTTGTACTCTTAAGTGGGGAGAAAGGGAGAGGATTTCTTGGCCAAGATTCATGACTCTAGGGCTCCATCTTCTGTTGTACTGAAAAATGTTTTTGATAGGGGCTTCAGAGGAGCTTGAGAACTGTTTCCTTCTTTACTTTCCCCTACTGTGTGTGTGTGTGTGTTTGTGTGTGTGTGTGTGTGTGTGTGTGTGTATGTGTGCATTGTACATGCAGATGTTCACAGAAACTGGGGTCTCCTACTCTATCTGGATCTTCTCCCTACTTGGCTCTGCCCTGTCTTGTTTATTTCCAGCCATTTCCCCTCAGTGTAGGGTTTTGTTGTAGAAGAGATATTTGGCTGAAGAGTTTCAACATTTCATAGGGGGCATGGCATGTGCTCTTGAGAGAACTAATTTACATCATGATTGTAAAGCACTTCCCAGGGTGCCTGGCAGATGGTATTAGACATAGGATATTTATAGTAGTACAATTATTAATGCCTACCCCCCTTGCACCATACATACTAGTCCTACCCCTAAACACACCTACTCCTAAACACTCTCTCTTTCTCGCTTCCATGCCTCTGCTCTTGCTATTCCTTTCCCTGAAAAACTTCTGCACAATCCCAGTCACCTGTCAATCCTTCCAGAGCATCCTATTCTGGTTATAGGCGTGGGTTATCTGGACCCTGCCCCCACTCTGGACCACAGCAGCTCCTCATTTCTAAGCCACACATCCCAAACCTTGTCTAAGATTTTATGCCAATGCCCTAACTTACATTTAGATTTTTCATTCGATGCCACATATAATACCTCTTAATCGCCACAGCAAAACCCTAATTATAGGCCTAATTGGGTAGATAAATTATTGGCCTTTTTTTACATATATGGACACAGGGGTTGAAAGAGATTAGATACTTATCCCAAGGTTGATTGTTGGTTGTGCTAAAGCAGATGTTTTGACCAGACTTTCTGATGCCCAAGATGATAAGATGATCACGGTGTTACAACTTTATGGATTGTAGTCTCCATTAAGGATGGAGTCCTGGCTTATATGCCTTTGTAAATCATCAGTTCCCAGAAGCACCTGGCACACAGTAGGTGCTCAGCAAAGACTTCATCGTTAACCACAGTAGGTGAATGTGCATTGTACATTGTGCTACGTAAATGCACAGGGCCATGGGGTTTTAGGAAGAAACTTTTCTAGCTGAAAGGCAGATGGAAAAGTCTCAGACACTGCTCAATTTCTTCCAAAAAGTCATTAGTCAGACTCTTACTCAGAATTTTTTTTTTCCTTTTTTCCATTCAGGTTTGAACTCAGTGAGATGTTTATGTTTTCACAAACCCTTGGCCACTAATAACTCATCGCAAAACTCCCAGACATGGCCAGGCACAGCCCTGAGAACATTCACAAAAGTCACACCAGCTTTCTGAGCTCTATTATCTGAGGCCACCACTCTCACAGAGAAATCCCAGACCAACTGTTCTTTAATAGAAATATCAGAAAATTGAATGCTCGCTGATGAGTTAGAAACCCAATTTTTCCAGACATTGGAATTTCACTTGGATGTGGATTTACTAGGCAGCTGTATGTGAGCTGGGCTCCTTAGAAAGCACTGGCCTTGAGCCAGAAAACCAGGGTTTGGGCCCTGCTCTGCCCCTTGTTAGCTATGTAATGTTGGGCAAGTACCCCTTCTTGTGGGTTCTCTGGGTTTTTTTTTTTCATTTAAACAATAATCAGGGATGTGTGTCAGGGGTAACAACATTCTGCTCATATCACAACATTGTTAGGCATAAACAAAACAATGCATGTGGAGGTCTTTGTAAGCTAAAAAGTCTGTGCCATACAAAGTCACGAGGGTAAGCCATAGGAGGCCATTGGAAAGGCTGCACTGGCATTTTTCAGCAGCCATGATGGGACCGTTGAAGCTGATGGGTGAGCCAAGAAGGCAGCCTGGTAAAAGGGAAGAATGGGGCAGAGAAAGAAAAGGAGAGGAAGGCAATGTCATCGGAAAGAGAAATGCAGAGGGGACAGGAGGAGGGAGGAGCCTGATGTCTTTCCCAGAATCGGGCACTGGGAGATTTCCACAGTAGGCTCCCCCTGATAGCAACCTCGTTATTTTAATGGATTTTTAAAAAGCAAGAGATTTGACCCCTACTGCTCATTTCCATGACATGTACGTTAGTAATCTAGAGTCTTGTTCTATTAGTCAATAGAGATTAATGTGGTGAGATACACTGCAAACCAAGAGTATGACCAATGCCCTCTTAGTGCCACTTAAGTAGGGTCAATCTCACATAAAAATGTTGTCGGGGTGCCTGGGTGGCACAGTCAGTGAAGCGACCAACCTTTGTTTTCGACTCTGGTATTGATCTCAGGACTGTGAGATGGAGCCCAGCATGGGGCTCCACGCTCAGTGGGGAATCTGCTTGAGATTCTCTTCCTCTGCCTTTCTCCCCATCTAAATGAAAATAAAATAAAATAAGATATAAAATTGCTCATGCATTCTCTTTCACTCCCTCTCTCAAATAAAAATAAATCTTTTTTTTTTTTTTAATGTCAGCATGTAACCATCACGTGGATCATAGCCATCATCCACCATGGATTAAAGACTTCTTTGTTAAAACAGGAAGAAATTTCCCCTTCATCTAATGGTGTGTGAATTTACTGGTAGTTGCTATACTTACCAGTGTTCTGAATCATTTGGAATGAAATAGAATAGAATAGTTTGTCTAGCACATAGTAGGTGATTAATAAACATTTATTTCATTCAAGATTATTGAATGAAATATTTATTGAATAAACAATATTTTGTGAGATCAAATATTAGAGAATAATTCTTCCTAAAGTCTACCCTGCTGCAAAAACACCTAGAAAGGCTGAGTTAAGTATGACGCGTATCCAAAAGCACAGATGAAATTGAAAATAAGTAAGAACTATCCCAAGAGGTCAAAAACTGAAGAAATAAGAACTAGAGAGAAAAGCAGGCCGACCAGACGTGGATATCCAGAGGCACACGCCAACACAGGGAAACCAGATCCCGGGTTATGATGACCACAGAAGGAAAAGGCAATAATGTCTTGGGGAAAGGAGAGGGCAATGGGAGCTGAGATCACCCCACATAAAACTTAAATAAATTCTCCATGGGCTAATAATGTCAGTGAAAGCGTAGACTAGGAAAAAAAAAAAAAGATCTATTTACTAGGAAAAGGAATCAAGAAAGACATTTATTTGTGTCCGTCGCAAATCTGAGTAGAAGGACAGAGACTCTCTTAAAATCTAATAACCACAGACCTCCCTTCCCTACATTTGTGGCTCAAATTTACACTGCTGGTCTAGGACAAACTATGCCACGCCAACAAATAAACATAAATAGGTAGGTGGGGAGAGCTGGGAGGTGTCTCAAAAAAGAAAGTCCAAACCTGCTTTAAAAGAATATTCTTAGCCCAGGCTTTGCAGGATTCCCACAGATAAAGAGCAGCCACACGGGAGCACGAAGCCCAGACTCCAGGCAAAACACCCAGGGATACAAGCCACTAGGAAAGCGGAGTCCACTGATACAACAAAATAAAAATCAGACGCACCGAAGTCTTTGGATATTGGCATGCCTAGATGTAAAATTTTCAATAAGTGTGTTTGAATGTTTTAAAACTTTTTAAGGAGTCTAATCATGACATACAATCACAGAATTGAGAAGAGAATGAAAACAGAGTCACCAATATGGAACTGAGTGAAACAGAGATCTTGTGAATAAAAAATACATCACTGTAAGTCAAAATTAACTGAAGAAGAATCTAGAAGACCACACATTCTGTAGGTAAGATGGAGGGAAAACCAACTCACTCAGGAACTGCTGGTAGAGTGGAAACTGAATGCCAGCCCCACAGAGAGTGTTTGTTTTGTGTGTGTGTATGGACAGAGACACTCTTCGATATGCATGTATATTTACACTATATATGTGTATGTATAAAGTATGTATAGATACACATGTGTATATGTGTATATATATATGCAAATTGTGTGTGTGTGAGAGAGAGAATATATATATTTATGTAGGCTCCGCAACCAGCATGCAGCTCAACGTGGGGCTTGAACTCATGACCCTGAGATCAAGACCTGAGCTGAGATCAAGAGTCAGATGCTTAACCAACAGAGCCACCCAAGTGCCCCTGTGTGTGTGAACTTTTATATGCCTTATACACAACAAAATTGAACACCCATAATGTCCTGATTCAGCAAATGCTTTATGTATGAGTTATGCAACTGCAACATTGTTTTTAAGAGCAAAAGACTATAAATAACTCAAAGGGAAGTCAGTGGGAGACTGGTCAAATACATTATGTTTCTTCTGTGAAAGAAACACTAGAAACTGATGAATCACAGACCTGTACCCCTGAAACAAATAACACAATATATGTTAATAAAAAAAAAAAAGAAAGAAAGAAAGAAGTACTACGCAACCATCTAAAAAATAAGAGAATGAGGAAACTCCCTAATTTTGATAAGGAAAGATCTCCAAGGTATACCATATTAAAACAAAATAAAGCACAAAGCAAGATATAGAACATACTTCCTTTTATATAAGGAAGGGAGAAAATAAAATATTTTTACTAGAATTTACTTATATTTTTATGGGGGAAATAACTCTGAGAAGACACCAAAGAAACTTAAAAAGAAAAAGAAAAAAAGTGGCACCTGTGGAGGTAGGTTGGAAGAGGGCAGGAGGGAAGTTATTCTTTTTTTTAAGATTTTATTTATTTATTTGACAGAGAGAAAGATCACAAGTAGGCAGAGAGACAGGCGGGTGGGGGGGCAGGGAAGCAGGCTCCCTGCTGAGCAGAGCGCCCAAGGCAGGGCTCAATCCCAGGACCCTGAGATCATGACCTGAGCCGAAGGCAGAGGCTTTAACCCACTGAGCCACCCAGATGCCCCAGGAAGGAAGTTATTTACTAAATATGTTTTTACATTGTTTGGAGCTCATCTAAAAACTCCATGGATGGGACGCCTGGGTGGCTCAGTAGGTTGGACGACTGCCCTCGGCTCAGGTCATGATCCCGGAGTCCCGCGATCGAGTCCCGCATCGGGCTCCCAGCTCCATGGGGAGTCTGCTTTGCTCTCTGACCTTCTCCTCGCTCATGCTCTCTCTCCCTGTCTCTCTCTCTCTCAAATAAATAAATAAAATCTTTAAAAAAATAATAATAAACAATAAAAAATAAAAACTCCATGGATGGATTAAATCACAGATTCAACACAGAGAAAACAAGCATTAAGGAACTGGAACAAAGAAGTGGAGAAAAACCAAGGAGCACACCATAGAGACACACGAAAAGTAGGAAGCAAGAAAAAGAGCGTAACAGACAAGGAGGAGAGGGTGAGGGGGTCTTGTTGCATTCCTGCTGGGCATTCCTGCTGGGCGGACCACAAGGCAAAACTAGAGGAGAGCCAAGGCGACGGGATATGCATCTAGAAAGATGCTTCCCAGAATGAGAAAAGATGTGAGTCCTCAGATTCAGGAAGAACAAACCCCGAAGAGGAAAAATTAAGAAGAAAGTCATAGCTAGATCTATACTGTGTAGTAAGCTTTCAAAAAATAAAAAATGAGAAGATCTTAGAAACAGTCCTTCCTCTGCCTCCCCCGCCCCATAGATGAGTTCACTACACAGAATAACAGGTAAACAACAACCACAACGAAAGCAAGGAACAGCGAAATGACCTCAAAATGCCGAGAGGTGTCAACCGTCAGGGACTTCAAAGTGTCAACTCGCTAAAATTATGATTCAAAACCAATAAAGACGTTTCAAGCAAACAGAAACTGAGAGCGGGTGCTGCCAGAGGCACTTCTAGTGCGTAGCACTTTAAAAGGAAAAAAAAAAAAAATCTCAGGAAGCTCGGAGATCAAAGACTAAGGAGCAAAGAAATTGACAAATGTGTGAATAAATATAAGCAAATGTTGACGGCATCCAGAGATGGCACCCGTGACTAAGTCCGTACAGGAAAAGGAAGAGCGAACAAAAGTCCCAGATGACAATACCCCTGAGGATGAGAAAGGGTGATTTTAGTTGACGGCATTCTAAGGTCACAAAATCCCTAGAAGGGAGAACGACGAGAAAACTTGGACCTTGCTACGAACGCATGGTAGCATTTTCATGGGCAACCACTGAAGAATCAGAAAGGCTCTGAGAGTCAACCGGCACAGGGAAAAGAATGTGACTTTTTAAAAGTTTGGTCAATCTAAAAGAAGTCAGGAGAAGGGGCGCCTGGGTGGCTCAGTTGGTTCAACGTCTGCCTTCAGCTCAGGTCATGATCCCAGAGTCCTGGGATCAAGGGGTCCCCCCGTTCAGCAGGGAGCCTGCTTCGCCCTCTCCCTCTGCCACTCCCCCCTGCTTTTGCGTGCTCTCTCTCAATACATAGATAAAATCTTAGAAGAAAAAGGCAGGAAAAGAGGGGAGAATGCATGGAAAGCAGGAAACTGATCACACACATCCCAGTAGAAATAAACTCTGACAGAACAGTAAATGTAAATGGACCTAATGCGGGGATACACTGTCAGCTACCCAGACTGGGAGACATCACAAAACTCAATGCACTATGTTTAACAGAGACCCACCTGTAACATGAAAACAAAGAGAATTTAAAAGGAAGATGGAAGATCTCCCGTGAGGACTAATCAAAAGAAGGTTGGCAGACTGACAATGGTCTAGATGGTAAACCTCACATTCTGTGTATTTTACCACAATCAAAAATAATTATATTTAAAAAAGAAAATTGGAATAGCTCTATTAATATCAGACCAAATTGATCTTTGTGGGGTTAATATCAGACTAAATTGATCTTTGTGGGGTTAATATCAGACTAAACTGATCTTTGTGGGGAGAAGCATCCTTTGGGAAGATTTAAAGAATTTAACTCACCAGGAAGACAAAGTGATGCTAAACTTCTTTAATAAAATAGCCTTAAACATACAAAGCCAAAGTTGACAGAATTCTCATTGCAGGAGAAAATCTTTAGGTCTTGAACAATCTGTCTTCCCAGTGTGAGACTTTAACATGATTTCCTTAGTAGTTAATATATCTCAAGACTATAGGTTTGAACACAGTACCTTGCATCCAAAAAAAAAAAAAAAAAAAATCAGCCAACAATTATTCTTCTCCCGTACACAGGAACATTTATGAAATCATTTAGTAAACCACAGAGAAAATTTCAACTAGCATTGAAGAATGGCTTTCATCCAGACATGTCCTGCTACAGTGTGACTATATTAGAAATCACTAGCCAAGTGATGGTATTTAAAACCCCATTTTCTTGAAAATGTAGAAAGTATCCTTTTAAATAATTCACAGGTTAAAGAAAAAATCATCAGGACATTTGGGAAGTGTTAAGAAACCAGGGAGTAATAAAGAAAGACTTCCTGCCAAAACGATAGAGAGGCAGTTTAAAAGGTATTTAGGGCAATGTAGAGCCTTACGTGTTTATGTTAAAAAGGAAGGGAGGGACACCTGGGTGCCTCGGTTGGTTAAGCGGCTGCCTTCAGCTCAGGTCATGACCCCAGCATCCTGGGATCGAGTCCCACATCAGGCTCCTTGCTCGGCAGGGAGCCTGCTTCTCCCTCTGCCTCTGCTCGCTTGTGCATGCTCTCTCTCTCTCTCTCTCTTTGACAAATAAATAAATAAAATCTTTAAAAAAAAAAAAAAAAAGGAAGGGAAATGAAAATTGATGAGCTAAGCGCTTAATTTAACAAGTTAGTAAGGGGCACCTGGGTGGCCCTTGGCTTCCGTTCAGGTCATGATCTCACGGTCTTGGTATCGAGCCCTGTGTGGGCCTCCATGCTCAACATGGAGTCTGCATTAGACTTTCTCTCCCCTGCCCCTTCCCCTGCTCACGCTCTCTCTAAAATAGATAAATAAAATCTTTTATTAAAAAGTTAGTAGAGGGGTGCCTGGGTGGCTCAGTGGGTTAAAGCCTCTGTCTTCGGCTCGGGTCATGATCCCAAGGTCCTGGGATCAAGCCCTACATAGGGCTCTCTGCTCAGCAGGGACCTGCTTCCTCCTCTCTCTCTGCCTGCCTCTCTTCCTACTTGTGATCTGTCTGTCAAACAAATAAATAAAATGTTTTTTAAAAATTTAAAAATTAAAAAAAATAAAAATAAAAAGTTAGTAGAAGTAAAATAGGAGCCCAAAGAATATGGGAAAAGGGAAGGAAATGAAAAGGTAAGAATGAAATTGATCAAATAGGAAATAATGATTCAGTAGAAAGGATTAATAAAGCCAAGAACATGTTCTTTGAAAAAAAATTAAAAATAGAAAAATCTTTAGTGAGACTGATCTTAAAAAAAAGAGAGAGAAATAATGATCAAAAAGAGGGCATTGCTAATGGATTCAGAAAGATATTTTTTTTAAGAGCAGGAGAGAGAGAAAGAGAGACTGCTATACATAACTTCATGGCCACAACAGTGAAATTTCAAACAGATTGGAAATTTTCCTAGAAAAATGTAACTTGCCAAAACTGATACCAGGAAAAAAAGAAAAGCCAGAAAATCCAAATAGAGCCATCACTGCTGAAGATATAGGCTCAGTGTTAAAAATCTGAGTATAAAAACTGGGTGCCGGTGTCCCATAGAATGGAAAAAGCGGAAAGACTCCCTGGGTCTTCCCGTGAAGAACCCCAGAGGAAGAGGGAACCAAGAAAAATCACAGGATAAAAGGAATGCTACTGTGACTGTCTTAGGTATTTTCAAAGTAGACACAATTGCAATCTACAGGTCTGTTTTGTTGAAGCACCTCTCTGATTATGGTTCAGGTGTGTAGCACGTAGAGTAGGGAGAGTTTATGTAAGTAGATGAAATCAAGACCCAGAGTTTCTTCATGCATACTGCGTGGAGTATCCTTGGAGCTTTTCTGTCAAGGGTAAATACGTAGTAATCTTGGGAAAAAAGACATCAAAACCATATCCACATGCCAAAGAATGAAGTTGGACCCCTTTTCGAACACAAAAATTAACTCTAGGTGGAGCATACCTAAATGTAAGAGATAGAACCAGGAGACTCTTAGAAGAAAGTACAGGAGTAAATCTTCATGATCTTAGGTTAAGCAAAGACCTCTCAAGTATGACATTAAAATATATATGAGCAACAAAGTGACAAACAAATACTTTGGACTACATTAAAGTTTAAAACGTTTTGGGCTTCCAAGGACAACCTTAAGAAGTGAAAACATGGGCACCTGGGTGGCTCAGTTGGTTAAGCAACTGCTCAGGTAATGATCCCAAGATTTTGGGATCGAGTCCCTCATTAGGCTCCCAGCTCCACGGGGAGTCTGCCTCTCCCTCTGACCTTCCCCCTCTCATGCTCTCTCTCACTGTCCCTCTCTCAAATAAATAAATAAAAATCTAAAAAAAAAAAAAAAGAAAGTGAAAAGATAACCCAGAATAGGAGAAAATGTTTGTAAGTCATCTATCTGAAAAGGGTCTCAAATCCAAAATATATAAAGAACTATTACAAATCAACAACAAAAAGACAAATAACCCAATTCAAAAATTGGCAAAGGACTTGAACTGACATTTCTCCAAGGAACATACACAAATGACCTATAAGCAAATGAGAAGAAGCTCACCATCCTTAGCCAGTGGGGAAATCCAAATCAAAACCACCCTGAGATACCACTTCACATCCATGAGAATGGCTGTAATTAAAACATCCAATAGCAACAATGTGGAGAAGTTAGAACCCTCCTACACTGCTGGTGGGAAAGTAAAATGGTGCTACCCGATAGGAAAACAATTCCTGGAAAGTTAAATGTAGAGTTACCCTATGACCCAGCAATTCCACGATTAGATATATATCCAAGAGAAATGAAAACCCAGGTCCACACAAAAACTTGTACACAAATGTTCATAGCAGCATTACTCTTAATAGCCCCAAAGTGGAAACAACTCAATGGCCACAATGAATGAATGAAAAAAATGTGGTGACTCCATACAAGGCACTGTGCTCCAGCCAAGAAAAGGAACAAAGGACTGGTACAGGTCACAACTTGGATAAACCTTGAAAATATGATGTTACATGAAATAAGCCAGCCACATAGGTCACCTCTTGCATGACTCCATTGATACGAAATGTCCTCCACTTTCTGTCTTCCATCCATAGAGACAGAAAGTAGATCAGTGTCTAGTGAAAAGAACAGTGACCACTGATGGATATGGGCTTTCTTTTTCAGAGTGATGAACACATTTGAAAATTGATCATGGTGGTGGGTACACAACTCTGTGAATTTACTAAAAACCACTGAACTGTACACTCTAATTTTTTTGAGAGAGAGAGTAAGCTAGAGAGACACTACAAGCAGGGGGAGAGGCCGAGGAAGAAGCAGACTCCCGCTGAGCAGGGAGCCCAATGAGGGTCTCGATCCCAGGACCCTGGGATCCTGACCTGAGCCTAAGGCAGACGCTTAACTGACGGAGCCACCCAGGCGCCCCTGAATTGTATGCTTCCAATACGTGAATTATATGTGAGTTCTATTTCAACAAAGTGACTACTCATAAACCATGTAGGGGGCGTCTGGCAATTGAACACACTGTGAAAACTTACATCTCAGACGAAAAGGTGTGTTTAACTCTCTTCTGAAGTGCTAAATGTCACCCGGAGAGAACAGCTGTCACAGGCACAAGGGTCAAAAAAGGTGGTCGTAGACCTCGATGTCATCCTCGCTCTTTAATGGGTCACACCCCCACCCCCAGGATCCCTTGGACGGTAGAAACTTCACATGACACTTAGAAAGTGTTAAATGCACATTTCCTCAGGAATCCAAGGACTGGGGTGCCTGGGTGGCTCAGTGGGTTAAAGCCTCTGCCTTCGGCTC
Source organism: Mustela erminea (assembly GCF_009829155.1). Taxonomy (NCBI): domain Eukaryota; kingdom Metazoa; phylum Chordata; class Mammalia; order Carnivora; family Mustelidae; genus Mustela; species Mustela erminea. Next base: position 36,918,913 of record NC_045627.1, on the reverse strand, counting down.
AGGTCATGATCCCAGAGTCCTGGGATCGAGCCCCACGTCAGGCGCTCTGCTCAGCAGGGAACCTGCTTCCCCCTCTCTCTCTCTGCCTGCCTCTCTGCCTACTTGTGATCTCTGTCTGTCAAATAAATAAATAAATAAATCTTTAAAAAAAAAAAAAAAAAGGAATCCAAGGACTGTTAGAAGACCCAAAGTCCTCTGTTGGATGTTAGGAATAAGCAAACTAGCCTGGAATGGCTCAAACTCAGTAAGTTTCCCACAAGCTGAGTCTACAGCCTGTTCCCTCTCCCTCACCTGTCCCTTCCTCCAGAACTAAACTCACAGCCTCAGCCACCTGACCTCTTTTTTCCTTTTAGTTATTTACAGATGATTTTTATGTTTAAAGGTGACAGCAGCAGTAACATGGGCATTCAACAGATACGTTTTGAATCAGACTAGATTCTAAATATGTTTTCTGTTCCTGAAGGAACACAACGTGTCCCTTCCCTCTCCTTAAACGCAGAGACGTAATTTTATTCATGAGATGGTACCAACACTATTGGACATGTAGGGCCTTTTCCTCCCGGTTTAAACTGAATTTCATTTCGAAAAGCTGGTGTCGAGATGTATCGACCTATTTTAATTGGGTTCCCTTGCAAATCTTGTAAAAATGAAACAAATTTCTCTGAATGCCACTCCAGAAATACGAATGCACACAGAGCACTTACCTGGTAACAGTCTCTGGAAAGTTCCAAAGATCTTAATATACATCATCATGCTACCATCCAATGACCCAACCCTTGTTTATGCCCATGTGACAAAACTAGGCACAGACATATAGAAGTGGGGGGGCGGGGGGGCACCACAGGGAGGAGATTGCATCCAGCTTCCCAGAAGGCAGCCTAAGCCCCTGTTCCCGTAACAGCAAGGCCCTCATGGGGGGGACACAAACTCAAGGGATGAGCCACCCCATGGTGTCACACGTGGTCTGGGGCCTGTGGCTATTTGTTCCCGTCACGTACACCAGTTGGAGTGTGAACTCTTGAAAACAGCCCCCCACTTACCCAGCTGTCCTCACCTCAAACCAGTGTGATTTTGGCCCCCAGAAGTCACCCCATGAGTCACTCAACCCATGGAAACCTCACCCCACCCTGACCTCAGGTAAGACAAAGGATGAAGACCCTAGGCCTCTGGTCCCACCCACATCTCTCTCCCACTTGTCCACCCACCCACTCCGTGGCTGTGACCTCAGGCCAGGGTTGGGGAGGGGCTGGGGACCAGTGTGGCTGCTGGTTCTCCTCACAAAAGGGGGAACAGGTGTGTCCTGGGGTATGTCGTTTGGGGTCTAGGGTCTGGGCCAGGTTGGGAAGCAGGTGTGGATAGGGAGAGGGCCAGGAGGGTGATTTCTCCCCACTGCTTGGGGGTGGGGGGAATGGTCAAGGGAGTTCACATGTGCTGAGAACCAGACACTGTTCTAAGCACTTCACACATAGTGACTCTCCCATTCTTCACAACCTGTAGGGTCCAACTATTATTATCCCCCTTTTTAACTGAGGAAACTGAGGCCCAGAGAGGCCAAAGAAACTTGCCAGGTCACACAGCCAGAGCCCCTGTGGTGAGCTCCTATGCTGTGCCCCCTCTTAGGTCTCAAACACGTGACACTATAGATCAGAAGCAGGGGGATTCCCCTTGCTGGCCCGCTCCTCAACCCCAGTGTCGAATCCCAAAGTCCCCAGGCCCCTGGGTGTGCTCCACACCAAGCCTCACCTGTCAGCCTGGGCTCCCGTGCCCCAGGCACCTCTGCTGGGGGATGAGACGCTGGCCCTCACAGCTTTGCTTCCTGGAGGGCTGTCAGAAGGCCCGGATGAGGAGGTGAGGACAGGATGGGTGCTGGTGGGAGGGGGAGAGCTGAGGGGACCCATGACCACAGCTGGAGGGGCGGGACAGGAAGCAGAAGTGATGTGAACGGTGGCCGGGGTGATGAGCTGTGTGGTGAGCCTGCTGGGGCCTGATAGCACCATTTCAGGAGCGTCTCCTGTGGAGAGAGAATGTCTGTGTAGAGCGTCTGCGCACAGGACTCCAGGTAGGGAGGAAGGCGGGCGTCGAGGAGGCTGTGAACCCCCAGGTGGGGACAGGAAGGCCTGGGAGCGGGGCTGCTCCATCCAGGGAAGAGCCTGATGGAACAGGAAGTGCTGTGACCTGTGAGAATGCTCTGTCACTGACTCACTGGGTGGCCTTATGCCCGCTCTGCGCCTCATCGTCCTCACAGCGAAAGAGGAAACCTTATAGGGCATCGTCTGTAAGGCCCCTTCAGATGCTGACAGGGAAAGCTTTAAGAAAACTGGAAGTGGGCTCCTTGGGAGCTCAGGGAGCCTAATGAGGCCCAGGATAGAGATGGAGCTCTGTGGTTTAATGTTATCAGCTGTGCTGGCCTCCCGAGTAGGAGGACCCACGGGCTTTTCTCCAGAGAGGCTGTGGCCGCTGGCAGATGCTGGAAGGGACAAGCTTCCAAGAAGTCCACTTTGGATAGGGGGAGAGTGTGGACACTCCAGATTCTAAACAGGTCCCTGTTTTGAAACCACCTCAAAATAGGAAAGAAATTTCTAGCCCATGGCTGCCCAACAGTAGGCAACAGGTAGCTCATGGCACTGCTGGAATTCTGCAGAGCATGGCAGAGGATGGCAGAGCAGGTGTGGGCATCGGGAAATCCGGAGATGGGACCTAAGGCCCTCCCCACGCAGGGTGTAAGGGCAGAGGCAAGTGCGAAGCTTCGAGTTTGGAATGAGGGCTGTTCTCCCATGAGGCTCAGAGAGCGGGCCCAATGGGAAGGTGGGGACCATAAGGGCAGTATGCTATTTCTTTCCCAATTCTGTTAAGGGCTTCATGGGAGACAGGCAGACAGACACAGAATGAGAGAGGTGGGGTGGGAAAATCCTGGCTTGTTCTGAGGCCCAAAATTTTAATTCCCTAGAATCCAGGCTTCTCTAGAGTCCCAGACCCCTCCCTAAATTTGCTCTATGCGCACTCTGTGAGCTCTCACCCATAAGAGCTCTATGCAGAGCCCCTTCCCCACCAGTAGCAGCCATGGTCCTGGGTTCAAAGCCATCAGTCTTGATCCCCATTAGGCATTAAATAATGAAATCTTAGGGGCACCTGGTGGCTCAGTCATTAAGCATCTGCCTTCAGCTCAGGTCATGATCCCAAGGTCCTGGGATCGAGCCCTGCACTGGGCTCCTTGCTCAGCGGGAAGCCTGCTTCTCCCTCTCCCACTCCTCCTGCTTGTGTTCCCTCTCTCGCTGTTCTTCTCTCTGTCAAATAAATAAATAAAATCTTTTTAAAAATAAGTAAATAAGTAAAATAAGTAAAAACAAACAAACAAAAACAAATAGTGAAATCCTAGCAAGGGGCTCCTCCTGGCTCTGTGACCCTGGGCGAGTGACTTCCCATCCTTGAGCCCATTTGTACAGGTGGGGGGATGGGCCGGATTTGTAAAGGCCACTGCCGCTCTTTCAGAGACTGACGGCACATCTTATTGCCTCTCTATTCCGTATGCCACAATGGTTCATCCTCTGTACCTTTGCCCACAGCTTCCAGAGCCCAAACGCTCCCGTGCCTCCGCAGCTCCATGGGTGCCTACCTGTTCCTCCCGGGCCTCCTGCTGCTGCTGCTGCCCACGCCCACCCCAGCCCCCTGCCGCACAGGCACCCGCAATGAGTGCCGGCACAACCAAGGGTTCGTGCCTGGCGCAGCACTAGCGGGGGAGGGCGTGGATGTGACAAGCCTCCAGCGCTCGGGCTCCTTCCCTGTGGACGTAGAGAGCTACCTGCGGCCGGACGGCACCTGCACCCTCTGCCAGAACGCCCTGCAGGAGGGCGCCCTCCAGCGTCTGCCCCTGGCACTGACCCACTGGCGTGCCCAGGGCTCAGGCTGCCAGCGCCAAGTGGTCAGGGCCAAGGCCACCTCCACTGAGGGCGTGGCCAGGGAGGCCGCCAGCCACATCCGCAACGACTGGCAGGTGGGACTGGATGTGTCTCCCAAACCCAGCGCCGAGGTACATGTGACCATGGCCGGCTCGCACTCCAAGATGGCCAACTTCGCTGCCCAAAAAACTCACCAGGACCAGTTCAGCTTCAGCACTGACTTGGTAGAGTGTCGCTTCTACAGGTGAGCACCGCGGGTCGGAGTGGAGGAGCTCGGAAAAAGGGCTGGGAAACTTGGCATGGTCAGGAGCGCTGAGATGGCAGGGCGGGGACTTGGAGGCTAAGTCCACCAGGAGCATACACAACACTGGTTCTCACAGTCTGGGTGATACGGTGCCCTCAGGCCTCCTCCCCGGGGCCCCTGAGAAGGAAGAGCCCCAGGAGAGAACAGGTGGAGGAGAAATGAGCAAGACTGTGCTGAGAACCCCAACATGGTGCCATTTCGATCTACTGAGTGCCCAGCCCCCTGTCCTGTGAGCAGGAGACTTCCCATCACTGGGCCTCATTCACACATCCGACCACGATCATGTCCATCATGTAGCAGGCTCTGTGCTGGGAATTAGGGCTAAGGGCTAGACAGCAGCAGCCACAACCCTCTCCTCAGGGACCTGGGTCCCACACCCCAGAAACACATGGTCTCCACCCAAGTCACCCACCCTGACATCCCGACAGTGAGACAGGGCGCTTCCTGCCTTGTGGCCAGAGCTGTCAGGAGCCCAATCTAGGGGACAGACAGACAAGGCCACGGGACTGGGTTCCAAAGCGAGACAGTCACTATCTATACCATATCATCACTTTTATAATTAGAAAATAAAAAGGAGGGGCCCCTGGGTGGCTCAGTCATTAAGTGTCTGCCTTCTGATCGAGCCCTGCATCAGGGTCACAGCTAAGTAGAAAGCCTGCTTCTCCCTCTCCTATTCCCTCTGCTTGTGTTCCCTCTCTCACTGTCTCTCTCTCTGTGTCAAATAAATAAATAAAATCTTTAAAAGAAAGAAAGAGAGAGAGAGGAGGGAAGGAAGAAGGGATGGAGGAAGAAAAGGAAATACTTTGCAAAGGAAAAGCAGAAATTCATCATGGTTAGTTCACCAAGAAGCAAGAGACAGAATGGGTTTCCCCAACAGGTCAGAGCTTTGGGCTTGGAGCCAGGCCACCTGGGTTCAAGTTCTCTATCACTTACATGTGACCTTGGTCAACCCTGAGGGATGGGCTGAATGGGGAAAACCAACCACGGCTGGCCCATCTGATGTTTCTCTCCCCTTTCAGTTTTCACGTGGTACACTCTCCCCCACTCCACCCCAACTTCCAGAAGGCCCTCAGCGACCTGCCCCCCGACTTCAACACCTCTACGGAGGCCGAGTACGTCAGGCTCATCTCCAACTACGGCACCCACTTCATCCGGTCCATGGAGCTGGGCGGCCGGGTCTCGGCCCTCACTGCCCTGCGCACCTGTGAGCTGGCCCTGAACGGGCTCACGGCCAAGGAGGTAGAGGACTGCCTGAACGTAGAGGCCCAGGTCAGCATCAACAGCCAAGCCAGACTTTCCTCAAAATTCAAGGCGTGTGAGGAGAAGAAGAAGCAGCACAAGATGGAGTCCTCCTTCCACCAGTCCTACCGGGAACGCTTTTCCCAGATTGTCGGCGGTCACCACACCGCGATGGGCGACCTGCTGTTTGGGGACGGGGCCAGGCCGGAGCAGTTCTCCGCCTGGATGAACTCCCTGCTGGACAGGCCCGGCCTGGTGGACTACACCTTGGAGCCTCTGCACGTGCTGGTGGAGAGCCGGGACCCGCGGCGGGAGGCGCTGAGGCAGGCCGTGAGCAAGTACGTGATGGACAAGGCCCGGTGGAAGGACTGCGGCAGGCCCTGCCCCCCGGGGAAGCACAAGAGCCCCCACAACCCGTGCCAGTGTGTGTGCCACAGTTCAGCGGTCACCAACCAGGACTGCTGTCCCCGGCAGAGGGGCCTGGCCCACTTGGAGGTGATGAACTTCGAGGCGATGGGCCTGTGGGGAGACTACATCACAGGCACGGACGCCTACCTGAAGGTCTTCTTTGGAGACCAGGAGCTGAGAACCAGCACAGTGTGGAACAGCAACCACCCCAAGTGGGCGGTGCGGCTGGACTTCGGGGACGTGCTCCTGTCCACGGGGGGGCCCCTGAGGGTGCAGGTGTGGGACGAAGACCATGGCTGGGATGACGACCTCCTCGGCACCTGTGACCAGAAAACGCAGTCTGGCTCACACGAGGTGAAGTGCAACCTGAACCACGGCCACCTGAGTTTCTCCTACCACGCCAAGTGCTTGCCTCACCTGGAGGGGGCAACCTGCCTGCAGTACGCCCCCCACGGCCTTCTGGGGGCACCTCCGGGGAACCGGAGTGGGCCAGTGTGGTAAGCGCAGTGGGCCTTGCTCAAGAGGACTAGGGAACCCGGAATGAATGGGGTTCTCACAGAGGCACCCAGGGCCTATCCTCATATCCCCATTAGACAGATGGAAAACTGAGGCTTACTTTTTATTTCTTTTTCCAATGAAGTAGCTGAATTTATAGGCCAGCCCTAGGGCTGCTGTCCAAACTGCTGCAGCTCTCTGATACTCTCGAGCCCTGGAAACAAGCGGCTTTCCTTGCAGCCTTTACCAACACGGGGACTTCTTCACCCCATTGGGTCCAACCCTGCCTGTCCCAGCTGCTCTGCCTGCTCTCTCTTTTTTGCCCAGCTTTGCCCCTCAGCCAAATCAGGGACCATCTGGATCGGCCTTGTGGGTGCCCAGCCTGACAGAGGACTGATACGTGTGCATGGTGACCATCATGGTGGTGGTTGTGGCCAGGGAGAGGGCCGGGACCAAACGCAGCCCTAGAGACCGACATCTATATCAGCAACCCTACCCAGTAGGACCTGCGACTCACCCCGGAGCGGGCCAGGAATCAACAAATTGGCTTTCTACTTTCGTTGGAAACATGGGGACCCAAAATATTTTGCTTCCCTTGTAACTCTTGATTCAAAACCCAGCAGCACCAACGCAGGAACCAAAGGCAACAGACTTTCAGCTCCCAGCCGTGTGGCCACAAGGAATGGTGAGGACTATGGGGAGCTGAAGGGTGCATGATTTACCTAGATGGGGGGGAGCGAGGGCTGCAGCTCTGCCTCTGCCAAGCATTCCCAGGCAGGAGGGCTGGCGGGGCTCGGAATTTCTGGAAGTAGCTAGAAACCCCAAATTAACTTCTCTAATTGTTGGCAAGGCAGTTCACTTTGTAAAAATAAACCTATGTACAAGTCAAAGAGAAGGTGTGCACAGGCCATAATTGATCCACAGACATCTGGGAAGCTGTCATTTCAACAAAACCCATGTGACTGGCTGAAGGGCTCTCCCCTGTCCCCCAGAGTGGGAGGAGGGAAGGCAGTGGCTCCAACAAGGGGGTGTCTGAGGCTTCCTGGCTTTGGGTTCTGTGGTCAAATGAAATGGTCCTTGTTTCGTATGTTTGGGACACAGGCCCATAGGGGCAGGCGGCAAGATCCAAGCAGCCTCCTCCAACTGGCAGGATTGGTGTCGGGTTGCCAAGTCAGAGGGGCTCAGAGTTGCTGGCCTGGATTCCTGACTCCCTTTGAAAGGCCCTGCAAATTAAGGCCTTGGAGGTTTGTGTGGACCCATACTCTCAAAGCCCAGGAGTCATATTACTGACCCCAAATCCCCAAGGTGGGAGGGGGGGACAGGAGGGACTGGCTGGCTCTAAAAGGCCAGTTGAAGCCAATGTTCTTACACCTTTCCCTTCACAGCCACGCGCACAAACACGAGCACAAGAAAATTCTTGAAAGGTCACACTGGCTGCTGCACTAATTGAAAATAAACATGGGTGTGGGCCATACCCCTCTGGGAAAGCAGGCCTGGCTCAGGGGGACACTCTGACCAAAGAGGGGAGCCTTGTTTAAGGGCCCACACGATCAGTGACCTCCAGCAACCGTCTTGTTCCCTGGGCCTTGGCTTCCCCAAAAGGATACTCTTCATTTTTCTCCCTTCTCGGTACTGTTTGGAAGGGGGCCACAAGGCTTTCTAGAAGGTCAGTGCTCCATAAAAGGTACTGAAAGGTCATCTTGCTACCCCACCTGGTGCTCCACCTAGGGAAGCCGGGACCCAGAGGATGTAACTGTGGTTGCAGAAGTTTCTGGCAGAGCCTGAACATGCCGCTCTAAGCCCTAGAGCTGGAGAGACCAACAGGATGCTAGAGAAAAGGGCCCTTGGATGAAAAGGCGTGGGATGGTCAAGGAGGAGGAGGAATGGGCCGAAGCTGCTGGGGGCAGCTCGCCCTCAGCCCTAAGTTGAGAACCAGTGTGACATTTTCCCTTCGACCCCAAACAGACCTTGGAAGGCTGTCAGCCGGAGGCCCCTTGTTTGCTCGGGGAGCTCCCTCCTGGGCAAGATCGCCTCCAGTGGCCCTCCTCGGGTTCCATCTTCACTCTGCTCCAGCCTGGGAGGCTGACCTGTCTGCCCCCCTCTGTCAGGGGGCAGGAGATGGGCAGGAGATGGGGGACAGTTTCAGAGATAGAGCATTTGCTCCCCTCTGGTCTCTCAGTGAGGTGGCCATGTCTAGCTGGGTCACCACTCCTCCCCAGGGGGCCTCGGCCTGTCTCTCACCCCTGCAACTGCCCCCTCTCTCACCCCTTCAGACCCGTGGACGGTAGCAGCTTCGCTGTACTGATCCCGAGTTACTGCGTCCCCCCGTGTTTCTCCATAGCCCTCCACACACCTTTGCACACAGGCCCTTTATAAACAACCCTTCCCAAAACTATTACAATTTGTATACGCCATTGGTTTCTGATATGACCTGGATGTTTGTGTCCCCTCAAAATTCACAGGCTGGAATCGTAAGCCCCAAGGCGATCACCTCAGGAGGGGGTGCTGTGGGAGGGCACGTGAGCGGGATTAGCGCCGTCATGCAAGAGGCCCCAGACAGATCCCAGGCCCCTTCCACCATAGGAGGACCCACAGGAAGGTGCACTCTACAGACAGAAAACAGGCCCCTGAATCCACCGACACCTTGACCTGGGACTTCCTGCCTCCAAAACTGAGAGGAATGTATTTCCTCAGTGTGTAAGCCACCCAGTCTGTGGTATTTTGTTATAACAGCCCCAAAGGAACGATGGGGTCCCATGACAACACCACCTGGGTCCCAGTGGAAAGCAGAGCCACACACCCCCATCCCCCCCCCCCCCAGCAGCTGAAAATGCCCCGACTCTTGCTTCCCCGCCCTTCCCTGAGACTAGGAAAGGACATGTGCCGGGCTCTATCCACAGGAGGCACTTGCCCCCGGTATGGGGTCTGTTCCAGAGCAGAGGTGAATCCAAGTTTCAAGGGCAGGTGATCTACGTGAGAGGCAATCCCAGAAAGCCCATCAGGGGAGAGGACGAGTGAGACAGGGAAGGGACAGTGGCCCGCCATTCAGCAAGTCGCCATGGGGGGGTCCCCAGAGCCAGCAAAGAACACAGTACTGGTACCTCAGTGTGACCCCAGCTCAGCCTGGAGGGAGCTGGGTGCCAGTATGTCCCCTCCTATCGGTCCCTTTTCGATTGATTTGATCCAGACTTGCCTTCTCTTTCTGGCAAATAAAAGCCCTGGCTTGATGACACTGTCCCACCATCTCCCTCCCTACGTCAACATTCTGTCCCCTTTCCCAACCATCCTCCCACCCCCATCTGTCCTTAGAAGCACTGCTCACTTATCCCCAGCAGCCCACCCCCCTTTCCCAGGTGCACGGAGCACAGAATGACTGGGACCATTCACAGCTTCCATCCTTGAACAGATGGTTATAAGCACCTGCTGTACACCAGATGGTAATAAGCACCTGCCCTCTGGCAGCCTCCCCCGGGAATAAGGTGGGGGGGGTGGGCATTCAGGATGGGGGAGTCTCGGCTGCATTGCCTTTCTCTCATCCACTGTCCTAGGTCCAGATGCTCTCCCCTCAGACCTGGGGCCAGCACTGCACAGTTCCTTTTCACGCACCTTCATCTGCCTTCAAACACACTGAGCGATCCCTGGGGTGTGGCCCCGCTGTCCCAGAGGCTGCAGAGGGGGACCTGCTGGAGAACAGGCAGTGTGGGAGCGGGGAGAGCCCTCTGGGGAGCACAGAGGTCCTTGTAGCTTTCGGGGAGTTCTGCATGCTCTCCACAGTGCTCCTGATTCCCCTGCATCTGTCATCCAGGCCGGGCATTTCCGTACCCCAAATCTGTCCCCTTCTGCTCATAACCACAGCCTCCCTGGAACAGCAACATCTCCCAGACATGTCTTCCCGTGGGCTCTTCTTGGATCCCTGGGCACCTGTCTGCTTCTCTGTGCTTCTCCAGCCCACCTTCCCTTGGCCCACTCCGAGCCGGCCTCCACATCACTGCCCGGGGGCCTGAGCTAGGCCTGCTCTGCCTGCCCCCACGGGAAGCCGGGAGAGCCAGGCCCTAGTGTCCATGCCCCACCCATCCCGGACCGCCTTCACCCAATAGCCGAAGGGAGGCGGGTGGTGCATAAACCCTCCAGGTCCCTCCTGTCAGGGGAATAACTCGAACAGACATATTCAACCCTGACACCCAGGGTTCCCCAGCAGGGTGAGGTTTGCGTGCCCATAGGTGTGACTTCCTTGACCACACGTGCTCTCTTGGCTGGCCTCCTTTCTGGTCTCATTCCCTCATGCCCCTACTGGTGTTTTCTGGAATCAACCCCCACAAAAACTACCTGCTTGTGAACCTCTGTCTCAAGCTTTACTTCTGGAGAAATCAGCTAAGACACACAACTGACTATGTCATTGCTTAAAACTCTTACTGGTTTCTTGTGGCTTCTGGGATAATGCTCAGACACCCTAATGTGACCCACATGCTGACCTCGCACTCAGCTCTGCACCTCACCAAACCCTGCCTCACCGAGCTTACTGGCTCCTCTGCTGGTCACAGTCTCTCTTGCTCTTCCCGCATGTCGCCTCCTCTTTCTGCAACTTTTCTCCACCACTCTAAGTCCTCCTCAGCCTTCAGGCCTCAGTTTCTAAGACAGCTTCCTCCAGGAAGCTTTCCCTGGTTTCCCAGTCGAGCTCACAACCCACTGTCAGGCCAAGGGCCACTTCTATCTTAGTCAGAGTGGAATCAGTAGTCCAGTCCCTGGCATAAGTTTGCTTCTTGAAAAATATTGGATGAGGGGCAGCAGGGTGGCTCAGTCGGTTGAGCACCTGCCTTCAGCTCGGGTCATGGTCCCAGGGTCCTGGAATCAAGTCCCATGTCATCCGGCTCCCTGGTCAATGGGGAGTTTGCTTCTCCTTCTCCCTCTGACCCTCCACCTGCTCGTGCTCTATTTCTCTGTCTCTCTCTTTCTCTCAGATAAATAAATAAAATCTTAAAGAAAGAAAGAAAGAACAAAGAAAGAAAAAAAGAAAGAAAGAAAAAGAAAGAAAGAAAGAAAAAGAAAGAAAGATAGATGCTGGATGAGTGATTAGAGGGGTAACGGATAAATGAATGAATGGAACCCACCGAAGACTCTTTCCAGCATGTTCTCCAACTCTCCCACAGGCAGGGGGCTCCTTACCTTGGGATCTGTTCTGTCTGAGATGGGCTCTCACTGCGAGCCATCAGGTGACACAGGAACCGGTCTTCTCAGAGCGTACAGCCCTACCAGCAGATCAGGGCCTCTGTGTATCTAAATCTCTGGTCCTGTCTGCCACTGGGTTGGGCAGAAAGACCACCAGGCTGACTCCAGTGCTGGTGTGTCCCTCACACCTCCCTCTGGGAGAGTACCACAGAGGGAGCGCACAGGGCTGGGTAGAGGGGCTGGCCCGGCCACTGCCTCTCTATCACTGACAATAGAAATGGGAGCCTTTCGTGGATGCGGACGGGGACGGATGGTCCCGACCTCTCACTTATCAATGGCCCAGGCACGAATGAGGCAGTTCCAACTGTGGGACAGCTCTTCCTCTGGGCTCAACAGGTATCCACTTGGCCTAGGAAAGTTGTGACCCCGGGAGGGCAGGCCCGCCCCCTTAACCTGCTCCGGGGATCCCTCCCCAAGCCCCCAACCCTGCTGCCTGATGAGGCCTTTTCCAGCTAAGGCTTCCGTAGCCCAAGCACACACACACACACACACACACACACACACACACACACACACACAGAGGCAGGACCAGACCGAGCAGCTGCCCAACCTCACGCAAGATGGGGTGGGGAATGGGTCTGGCACCACTGAGATTCTCACCAGGTGGTTAGGGTTAGTGTCACCCACAAAGAAGCGATCAACCCCTATCACAGACAGGACCCTTGAGAGCCAAGGACTGCCAGCCAAGCCAGGCCACAAATGAATTGAGCCCGGCCACACATTTGCCCAGACTAGCCAGAGACATATCGTATGAACCTTGATTTTGAGCCAAGATCAAGTCTCAACCTCGGTGAGCTCTCCGTAGTTCACTGCAATCACACAACCCCCTCCCCTGCGGGATCCCATGGTTCCCAGCTACAAAACAGGGACTAGAACCCTGATTTCTGCCCTGCTTTCCAGCTGGGAGGGGCTGGGCCCTGGGCCTCGGTGGGCGTGGCCGGATGGGCCCAACACCTCCAGTGCCCGGGGAGTGCCCCTTGAGCACCAGCAGCACCTCCCCATGCTCGGAAGGAGCCCCACCAGGCTTGCCTTCCTCTTTCTAAAGGCCCAGACACACAGCCTGGCCGGCCAGACTCAACGGCAGCTGCTAGTGTTTTGTGGGTTGTATCGGAATCTGTGTGCCGCGAAGCTCCCACTGCACATCTGGTCTCACAGTGAATCTGCACAACAGCTGGTTCCCAGCTTCCTCTTAAAAGGGCAGTGACATCAGCTCACTGGCAGGACACCGGCTTTTCCCCCTGGGAAACCCAAACTCCCGTTGAGACTCAACCATCCTGCCATGAGACTGACCTCCCTTCCAACCCCAGGACACGTCTTTGCGCCCGCCGCCTTTTGTCCGTATTCGCAGTAATCAGCCCCTCTAGGACAGAGGACCTTTGCCCAAGGCAGTGAGACAGCGGGGACACCGTGCCATCCACGCCTACCCCTCTCCTGCGGGAATGGGGGACTGGGTGTGATTTCACTCTGCGAAGCATTTTCCCAGCCGGAGGCATTGAGAGACTCGCTGCCTCCCCTTCCATTCTTTCCCCCACCAGCGCCACAAATGAAATGCTAACAGACAACATTTCTGGGCCACTTACTGTAGTGTCCAAAGGACCAGACATGTGTTGGTGCATTTAATCTGCCAGCAACCCAGGTGGGGGATGGACTTAGCCCCATTTTAGAAATGACATCTCCCAGAAAGCTGAGGGCCCTCCCCCACCAATCCAGACCTTCTCCGCTCGTGTCGCTGTTTGACTCCTGAGATGCCGAGAGCAGGGTCTGCACTGCGGCCCCCTCCTAGTCTTCAGGACCATCTCCATGCCTCAAGGGGCTGAAGGGGACCCACTTTAGGGGAGGGTCCTCGAAGGGGGAGGAATCTATGCTGCCGCTGGCTCTTTAGAAAGGTCATAAAATAGACGTAGCATAGTATTAACACTTTAACCATTTTAAGTGCATAGTTCTGTGGCTTTATTTATTTTTTATAAAGATGTTATTTCTTTAGTTATTTGAGAGAGAAACAGGAGAGAGAGAAAGGGCGCACACACACACACACCACACACACACGAGCTGGGGGAGGGGTCAGAGGGAGAGGGAGAAGCAGGCTCCCTGCTGAGCAGAGAGCCCAACCCAGGGCTCAATCCCAGGACCCTGGGATCATGACCTGAGCCCGAGGCAGAGACTTAACCCACTGAGCCACCCAGGTGCCCCAGTTCCGTGGCTTTAAATGCATTCCCAGTGTCCATAAGCCTCACTCTTATTTATGCTTAGAACTTTTCCAGTATCTCCAACAAAAACTCGGTGCCCAGGGAGCAGTAACCCCCTCTGTCCTCCCCCCCAGCCTCTGTAACCCCTACTCAATTTTCTGACTGTGAATTTGCCTGTTCTGGGTGCCTCCTGCAAATGGGATCGTACAGAGTTTGTCCTCTGTGCCTGGCTTCTCTCGCTAAGCACAGTGTTTCCCACATCCATCCACATTACGGTGCCTGTCGGGCACCTCTTGTAGCTCCTCTTGCAGCTGAACAATTTTCCATCCTATGTGCATCTCACTTTGTTTATCCGGCCATCTGTCCACAGACACTTGGGTCATTTCCGCTTTTTGACTGCTGTGAACAACGCTGCTATGACATTGGGGTGCAAGTATCTGTTTGAGTCCCTGTTTTCACTTCTTTTGATGTTTACCGAGCAGTGGAATTGCTGGGTCCTATGGTTAGTCACACGGTTGCCAAACTGTCTCCTCAGAGTGCCACTAGCTTCTTTGCTGTCGTCTTTGACCTTCCTTTGTTCAAACGAGGACTTGAGCAAAGATCCAGCTCCGCTGTCCAGCCATGGGGAGACCATCCTCACCCTCATGGCAAGACCACGGCCACACCAAGCTTTTCCAGGCCCAGTTCTGCCCACCACTCTTCCTTCGCCCTGCAGAGCATGGGGCCCCACTGGGCAGGGGCAGGGGCAGAAAGCTGGGTGGGTGAGCACCCGTTTCTCGGTGGCGAGATTCCCTGGCCTAGTGTGCCAAGTCGCTCTGTCTTATCCTAACTGGTTTCATAGCCCCAAATATGCACCTGGAATATAGTAGTTACTCAATAAACACTGGGGAGTGGACACATGTTGACATGCACCTCTGCCCCTAAAGGACTACGAGCCGGGGGTGGCTGAGACAGGAGCCCTGGAGCCCAGCTCCGGAGGAAGCAGGTAAGGAAGGCTGCGGCTGGGCTGGTTGGAGAGAAAGCCAAGCCTTCCTCCATCTTCATCTGCTGGGGCTTCCCCTGGTAGAGAAGCAGGCTCCCCACTGCCCCGCGATGGTGTGGGAAACTGATATACTTGGAGAAAGGGACCCCTCCAGAGCCAGCCAAGCTGCCCCTGGACTTAGGCATAGGGGCACCAGGGGTGCAAACACCTAGTAAACGCCAGGGTGAGTCTGGGACTCTAGGGGTTTCTGTTTGTTTTCACCTTCATCTACCATGACTCAAGCGCCGGCAATGGGGCAGGCCCCTGTAAACATGCATTATTTAGTTTTGCTTTCCCAGGAGCCCCACTTCACAGATAAGGAAACTGAGGCTAAGGAAGGTGTGGTAACTTGTCCACAATGTTGGGAAGGGTAAGATTCGAACCAGGGGCTGGGCTACCAGTGGTCCAGAGTACATGTCCTGCACCGGCCCCCAGGCCTCCCCTCCCAGGCTGCCTTCCCTGGGTACAAGCCCCTTGGCTGCCGCAGACCCAGACCTGAGGCAGTACCCATGCCCCTAAATTTCTCCTTTCCTCCCATGGGGGGATCCTCCCTTTCCCTCTGGCTCCCTCTGCTCTGGTCAGTTCTGCACTGCAAGGTTCTCTGAGACCCTGGACACACCCTCTGCTCTCCTTGGCATTTGGAAGTGAGTCCCACAGGCTGCACAGCGCTCTCCGGGGGCTGGAACTAGGGGCACTCACTGAACCATACCCTCTGGACCGGAAGAGGGTAGGAAAGCCTGGATTGGGAATTCTGGGAAGCTTGAAGGAAAAGCAGGAAACACGCATTTGCTGAGCGTCTGTGTGGGTGGGGCACAGTGCTGGGCGTGCGAACCCTCCTTCTCTCCCTCTCTAACCTCCTCAGCCAGTAGGCCAGGACCCCGCAGGCAGGACAAGAAGAGAGCTAGTTTGAGGCCTCGCAGACTGGCCCAGGAAGTCCACTCCCTTCCTTCCAGAAGGCCGCCCCCTCTCCCAGAGGAGACTATGAAGGGAGCAGCCAATCGTTGCTGGAGGCAGCTCAGGGGAGGGCCCCGGGGACAGGGCTCCAGTCTGGCCAGAACCCCCCTTCCTACCCCTGACAGAGCAATGCTGGGCAGAGAAGTCGAAAAGCCTGTCTTTAACTGAAGCCAGCAGTCTAAACATAAACATCTGATTGTGATTTCAAAATCAAAACAAAAACAGGGTTTGCAGAACCAATTCACAGGGCAAATGAGATGGCAGAGAATTCTAAGATTTTGTTAAGAACTCAAAGTGCTTTCAAGTCCTTTGGAAACCATTTAAACTGGGCAAATGTGCTTATTAAGCAAACCATGCAAATTAGCTTATAAACTCTGAGCAACGACTTTTGACTTCGATCTGGTACCCGCAGGAGAAGCAGGAGCCGCAGGGACCCCAGCTTGGGCACACACAGGAGCTCAGTCTTGGTTAGCATCTGTAGCCTATCTGAAAATAACACAAGGCATTTCCTTGAAAAGGTTCAATGATATAGACAATCTGGTCGTTTCTTTCCTAATTACATCCCCCAACTATTTCTTTTCTTTTTTTTTTTCAGATTTTATTTATTTATTTGACAGAGAAAGAGAGAGAGACAGCGAGAGAGGGAACACAAAAGAGGGAGTGGCAGAGAGAGAAGCAGGATTCCCGACAATCAGGGACTCCATCCCAGGTCCCCAGGATCATGACCTGTGCCGAAGGCAGGCGCTTAATGACTGAGCCACCGAGGCGTGCCCCCCCCCAACAACTATTTCTAAAAAACATTTGTTTGTTTATTGTCTTTGTTGTACCAACAAAACTGGACCAAAGGGCCTTTATCAGTAGCGAAGAACATCCCCAAGCCCTCCCAGACCAGATGTGTGTGGTGGGCTCTGTCCTGACCTGCTAAATGACTCAAGCAGCAGGCTTCTCCAGCAAGCACCCAGCACCTTCTGCATCCCCTGGCCAGACTGACAGCTCACTCACACGCGTGCTTCTGCAGGAAAGGACCTCGCGGGGGAGCAGCGACAAACGTGGCAGGTACAGCAGCTTCGGAATGGAGCCCTGCTCGTGGGTGGAGGCCCGTCCTGCTGCTGATTCCACAGACAGCTGGGGAGTCTCGCCCGAGCTCAAAGAGGGTATCTGGAGCAGGGGAGGGTCGTCTGCTCCATTTTAGAGATGCATAAACGGAGGCCGGGGCCATTGGAGCAATGTTATCAGGTACATATTTGTGCGCAATAGTAACCATTGGCTCAGGACTCACTCATGGAGAGTCCCCCCACTTATGGAGACATAAGGACCCAGGTCCACAGCCCACAGTTCTCCTTTCCCCTCCCCACTCCTCCCAGAGACTCGCTCCCAAGGGGGCTTACTTTCCTCCTCAGCAAACCTTCCCTAGAAAGATCTGTGTCTCTCTCTTCTCAGATAACACGATACTTCCTATGGAAAACCCAAAAGACACCACCCCCAAATCACTAGAACTCATACAGCAATTCAGTAATGTGGCAAGATACAAAATCAATGCACAGAAACCAGTTGCTTTCTTATACACTAACAACGTAAATGCAAAAAGAGAAATTAGGGAATCTATTCCACTTACAATAGCACCAAAATCCGTAAGATACTTTGGAATAAACCTAACCAGGGGAACTGGTACTGTACTCGAGGAACCACAGAACATTCATGAAAGAAACTAAAGAAGACACAAAAAGATGGAAAAACATTCCATGCTCATGGATCCGAAGAATAAACGTCGTTAAAATGTCTATGTTGCCCAGAGCAAGCTATACTTTGAACGCCATCCTGATCAAAATACCAGCGGCATCTCTGGAGGGATGGTGCCTACCCAGGGGCTGGAAGAGGCTGTGCTGGTTGTTCTCTGCTCCTCTCTCTCCCCACTCCCCATCTCTGGACCCTGGTCCCCCAGACCATGGTGCTGGGACCTTTTATGGTCAGAGGGAGGCACTGACAGATCAGCGGATGAGGAGAGAGAGCTTGGGTCGCTCCCCTACCTCCACTAGCCCTGCTCAGACCCTGGTTGTTCCCCAACAACTCAGTTCCTGGCGATGGTCCCCAGTGTTCCCTGAAGACACGTGTAGGGGGCTCCGGAATGCTGTGCTGCCCTTGATCCTTCAGGTCTCTGGGGACCTGATCATTCACCCCTGTACTAGCTCCTGGGGATCTCACCAGTCCCAGCTGGTCACCCTAACTGCCACAGGGCCCCGCACACAGTATAAACTATTTGTATTTGAAAATTAAGATTGGGCGTCTGAGTGGCTCTGTCAATTGAGCGGTTGAGCATCTGCCTTCGGCTCAGGTCATGATCTCGGTGTCCTGGGATCGAGCCCCCAGTCAGGCTCCTTGCTCAGTGGGGAGCCTGCTTCTCCCTCTCCCTCTGCCTTTCCCCCTACTTGTACTCCTGCCTCCAAATAAATTAAAAAAAAAAATCTTAAAAATTAAGATTAAATATACGCTCTTATCTCCCTTTTCCAACCCAAAGTCCTTAAAATACCATAAAAAGTGTACAGTTTTAAAATTCTATGCCAGTTCTGAAGTAAGAAGAGGTCAGAAACTAAGAGGAGTCTCTGAAAAACAGAAGACCAATAGGATGGGCCAGGCTGGGGGGACGGCAGTCCACACGCCGCGCAGGTGAACGCCTCTGGAAGAGGAGGAACCCCCTGTAAGGAAGCTTCCGGCTCAGAGATGCCAAGCCAGGGAAGAGGATGAAGCCTGGGCCCCCATCGTGGCGTGGCTTGGAGCATTCTAATAGAGGCAGCTGGAGAGTCTGACTCTCCCTGGGCCCCCTAAGTGGACTGGGTCAAGTCAAGGTAGCAGTGGAGGGGGCCCTAGGTAGCAGCAGGGAGTGGGGCACTTCCAGCAGCAGTCTGGGCCAGATACACACCTGACACAAGGGGGCACCCCTACCAGCAGGGCAGCCACTGGCCCACACGGGCATCAGCACAGCCCTTCCCTCCCCTGGAGCTGCCGGCCCAGGCTGGGCTCAGTAGGCACAGATCTTACAAACAGGTCAGTCTGAAATCTCAAGACAAAGATGAGTGCACAACCAGGGCACCTAGGCGGCTCAGTGGCTAAGCAGTTGCTTTCTGCTCAGGTCAAAATCCCAGGGTCCTGGGATCTAGTCCCGCATCGGGCTCCCTGCTCAGAAGGGAGCCTGCTTCTCCCTCTCCCTCTGCCTGTTGCTCTGCCTACTTGTGCTCTTCCTCTACCTCTCTGTCAAATAAATAAATAAATAATCTTTAAAAAAAAAAAAAAAAGATGAGTGCACAACCGAAATTCACCAGCCACAGAGGAAAACCAACAACATGAAAGACAAGTACTCCGCTCACTAAAGAACTAACCAAGAGAGCTAACCAAACCAGCACTTAAATAAGAAGATCTTCTGAGAGATGAGGCTTATTCAACCCAGAAAAGAATAAACTGGAAATCTCCTACATTTAAAATGTGCTCTCTCCCACTCTATCTCTCACTCTCAAATAAGTAAATAAAATACTTTTAAAGTAAATAAAATAAAATAAAATAAAATAAAATAAAATAAAATAAAATGGTTCTAAGACCAGGGAGACTGAGTGAAAGAATTGGCTGTATATCTAGCTACCTATCTAAGAATTAAACAGATTGTATGAAACATTTATGCCTGTTAACGTAAGAAAGGCAACGTGGTAGAAAAACCCATAGGGGAATGAATCCAAAGCGTCAATAAACACATGAAAAATGTTCCATCTCAGTAGTAATTAGAAAAGTCATATTAAGATAAAAATAAGACTACTTTATTTTTCCATATCAGATTGGCAAAAGTTTAAAAGACCGGGGACCTCAAATGTCAGAGTGGGAAGGGGAAAACGTGTATTGTTATAAACCACTGGGGTTTCATTCGGCCCAGAAGATGGCCTCACTTAGTTCAAAGAAAGAATGACAAGAATGACTGTTACGTTGGGGGAGCGTAGACGTGCAGTCCCATAGGCTTTGTGCCTGGATGACGTGAGCAGACGGTAAGAAAAAGAAAGAATCCACTAAGAAGAGGTTTGAAGTCAAAGTTAAAAGGCTCAGGTCTTAGAAATCTGTCACTATGACTCATAGGAAACAAGCATTTCTTGTGGGTGTTGAGGGGAACCTCTTGAAAGCACGTAGGGGTTTGAACAGCATCAAGTCCGAGAACCACAAGACCTTGAGAGAGGGTTTTCAAAGAAATTCTGTCCCCCTCAACCCCTCCACCACCCAAGCATGAAGAGCTAGGGCACTCTTCCAGAAGGATTCCAATCCTTGAAAACGCCAAAGAGGATGCCAGTAGCAAAGAGAATCCCGACATTGTTGGCCTCCAACACCTGCCTCTGAATTGAGCGAGGGCCTGGAATCACATACTCTCCGGGCCTCAGTGTCCCTGCCTGCAAAATGGGGGGAGCACTACTATGTTGTAGTATTGCTGGAGTGTTGAATGAGATGAGGATTATAAACAAAGCCAATTATTGTGCCTGACAAAGTAAGTACTCTCCTACAGAACATAACAAATGCAGCATGGGTCATCAACCTGAGAACCACTTGGATACAGTGTGGACTGAGGGCACAGAAGGACGGAGAGGACAGGCTCTAAGGGAACGTGTCTGTCTGATGACATTTTCAAGCTAAAAAACACAGCATACATGGGAAAAGAAGCATTGCCATCTTTACAAACCAAGAAGGGAAAGACAAACACCCCAAAGATGTCAACAAAGGACACACAGATAATCCATAAGAGAAAATCCAGGGTCCTGGGGTCGAGCCCCGCATCAGGCTCTCTGCTCAGAGGGGAGCCAGCTTTCCCCTCTCTCTGCCTGCCTCTCTGCCCGCTTGTGATCTCTGCCTGTCAAATAAATAAATAAAATCTTAAAAAAAAAAAAAAAAAGTAACAGGCAGTGCTGGCCAGGGGAAGAGTACACTTACTCTTCGGAAGGGCAAGGAGGACGTTTCTGAAGCACACACTGGAGATGTGGCTCCAAAACCGCTAAAATGGGCATTCCCTTTATTTAGAAAATAATCAGAGGCTTGCACCGCCATATGCAGATTTGGGGGTACCAACTCCTTCTGTCCTCCTCTCTTCTCCATCCCTCTAGCCACAGGGAAGCCTGAGCAACGGTGTCCTGGTCCCCACCAGCAGGACCAGCAGCCCCTCCCTGGAGACGGGACAGCAGGGCAATGAAGAACAGATGAAGACGGAAACAGGAGGTCATGTTCCCCGAGCAGTGCCAGAGAAGGCTGACCTTCCCCGGGAAGCAGACAAAGTAGCTGCTCAGAGAGGCCAAGACAAGAGGAGGTGCTGTTCAGGTCCTCAGAGTGACGGACACCAAGATGGGATTAGATGTATGAGAGGTTTATTTGGGGAACCCCCCCATGAAGGATGAAGGGGAGACAGCAGAAGGCTAGGAGGGTCTGACAGCTGGGGAAGGAGAGAGGGAAGGAAGGGCCCCCCCACGGCCAGGAGCTGTCGGGCCGAGCACTGCGGAAGACCCAAGCTAGGCGGCCAGTTGGGAGAGACATTGCAATGGGCAGAAACTGCCCAGCTCTAGTGGACCCTGGAGCTTCCTGGCCCAATGCTGCTCTCTCCTGGGCCACCCAGAGACAGGGAAATATTTTGGAAGCTGGGTTGTCTGCCCTAATCCAACCACAACAAACTTAAGAAACAGTCTCCAGTCAGCTCCACCAGAGCTCCCCTCTGCTGGCTTCCTGTAGGACATGGCCAAGTCTGCCCTTCCCTGGGCCCCACACCTGCTCTAACCAGAGAGAAGTCCGCAGGGCTTTCCTAAGAGAAGAGCTACATGAGACACCGAGGCGTCCCTTCGTCCCCTCGATGGACTCCTCCAGGAGGGAAGGACAGACAGACGGAGCTCTGCCTCCCAGACAGCTGGAGGCAACCCCTAGCCTCTGACTCCCTGCCATCACTCGCCTACTGGCTCAAACTTCCCTGACTTCCAGGTCACCACCTCCGCCACTGTCCCTGTCACCACCTCTGGCGGACGGACTCCTCTGCTCAGGGTCTTAGAATAACAAACTCATTTGAACAAAGATGATTCCTGCAGGAATTCCTGCGGAGTGTAAGACAAGGCACTAGGGCACCCTACGCTCACTTTGATCTTTCTGGACAAAGCAAGTATTTTAATCTCCTTTACGGTTGAGGAACTGGAGACTCTGGAGAGACAAGGTGAGTCACCCAAGATCTCAAAGGCCAGGATGTGCATGCTGAAATCACTCTTGATGCCGGAGCGGAGACAGCTGTGTGTCTCTGCTATGCCACAGCCAGGGACAGCGCCAGTTGCCTTATTTAGCCATGGGCAGGGGGGTGGTAAGCTAGGGGGATGAAGATATTGGTTGAATTTTCCTAACGAGCTGCTGCTCATGCCTTATGGGAACACTTATGGGAATGAAAGATAAATAGCCTTTCTCAAGGTAAAACCAAGGCAGAGACCTAACAAAGCTGAGTCTGCAAGGGAAGCTGGGGTCCCCCCGGCTGGTCACAGCAGGGGAGATCTGTCAGGCAATATCTGGGTGGGTGCCATTTTTCCAGTTCATCCTAGACTGGTTCTTGGGAGGAGCAAAGAAGCCAAAGGCACTCTGGGGGTCCCCCTTCCACAGACTATGACCAATTCTTGAGTCTGGTCAAGGCTGGGAGGGTAAGTAGGGTCAGAAATAACTCAGATCATTTGAGCCCTGGGGGTCCTAGGGTGAGGGGGCCTGACTCTGGGTCCAGTGTGTCTCTGGGGTCCATGCACCCAGGGTCCATGCCCTCAGTGTTTCCTTATTCTAGAAGCTCCATCAGAAGGGAGCAATGGAAGCCGGGGCCCCAGGCAGAACTCTGGACGCTGTACCCGACCTCCCTGCTCCTGTCTACAGGCAGCCCTTGGCATCCCAGTCCTCACCATCCCCAGTGCAAATGACTCGTTCACTCTCTTCCACAGGCTCTGGAAGGTGGGGCTGTCCCTGTCACAGCCCTGGTGTGACTGTTGACTCGCTACCCACAGACCCCATACAGACATCTTCACTTTCCACACCTACCCTTAGACGCAGAAGCCAGCAAGTGCT
Source organism: Mustela erminea (assembly GCF_009829155.1). Lineage (NCBI taxonomy): Eukaryota > Metazoa > Chordata > Mammalia > Carnivora > Mustelidae > Mustela > Mustela erminea. The sequence goes on along the minus strand of NC_045627.1, from coordinate 36,896,098 downwards.
CATTAGCACCCACGGGTGCATCTCTAAGGCAGGCAGGGTCCCAGCGAAGGCCCATCTGGTCTGTACACAGGGGCAAACTGGTGTGGCAGGACCCCCAGAAGGCCCAGGAGCCTGTGCGACAGAGCCCAGGGTAAGGGCGTGGGAGCCAGGCACATGGAGGCAGCTGGCCTAGGTGCTAAGCCCTGGGGGGGCGGGGGGGAGGTAGCGGGAGGGGAGTGTGGCAGCTCACCCAAGAGACCTCGTCGGGAACACAGACCCCAGGCCCTGTCCCCAGTGACACCTCCCAGCCTGGGCGCTTGAGCAGGTCAGAGCTCCATGATGTCTGAAGTTCTGGAAGGTGCAGGGAAGCCCCTCACAGTGATGACCACACATGAGATAAGTGAGGAGACTACTCCTGAGCACCCCAAAAGGACTGATTCTGCCAAGTTGGCTAAAACTGACCGCATACTTACGATGCATCAGGGGCTGTTCGAAGGTTTCACGTGTCTTCACTTATTGAACAGTCTTTGGGTGTCTTGCCCTAGAGGGGCTCCTGACATGGGAGCTGGTACCGTCCATGTAACGGCCCGATGCCCTCCCACAGGTGGGATGGCCCAGGAAGCCAGAGGGGACACATAAACCATGACGACGCATGTCTCTGCATTCACATTTGGAAGGCAGAGGGAGCCTCTTGGACTCTGCCGTGCCGGGCAATAACCCCAGGAGACCTTCCCCCAGGGCTGGGCAGATCATCACCATTAACCCATGGGGCTCTGGGTTCCATTCTGACCACCCCCAGCTGACCTCTGAAATACAACCCAGAAGGTTTCATTCCCCTAATGCTGGGAGAGCTGGGATCTGTGCCCTCTGCCTCACACTCCTCGCTGCCTCTTTACACGAAAAACTCTCAATGCCGTTGTGTCCAAGTATTTAGGGGCTGGAAGGGGCCAACCAAAGCCTACAGAAGTGAGAGGAGGGAGGAGAGGCTGAGGTACATCCTCCATCATAGCCCCTGAAATTCCCTTTTGCTCCATGTCCAAACACAACAGTCCTTCACACTTAAGCATGAATTTGCCTATTTTACCATGTTCTTCAAGGAGGGCTCAGCATGACAGCCCCAGGCAGCCAGAGTGAAAGAGTCACACATGAAGAAAGTGGAGGAAGGAGAGGGATGTCTGGACAAACCTACCTTCTCAGACAGCCGGTGCTTTCAACTCATCTGGCCCCCACGCCCGCCCCGTTACTCTGAAGGAGCCAGGACCACAGCTCGCATCCATTCTAGAACATACTATGGACAGATCAGCAGGCAGGCACAATTCACATTTAGCCATTTTTAATGCTCAAAAGCTCTGTACAAAAAACAAAAGTCACAAATGAGTCCTCACAACACCCCTGTGAGGTAGGTAGGCAAGTATTATTCTCCCATTTTACAAATGGGGAAACTGAGGCAGAGAGGCGAAGTGACCAGCCCGTGGTCCCAGCACAGCCGAAAGTCAGGGCCAACCATGAGAACACACAGAGGATCCCTCCCAGTTCAGCCTGATCTGTGACCCCTCATCTAGACCTTGTCTGCAAAGAAATGAAAACTTCTTAATACATGCAAAACTAAAAACAAAAAAACAAATCTGAAAAGGTAATGAACAGACATACAGTAGTTTTGCAAAAGATTTCAGCCAAGATGGCCAAGTATTTTCCACTACTAGGTGGATGTGAACAACTCTGGCCTCTCCTCTCAGAACCAGAGATGCCTCTGCTGTTTTTCTGCAGAAGTGCATGCGTTCAACCGGGGAGGGCTCCCAGGCTGCCACGAGCCAGGCCTAAGGGGCAGCCTCCGCACCACCAGACCCAGGACATCAGCAGACAGTGGTCCCCAGAGGAAGAGCCGCAGGACTCACCTCCACAGGGCCAACCGCTCCCCGCAGCCTTCCCACCGTGGGGACAGCGGCTCCCAAGGCCTCCTGCTCCCCAACCCTCGGCCCCTCTGCTCCCTCTAGAGGGAAACCTCAGGGGTCCTCAACTGGGATGGCCTGGAACACACTTCAGCCTACTCGTATGCTCTGCTGTTCACTTGGGGTCACCCAGCCATCCTTGGGGCTCCTGCCACAGCTGGAGGGGACCTGGGACCATCTGGGCGGCCAGGGCAGGGAAGAAGTGAGAGGGACCCCCTGCTGGGAGCTTGGGCTTCCTCAGCACTGCCCACCCTGGTTCCCTGGAAAGCAGGGCAGGCCTCTTTTATAGGGCTGCAACCACCTTCTAGAAGCTCCTGCCTCTTGAGAGGGACTCTGCCCTTCCAGCTGGAGGACCTCCTCAGTCCCACCAGCCCCAGGGGTTGGGGCAGGGAAGGAAGGAGAGACAGAGCCTCTGCCAGACCCAGCAGGTCATGGGGTCGCACTCTTGAGGTCTCCAGGCTGGAGATGGGGCACGAGAGGCAAGGACACTGGGTGGGAAGCTGCCTTAAGGTGACAAGTCCACCAAAACCCTGTCTACTCCCGGGGGACCAAGAGCCAAGCAGGGAGGGCAGCAAGAGAGGGAAACCAGCCCAGCACCCCAGGATGTCGGGACCACTGTGGCATGAAAGAGGAGGGCGCACACGTGGCCGTGGCGAGGAGCTTTGCTCGGCTACTTGGGGACTGAGCTCCTCGGAAGCCGTCTGCAGTCTGCAAGGCGCACGCGCCTGCTGTTCACAAGCCATTAACTGTGCACTACTTGTCCTATAAAAAGCTCTTTTTGAAAAAGGGTCCCAACCCCGCCCCAGTGTCTCCGGGAAGCTGGGGCATGGATTCCTCGAGAGCACTCCCCATGGAGAGCACCTGGAGCACCCCCAGCCTGCATGAAGCCGTGGGGGGGTGTGGGCAGGGATGGGGGGGCACATCTTACAGGAAGTCCCCAGGGGTGGAGGGCTCGGGGAGGCGGCTCTGCTCCTGCCACCGGCAGCGAAGCCTGGAGAAGGGCTGGTCCCACCCGCTCTCGAGCTCGGGGAAGCCCAGCTGGTTGAGGATCTCGTAGACTCCTGCCTTCGATGCCACCTGGGGAAGACAGCAGAGCTGGGGGTGGTAGTCCCAGGAAGTTCAGGTCACCCCGCCCCCTCCCACGGCACCAAGCCCTACCCCCACCCCCACCCCCGCCCCTCCCCCTGCTGGGCTCCAGATCACACAGGTGAGGCTGGAGCCCAGCGCTGCCTTCCACCAGCTCAGGCCCTGAAGCTTGCATTTTGACTACCACGAGCTTCAGCTTCCTCATCTTCTACCACCCAGGACGATGCCAGTGGGGGTCCGGAAGCACAGAAGGTACCCAGCAGATAGCAAGGTGGAGGAGAGCCGCGCAGGAAGCCAAGCATCCTGTGCCTATGCAGCCCTGATGAGCTGAGACGCTCGGGGTCACGAGCCCAGCTGCTCTGGGCATTACAGCCGGGCTCCCCACGGAGGGCTGGAGAAAGCAGTGTGGGCGCGGGAGCCAGCCGGAGCCCTGGGACTGTGTGTTCCAGATGTGGACAAGTCAGGCCTACCCCAGGCCTCCCCTCAGGTGGGCAGGCGGGGGTCTTCCTAGACATGCTCCATGCAGGCCCATGGCCCAGAGGCCCAGGCAAACCATTAAATGGCCAGCCCCCCAACCATCCTAGGAGGTGGGGAGGATACAGGCTCCACTCAGACCAGAGTCCCGAGGAACCTTCACCCCGCCCTCCATGCATCCCCAGAAGGGAGGGATGAGGCTGGAGCCCCCATTCCCAGATTCTCTCCTTCCTTGACAGCCCCCAACACACAGCACCTAGGTTCAGCTGGGGAGGGGACCAAGCTCCTGCCCAGCCCCTGGTTCCCCCATGTCCACTCCCCAAGCAGAACCCTAGCAGAAGTGTCCGAAGTCCCCCACGACCCAGGGGTCCAAAAAGGAAGCCAAGTCCAGGCCTGCTCAAGAGGACGGCCCCAGTGTGGACTTAGGTCCCCTGACTCAACACTCATCCTCCCAAGGACCATCCTTAAGGCTGTCTTCGGCACAAGGCCCCAGCAGCTGCCAGCCCCAGCCGTGGCCCCCCACCTCTATTCTCTGGCAGCTCAACCCCAGCTGCACACCTGCCTAAGCTTCAATGCTCTTCCTATGTCCACTCTGGCCGGGGTTGCCACCGATTCTCCTGCCCACCTGTCCCATGGAAGCTAAGTCCAGTCTCCAGTCCAGATGAGAGCCATCAGGACAGGCTGGCAAGGCCAGGAGAGGCCAGTATCCCGGAGGAGAGACAATTACAGGCCACTGTGCCGGGCGGAGGATGGAGACCTTTCTCCAGACCTAGAGGTGCCAAGGCAGGAGCTCTACTCTGCCCCTAAAAGCAGCCAAGCCGAGGTAGAACTAGAGGATCCAGGAGGTCAAGCAGAGAGGGGGACGGTGGAGGTGCAACGAGAGGGTGGCATCTCAGGCCAGACACTGTGGGCTCCGGAGCCAGCCAAGCGGCCCCGCCCACTGACCGTGAATGAGTACTTCCCCCGTCTGTGCTCAGTCTCCTCCCCTGGGCCACGGGAGAGCACAGCCACCACGAAAGGCAGACCTGACATGGGGCCTGGCACACAGCACCTGATCTATTTCATGGAATCCCCACCACGGCATTCTCAAGTGGCAGGGACAGCACTAAGACGATCCCACCTTTGTGCCAAGGACAGCTAGAGGGAAGGGCCCACCTGTCCCAGATCAGGGCCGGAAGGGGGCCACATGCCGTCCTGCCCTGTGCCCCGCGAAGGGCATGAACAAGAGAGCAGGCACGAAGCACCCAGGTCACTTCAGCTCTGGGATGCCGGAGCAGGGCAGGGCCGGGCACATTGCCCTGCGCTCTTCCCCGTGTCCCTCATCTCCCCCAACACTGATTCCCGCCTCTGATGCCTCCCACGTCGTGGCCTCTGCCACAAGCAGAGACCGGCCTGGACGCCCAATGCTGATGATAGAGACACGCTCCCGTATCATGGAAGCTTCCCGCGGGGCCGAATGACAGCGGGGAGGGGAGGGGCGGCGCAGGGTGGCCCCTCACCTGCCGCATCCAGGAGCCGAAGGGCCTCTGCCAGGAGTCGGGCTTCTCCAGGTGGAGGTAAGCATTGAAGAGCACCAGGTACACGTAACGTTCCAGAAACTGTAGGCTCCGCAGCTGCAGCCGCCCCGCCTCCGGCTCTGACTTGGCCGCTTTCGCCTGGAGGACAAGGGCAGTGAGTGGGAGTCGCTGCGGGGCCTATCGCCACACCCCATGCACACACACACACACACACACACACACCCCACCACCCCCACCCCGGGACTAGACAGGAGGAAGGGACTTGGACAGCAAGGCCCAGGGCATGGCCCTGGCTCAGGTTCCAGGGAGGCCAAAGGACAGCAAGGCTGAGACATTAGGGCTCTGACCTTGGACGCAGCACGGCCTCCCCTCAGCCCCCGGGGCCTGAGCTCTACAGCCTCCCATGGCTCCCAGGCTAGTGCGTGTGTCTCTGTCTGGGAGGGCAGCCTCCGCCTTGGCCTCGGCCCCGATGGGTCCTTAATGGACTTCCTTGCCCGTTTCTCAAATGGCTCAGGATCGGGGCAGAAGCGGGGTGAATCCAGTCCCCTGGCCCTGGCCCTACCCTCCCCAAGGCTGGAATAGATCCTAGAAAGGCCACCAGGGCTGGGGAGTAAGGAAAGATAAGACGGCTGAGGGAAGAAAGAGGTGTGTGTGTTAGGTCAGGGGGCATTAGTGTTTTTAACAAGCCATCCCCAGCCCCCTATAAGACAGCATGAGGCGACATGCCAGGAGAGAGGGGACCGCCACATGACTAGGGAGAGAGCATGGGATGTGGCTGGGTGGTGCAGGCCGGCTGGGGTCGGGGTGGAGAGAGCAAACAGTATGGATGGTGCGCAGACAGTACCCAGCCGGCGGGACCCAGAAGGCGCTGGCCTGGCTGGAATGAGGGTGTGAAGGGACAAGACAGGGAACTGGGCTGGCAGCCGACTGTAGAAGCCCGTGCTCTACTCTAGCCCAGCTCCGCACCCTGGCACGCGGACACCGGGGCCCCAGCTCAGACCCATCAGAGGAGAGCCTGCGAGACACGGGGTACAGGTCAGCGTCCTGAGAAGCTCCCGAAGGGAACTCTGCAGACAGGATAGAGCCCCATGGCTTTAGCTCAGGAGAGTCACTGAAGGTGTAGGGGCAGGAGGGACGTCTGACCGGAAGACTCCCGGGAGGCTTGTGCTCAGGAGAAAGGGGACTTAAGTGGGGTGCTCTGGAGGCTTCCTCGGTGTGGGCATCAGTGGGCACCCCAAGGCACACAGAGTCGGCGTCCCCGTGGTACGGTGTCCCTGCCGCCATGCCTGAGGTGCTCCTTCGACCCACCACAGACGTGCAGGGGAGAGCGCAGGAGAGGGAACGCCACACCCCACCCCACACCCTCCAGGCCTCCATCCACCCACTGCAGCTCCCTGGGCTCCAGGAAGACTAGCCCGGGGGCTGTTCCCTCAGGCGCCAGGAGCCTCCTCAAGAAAACAGCAAGGAACTAGAAACCAGAGACCCAGGAGCCAGGAAGGGCCACCTCCCCACAGCAGGCCCGCTGCCAGAAGCCTTCCAGCGCAGGCACAACTCAGCCCAGCTGCAGGCAGGCTTTGTGTGGGGGAGGGGAGGGGGGACCCTGCCCCAGACATGACGAGACCCACAGCCTCAAGAACCAGGAGCTGGAGTGGGGCCGTGGGCAGGGCCTGCGGTCCCCCACCTCTCACTTCCGCCTCAGGTAACAGCGTCCCCCAGGGTGGAGCAAGGACATAGTAAGAAGGAGCTCTGGGGCACTGGGGACAGGCAAGGGGTGGGAGGTGGGCAGTGGAGGGGGCCCTGGAGGGGAAAGGGGCCCACAGCCACTGCTCTGGCTCCCTGCAAGACACAGCTCTGGGCCCGGTCCTGCCATGTGAACTCTCAGCTCCCAGGTTTCTGGAGGTAGGACTGCTCAGGTGTGCAAGGTAGCAGGAAGCATGCTTAAACCATGAGCAGCCACAGCAAGCCATGGAACAGGAGAGAGAGCAGCTACACGAGGAAGATGCGTGCACGGGTCCCGCCTGCAGCGATCCCTCGGGGGCTGGCTGGGTGGCTGAGGACAGTCCCAGGGCGACCGACCAGAGCAGCTGGCTCAGGGGACTGAGACAGGGAGGGGAGCCCGACCAGGGAGGGCATCAAGGAGGCGGTGGTATCTGAGGCGGGTTAGGAAAAGGGGCAGGGAGAAAGGTGCCCTGAGAAGAGGAGGAAGGGGCCAGAGAATGAGGGGTGTCCAAGGCAGACTGACAGGGGAGGGGGCACAGAGAAAGAAGCAATGGAGAGGGGAGACAAGAATAGGATGTGGAAGGCCAGCCAGGCCCTGATGCTACAGACAAAGGGGCCACGGAGGGCTTCTGGAGAGGGTGAGGGTAGAAATGGCCCCAGGGCTGCTGCCCGAGATGACCGCAGCAGGGTAGGGCAGGGTGCCTCTTGTTTTAAGGATCAACCCACCGGGTGCTCAAAAAAAAAGCAATTTTGTTTAGAAATTAGGTAGTGGACCCCCCCCCCAAAATTTACCTAGAGACAAAGTATGGCCAATCCTCCACCACCCCACTCTCCCCAAGGAGGGCCTTGCTGTCCGGCATGGGCCGCTCACCGCCCCGTCCTTCCTGCTGCCTTCCCCATCTCCATCCCTGCAGCTTATTGAAGGAGGGAAAATTACCCACAGTTCCACAAGACAGGACCCGTTTGAAACTACTTTCAATTAGCGCTAAGGAAACATCCCGCGGGCATGAGAAGCCCACGGCTCCAGGGCTGACCCATGGGCACAGGCACCCAGACCTGTCCTCCCCAAGCCCTCAGTCCCATGGGGACAGGGGCCAGCTGCTCCCAGATACACCAGAGAGGGCCGCCTCTGAGCAAAACTCAGGGTGGAGAGGCTGGGTGACTCCTTCTGAGCCCTACCGGCAAGGTAGGGTAGAATTATCTCTAAATTCAGACCGCAAGTAAAGGTGACACCTGACACCCCCCAGAAGGTTTCGTGGGCGCTTTCTGAGTGCAGTCATAGTCTGTGATTTGAGACAATGACCCATCTTCCTATCAAAGCCCGATTTCCTTAAAATTCCTTAAAACCCGATGTGGGCACTGTCTGGGGACAAGGATAGGCCAACCTCCTCCTGTTGATAAAAATAGCAGAGCTGTTTTTAAATGGCCTGGCAGGCCAGGCTGTCATTAGCTGAGGTGGCGCTGGATAAGGCTTCCGCATCCATTGGGACCAAGCCCTAAAATAGAACGAGCTTAGGAAAGGTGGCCAAGGGTGCTGGGCGTTTCAGCTCTCTCGGGCCTGCGGTCGGCCAGCATCCACATAGGCCCAGCGTTTGCAGCCGTGGCTCTCTTGAAGCTCTTGCCCTTTGCTGGGCCATGTGGAAGAGACCTACCAAGGCGGGGCTGATCCCCCTCCCCAGGTGTGTCAAGGGTCTACAGCATGCCACGTGCCAGGCTGAGCCTGTCACACCCAGAGCGGAGTGTTAGATCCTAAAACGTCTCCTAGAGGGACACCATTTTGCAGATGAGGCTGGGCAAGGCTAAGTAAGCGCCCAACGTCAGAGTTCCCAGCTGGGACACAAATTCCAAATGCCCAGCTCTCTGACCCCTCTGGGCCCTGTGGGCATCAAGCTCAACCACGCCCCGCCTCACTCTTGCTTCTGTACCTTGACCGCCTGCCTTCCCTCTGCCTGGAAAGCCCTTCCCTTCCACCAGGCCTGGCCCTGCTCCGCTCAGCGCTCCAGGCCCAGGCTGAGACCCGACTCTCCTGAAGCCTGCTCTGAGTGCTCCAGCCTCTTCTCGGTCTCCTCTGCTCCCCAAGGAATGATCAGTCTTGAAAACAATCCTGGGGACAGGCATCAGACTATAACGAGGTTTACAACTTGAGTCCTCCCTAACACCCCGAATATCAGTATCAGGACACAGACCAGGCACGTGGCAGGCACCCAGCTGGTGGACAAGCACAGACTCCCCAGGCCAGCTCAGCCACTCTCATGTTTCCAGTGCCCCCCTGGAACCTAGAGTTCAGACAGGACACTGGGGACCCCACATGTGCACCTCCACCTCCGGGAATCCAGACTCCGGGCTGAATGGAGACTCCAAGTGCACCACCGCACTGAAGAGCTCTATGTAGATATCAAACCAACTTCTCACACTCACAAAACATGTCCCACCCAGGTGAACCTCCTGAGCTTTCCCAAAACCTGCTGGACAGTCTGCCCATCTTAACGTCCATTCTTCCCGCTGCTCAGGCCAAAACCTGGTCTTCCGTCCTAACTTCGCCCTTTCTCAGCCCCACAGCCAACCAGTCAGGGCATCTCGTCAACTGCTTTGAACACTGCCAGCTGCTGCTCGCCTCTTTATCACCTCGGCCCAAGCCGGGTCACCTCAGTGACACAGTCCCTGACTGGCCTTCCTGGTCCCCCTCACCCCACTCCTGCAGACTATTCCCACCACATCCCCAGAGTAAGCCAGCTAGAACCTTACGTTTGCTCCTCTGCTCAACCCGCTCCACAAGCCCCCACTGGTGCTCAGAGTAGAAGCCGACACCTGTGTAATCGTCTATACAATCCCAGACCAGGCCCCATTCTGCATGCCCCCAGCCCCTGTAACCTCTGACCTCCTCTCCTGTTCCTCAAACATACCAGGAAGCCCCCACCTCAGGGCCTTTGCACCTGCCGTATCCCTCTGTCCAGATGTCGGCATGGATCTCTCTCACCCCCTCAGGTCTGTGTTCAAACGACACCTTTTCATCAAGCCCCTTCCTGACTCAGACCCCATGTAAAACTGCAATCCCCTTAACCTCACAGACGCATCCCGACCGGACACAACATGACTTTGACCTGTGTCTTGTTCCTCGTGTGTCTCTCTCCCTGGAGTGAGGGTTCCACGCAGGCAGGAACTTCCCTGGGCTGTCCACGAGGCATCTCCAGACCTAGCACAGTGCCTGGCACTCAGGAGGCCTACCAGAAATGTTTGCCGAATACTTTAATCTCCCATTTTTATCAAGCCCGGCATCACTGACAGCCAGGGCTTACCTACATCAACCCTTCTGCTTTCCAGAAGGGGCGACCGAGGCCAAAGAGATGAGCTGACCTGCCGGATCGCATGGAGGGCTGGACGCAGCCCAGGCCATGGGAAAAGAAGAGCCCAAGGAGAGAAACAAGAAGGGCAATCGAGGCCAGGCTCAGGGCCTGAGTCAGTCCCAACCAGAAGACACCTTCGTTCCTGGGGTCCACCTGCTGCCCTTTCCCTGACCTACTCATAGCAATGAGCACAGATGGCCTGGTGGCCTCTGCTGTCCAGCTGAGCAGGCGGCAGGCAGTCCTTGAAGACGGCTAGTCTCTAAGGGGCGAGGTCCCAGAGCGCCGACCCACCCATCCTTCTCAAAGCCCAGTGCCGCCCTCTCCCTGTCAGACACTGGCTCTCAAGCAATCAGTGCCACCTCCTTCCAGAGGCTTTCTAGGAGTCCCTGCAAACTCCATCCTCCGGCCTGTCCCAGGGCCTCAAGCACAAGGATGCTTTCTACATCTCATCCCCAGAAGAGAGAAAATGGCCCTTGGCCCATATACAAGTAGCCAGTTTTCCAAACAAAACAAAACATTTTTTTTAAAGATTTATTTATTTACTTGAGAGAGAGCGCGCGCATGAGCGTGAGAGAGAGCACAAGCCGGGGAGAGACAGAGGGAGAAGCAGGCTCTCCACTGAGCAAGGAGTCTGATGTGGGGCTCGATCCCAGGACCCTGGGGTCATGACCTGAGCCGAAGGCAGATGCTTAATCAACTGAGCCAACCAGGTGCCCCCAAATAACACATTTTATTCAGTACTTTCAAAGCAGGAAGGTACTAAACCTGGCAACACAGACTTCTCTGTGCACCCTTCATTCCCCAAACATCATTAACTCCTAGGCCAGGCTCTGGGATGCGGTGCCAAGACAGCCCTTGGGAGCCCACTGCCCTGTACGTAAGCTAGTGAACTGGCCAGGTGTCCCAGCTCCCCCACCCACGGCACCCTACACACCCCACTCTCACTTGACCTTGGAAACAAGCTTTGCCCACTGCCACCCTTATAGGCAGCTGGAGAAGCAGCAGTGACCCCAGGTGACAGATGGCAAAGGAAAGGCCCAGAGAGGCCAAAGCAATCCACCCAGGGCTATGCAGGGAGCTCCTAGCAGAGCCCTGGCCAGAACTCGGGGGCTTCCCACAGAGACTCGGCATTTTGGGCGGCTGGAGAAGGGCGCCCTCTCCTGGCAGACCAACAATGTGGACAAAGAACAAAAAGGTACAAGGAAAGGTAGGAGTCCGATTTCCTATTTAATCACACGGTGACTTACTCAGGCTTCGGCTCACTGGTCTGCTCACTGGCCAGACATCTGTGGAGCCCTACTTGCCCCAGGCGGGGTCTGGGGGTCAAGGGGTCAGAGATGAGCCCTGGCCCAGCAGAAGAGAGATGAGCAGCAGAAAGAGGCACCCCCGGGGCGGGGACAACCAGAAGGCTAACAGGGGCAGCAGTGAGCACAAAGGCGGGTCTCCTTGGGGAGTGTATGGGCTGAGACCGAGACCCCTCCCGAACCACAGAGAGCTCCAAGCCTCCAGGGGCACACCTAGGGCCAAGCTCAGGGCAGGTGGGCAGGGCATGGCTGCGGCAGGGTTAAAGCAGGGGGTCGCCCTGGAGGGAGAAGATCGTTCCGGCTCAGCCATACCATGGGAAGGAGGGGAAAACAAGAGAGGTCTCAGGTCTGAGAACACGTGCCCTACACACACACACACACACACGCACGCACGCACACACGCACACACTGTTCGAGCAGCCGCGCGTCCACCCGAGCAACTCTTCCTTCCATCATATTTTCTGTGACAGTTTACAGCATTCCAAGGCCACTCTAATTGCACGGCCCAGGCCCTGGAGACACATTACCTACTGGAATGAGGTCTTCAGGGAACGACTTTGGCCAAACCAGAGTCGCGGAGAGACTGAGAGGAGACCCCACCTGGGATCTGTATTCTTCTGAAGATAACACCCTTTGTCTTTGGGGGCACCGAGCTAAACCTCTGACGTTTTGGCAACTCGGCACCAACCCAGGGCAGCGCATGTGGTAGGCCCTGGTGGCTTCCTCACTGGCCCCTTCCCTTTTCCACCACAAGACTGCCCCCTGGGTCATGGCTGTCACGGAGGAAAGGAACACAGGCTGAAGTGTTGGGAGACGGGTTCTAATCCTGCTTCGAGCTGATCACGGTGTCATTAGGCCTCAGTGTCCTCCTCGGGAAAATGGTCTAGTAAAACCTACCATCACCTCCTTACCAGCCGCCCCAAGGACCAAGGGAGACAAAAGAGTAAGTTCTTAGAAAACTCAAAAAGCACTGTTCAAAGTTAGAGATTTATAGACGAAATCTCATTTCAAGACCAAAGGACATTTTATTCCTCTCTGTGTGGCTACTTTTATCTCAGTTCTTCTTCAAACTCCTTCTTAAGGGACAGAAGGGAGACATATCAGACTGTTCAAAACACAGTACACTAAGAATTAACGTCACCAGCCAAAGCTAAGGAAAAGGCCGCTGGCATTAATGATTCTAGCAGGACTTCCTCCAGGAGCCCTGACCTGAGTTTCTGTCACAAATATTTTTCCCTTTCTAGGCCCAGCAGGAAACAACTAATTCACCAGATGGTGTCCCCACTGTGGGCTGGGGCCCAGCCTTGTCACCTCTATCGCCACCTCACAGAGTGGCTTAGTTTAAAGAGCTTTCTCTTTCTTTTTTCTTTTTGAGGTGGTTTTTAAAATGCCCTGAGCATTCTGGCCCCCTCACACACATAAGTCAGATTAGGCCCTGGCCCAGTCTCACTGCACTCTAGAGAGTGGAGGACACATCGCTGGGCTGCCTGGGATGAGCCTAGGCAGAGAGGGGGGCCAAGACTGTCATACAAGGGAAGGCCTGTCTCTGTGGAAAATGTGTGTGCAGCTGCAGTCCCATGCCTCCCTCTGTGTTTATGACCCAAGTCCGCGATGTGCTCTTGTCCTCTGGCCGCCTCAGGCCAAGAGCACGAATTATGGCTTCTAGTTCTGCTTCCCCCAACCCCGGAAGCAGCAGGGCTTGAGGTGGGAAGGAGCTGAAACTGTCCTCCAACTTGGGCGGCAGGGCAGAGAGGGCCCGACCTGGAAGTCCGGGCCTGGAGTCTCGCGCTCCTCTTGCCATCCACCAGCTATGGGTTCCTGGGCAAGCCCAGGGCCTCCCTTCCTCAAATGCACACATGGCCGTGAGGTACAGCTTCCCCTTCCTCAGGCACAGATACAAGTAAGGACTGAGCCAGACTGTGGAAGTGAAAATGCTCAGTGAGCCTCGTGGGGGCACCTCCCTCACTGTTTCTGAGTCGGGACGAGTGGAGGCTGGGTCTCCTGGTCTCCAGCCCTGGCCTCTGGCAACTCCCAGCCTCCCCTCAGGAGCCCCTCCATCTTCCTTCTCCCAGACCACCCCAGTCACCCAGACCCACATGACGGGCTCCAAGTCCGAGTCTGGAAGAATAGAGGCTCCCCGAACCCAACATCCTTCCCCTGGGCTTTAGAGAAGCACACCTTGCAAACCTCCTTTAACACGAGCAAGTCCAGTGAAAAACCAAGCTCAGGCCCTGCCTTCCTGCCTCCGCCATACCTCGGCGGGGAGTATCTTTCTGGAATGATTGAGTTAGCTAACAGAGGGGGAATGAGAGCACCAGCGAATCAGCATTTTGCAAACCCTCGGTGAAATAAAGAATCCAGGGGACGACCTCCAGCAGTTGCCCAGTCCCAAGAGACACCACGGGGCCTTCTGTACCGCTGTGGAAGCCCACGGCATCACCCGTGATTAGTTAGAGCTCGGGGTGCGACCAGCCAGGTCCAGACTGCAGGTATCTAGTAAGCAACCTGCTTCCCTCTGGGGTTACACTTCAGCAGAAGGAGAGGGAGAAGAGCAGCCCTGGGCTCCACGGGCCACATCAGCCACATGTGATCTGTGGTTCTGATCTGGATCCTGATCCAACCGCAGAAAGACTCTGGGAGACCACTGAGAAAATCTAAACACGGACCAGGTGCTGGGGCGGTTTGGAGTAACTTTTAGAGGCTTGGGTCTGGGAGCGAGGCTCTTTGCCTCTCAGCCCCGCTCTGAGAGCGACGCCCATGGGACCCTAGAAAACCGCTCTCTAGCTCATCTGTCAGCAGAGAGGACAAATGCTCTGTAAGTTCTTTAGCGCTGAAACCTGAGGGTCTCTGTGGGGATTCTGAAGCTACAGGACATCACAGGACACTCTGGCACTACAGGGATCCTCAGAGCCCTCCCATTAGTCAAACACGTGTTGTGTGTCAGCCCTGTACTTCTGGTCCCTTGTGTCTTTTTCACACACAGCCCTGCCAGGAAGCAGTATCAGTCCTGCCTGTCAGGTGCGGACACAGGCGGTCAGAGAGGATGAAGATGGCTATTGAAACCCAGGCTCCTCCAACTCCCACACCCACACTCCTTCTGCCCGTCAGCCCAGAACAAGCCAGCCATTCCAGAGTCCACACATAGGCATGCACAGAGCAGGCCAGAGGCCCCTTCTAATCTCAAGGCAGCGGGGGCAGCTCAGGCCATCCTGACCTTAGCAGGACATACGCTCTGGGTCTAGCCAGGCCAGGTCAAGTGCAGGGTGACCTTGGAGGAAAGACATTCTGCCTTTTCTCTCTAAAGGATAAAGGGGCCTGGTCACCAAAAGCTGTGATTCCTAAATCTGGGTCCATAACCAGTTGCAAGGGTCCACAGGAACTTAGAAACATAAATCTGTTCAAGGACTCTACTCTGAGATCATGTCTATTCTACTCCCAGATCACATCCATTCTACCTTTCTGGTACTAAAATATCCTTTTTTTAATGAAATGTCAACCATGTATATGGTAGTTAGGTTTTTAAATTGTTGCTTCTTTCTTTCCTTCCATCTCCCCTTTCCTTAAAATGGACACATTTAGCAAGGTTATATACTGGCAACCCTAGAAAGGTCCTTCCCTGTTTTAAACTGGCCTCATGAATCCCAGCTACTGGGATTGAGGCTGCTTTTAGCTCTTTCTTTGTTCTAGGATCTCTAAGATTAGTGTCCTTATAAGAAAAGATATCAGACAGCCCCTTCCCTCTCTCTCTCTCCCATCCCACCATCTGTCCACATCCAGGCAGCCAGGAAAGGCCGTGGGAGGACACAGAGAGAAGGTCGCCGTGTACAAGTACGGTGAGAGTGCTCTCTGGAAACAAATCGGTCAGAACCTTCATCTTGGACTTTCCAGTCTCTGCAATGTGAGAAAATAAATTTCTGTTGTTTAAGCCATGTGGTTGTGGTATTTTATTGTGGCAGCCCGAACTGACTAATGCACGTATGATGGCCTCTCCCTTCTTGAGGTTTCGGTCTCATCTGCAAAATTGAGACAGTCACATTCTGTGAGGCCAGCGGGACCCTAATGCCAAACCGAACAAAGACAAAAGAGACCAAGATCTCTTATGAATCTGACACAAAAATCCTCGACAAACCAAATCTAACAACATAAAAAGATACACACCATGACTGAGTAGGATTTATCCCAGAATGCAAGGTTGGTTTAACACCTAAAGTTCAATTAAAATAACATACTATATCAATAGAATAAAGGGCAAAAACCATGATAATCATCTCAACAGATATGGAAAAGCATTTAACAAGAGTCAATATCTCCTCATTAAAAGAAAAGAAACACACTCAATAAACTAAAAATGGAAAGGAACTTTCTCAAGCTGACAAAGTTTATGTTTTCTCAAGCTGACAAAAATCCAGTTAGGGCACCAGGGTGGCTCAGTGGATTAAAGCCTCTGCCTTCAGCTCAGGTCATGATCTCAGGGGCCTGAGATCGAGCCCCGAATCTGGCTCTCTGCTCAGCAGGGAGCCTGCTTCCCTCTCTCTCTCTGCCTGCCTCTCTGCCTACTTGTGATCTCTGTCTGCCAAATAAATAAATAAAATCTTTAAAAAAAAAAAAAAAAAGAAAGAAAGAAAGAAAGAAAGAAAGAAAAAGCCAGTTAAAGTAAGATTTAATGTGAAAGGCTGAAAGCTTCCCCCTAAGATCGGGAACTAGAGGGAGGTGTCTCTGCTAGCTAACTTTACTTAACATTCCACTGGAGGATCTAGCCAGGGCAATTAAGCAAGAAAATTAAACAAAAGGCACCCAAATTAGAAAGGAAGAAGCAAAACTATCTCTATTTGCATACGACATGATCTTTTAAATAGAAAATCCTAAAAAATTCACTAAGTATGAAAACTAATGAATTAGTTTAGCAAGGTTGCAAGATAGAAGATCAATATACAAATGTCAATTGTATCTCTATATAGTAACCATGAACAAACTAAAAACTGAAATTGAGAAATTAACTCCATTTACAATAGCACAAAAGCAGTAAGTTACTTATGAATCAATTTAATATAAGAAGTGTAAAACTCACACTCTGGAACTATAAAATATCTTATAAAAAAGCAAAGAAGCCCTATGTGAATGGAAAGACATTTCATGTTCATGCATCAAAAGAAGAACTATTGTCAAGATGGCAATACTCGGGACGCCTGGGTGGCTCAGTTGGTTAAGTGGCTGCCTTCGGCTCAGGTCGTGATCCCAGCGTCCTGGGATCGAGTCCAACATCGGGCTCCTTGCCTGGCGGGGAGCCTGCTTCTCCCTCTGCCTCTGCCTGCCACTCTGTCTGCCTGTGCTTGCTCTCACTTCTCTCTCTATGACAAATAAATAAATAAAATCTTTATTTGAAAAAAAAAAAGATGGCAATACTCCCCAGATTGATCTGCATCGAAATCCCTATCAAAATCTCAATTGGCTTTTTTGTTGTTGTTCAGAAATTAGCAAACTAATCCTAATTCCTATTCATATGTAAACAAGGGACCCAGAATAGCCAAAATAGTTCTGAAAAAGAAGTTCTGAAAAAATAGTTCTGAAAAAGGCATACTGGGAGAATTCATTTCCTAATTTCAAAATTCACTACAATACTAGGGTAATCAAGACAGTATAGTACTGGCATAGAATACACAAACAGATCAATGGAACAGGATTAAAAGCTCAGAAATAAGCCCTCATATTTACAGTCAATGTATTTTTTTTAGAGGTATCAAAATAATTCAGTGGGGGAAAGAACTGTCTTTTCAACACATGTGCGAGGACAACTGGATATCTACATACAAGAGAATGAAGTTGGATCTCTACCTCACACCATATATAAAAATTAACTCAAGATGAATCAAAGACTAAATGTAAGAGCTACAACTACAAAACTCTTAGAAGAAAAATACTTACCTCTTAGAGGTGAATTCTCATGAGTTTAGATTAGGCATGACACCAAAAACAGAATGTGATATATACAAACAATAGAATATTAGTCACAAAAAGGAATGAAGTCATGATCCTGGTTAGAATACAGATGAAACTTGAGCACATTGTGCTGAGTGAAAGAAGCTGGTCAAGAGGACCACATGGTGCGTGATTCCATTTTTATGAAATGTCCAGGATAGGCAAATCCATAGAGCAGAAAGTAGATTCACGGCTGCCTAGGGTTGGGGGAGGACGAAATGGGGCAATGAAAATGTTCTGTATCTGGCTGTGATGATGGCTACATAGCTCTCGGAATGTACTAAAAACTGGGGAATTGTACTTTAAATAATTGTTTTGTATGGTATGTGAATTCTATCTCCATAAAGCTGTCATTTAGAAGACAGCAAGAAAGAAGGTGAGACTTGGCTGCAGCAAATCCCCCAGAAGGGGCCCCCAACCAGGAGCATAGCATCATCTAAGAGCTTTACAGACCTATGGAATCAGAAACTCAGAACTGGAGCCCAGCCCAGAACGGGCCCCCCAAGTGATCTTGAAACTCACCGCAGCTGGGGACTCCTGCTTAGATGAGATGGTTCTCACCCTTGACTATGCATTACAATCACCTGGGAACTGTACAAAAAACACTCACACCCTGGCCCCCCAAGGAGACCTAGTAAGTTAGACTTTATGGATGGAACTGAGGCATGGGAATGTTTTAAAGCTCCCATGTGAAACAAGTGTGTCACCGGGGTGAAAATGACCAGATAAGAGAATGAAGGCCTTCTGCTCTTCAGCCTCTTTGAGAATTTGACCCAGGCTCAGCTCACTAAGGCCACCTAGCGGCCATACTGGGGAATGACTCTATATCATCCTTCCGTTCCACCCCCACCCCACCCCATCACCCCTGCACCAGGGAGCCCTGCGTGGGGCTCAGGGATCCCTATCCTCCCACTGCTGAGGTCAACAGAAGCCTGGCCTCTGGAATGGGAGTGGGTGAACATGGTTACCAGAAGGTAATGTCAAATCATCTGACTGAGCCAGGAGAGCTGTGTATGACAGAGCCCCACCAATAGCTAATGGAACGACACACTTTTTTCTAAATAGGCTGAAACTCTGGGCTTTTACAGAAAGTTTGTAAATTTATGGAAACATTTTCATTGCTATCGTTTAATGAGTCACCCAAACACAATTTTTAAAGGAGGAGGTCAATCTGGGAGCCACCCCAGCTCCCG
Organism: Mustela erminea; assembly: GCF_009829155.1. Taxonomy (NCBI): domain Eukaryota; kingdom Metazoa; phylum Chordata; class Mammalia; order Carnivora; family Mustelidae; genus Mustela; species Mustela erminea. Next base: position 36,877,557 of record NC_045627.1, on the reverse strand, counting down.
GGTAGTGCAGACATACATAGGTCCTGAGCAGTCACGCGGCATCAGCCATTAAAACACTAAACGGGTGCCCTGCCAGTCGTTACATGGCCACGTGCCAAGCCCTGGAGTGGCCCCATCTAGTTACCTGACTCCTGCCTGGGACCCTCAGTGCCTCCCACGACCCAGAACCTGAAGGGTTAACACCTGGCACCACAGGGGTCAGGATGGAGTGCTGGTTCTGACTGGCCACATCCCTGACCAGTTCCAGGGCTGCCACAGTTGTCAAACGCTCTGATCATCCCTGACACACACACCTCACCAAGCACTCCCTGAATCAAGCCAGGGTGAGCCAGGGTCAGGCGTGTTTCCATTTCACAGGTCACTTCCAAAAGGTGAAGGAGTAACAGAGCTGATGAGGGTCCCACGGGAGCCCTAGCTGCCTCACGTCCAGTCAGCCCCAAGCTCGCTGTGCACTGGGGTGGCACACCTGGGTCGGGGCGAGGCTCACCTGGCGGTAGGTGCAGATGATGATTTCCCGCAAGTGATAGTGCATGGGCGTCATGGTCTCACTGACTGTGTCCAGGGCTGCATCTACCTCCTTCTTCACTCGGTGCCCGTCAGGCAGCAGCTGCACCACCTTCATCACCACCTGGGGCCAGGAGAGCACAGAGAAAACTAAGGGAGGGGGGAGGTGGGTGGGGCCTCCAGCCCCAGCAACAGGCTCACCCCACACAAAGGGCCCCTTCAAGGCCCACTCCACAGTGGTGCTGAGAAAACTGGATATTCACATGCAGATTTTTTTAACAGTTCTTTTTTAAAGATTTTATTTATTTATTTGACAGAGATCACAAGTAGGCAGAGAGGCAGGCAGAGAGAGGAAGGGAAGCAGGCTCCCTGCTGAGCAGAGAGCCAGATGCGGGGTTCGATCCTAGGACCCTGGTATCATGACCTGAGCCAAAGGCAGAGGTTTTAACCCACTGAGCCACCCAGGCGCCTCTCATATACAAATTTAATTTAAGATGGATCAAAGACCTAAACCAGGGCTAAAACCATAGAACTGGCAGAAGAAAATACAGAGGAAAACTCCATGACATCGCATGTGGCAGTGACTTCTTGGTCAGGCCATCAGACGTACAGGCAACCAAAGAAAGGACACCATCAACACCATAAAAAGGCAACTGACAGAATGAAAGGAAATCTTTGCAAATCGTGTACCTACTGAGGGATTGATATCCAGAATATATTTAAAATTTCTGTAACTCAGCAACAAAACAAACAAAATCAGAAATGGGCAAAGAACGTGAACAGACATTTCCTCACAGAAGACATGCAGGCAGCCAACGAGCATCTGGAAAGATGCTCAGCATCACTCGTCATCAGGGAAATACAACTCAAAACCACGAGGTATCACCTCACATCCACCAGGACAGCTACTATCAGAACAGAAGACAACAAGTGTTGGCAAAAACAAGAAGAAACTCAACCTCTTGTGCTTTGCCAGTGGGTATGTAAAATGGCACTACTGCCACAAACGACAATATGGCCGCCATTTAAAAATCAAGCAGGTTGGGGCGCCTGGGTGGCTCAGTGGGTTAAAGCCTCTGCCTTCAGCTCAGGTCATGATCCCAGGGTCCTGGGATCGAGCCCCGCTTCAGGCTCTACTGCTCAACAGGGAGCCTACTTCCTCCTCTCTTTCTGCCTGCCTCTCTGCATACTTGTGATCTCTGTCTGTCAAATAAATAAATAAAATCTTTTAAAATAAATAAATAAATAAAAATCAAGCAGGTTACTGTACAATCCAGCAATTCCACCTCTGAAACAGCAAACAGATATCCAGACAGGTATTTGGGCTCCCATGTTCATAGGAGATGACTCATAGTTGCCAGAGGGTGACAATAACGCAAGTGTCCACAGCCAGATGAGTGAATAAACAAAATGTGGTCCATACATACAAGGGAATACTACTCAGCCTTGAAAAGGAGTGAAAGCGAAAAAAAACACTCAACCTGGAGGACATGATGCTAAATGACACAGACCAGACACAAAGGGACAAATACTGGGTGATAATACTTGTATGAGGCATGGGGAACAGTCAAATCTACAGAGACACAAAGTAGAACAGTAGTCACTAGCAGCTGCGGAGGGAGCAATGGGGAGTTCCTGTTTCATGGGTATGGTCGGTTTGCGATAAAGAGAAAGTTCTGGAGATGGATGGTGATTATGGTTGCACGACAAAGTGAATGTACTCAATGCCGCAGAACTATATGCTTAAAGACACTTAAAATGGTCAATTATATGGTAAGTACATTTTACCACAATGAAAAAATAAAAACCTAAGAATCAGCGAATCAGTGAGAAGGAAGAGGGGAGTTTCAGGAGACGGAAGAACAGATGCAAAGGCTGAGCAGCTGAGGGAGTTTGGTAAGTTTGAGGGAGCAGGCAAAGGCCACAGTGACAGCAGGGACAGTAGGGGAGGGGAATGTTGTGTGGCCAGATGACGAAGCAGGGAATGTTGTGTGGCCAGATGGCCACAGCACCAACAGCAGAGCACCCCATGCAGGCTCTGAGCAACCCCCATAAGATAGGGACCCGCTGCCCATGTGCAGGGTGTCTGTGGTGATGACATGTGGCAGGTGCACAATACAGGGGTGACTAAATCAGAAATATGAGCAGCTGTCCACCCAGTGCCCTGGACTGAAACAGGGGCGAGGTGGGACAGGCCACAGCCCAGCATCAAGGTTACCAGCCACACCTGGGGCCCCGGCACCTATGAGGCAGTCATCAGCGCCATCCAGACAAAATGTGGCCAAGGCCTCCCCTAGGGCACAGAGCAGCCCAGCAGCAGGGCCAAGTGGCACCCCCTCTTCTCCAAAAGCCAAGCTGACCTGTGCTCTGGTTTTCTCATCTGTGAAATGGGAGCAGGGGAGCACGGAGATGATGACATGGGAGAAGGTGATATAAGTAAGAGGAGCTCTGAAGATCCCCCAGAACTGTCAGCCCTCTCCCCTCACCCAGGGGTCCCCACGGGGCCCTGTGGGGTGTGCTCACCTCAAACTCGCCCTTGGTGAACTTGGCATCAGGCACGCTCACGAGCTCCTCCTCGCCCACCTCGGGGAAGCCCTGAGGGAGGACAGCTGCTGGGACAGGGAGCACGTCCGTCCAGGTGGCCCCCTCCCCAACCTGAGGAACCCCTTGCCAGGGGTCTGCTGGTCCCCAAGCCCTCTGCCCAGGACTGATGGGACAGGCTCTGGGACCATGCCATGCACCATCCCTGCCCTCCACATGCTCCTGCCACAACCAGGGTCCCAGGGGCTAAGTAGCACTCTGCCCTGTGCAGGCAGGATAGGACAAGCCACACATACCTGGATGTGCCAGAAGGCGAGCACAGCCACCACCATGGCAGTCGTGGTCCGGCCCTGGCCACTGAGGCAGCTGAACACGAAGCCGGTGCCCGGGTCCTTCGCAAGGGCAGCCCGTACAACTTCGAGCAGCCGGTCAAAATCCTGCGTGGGGAGACCAGGGTCCGAGTCAGGCAGCCGGACTGCAGGAAGCAGACTCCAGACGTGGCCCGCCCCTCCAAGTGGCAATCCCATAGCAGCTGTTGTGGGACAGCCAGGTACAAAACGGCATGCTTATAAACAGCCACCCCTACCCCTTATCCCGGGCGTGTCATCCCCTCTTCCCCCAGGCACCCACCCATCAACCCACGCACAGACACCCTCCACCAGGCAAGACACAAAAGATGTGTATGCCACATCCATGTGCTCCATCCCCCAAGGCTGCGCAGGGACCCGCAGCCCTGCTGCTGGCCTGAGAGGGACCCCACTCAGGTCCCAGCCTGAGGGCAGGGTCGACCTCAGCCGTTCCCCGCAGCATGGGTCCACCAGGGGGCGACAAACAACAGGCAACCAGACCCACAGAGGCAGGACCTACCAGCCCCAGAGGCCGCCCCTTCCAGGCTGCTGTCGCCTGTCCCCACACGCACCCAGCCCAGAACCACACCCTGCACAGACACACCACCCGAACAACAGGCGTATCACAGCGACCCGCATGCAGTAAGGGCTGGCCACACACACCACAGACGTACCCACGGACCTTAAAACACATACTACACAAAGACATAATCCTACAGAGATCACACACACAGCACACAAACAACCTTGGACACACACAAGCACCCCACAACCCCACTACACACATACCACATCACACAGTTCCCCAGAGACACCTGCCACATACCCCCCGGGAAAGACAAGATGTCCGTTGGATTCCAGACCAACCCACCCACCACATACATGTACACAGTCCACAGGACACCCACACACACTCCAAACACGCTTCCCCCATAGACACACATTCGCTACAGACACCGTGGATACACTTCCCCCACACACACACTTGAGACACAGAATAAACACAGACATGCATACACACCCCCGGACTCGAGCCTTGGAAAGGAGTGAGTAAGCCACTGGAGGCTCGTGGAACAAGCGCTCAGTCCCTCAAGGGATCTGTGCCCACAGCCACAGCCCAGGCCAGAGCAGGGGTGGGAGAGGGCCTGCTCTGGCTCCCTAGGGGCCCAGCCCACACAGCCCCCTTCACCTGCTCGCAGGGGGCGCAGAAGTCCGGCAGGGGGATGCGGTGGTAAGTGAGGCCAGGGTAGGCCCCTCGGTGCTGGGCGAAGACCTCCTGCAAGGTGCGGCATGTCTGGAACCTGCGGGTCGCTGGACCCCCTGGGCCTGGGAGAGGCATACTCAGGTGGGCCTTCAGCTGGGACTCCAGGTTCTAGAGAAAGGTGGGACAAAGGTGCCACTGAGGCAGCCTCCAGGCCAGCCCCGGAAGGGCAGAGCCTGCCATGGCCAGGACAGGTCCTGGCTTTCAGGTGGACCCTTGCCCCTTCCTGAGCCTCAGGGGTCAAAGCCAGACCCAGAGCCAGGGAGATGACCAAAGTGGGAGTCCCGAATCAGCCACTCCCTGAGTCTGCTCCTCCTGCGGCCTCAGTTTCTCCATTTACAAAAGGAGCCTGGGACCTTCTGAAGATTCTCCAGGGCCAATTTCCCAGAAGGGAAGGGGGCCTCCAAGGTGGGGGTATGCAGAGGGCAGGAGGGCCTCACCTCAAGCTGGTCGGAGGCCATGGGGGGCCCAGGCCACCACAGGCTGTGGGTGTGCCCATCACACTCCAGCACGGCCTCCTCCCTCAGGTTGACCCACACGACATGCCGGAGCTTCCTCTTGGCATCAGTTAGGTAGGCCAGGATGCTCCCCAGGGCCTGGGGGGAGACCATCAGTGGGCCATCAGTGAAAGGGCTCAACCGCTACCCCCTCTTGACCCCACGAGGGGACCTGGGGCCCCTGGGGTGGTTACCTTGGCGCTGGGCTGTGCCGTGCCATAGATGGGCATGCGGGGTACACGGCGGAAGTTGGCCACATCCATCTCTCTGACGGTGCTGAGAGCATCTGGGGAGATGAGGTCGTCCGCCCCCTGTGGGGAGAGCAGCAAGCCTGGGACCCCCAGCAGATGACTGAGCTTCAGAGCCTGGCCCAAGGCGGGGCAGGGGAGGGCAGACACCAGCACTTTACAGTCCACGAAGCACATTAGCACACTGGGCGCTTCACCGCCCCAGCAGGGAGAAAGGCAATAGTGCCCACCCCCCAGAGGAGAACTGTAAGGCTCTACAATGAGAGGCTGGTGGCAAAGACATCCAAACCAGGCCTCCTGCCTCCTCGCCTGCAGCACGTGGATTCAAGAATGAAGAGAGGGAACAACAGCAGTGGCCAAAGCTGCAAACGCTTCTTGGGGCCTGAGATCAACCCCACCTCACTCACAGGAAGTCTGCCGCCCCAAAGGCCATCGCCTCTTTGTCTCCTGGGAAGGAGGGCGATGTTTAATCCAAGCCATCAGGAATCAAGGGCCCACCAGCCCCGGGGACAGCCCGCACTCATTCCCACTGCCCCAGCCAGCCAGCCACACTCACCAGAGAGCCCTTAGTAATGAGGTCCCCAGGGGCCACAGGCCCTGCTGAGCTCAGGGTCACAGGCAGGCGGTACAGCTCGGGGTGGGCACATAGCCAGCGGCTGAAACTGAGGGCAAAGGCCAGCGGGTACTGCAGCCCGAGGCAGAGAGAGATGGGAGTTCAGGGGCACGAGGCCATCCCAAACTCTCCCAGCTGACCCTGCCGTGGGGAGGAGGTAGAGCTTCAAGAGACATCCGTCATGGTCCAGGGCGGGGGGGCGGTGCAAGAGGACCAGAAGATCCAAAGCAAGATCCTTCCAGGCCCCGATGCCCTGGCTATGGATACAGAGACTGGGGCCCAGGACAGAGAGAGGTGGGCCCTCCCTTCGCCTGACCTGCTCTGGGACCACCACTCTATCGGGGTCTCTCCAGGCCTCCCATACCCACCTTCCTCTGGGACCAATAAATACGTCCCCATTCTCTTCCCCAGCTCCACAGGGGTCCTCAACAACCCCATGCCAGTTGCTGTGGGGGACAGGGCTGGAGGGACCCCAGGAGGAGGGGTTGTGGGTCCACTGATCCCCCTGCCCACCTGCTCATGGAGATAGTAGTTAAACAGGATCAGGTAGAAGTATCGTTCCAGGCTCTGCAGCGCCCTCTGCCGGACACCGTGCTGGCTGCAACTTTCCTAAGAGAAGGTGACCCAGAATGGGGGCCAGGTGGTAAAAACAGGGCTCCCGGAGCCACCCTGTCCCCATCCCTCGAAGGGCAGGAGTTAAGCCTCAGAAATCCCCAGGACACAATCTACCCCTCCCTTTATAACACAGTTCTGCTGGGCTGGAAATTCTTCCAAGCATCTAACACTCTCCCGTTTGCTGCAATTAGTCTGTGGCCCAGGGGAAGCTCTTGGTGACTACCCGAGCTGTCAACACAGGGACCACCTTGCCCACCAGTTCTGTGCCCAGAGATAGGCTGGGACCCTCCCTTCCCCCAACACCATCTTTGCACCAAGCCATGCACATGCAGGGCCGTGCGCAATCATGTTGAGGAAGCAAGGATAGAAACACCCTTTTCTAAGCCAGAGGCCCTCCCTTAAGAACCCACTTGTGACCCACTCCACAAGAAAACAAAAAGACCCTCATAACCCTGCTCCAAGGGAGCCACAATTTTTTCCCTTCTTTTACAGAGGTTCTGAGAAATGAGCTGACTTGCTTAATCATAACACTGATGGCAAGGAGAGTTGGATCCCCAAACAAAGTTCGTAACCACAGCCCAGCCTGGGCCGGGGGCAGCGAGCAGTCAGAGAGAATCCCAAAGTCTCTCTCCAACTTCGGATCTCAGAGTTTACCGGCTGGGTCAGTACCACCTTCTGGAGGGCAAGTGAGATTCAGAGAGGCCCACAAGAAAGGTCATGCCCTTTGATTACACTGAACCCCATCTTTAGGAATCTAGGTCAGAGGTCGGCAAACATCTACTTCGATGAAAGGCAGTAAATATTCTAGGGTCTCTGCTTTACCTGCCCATCTTGGCAGCATGAAAGAGCCACAGACAGTGTGGAACTGAATGGGCAAGTCCATGTTCTAATAAAACTTATTCACAAAAACGAGGTAGCGGGTTGGATTTGGCCCCTAGGTCACCATTTGCTAACCTCTAATCTAGACTAAGGGGGAAAAAAATCCTAAATACACAACAGCTTCATTTTCGTGAAGTTATCTTGTTGCAAAAGAATTTACACTGGTGAGGAACTGGAAACGACTCAACAGTCCAACCCGAGGGGCATGGTTAGTAAACCATGACAGTAACATCCCAGGGACGCGTGCTCTGCGACAGGCTCCCTTCCAAGGGCATCAGGGCTCTTCTCTCAGCTGATCCTGGCAACAACTCTATAGGGTGGTTATCATTCGTGGCTCCCTTTTTACAAGCGGGGAAACTGAGGCACAGGCCTATGTCCACACACCTGTAGATGGCAGAGCCAGGACCGGACTCCACGTGGTCAGGCCAGAGGCCACGCTCTTAACCTAGCAGGCCAGGGATGGCTGAAGTCACACAGCGGGCAAGAACCACAATGACGAAAGGAGGGATGGCATGCGGGGCTGAGGAGAAGGTCTCTAAGCAGGCATAAATACGCCCAGGAGGCACCCGAACCAAGAATGTCACAAACAAAGCACATGGGGAAAAAAGTGGCCTGAAATGCTCCCAGCAGCCGTGCTGGCATGATGGGTGACTTTCTGCCTGCTCCAATTTCTCAATTTTCCATACTCTACTATCACTTTCGAAAGATATTTTTTTTAATTGTCAAAGAAGAAAAAGTCTCCGCAGGCCTTAGATTCCTTCCACGTGCTGTGCACAAACACTGTCAAGACAATGGCCTCTCCCCAGAGGGAGGGACAGAGCTGCTGAGATAGCCCAGAGCCCATCGCTCTTCCAGAAGCAGTAGGCTGGACCGAACCCCAGCCTACCCAAGGAAACAGCAAGGGACTGACTAGCAGGGGGACCCGGGAGCAGTCTGGGAAGTCTCTGGCTCCAGAGGCCCCCGGCACCCCTGCCAGCGGCCCCTTCCTCCGTCCTGTTTATTCTGCAGCGAGGGAACCTGGCCAGGGAAAGTAAACTTCCCCTCTTCCTTGTCCGTCCTTCCTGCCGGCCCAGCAACTCCATCTGCCCTTCCTCTGAGTACCTCTCTTCTCTGGGAGAAGCAGCCACCAGGAAAAGTCAGTCTCAAAGAAGCCGGTTCACAGCTTTCACAAAATGAGGTCACAGGACTCAGGCAAAAGCAGGCCCTCTCCAGGCCTCACCTGGGCTGGGCTCTCAGGCCGGGCGCCTTCCAGCTTCCTCTGGTATCCCAAGACCACCTCCTTTAGGTCGTGCAGCTCGGCACAGGCGGCAATGGCTCTGTCCACCTGGGGCCCACGACCGGGGCAGGGAAGGGGTGGTAGGTGGGCAGCAGGGCCAGAGAAAGACAGCGGAGATGGAAGGGGAGAGAAAGGGAAAGAATGGTTTTCCAAGAATTGGGCAGTGCAGGGGAGGAAGAGACCCCACCAGTGGAGAAGGGCCCACCCCTCCACGGCCCCGGCCCCCAGCCCCCAGCTCACCTCGTCCACCATCTTCCTCCCCTGAGGCACCACATGGAGAAAGCTCTGGATCAGCTGAAGCTGCCCCAGGGGCAGCGGCTTGACCTGCAGGGGGACAGCCCTGACGAGGAAGGGGTCAGTAGCAGAGGCGGTACCCCCAAAGTCTTCTACCCCCGCTCCCGCTCTTGATGCTTCCATTCACATGGCCGCTGAGGGGCCCTGGACTACAGGTTCCGAGTCTTCCTTCCCATTCAGGCTGGGGGAAGCAAGGGGTATTTTCCCCAGTGGGGAAACTGAGGCCCAGAAAGGTCAAACGACTTTTTCCACATTCCTCAGCAAGCCTGTGGCAACCCAGGAAATGATCCCCACGTGCCCCACCTCCAGCTTTGGCCCTGGGCTCCTGGCGTGGCCCCAGCACTCTGGCAGCCCTGCGCCCTCCTCTCCTCATCCCTGCGGCACCCTGGGACACTCACTCTGGCCTCGAGGCAGCCCCACTGTGGTGAAACAGGACGAGGGACCCCAGGGTCATTCCCAGGTTGGTCCTGCCCACGCCTGTCTGACAGCTGAAGAGGAGAGCAGGGGGAGGCCCGTGGGCATCACGGAGCGGCAGCAGGCTGGGGGTTTCCTGGGAAAGACCACGACCGTCAGCAACAGCATGACCTGGAAACCCTCTGCCAGGACCAAGTCCGGGGAGATGGGGGTCATGACATCGGCCCATCTGTGCCCCGCAGTCTTTGGCAAGGGGTGCCTAGACGGGGGTTTAGCCGCTTCTGGCAAACTTCTAAGCCTAATCTGTTCCACCTGCCCTGAGGAGTACAGCCCTGCCTCCTGCCCCAGCCCTTGGGGAGCTCAGCCAGCTGGGCCTGGAAGTGAGACTGCTCAGAGGTGACAGGCCTATATTTGACATCCCCATGAGATGCAAATTAAATAAGGTGGCTTCCCGCAGGGGCTGGGAAAGAAACAACACCAGTACTCAGGAAACATCAGCTCAAAAGGCCACAGATGAGAATCTCTGAGCCCCAATAACTTGATGTCCAGAGAAGTCAGGTAATTTGTCCAAGATCACACAGCCAAGTTAGCAACTGAGTCTGTCCAGCGTCCAGGCCTTCAGACTGTCAGTGCTGGGCTCTGTCATTAGAGAATGCACAAATATACACAGCCACACACACACCCCCCACACACACTCATTCCACCTCCTACACAACACAGAAGGAAGCCTTCCTCTGAGGAAAGCCAGAGGCCACACTCGCCCTGAGCATCACAATGGAGACAGGGCCTAGACCCAGACCCGCTCTCCAGGCTCCTGTCCCTACTCTGTGCTCCCACCACCCCCTGCCTCCTCCTGCCCTGACTTACCCGGAGAACATTCACAAAGGCATCAAACTGGGCTTCCAGGGGGGCCCCTTGCTCTGGAAGGGGCAGGCGGTGGTACCTGCCAGGTGACGGGGAGAGACCCATCAGGCAGGCCACACAGCCCGGGCATCCCCCCATCCCTGCATTCCTATGGGAGAGATGGCTGTGGGGAGCTCGGCCCAGGCTGCAGACAGTGAAAGCGAGGCCACAGCTGGGGAGCAGGGCCAGGGAGCTCCACTGCCCAGCGCGCAGGCATCTGTGAGGCCCAAACCCTCTGCTGACATCGGGGAGGCCTGTCACTCGGTACCTGTAGGCAGGTTGCAGGAAGAGGGGCCGCTTGTACACCTCCTCGGTCACGTGCACATCGTCCTCACCCCCGATGGTCACAGCGTGGGGCTCCCCCAGCAGGTCCTCGATGTTGTGGTAGACGTGGTATGTGTTCTCACTCAGCTGGGCGAAGTCATGGATCTGCATGGCGGAGTGGGGGCCAGAGGGCCATGAGGGACCTGCAGGCCCCTCCTGGCCTTCCTGGCCAAGCTCTAGAGTGAGGAGACCACACAGAGGCCACGGACAAGCTGCTCTTCCTCCAGGGGGAACCAGGTGCTCTATGCCCTGGGAGGCCTGATGGGACAGTGGTGGCCAGTGGCCCAAGGGCAGCAACCTATACACAAGATGACAGGGCCCACACTGGGGCCAGGGAGCAACTGCCCTGCCCTGTCCTGTAGGCAACAGGAATCAGCTAAGCCATCAGAATCAAGGACAGGGGAAGCTCAGTCAGCCGGGTGCCAGAGGAGATGAGGCCCCCAGAGGGAGATGGGAGACCACGGGTTCGTGCCTGTGGGAGCCTCTGGGTGCACTATAGCCACCGACTCCAGGCACATACCTCCACATCAAAATCCTTGACAGGCCTCCAGGTTGTGCAGGAGAACAGGGGCACCTCAGGAACAGCCAGAGGCCCATCAAGAGAAGTGACTCACCTGGGCCTCACAGCTCCCGGAGGGCTGACCCTCCATGTTGGGGCTCCTAGTCTAATGCTCCTTCCACACCACCAGGCCCCTGCTAAATATGGGTGCTGGGCCTGGAGGAGGTGTGCAGGATGGGAAAGGGGCAGAAGCAAAGGGAGCCAGGAATAGGAAACGTCCTTCCTCCGGCTGCCCATAAGCAGGCCCTACAGCCAGCGACTCGCCCAACCAGGGCCGAAGAGTGGGTGAGCATGGGCCGGTGAGAGCAAAGTGGGGCTGGGAGGCAGGGTCCCAACACAGATGCCAGCGGCCTGCCAGGGAGAGGGCCCTCCACCCACACCAGGCACCCTCACCTCTTTCCGGATGGCCAGCTCTAAGCTCTCTGCCTGGATCCCAGGTCCCAGGCCCTGGAGGTTCTCACGAAGGTTCTGCTTATCTCGAGGTGTGTAGGGCACGAAGTCGTCATTGGCACGCAGGAACAGCACGGGCTCCTCCCGCACACAGAAGACCACGCACTCCTGCCAGGGACCAAAGGAGGAAGAGAGTGTCACCGCTAACCAGCACGGGGGCGCCCGGCCTTCTGCCTCACCTCTGTGCCTTTGCACAGACCGGTCCCTCCTCTTTGAGCGCCTGTCACCCCCACCCTGGGCCTGCTCAGTCCCAGTGTCTCCTGCTCCTGACTGTCCCTCTTCTCAGAGCCCACAGCCCTTTGCCTGAAGCTCCTGGTGTGAATTCCTGCTTCATCCTCACATGATCGGTGAACACGTCTCTCTTCGTGGACTACAGGTTCCTTACAGGGAGAACCGTATCCTGATCATTTTCACTTCCCCACTCTTCAGAGCATGAAATGGCAGATAAATCAAGCGCTTTATGAACACTGGGGGGAGAAATGAATGCCCGCCACCACCGTTCAACCATTCCTTCACTGAGCACCTTGCACAGAGAAGAGAGAGGTGGGCAGACCCTTCCCTGGGGAACCGGAGAGCTAACAGCCCACCCCACTCTGGTTCCGCCCAGAGCTAACAGCCCACCCCACTCTGGTTCACTCGGGGACTCTCAGGCTAAACCCTGGTCACACAAGACACGGGCTGCCCACACGGAGCCTGAAATCACAGGGGACCCTCAGGCGCGCAAAACCCCGCCTCAGCATCAGGCAGGAAAGAGGAGTCAATTAGAATCCAGGTGGCTGGTTTGGGTCTCAGGACACCACTCCGAAGCTGCGGCACTCGTCCTCTCTGGGCCTCGGTTTCCTCCTCTGTGAAATGGGAGTAACTGCCCTACCTTCATAGAAGGACCTGTGTCCACTGTAGTCACCAAGCTGTGCCTCTCGTTATGACCTGGACCCTCTCATCACCCCAACACCTTTCTCATTCTCCAAGGTTCTCAACGTGCAGTGTATAAGGGCATTCCGACCTCAGGGCCCCCAGGTCCACACAAGACAAGGCAATAAATATGGACCCAGAATTTCCCAACCATGCTGACCACAGCGATCACCATGGCATTCAAGTCCTGGTAGAGCCTGGTCTGGGTCCCTAGCCACCCTCCCCATCATGGGTCCAGGCCCCTCCCAGGAGCCCCTTTGCCAGATGTTGGGGGCAAGACTCCGTCCAGAAGCAGCCCCATTTACCTTGTGTCCATCCTTCTGGAGTTTCTGGAGGACCCGCCTGAATCCAGAGAGGCTGGGCTGTCCCATGCCAAACACGGTGAGCCCATTCCGCACTTGCCGGAAGTTGGGGGCCCCACAGCTCCGTGCAGTGCCCAGGACATCCATCTTCTCAGCAATATCCCGCACCAGGAAGTAGCGTCCCTGGCAGGGGAAGAGCCACAGGGGGTTACTCAGATGGCTCAGGGACATCTTCTATTGGTGGAGCTCTGTCCCAGGCTCCAGAGGACAGGGAGCAGAGAGAAGGGGCAGGGGACTGGGTCTTCAAGTTGTCTGCAGGTTTTTAGAAAAAACAAACAAATTATGTGGCCATCTGTGATGCCAAGGAGGATGTCTTTTAGCATGGGAAAGGGAAAAACAACTCCTCCTGATGAGGAATCATAGAAAGTTTCATGGAAGCACTGGAGCCAGGCCTTAAGAAAAGAGAGCACAGAGAGACACTCCAGGGGCAGGATTTGGTTTTAGGGTGGGGCCCGAAGCTCTCCAGGAAAAAGCAAATATCTCCCTTGGCCTGAGGAAGGACTTGGAGCAGGGGCTCAAGCAGGGAGTCACAGCCGGGGCCCCAGGAGTCAGCTAGAGGAAAAGTGCACTAGGCCCTTCCTGAGGTCCTGAAGCTCTGAGGACAGACGGGGCTCTCTCCCCCGCAGCTGGGAATGAATGGATGCAAAGAGGACAAAGAAGGGTGAGAGCAAGAGGCACCGGGCGAGTTCCTTCCTGGGCACAACGGAGCTCGGACATCATCTGGCCGTGCCCCTCCAACAGGACCCACACATGGACTGACAGATTAGAAATGGAACCAGCTCTTCCAGACACCGGGAAATCCCAGCCTCTCTTTCAACAAATGCAGTTTAATCAGCATGATTACCCATTTGCTATTTACGGAGCACCTACACGGTGCCTGAGCGCTGTTCCAGGGCTGGGAGCTATAGCAGGGAACAAGAACAATGAAAGTCACCTGGGCATGTGGGGCTCTCCTGAGGATATGGGAAGGGAAAGACAGCTAAGCCAGAGAAGTTCTGGAGTGTGGAGAGTGGAGTGGAGATCCCCCAGCCCGGGATCCCCACTGACTCTGTTCTCCCTCCTGCTCCGAAGGTAGGGTGTGTGCAGGCTGGGGCCAGGAAGGGACCTGCCAGAAGAGACGAGCAGGGGTCCCCACAGGGCAAGGGGTGCAGCCCCAGGAGACCAGGGGGTGAGAGGAAGTGCATGAGGACCCCAGAGGATAGGGTGAGGACATGCAGCAGAAAAGGGGTCAGTGGGGAAAGTAAGAGGAGGGACCCCATGAGGAAGGAGGACCAGAGGGAGTTGAGGGAGGCTCAAGGGGGAGGGAGGGACCAGGCTGCCCTCACCTGCACCAGGTAGTGCTCAGGGGTGGCGTCTGAGAGCCGGCCCAGCGTGTAATGGGCCTTGAGCAGTTCGTCATGGATCTGGAACTCCTCCTTGCAGTTGTACCTGTCAGGGCAGAATGGAACCCACATCAGGAAACCTTCGGGATCAAGGTAGCCTCCACCCTCACCAGACCCCACAATAGGGCCAGCCTACCCACGCAGCTACCCACCTGTGCCAGAGACAGCCTGCTGTCCCCAGTATCCACCCCCCTCCCCTTCTTCCTCAGCAACAGAACCCTGGAATTCTGACTGGGCCATTATTCGGCAGAGAACTACATTTCCCAGCCTCCTTTGGAGCTATAGGATGGTCATGTGATTAAGTTTTGACCAGTGGGGTATGGGGAGAAGTGGTAATGCAAACAACTTCTGGCCATTCCCTTAAAGGGAAGGTGGGTGCCTTCTACTTTCTCTTCAGAGGTGATGGCGAGAAGTAGGTGCTGATGATGGTGGGGAAACAAGAGAGAAGGGGCCTGGCTGATCCCAGAGCGGCCATTTCCAGCCTGGCGTGCGTCCTGAACTCTCATGCAGAGAGAAGCTTCGGTCTTATTTAAGGCCTCCCATTCAAGGGTTGCTTGGGTCCCCGGGGACCCTTCCATCAGATTGTCTCTGAGAACAACCCCATGGCACAGTAAGGAGGCTCAGGACACAGGCTTTGGGGTTGCATGACCCGGGCATGAACCCAGCTCCCTCACTCAGCAATGTTGTGGTTTTGGAGTTACTCACTCTCTCTGTGGCTCCCTTTCCAGTAAGTCTCACCTTCTGGGACTGCTGTGAGAACTCAAGTCACTGCTGAATGGAAGTGCTCAGCCAAGAGCCTTAGGCACAATAAGGGTTTATTAAAATAATCATTTTTACCAGTCACAGAGCTACCGCTACATGGGACCGTTTCAAGCAAAACCCACGGGTATAAAACCAGATTTCTGCAGATACTAAACTGGGATGGATCTGTCTGCTCAAGACACAAGAAGCTTCCGTGCTGGTTCTAACAGTGAATAAGACACTGCTCCTCTTTACTAAAGAACTCCTCTTTACTAAAGAACTCTTTATCAAGAACTGGACAGTAAATAATTTCAACTTTCAATTATTTACTGTCCAGTTCTTGATATAAAAGGTTTGCTGACTCCTGATCTAATATGCTTTAGATCAGGTGTGAAAACTGGATTTAAATACATAGTTTTTAACTTCTATGTCTGTGCCAAACTTCTATGTGTGGCCATAGTTTCTGTTGCAACTACAACTCTGCTATTCGAGTGTTAAGCGTCCACAGACAGTATGTAAATGAATAGGAGTGGCGGCGTTCCAATAAAACTTTATTTACAAAAACAGACACTAGGTGGCATTTGGCCCACAGGATACAGTTTGCCAGGCCCTGTGATGGGTAATTTTTAAGGTCCGTTCCCCCTAAACACGCTACAATCCCAGGGGTGCTGGGCTCATGCTGGATCCAGGAGGCACACACAGTCCCACTCCGGCAGGCCCAAGACTGTTCTGAGCCACACCACTTCATTAAGTATTTTGCTCGTCATCCCCATGTGATCGGAAAAGAAAAACAAGACCCAGAGAGGGAAAAGGATTTTCCCGAGGTCACAGAGCAAGGCCCAGGACATGTGTCTCCAACACAGCCCTCAAGGGCCAAACCTCCATGTGTCATCTCTGGCAGAGAGACTACGTATCAAGTCTCTTGTCTGTAACGTCTCTTCTCTTCCCCTTATCGCAAGCACAGTAGTGGATTGGGATCCTAATTTTCCTGTCAGGCCCCAAAGCCAGCAGGCCAATTTACTATTCCCACCCCTTAGGTCTCCTTACACAGAAAGTCCCACCTGCTAGGTCTCTGCCAAACTTCTATGTGTGGAACACAGTTCGTTCTTAGCTCACTATGTCCTATATCTTGCGTGCTGGAGGGGCCCAGAGGCAGATTCGACTTCCCAATTCACCAGGAGACAGAGCCCATGCCTCTCTTGTCCTCCTGGCCTCTGGCTCCCAGCACCCACTCCTTCACTGACACCACAGGGCAGACAGGGTCGCAGAACCCCCTTCTGGATCCTGTTCCTCTGGACGCACGTGGTGTATCCACGTGTCTCAAAATATGGTACCAGAACCCCCTCTTGGCCTCCTCCAGGAAAACCCCTCAAGGACCTAATTAAGAGAAGTGACCAAGAGCTGCCAGCTTTTCGAGCCCACAGCTCTTTCACAACCTGGTATTAACCCCAGTTTCGAACCATAATTACTAGGTGTGAAAAATAAAAATCTTTAAATTTTATTCATCTCCGTCTGTAAGCTCCCTTTGAAAATATTCGGCCAAAAATGATTTTCAAAAAGGTGTCCCCCAACCAGCCACTCCTCCTTCTCCATGCTTCCTGGCCCTGTGGCCATGAGCTAAGAGACCCACAACAGAGACCCATTCAGCCACTTGATTGCTGTGTTACTCCAAGCAAACTGCTTAACCTCTCTGGGCCTCAGTATCTTTATCTGTGAAAGCGATTTGTAGACTAAGTGCTCTATGCCACCACTCCTCTGGGCAGCTGCCCCCACCATGTCTTCTAGGGATACAGTCACACAAACCCCCATCCCGCCGCCACTCACGTGATCACGACGGGGGCCACTTTGTTGGGGATGATGGACTTGGCCTTACTGTTGTGCACGCCCGTGGTCTGGAAGGAGTGGACACTGAGCGAGTGCTGACTGTCCATTGTGCCGCTGCCCTGGAGACCCTCAAAGGGGGCGCCCGCCGAAACCGTCTGCTGGGCTGTGCTGGCCGTGGTGCCCATAGTCCACTGGCAGCCTCAGGAGCCCAGACCTGCAGGATGAGAAGGCATGTGGCGGCAGAAGCGGTGAGAAAATTCACGGCAGGCCAGGACCTAGCCCACCTCTACCCCCACTGCTCAGATGCGAAGTCTGAGGCCCAAAAAGAGCCAGCTCAGCCTGTAGCTGGAAACAGAAGATAGGTGTGCTGTCTCCCACCTGTTCACTGAGGGCCTACTGTGTACCTGTCCCTTGACTACTGGTCTGGGAGGGTAATGGACATAAAGGGACAGAAAGACACAGCCCCTGACCCCTTATGGTTATACTCCTCTGGCGAAAAGATGACTGTCAGGAAGGGGTTAATTAACCCTCCACACCAGGTCAGCAGGACCTAGGGCTCTAAGTAACTGGGTCAGGCCACATGGAGGCCAGGCTCCCAGAGTGGGGAGAAGTGGGAAGACCTGGGGCAGGCGCAGAGGGAAGTCAGGCTTGGCTCTGAAGAATGAGGATGGGTGGGGGGCGCTCAGTCCATTAAGAGTCCACCTCGGTTTCAGCTCAGGTCATGATCTCAGGGTCATGAGATCGAACGCAGTGTCGGGCTCTGTGCTCAACGGGGAGTCTGCTTGAGAGTCTCTCTCCTCTCCCTCTGCCTCTGCCCCTGCTCATGCTCTCGCTCGCTCGCTCGTGTGCACTCTCTAAAATAAATAAATCTTTAAAAAAGAGGGGGAGAAAACGTGGATGCAAATAAGATGCAGGAGGACAGTTTAGTCATGAATATCACAAGATGAGGCAGGGGACACCCAAGGGTTCAGTAAAAGTGCCAGGCCCCTGAACTTGACGCCATCATCAGTATCACCATCACAGCCAAAGATTCCGCCCTGCACGTGCAGGAGGCAGGCTGGCCCTGCTGGATGCAGTGAATCCCTGGGGGAGGGGGATTCTCTCCCAGAGAAATACTTAAGGATGTCCGCAAAAACCAGCCTTCCGGGTTGTGTTGCTCCTGGAAGTGTCACTTACAATGGCCAAACCCCGGGAACCCCCTCCAGTCAACAACAGCAGCTCTGCTGAATAAAGTAGGGGCATCTCGAAGGTGAAAGGTTCAACAGCCACTGAAAATATCACACTGATGGACTGGAAAGGCATTGAGGACGCAGGGACAGAAGGAACGGGTTGTAAGGCGAGGACAGGCTGCTATTCCGTTTCACTTCATGAAAATGTATCGGCGGAAAACCCTGGCAGATACATGTCAAGATGCTCATGTAAGTTATCACCAAGTGGGATGAGAGTTCATTTGTATCATCTCCTTTTGCTTTTTCTCCTCTGAACAGTAGGTAATAAAGCTAAAGCATACTGAGAACAAAGCAGAGAACGTCTGGGGAAACGGCCAGAGATAGGTGAGGAGCTGCTGGAGGGTGCAGAGAGCGGTCCCTAGACGCCAGACTCCCTCACCCACAGTCAGCCCCTCAGCCCGAGGTGAGCTGCTCCACACGATGCAGTCTGCTGGAGCCAGCCACGTTTCCCTCTACCCTGGCCTCTGGAAACCTCTCAGGGAAATGGGTGACGGAGGCAGAGGCTCAGCGGGTCAGTGGGGAGGCTGAGCGTCCCCAGGCCCTGAACACTCAGACTCCCCCTTCCCAGAACCGCCTAGACAGTGACTAGACTCATCCACCCCTCCTCAAACCTTCCCAGACCACCACCTGTCCTGTCCCTCTCCAGTCTGGAGAGGGCTCCCTCTCTCCCTCTGGCCCTGCCTTGTCATCCTTGAAAACTCCCAGCAGCCACGCAACACGGCTGTTAACATGCACACCTTGTGTTTGTAAGAGCCCCACCACACCCCGTCCAATTTCCCCCTCCCCCTTTCTCTCTCTCTCTCTCTCTGTCTCTGCCAAAGGCGGACAGAATGAGTCTCTCTGTTCCTAAACGGAAGCACAGGCTGCTCAGAGAGCAAGAGGGGCTCTGCAGTGGGCCCCAGACCGCCGAAAGGAGAGCCAGAAAGTTCTTTCCACCTCACTTGCTTTGGCAACGCCGCTCACCGAAATTCTCCAGACCTTCTCAGCAGCCTGGGCCGAGAAGGCAAGGCTGGGAAGAGTCTCCCCCAGGAACAGGAGCACGGGTAGCTGTCGCAGACAAGGGCATGAGGGACAGGACATGGGAAGGGCCTACAGGAGGCAGCAGGTGCCCACAGCTGCCCGCTCTGGGCTGAGCTGTGGCTGACACTCCCAGAGCTCCAGCTCCAGCCACCCCGCCACTTTCTCATGGGCTCCACAGGCGACAACAGGCCCCAGCTGGAGCCCCATCAGGGCCGCCGGGAGACAATATCCATGTGCACAGCTGTAGGCTCCAGGGCTGGGGGATGGACAATACCCTTTGAAAGTTGACTGGCTTCCAAACCGTCCAGAGGAGGGTGAAGCCCCGATCTCCAGGCCTCCCACTCTGTAAAACTCCTCCCGAAACCTCTCTCCACCCTGCCTGGAGTGAGCCTCACTGGCCCAGGGGCCTCCTCCTGCTGGTCCTAGGCTGCAGGACCCCAAGCAACTTCCCCATGTCCCCAGCCCTAAAACGACAACAGGGATGGCATGGTCCAAAAGCCTTTTCCAGATCCAAACGGATTTAGCTCCTACGACTGGTGGCCCTAGTGGTCACGCCACGACTGCCCACTACCAGGGAAGGTGGTCAGCAAGGTAGGGGGTGTGTTAGCGAGGTCCTTAGTGCTCAAACTTCTGCCTGAGGGGAGAATGGAGGGCAGGACAGGGTGTGGGCAGACTGAAAGACCCGCTCCATGGACCCTGGATGGTTTATAAACAATTATGCTAGTCTAGAACTTCATCCGATCACGAGTGAAGGCTGCTGTCCCCACTGTGTGACAGAGCCTGGGACATGGTTGCCATGAAACTCACGGGCAGTTTATACCCCACCGCGCCATGCAGGTGTCTGGAAACTCGGCTCAAGATCATCCCTCCTTTAAAGCCACAGGGACCCGGGGCCTCACCCACAGGCGCTGGAGTGCCTTGACTCGCCAACTCTGGGCAAATGTGTGCCTGGTAGTCTTAAGCCTCCAGGTTCTCACAAGGGACCCTACGAGCAGGTGAATCCTGAGGACCCCAGAATGAAACCTATCCTCACTGTGCCCGGCAAGCCCAAAAGATGCTGCCGTGCCATCCGCAAACAGGTTCTCAAGGCCTGAGACCGAAAGGACAATCACACTGACGTGGGTGTCTGCCGTGCAGACATGTGCCCATCAAAGGCACACTCTAGCTTCACGTCCCCACCTGAGCTGAGCGACAACAGCCTGGTCACAAAATAAAAGTTAACCTTCGTTTACTTCATCGGTGATCTTGTTCACAAAATAATAACTGATGGCATGTATTACTACATCACCAACTTGTTTTCTAGTGTTTCCATAGCTCTCTGACTACAACTTACTTCCTCTGTTAGTCCGTACAGTCTGTGCACTTGAAAACATTCTGGGAAGGGGGTTCATGAGTTTCTGCCAGCTTGCTAGAGAGGCTCTTGGCCAGAAAGAAAGAAAGAAAGAAAGAAAGAAAGCCCTAATTTGAAGGAGGAATATTCTCTGCCAGAGGCGCCTGAGTGGCTCAGTGGGTTAAGCGTCTGCCTTTGGCTCAGGTCACGGTCTCAGGGTCCTGGGTCCCGCGTCGGGCTCCCTGCTCGGCGGCGAGCCTGCTTCTCCCTCTCCCTCTGCCCCTCCTCCTGCTCATGCTCTCTCTCTCTCTCGCTCTCAAATAAATAAAATAAATCTTTTTCTTTAAAGGTTTTTTATTTATTTATTTGACAGAGAGAGAGATCACAAGTAGGCAGAGAGGCAGGCGGGGCAGGGGCAGGCTCCCTGCTGAGCAGAGAGCCCAATGCGGGGCTCGATCCCAGGACCCTGAGATCATGACCTGAGCCGAAGGCAGCGGCTTAACCCACTGAGCCACCCAGGCGCCCCAAATAAAATAAATCTTTAAAAAAAAAAAAAGGATATTCTCCATCAAACATAAGGCCCCTTTCACCTTCTCTTTTGCATCTGCTTGTTAACACTTCAAAGCACGGACAGAGTAGGTGGCATCCAACAAGCCCAAAGATCCTAGCCTTACTGTGTCCATTTTCGGAGGAGGATGGCGGACAGCAGCGGCTGTCAGCCACTCCTCCCAGTTTGCCTTCCTGCCTCCTCACAGCTGACCCTGAGAGCCGGAGCATGCCCCACACCCTCCCTTCCTCCCTCTTGGACCCCCACCCATCCACTCCATTCTCTGCCAGAGCACCCCAGACACAGCCTCCCAGAGAGGGAGAGAGGTGCCCAATTCCCCATGGCAGGATCAAGGACTTCCAGCCCCCTTTCACCCACAGAAGCCCTCAGCGACTAAGAAGCCACAGAATCATCTGGACCACAGCTCTCACGGTGTCTGAGGAATTCCCCCATGAGGACATGCATCCGCCTGCCTCCACATGCAGTCATTCCGGAGAGAAAGGAAACCGCCCTCTGGAACCCAGGGCAGAGAGGTGACCTTGTTTTCCCAGGAACAACTCAGCATTAGGAGCTGGAACATGAGCTCCAGCTCATCAACTGACTGCCTGATGTTACAGTACAAATGCCCAGGCTGCCGAGTGATGAGCTTCTCGTCAATGGCAGCATTCAAGCCGAGGAAGTGCTGAAGCAAGGAGGCCAGGCAAGAGGTTCAATGGCAGACTTTTCAAGCCTCGGCCCAAAACAGCAACATGAGTTTAAGTCTGTTTCTTTTCATTTGGTTCTCGGTAGAACTGAATCATCCCCACTCTGGTCTCAGTTTCCCCATCTGTAACCCAAAGCTCGCAAGTCCTCACCTTCTTTTTCCCTGTCCCGATGCAGCAGCCATGACCTCCAGGTTTGGCAAACCCTGCAGGCTTTTCCAAAGCAGAGTTTGGCTCTCAGGACTGAAGTGGAAAGCTGCACGTCAGCTACTGACCCCAGCCTGTTCCTTTGTCCTCCCTCCCTGCCTACTAGGATGGACCCAGACCCTCTTACAAAATCCCTAGTCCCAGGGGCGCGTGGGTGGCTCAGTGGGTTAAGCCGCTGCCTTCGGCTCAGGTCATGATCTCAGGGTCCTGGGATCGGGTCCCGCATCGGGCTCTCTGCTCGGCGGGGAGCCTGCTTCCCTCTCACTCTCTCTCTGCCTGCCTCTCCGTCTACTTGTGATCTCTCTCTGTAAAATAAATAAATAAAATCTTAAAAAAAAAAAAAAATCCCTAGTCCCACCTCAAGGAAAGACGTGACTCCCAGAACCACACAACCAGCTGTCACCAAAGGCTCCCAAAAGCAGCTTCAGAGCAGGCTACGCCCCTGGAGGTCAGCTAGTCCAACCCTCTCTCTCCACAGATGAGGAAACAGAGACCCAGTGAGGGAACTCGGGGTGCTCCAAGTCACAAGGACAGAACTGAGAGCCAGAGCTCCTGCCTCCCATGCCCAGGCTCCCTGGCCGAGCCATGGCTCCCTCCAGCCTGAGCAAAGGGGAAGACTGTGTCAGGACCACAGGGAGATGGTGTTGAGCAGATAATGCATGAGTGTGCAATTAGCCAAATCAGGGTGTGTGGTCACCATGCGTTTGGGGGGCAGGGGGAGTCTACAGTCCCCTTCCCCTCCCAGGAGCCCCAACCTCATGCACTTCTCTCCCCACCACCCCTTCCCTTACCCCCTCCTGGCCACTGCTGGATCTGAACCTCCCTCATGGGGCCAGGGGCCTCACACAGACAAGGCCTATGAAAGGAACGGTTGGGAGGAATTGGTGGGCTCAGCGGTCCGCTGGCCCCCCTCCCAAGCCAGTGACAGGGCAGAGCGGGTATAACACACAGATCTAACTTCCACTTCCGTCCGATGTGGCAGCTCTCTTAGGGAGAGGTTCCCATCTGCTCCTGGCCATCACCACGAACCCAGACAGCCCTGCTCTGCATGACCTTGGGCAAGTCCTCTGCCCACTCTGGGACTCTCCCCACAGAAGAACAGGTTTGCCCCCTCCTGTTCCCCCCACCTCTGCCACCACCCGGTCCAGACCACCAGCTCCTGTCCTCCGCTCCTGTCCCCCCACAATCCATCCCCCGTGCAGCAGCCAGAGGATCCTGTAAAACCCTGAATCAGGTCACACAGGGACATCCAGCCCCGTCCCCTGCTGAGGAGGCCCCGCCCCTCTGACCTCACTCACCGCTTGTCCTGGCCACTGGCCCCTCCTTCTTCCAGCACCCCCAGCCCACTCCTCCTCATGAGGGCTGCACCCTAGCACCCTCTGCCTGGAACGTTCTTCAGCTTGTTCACATGGCCACCCATTCCTGTGCTCGTGGCTCAAATGTCCCTCCTCAGGGAGGCCTCTCTGAGCCTCTGGGGACGCTATCTGCCCACAGCACCCCACACCAGTCTCTGTCCATCCACAAGCCCTTTTATTTCCCAGTTGCCTCACTGATAGGGTTATGGGAACCCCTCAGCCTCCTCCCATCCCTCTCCAAGCCGGGACAGTGCCTGACTGGTCCACATCGCTGCTCCAGCACAGGGACAGCGCCTAGCAGATGCTCAGGAAATATTTATGAGATGAGCATTTGACCAGCCTCAGGCACCTGAAGCTTCTAGGCTTCGCAGGAGCGGGCAGCTGGCACCAAGGAGCAGGTTTCAGTCCTTCTCAAGAGCGTGAGGAAGAAGCGGCTCCCACACCATCCTGCTCTTACCTGGACTGCCCTCCTCCTCCCACCCTCCCACAGTCCACCCACCCCTTGAGGTTAAAGCCCAGTGCCTCCAGGAAGCCCTCCCTGATGACACACCCACCACCCACCCCTCCCCCCACCTCTCAACACCCGCAGCCCATTGTGATCATTGCAAGATGGAACACTCCATTCCCTTCCACAGCACGCTCTTCCTGGCAGGGGCCATCCTGCGTCCTTCCTGGCTCCGTCCGCTGCCTGACTCAGGGGAGGGGCTGCACACATAATGACGGAACAAATCGGCTCCATCTCGTTATCTCCCCACCCTGCCTGGCTCGTGCTGATGGGAACAAGGGCCGCACCCCACAACAAGGAGGCACAAAAGATACTAAGGATGTTTACTTACTCGTGAGTGGGGGCACCAAGTGACGTTATCTACTTTCCTTTGGCTTATCCATCCCTTCTCAGTTTCCGAGGACCAACAGGATTACTTTGGGAACGCGGAATTAAAGTAGAGTTATTTGTAATGGTTTCAGAGTGGGACAAAGGTCACGGCTCCTCACGTGGGTGCCCCTGCACCCCCCCACTGTGCTCCCCCAGCTCTGTGTCTTTGTCCCCCCACCACCTCCAGTGGCCGCTGCCCCTTGCCATCCACGTTCCCATAATAATCACAGCACTCATACAGCCTGGTGGGATTTTTCATATCTTTGTGAGTTTTTTGGCTTTGCTAATGTCAACCACCTCAAAACCAGGTGATACAGAGACTTTGTGACTCCCCCACTTTACAGAAGAGGCCGCAGGGAAGCAGGCCAACAACAGGAATTTCCCCAGGCTCCGCAGCTCAGGGGAAACAGAGTCACACGTGGCTTCAGCTTTGTAGCACATGGCCTCACGTCTCTGAGTGTCACCCAGACCTAACCCTCCACCTCCTCCAGCCCTCAGCCTTCTTCTTTTGAAAACCAGCAGATCAGCATATAAAGCAAAGCTACCAGGGGTCTGGGATGGCAGGAGACCTCCCTCATCTGCTACACTGTATGTTTCTGAAATGTTTCCACTTTTTTCTGAACTGGAAAAAAAAAAAAAAGATCTACAAGTTAAAACCAGAGTTGGAAGAATGTTTGGAAACATTCCCCAGTATGCAGCAGGTGGACAGCCACCGCGGGATGGGCCTGGAGTTTTGGGCTAGCCTTCGAGGGTCCCAGTTCCAGCAGGGAGGAGTCACAAGACATCCTTGTCACCCCCTGAGATGACAATATGGGGTGGGCTTGGAGCCAGGAGTGGGCAGACTGGGCAGAGTGACTGGGTAGCCGAGGAGCTGTGGCCAGTGGGAGACCCGCAAGTGACAGCAGGTCCCACTGCCGAGGAAGCGCCCAAGCTGGGAAACACTGCAGGGGGAGGGTTAGCCTCCCTCCTGGCTCCCCTAACAGCCGGCGGACGGACGGAGAATGGTCTCCCGTCAGCTCTGCAGAATCCGGGACCCTCGGGAAGGAAAAGGGTCCTTTCTGGCACCCCTAGCCTCCTGCCTCTTAGCCTGGGGAGCCCTCCCACTTCTGTACCTCCGCTGTAGGTCAGCTCTGCCTGACATAAAGCTCTGTCTCTACAGGAACCTGGATTAGAGAAGGAGGAAAGATTATAAGGAACATTCTGCGGACAAATGAGAAATTTTGAATATGGATGGCGTGTTGGAACAAATAAGTTAATTCCTTGGGTGTGATGATATTGTGGATATTGTGCTCCTGGGAGACCCAGGCTGAAGGGTCCAGAGATGACGCACCTTGGTGTCTGTCACTGTTAGGTGGTTGAGAGACAGCGATAGAGAGACAGAGAACACAAGCAAACAGAGCAAACATCAGCCACCAGCGAGGACAGACACTAACTCACTAACAGTACTCTCCTCCCTTTTGTAGGCTTAAAAGTTTTCCAAAACAAAACTGGGGATGAAAACATTTTTTAAATGAAATTTTTAAAAAGTCAAGCTGTCTCACAAGAAGTGAGTCTTCCACACATCCCCCTAAGTCCTCCCCCTTGAAGACTCAGGAAGCATCTGGTCTAGAGGGTAGAGGTCGTCATCCGCAGGCAGAAAGCTGTCCTGTGTGCCACTGGCTTGATCCCTGCGGGTTTGCGATTTTCCACTCTAATTAGCTGCCAGTACTTGGAAATCAAGGGGTTTTGAACAGAAGTGTAGATCTCTGGTTTCTCTTGAGGTGGGGTGCAGGTACAGGGTCCTGGAGCCCTCCCTGACCTCCCAGCCTGCTCCCTGGAGCATCCTTGCATTCGTGGCATCCCATCTACCTCTGTCACAACTTCTGCAGCCCCTCCATGAGTCCCCAAGTCTGTGAGTCCCCTGGCCTCCTGGCTACCATCCAGTGAGGGAGCTTGTCCTCTCCCTCGGGCCCCAGCAGCCCAGACACGGGCCACACTTCCCGGGCAGACTCTGACCCCCTCAGGAGAGGCTGGCCCACATCCTTTGTTCTGACCGTTGCCACTGGGCTGCCTCTGACCCCCAGAGAGCTTCTCTGCTCCCTCTTGCTGGCCCTGGGGCATGGGGCTTTCTGGTCCCAAGACTGACCTCCCTGGGGGGAATGTCCCTAGGGGAGACTCCACAGCCCCAGAAATCCTGATCCCACTTCTCAGCCTGGGGGGCATCCTCAGGTTTGACCAAAATGCCCACAATGCTTCCACCCATTAAACAAGCCAGACGATGAGCAGGAGACCACTCCCCATATGCCCTGCAGGTACCCATGACCAGTCCCAACTAATGGAACACTAGGGGTCGTGTCATGTGGCAAGTTCCAGAATCTTCCCTAGGGCCCCTTTTCCTCTCTTCCTCCATCCTGCTGTCTGGAACACAAATGCGATGCTTGACATTTTCCAGCCATCTTGAACCACAAGCACGTGAAGCCACACCCTCGGAATGGGAGTGGTCAAGTTTCCCAAGGAATCCATGGCCTGGAACCGCCACCCCAGGCGGGGGCTGCAAAGCTCTGGGTTTGGACAGGACATAGAAATAAACTTCCATCTTGTGTAAACCACTGTTATTTGGCTTGTCCTGTTACTCGCAGCCAAACCTAATCCTGACTAATGCGCTCCAGTATTTTTAGGTTTGACCCTCAGTGACCACACGCCACACGCAACAAGACAGAACGTACTTCTTTCCCCTCTCACAGGAGAATGTCAAGTTTCCTGGCTTGTAACAGTCAGGTAGAGCAACACCAAGATCCTGTGAACCCAGCCAGTGCTGAGGCATGGGGGTTCACAGGATACAGAAGACATTGTCTCTGGCCACCAGGGCCCACAGGGTCGCTGAGGAGACACACACAAAAGACAATCAGAGCACCAACGACTGCCAGATGGTGTGGGGCAGCAGCTCTCCCCAAGTCAGCCACAGAGATCTGGAAAGTTCCAAGCAGCTAAATATTTGTTCCATGCTATAGATAGAGGCTTGGCCACCATTACTCTGAAAAGGCAGAGAGAGGCTACAGGTGTCTCTCCATCTGCAGTTTCTCTGTGGCCCTCCTGGACTGTTCTGGAAAACAGGAAGGTGTTATCTGGATGCGAGGGCCCCTGCCTGTTGGATTTTTCAGGAAGGAGTGAGAGGAAGGGGATGTCATACTCCCTATATGGGGGGACCCAGTAGGCTCTGGGAGGGCAGTCATCCTGCTCCTGGAAGAGACTGAGGCACTGTCTGTGTCCAGGTTCCATGCACCAGGGACTGGGGGAAAGGAGAGGCAAAACCCCAGTGGGGAAGACCCTGGAGAGAACAGGGTTAAGGAGGACATGCTCACTGGCTGAGCTCCAAGCAGCTGGCCATCTGGGCATCTCCAGGTCAGTAGAAATCTAGTTTCCTGAGACCCCACCCAGGTCTCTGGGCCTGCTGATACTTGCCTGGCCACTTCCAGGGACTGGGCCCCAAGGGGCCAGGGAGACCTCAGGATGGACCCCCACTTCTGACCTCCAGTAACATCATGGGGGCCTGAGGTCTGCTTTTAGGGAACTGTGAAAATCCATGACCCAATTCTGGGGTCTGTCCCCATCCTTCTACTTCTGTGGCTTTCAGTCTAGACTCTCTTGCCCAGCATTCAAGACCCCTCCCTTCCTACCCTCAGCACCCCCTATTACCCTCCACATCCCCAACCTTCCTGGCAAACCCCGGTCTCTATGGTATAGGGCAGCAAAAGCCCCAGGAGACGTTCCTCTCCAGCCCGGACTTTCCAAGAGGTCTCCAGTTAAGCACAGCCCTCTCTGGGCCACATTTCATTGCCATCTGCAAAGTGAGGGGGCTGGGCGGGATGGAAGGCTTTCCAGCTTTTAGCAGCTGAGACCTTTCAGTCCTTGATGAAAGTCCAGTGTGCAACACAGCTCACTGTGCAATATACCCGCTAAGCTAGCGGCCAGCTCAGGAAGGGCGAAGCAGAACCTCCTGTCCCCAGCCCCACCACACAGCTTCTCTAGGGAGGAAGAGCTCCAGACCTACGGGCCAGAGATGCTCCAAGCCCCCTCCTGCTTAGGCCTCTCAGGACACATCCAGCCCTTCCCTGCCCCCACGCGTCTGTCCTCAGACATCTGCACCCACATCCCCTCATGCCTTCCACCAATGCCCGGTGGCAATGCCCCCTCTTCCTTCCAGAGTGCAGCCTGGGTCCCATGCGACCCAGGCTGAGCTCCCCGCCCTGGTGTCTAGTAAACACATGCCCCATCTCCCTGCTCTGGATCCAGTGCTCCTCCAGGGCCCCTACAAAGCTGAACCCACCACAGCTGTTGGTTCCAAAGATCATTTTCCTAAATAAATTTCACATTCACAACCTCATTTCTGCTTCAGAACAATCCTCTGAGAAAGGCAAATGTGCCAGCCACTGTGCCATTCGGCAGATGAGAATACTGAGGCCTCAGATTCACTACACAACAGAACAACAGAACCAGGCCTCTGGTTCCACAGCTGGGGCTCTTTTCACTGCATCATCCTCCCACCCTCTCCCATTTCCCCTGATGCCACCCTCACTTTCCCAGGAGACAATGGGAAACTTAAACCAGAGACCCCTTGGAAGGCAGGGAACAAGCTGGACCCAGAGAAGAGGACCCCTTCCAGGGCCACGGCCTGTCATGTGCACCCCAGGCAGCCAGATGCCTGGGGTGGGTAACAATGGAGCTAAAAATAGGGCAGGAGGCTGAGTGGCCAGCTGCCGGAAACATCTGCCTGGGCGGCAGAACAAACATGACGGAAGTCACCATGCTGCAGGGTCCCCTAGTGTGGAGCTGGGGACAGCTGGGGGCGGGGGAGGGGAGGGCAAAACCCTCAGGTCTGCACTGAGGGCAGGGGCCTCGTCGCTCCTAACACACACACACACAAACACACACAGTGCAAATCCACCTTGTACACCAACACGGATCTCAGAGTCAGAGTCAGACGCACCTTCAAGTCCCCCGTCTGTTCCTCTCATTTTATAGAAGAGGACACTGAGGTCCAGAGTAGGCCAGACAACCGGCCACAGTCACAGAGACAATGGACAGCAGGGTGAGGCCCCGGGGGGTCTCTGACCCCCCTCGTCTGCCCACCTGCCTCCCCAAGCACATCTATCCAGGGCTGGGAAAGACCTTGACCAGGAGGAGCTCTCCTGCCCCACAGTAGGAAGCATGCCAAGCGGAGGAGACATATCAGCCTACAAGACTTCAGTTCAGACTCGAGGAGGAACTACACAGCAATCCACAACTTCCACCAGCCAGACCCAGCCTCCCCTTCCAGCCTCGTGCTCCCAGCTCCCAGCCTTGTTCTCCAAACTTTAGCCAAAGTGAAATTCTTACAGTCCCTGGCACAGACATCTCAACGGGGCTTTGCAAATAATTAACAATATCAAAACTAATAAGAAAGCCGAGGTGCATCTTATTGGAGTGGGGGTGGGGCCGGGGTGTTCTAGAATCTACGTAAGGTAGAAACTATGCCCTTGGAAATTCGTACTATAACCCATGGCGAGGCCAGCTCTCCCAAGACGTCAATGCCAGCCACTTATCCTCCGAGCGATGGCACACACACCAGCGGGTTGGGCTGAGGGGCAAACGAGGTCGAAAGCTACGCACCGGCCTCATGCTCATTCACGCCGTAGCTTCCTGTCCCACCTGCTCCCCCTGCCTAGCTGACCCCCAGCCCCTGATCCAGGGAGCCTCCTTCATGTCCCCCAAGCCATGTCCCACATGGCCGTGGCCTCCAGGAGCCCACCAGGCCGGGGACGAGGCTGGCCTTCGACAGTACCCCAGTGCTTGGCACAAAGTAGCCACTTAAATGAACAAAACTGGACAGATTTCTAAAGAACAACAAAGATCAGCTCCATAGGAAGCATGTTGTGAGCACAAGTGAGACAGCACAGGTGGGTTTTAGCCCAGGGCCCAGCAAACAGCAGGCGCTCTGTAAATGCATGCCTGTTTGAACCAGCATAAGAAAATGGAGCCTGGGGAAGGACGAGGACTCCTGCGTCCCATATGGCAGAGAAGGTTAATGAGGAAGGGACATGAAGGCCAGAGGCTGTAGAGGCCCCTTCAGGCCAGGAAGGGGGGAGGGTGACTCTGAGAGCCCATCTGAGAAACAGACGGCTGCAGGGGAACTGCCCGGCTGAGCCCCCTGGGTCTCTCTTGTTGACTCACACTCTCCTTGCCTCCCAGAGGAACAAGAAGAAAGGGGCACCTAAGCGTCCCCTGGACTCCTCACCCACTCCCAAGGACTGAACACATCAGCAGCTTCAGCAGGATGTGAAATCACAAGTGATGAACTACCCAGTGGCTTACATCCCCACCCCCACCCCAAGGTGCGCTCTGCGGATTGTTAGCGGGTGGTGGGGGGGGGATGGAGGGGTAGGATAACTGTGGCAGCGGACAAGATGGCCTAAAGCACGAGAGAAGCCCAGGCCCTGTGCGGAGGCCATTCCCTTCTACCTTACCCACAGTTCCCACCGCATGCTCTGGAGAGCCGGAGTCCCCAGTGCCTTCCCGGTGCCCGCAAGGTCAAGACTAGTCTCAGGACAGTACTAAGTAGCATCGCCTTCTCACCATGAGCAAGGACACTGATGGTGCAGAAGCCGCAGGTGAGACTCAGCAGGAGAGATAGTGCTGGCCCCCAACCAGGCCACCCGTCACTCACAGTGACAAAATATGCCCGTGTCACCTAAGAAGGTCATTGATGAGGGGCACCTGGCTGGCTCAATGAATGAATGGAGCATGCAACTCTTGATCTTGGAGTTACGGCTTCAAGCCCCACGCTGGGTGTAGAGATTACTTAAAAATAAAATATTTTTTTTAAAAAGTCTTTAATGAAACAGTAAAACTAATTTCACTGAAGCCCAGGGCTTAAGTACATATACAAGTGTTTACTATTCTGTGTGATGACAGAGCGTGTACCTGGGCTGCTGGGGGGACACGACAGGTGTCTGGGGGAGAGGCACCTGTGAGGCTATCCAAGTGGTCAGCCTAACCAGCCTCTGCATTCACAGAAAGAACGGCCAACAGACAAACGCTGGCTACTCACAATTGGGTATCTAGCAAAGATCGCCTCAAAACGGAGCAAAGTGAGCCTGCCCTTTCAAGGATCATTGTTGCCAAGGATCAAGTTGGAGCTTTAAGGGAAACAATCGAATTTTGGAAAATTTGCATCAGCCATCATGAGTCTGACAGCATCCCAAAACACAAAGACTTCGCAATGCTACAGGTGGTGATACTAACATAAGTAATTTGTGGACGTCGCTGAAATGAAATGTATCCACATTTAGAAGATCTGTGTAACTCCGTGAGCCAGTATTTTCCCAATGATCAATATGTGATGTGACACAACCATACCTGTGTCAAAAATCCACTCATAAGACAATCCAATGCATCTTAGCATAACGAAATATGAAAAATTCATTAACAGGGTTGCAGATTTTACATTTCAAATGACCTTTAAGAAGCTATCACATGTTGAATTTTAATGGGGTCTCAGAAGAAAATATCCAGAGGCTAATAAAATATCTTTCCCTTTTCCAATCACTTACCTGTGTGAGGCTGGATTTTCTTCATACATTTCAATCAAAACAACATATCACAAGAGCTGAATACAGGAGCAGATATGAGAATCCATGTCTGTTACTAAACCAAACAAGAAAGTGATCCGCAGAGGGGGTCTGGCTGGCTCAGTGAGTAGAGCATGTGACCCTTGATCTCAAGGTCATGAGTTTGAACCCCACATTGAGTGTACAGATTACTTAAAAAAAATTTTTTTAGGAGGGTGTGTGCTATGATGAATGCTGTGAAATGTGTAAACCTGGTGATTCACAGACCTGTTCCCTGGGGATAAAAATACATTATATATATTTTTTAATTAATTAATTAATTTAAAAAAATTTTTAATCTTTAAAGTGATTTACAAACTGCAATACAATGTCACTCTTCGCGTTGTATTTTGTTTTGGGAAACACAGTTCAGGTTTCAGGGAAAAGAAAATAAAAACCACCTTATCTATGTTAACATATAATGGGTTGTTTATTATTTTTTAAATAAACTTATACATGTATGTTTTTAAATATATTCAGTTTTAATTTCTCATACAGTAAATATCAATTTATGTATACAACCCACATAAACAGAAGTTCTTTGGAGTCTTTAATTTTTAAGAGTGTAAAAGAAGGAGGTCCGAAGCTAAAAAGTTTGCAAATAGCTGTGATTTAACACCCACATACCCTTGGTTAACATGTACTAGCGTCTGTCCCACCTTGCAGGTACAGATCGTGAGGCACAGAGAGTCTGGATAACTGCCCAAGGGCACGCAGGCGGCAGAGAGCTTCCAAGGGCATATCATCGTCCTCTAACATCAAGCTCTTGAAGGGAGTGCCAAAGGATGAACAATGACATAGTAGAAAGGACACCACATTAGTGACAGAAGAGAATTCGGGACAGAAAAGAACTTTCTATACAAAATGCTAGGAAGACATACAGTTCAACATCAGTAGATCAGACTACATTAAAAAAAAATGGTCAGCTTTACAGCTAAAAGGCAAATGGTAAATCAGATAAAGATATTTTTGATATTTTTGTTATTATTAATCATATTCAATACAGCTCTTCCCAAGCAGAAAAACAAGTATACCTTGAGAGTATAATAGACCCAAAAAAAAACCCAAAAAACCCAACCAAGAAATATAAATGGACAATAAATGTGAAAAAAAGACACTCAACCTAACTTGTATTTTAAAAACTGGAAAGCGGGGTACCTGGGTGGCTCAGTCATTCGGTGTCTGCCTTTGGCTCATGTCATGATCCCAGGACCCTGGGATCAAGCCCCGCATCGGGCTCTCTGCTCTCCCACACCCCCTGCTTGTGTTTCCTCTCTCGCTGTGTCTCCCTCTGTCCAATGAATTTTTTTAAAAATCTAAAAAAAATAAAATAAAAACTGGAAAGTATGAAATGCCCCACCTTGCCTCTCTCATACAGATACAAGAGCATGAAAACACCCAGCATCCATGTGGGTGCCAGGGACGGGCTCCCCCCAAAACACCTGGCAGGATGCACCTTGCACAACTCCCTAGAGGCCAATCTAGCAATCATTCTTAAATACCTTAACAACACGCAACCCTTTGATCCCGCAGTTTTCCTATCAGTTGATTCAAAGGAAATCATCAGAGATATGGCCGCAAAAATGTTCGACATAGCTTAGCTTAGTTTAGCCAAAGCCTGAAAACATCTTTCACATCAAACGTGGTCAAAGTCCACTGTGTGGCAGACGTCATCGTGCGGTCATTAAAATGGTCAGAGTGTCAGACGACTGTCACTTAACAGAACATGGAGGAAAAGAAGCCAACAGAAACACAGTCTGTCTGATTCCGTTCCTCTAAAACTCAAACACAGACCAAACTAATGCGTGGTGGTGGAAGTCCGACAAGACGTCCCATTTGGAGCAGGAAGGAGGGGACATCAACAAGTGTAGGGATCTGGGGTGCTAGAACCCTTCCGTTCCTTGGCCTGGGGGTGGGCCGTGAAGGCTGTGCTCATTTTGTATAATCAATCATCGGGGTGTATACCTGTGATGTGCCTGCTTTTCTGCCCCCCCCCCCACCCCGTGAAACTCCAACTTAAAAGTTTCAAAAGCAAGAAGTAACAGTTTATTGACTCACATAGGAAAATATCTATTGTGTGTTTAGTTACCAAAAAAAGACACAGTATATATACACGTGGGCCCACACATACATACACATAGAAAAAGCTTCTGGAAGGATAAATCTCAAAACATGCATGGTGAAGTGTGGTTATCACTGGAAAGTGGGGTCACAGATGGCTCTTCTAATCTTCCTGCGTATCTTTGTGTTCTCTGATGTTTCTTTTTTGTTAAGATTTATTTATTTGAGAGAGAGAGAGCACATGCACACCCTGATGGGGAGGGACAGAGAGAGAGAGAGAGAGAGAAAGTCAAGCAGACTCCTATTGAGCAGGGAGCCCAACACAGAGCCCGATCCCAAGACCCTGAGATCATGACTTGAGCCGAGACCAAGAGTCGGACACTTAACCCAATGCACTACCCCAGAGCCCCTCTCTGACGTTTCTGTGATGAACAAAAATTATTGATAGAAAACAATAGTAAAACCACAGAACCACACAGTATGGCCGCTCCGAGCAACAACCCTGGTTCTTTAACCACCTTATGGCCCAAAGAGCACCTGATCCCACAGGAAATGCTCAGAGGACAGGGTGTTCCTGAGTTGCCAGTGATGGAAAGCTAAACACCTTCCTGTGGAAATCATTAGGATCTCAGAATCAGCAAGACTTTGGTAGACCCCAGCCCTGCCCCCCGACAACCAGAGGCCTGGATTAGCTCAGTTTCCCTGTGGCGGAGAAAGGGTTAAATGAGGTCATGGATGCCCTGGTCTGACCCAGTCAGTGCCCGGGGCATATGAAATATACAGGCTCCCCCAGGTTCCACAGAGGAAGAAATGGGGGCCCAGGAGGTCAAGTGACAGCCCTGGGGACACACACAGAGCCCTTCTGGCCATCCATGCTCCCAGCGTACAGTGCAGGCTGGACACTGGACTTGACCTCAGGTAGCCTCCCTTGGAACCCACACCCATCATCCCCATGAAACCTCCACGTGGAAGGCCAAGGCAGGAAAGGTGGGTGGCTGATCCAGACAGGAAGTGACCTCACCGGATGAAGGACAGGCCAACATTCCACAGGGAGCCCCACCTGCTGGGGACCTTCGGGGTCATGGGAGCCAGGAGTGGGTGGGCACATGGAGGCCAAAGGAGGAAACAGGATTTATTGCAGAAGGCCAGGCACATGGCAGACCCCCCAGCAGGGAAGTGACTTCATTTCACACTCTGTCGCCCTTGCTTCCGTCCCTAGCATGGCTGGGAGTTAACCCTGAGAGGGCTATTCTCCCCTGGGTTCTAGCCAACTCCACAAGAGCCAGGGCAAGAGAATCAGGCTTCCTCCTCTCCCCACTCCTATTATCCCCAATCCACAGATAAACTGAGGCTCAGAGGGCTGACCACAAGACAAGGACTCCAGGACCTTTTCCTCTACACTGAGCTGCACAAATGGTAATTCAGGGTCAGGAACTCAGGGAAGGCTTCCTGGAAGAGGAAACCACTGAACTGGGCCTTAAAAGAGGAGGAACATTTGACAGACAAGAAAGGCATCCTGCATGAAGGATACAGCATGGAGAAAGAAATGTGTGGCACTGTACAGTGGCTTCAAGAAGTAGTAAGGTACTTGTGAGGCCAGAATACAGGACAGGGTGGGGTTAGGCTGAACCCCAACTGCCTCGGGAACTGTGCCAAAGAGTCAGGATGTTGCTTTGTGGGGTGACTATTGCATAGACTGCAGCAATAGCAGAGCTGTATGATGATGCCCTGTGTTAACCAAAGAGGGCTGCATGGAAGAGGCCACACATGGAGGGACCACTTCATCAAAGACTATTACTCAGGTGCCCAAAGCTCAGGAGACCTCACCCCCACCACCACCGCCACCCAGCATCTCCAACTGCTCTGGGTTTCTCTGTAACAGAGAACGAAAGAAATCCGTAGAGCCAAGAGTGCCAAGGGACACACTGGACGCCCAGGCTGATCCCAGCCCATCAGGCAAAACTAAACTTGAAACCCTAAAACCTAAAACATGCCTGCTGTGACTCTCCAGGCCTCTGGGCAGCTTCTGGCCAGGGAAGAGATCCACCACCTCAAACCTCGGGTGACCAAGGGAAGGGCAGGGAGAAAACACCAGGGCACAGCAGGGGAAGAAAAATATTTTGAAGTTTCTCCCTCTTCCTGTTTATCTATCCTCTTGATCCAGAAGCTCCTGGTAGCTGTTTGTCCAGGGAAAGTTCTGCCAAGAGTGACATCCTGCCGTCAGCCACCCTGGACCCAGCGGCCTCTCCCAGCCATGGGCCAGGGGCACTGAGGACCCCATCCCTGAAGATCACTGCTGAGCCCAGGGAGGCTGCTTCATAGAGGGGCTTTCGACAGAAGCTGGGGCACAGGAACGGGGACCCAGCCAGGGGGAAGGGACCGCCTGCCACTGTCTCCTCAGCACCAGCCGGCACCGATCAGCTCCACACTCAGCAAGGGAGAGGTGACAGACAAGGTTTCAAGGAAAAATTCTGAGCCTGGCCTGGACACTGCAAATGGGGGTGGGTGGGACTGAGGAGCACGGACTGTGCAGCACGGACTGGCGGCCAATCCTGGAGGACCGAAGACTTGCTGTGTGACCTTGGCCTAGTCACTGGACTTCTCTGAGCTGAATCCCTTTATCTGTAAAATGAAAATAATATTGGAACCTACTTCATAAGGATGTGGTGAGGATTACATGAGACAACACGGGGAAAGGACTGTTCTAGTAAATGTGAATAAACATTCTCTATTCCCACTCCCACTATCAAGTTAATACCCTCACTCAATCCTGAAGATCCGAAGTATTTTGAAAATAATCTCAGGGGCACCTGGGTGGCTCAGTACATTAACTGTCTGCCTTCAGCTCAGGTCATGATCCCAGGGTTCTGGGATCGAGTCCCACATCAGGCTCCCTGCTCAGCAGGGAGTCTGCTTCTCCCTCTCTCTCTCTGCCCCTCCCTGCAGCTCATGATCTCTCTCACTCAAATAAATTACTTTTTAACAAATAAAATAAAATAAATTAAAAATAAAATAAGCTCAAAAGAACAATTACAACTTCAAAAAAGGAACGAAATTCTGACACAAGCTACAACATAGATGAATC
The DNA here is from genome assembly GCF_009829155.1 of Mustela erminea. NCBI lineage: Eukaryota > Metazoa > Chordata > Mammalia > Carnivora > Mustelidae > Mustela > Mustela erminea. The sequence continues at coordinate 36,840,577 of NC_045627.1, read as the reverse complement.
TTGAAGGTATTAGGCTAAATGTTTAAATGAGCCAGACACGAAAGGACAAACACTGTATGATTCCACTTACATGAAGGACTTAGAGTAGTCAAAATCACAGAGACAGGAAGGAGAAAGATGGCTGCCAGGGGCCAGGGGAGGGAGGGTGATGTGGGGTTAGTGTCAATGGGCATAATCTTCAGTTTCAGAAGAGGAGAAAGTTCTGGACATGTTGGCGATGGTAACACAACAGTGTGAATGTACGTCACGCTAGTGACCTATACAACTAAAAATGGTTAAACAGGTACATTTTATGGTATGTATAATCTACCTTAATTTTTTTTTAAAAGGTTCATTCCAAAAAAAGTGGTTTGGGATGCCCATATTAATTTTTGTCCCTGCCTTTGGATAGTTCCGGGCCAAAAGGCAGGATGGACATGGAAACTGCTGAAGGCATGGCCTCCCCCGTCGGAGACCTGGGTGGTGGGTGCCAAGGAAAGAGGCAGACACATTGCTGCCTGGGCCCAGCCGGGCTGGGAGGAGGCAGCCCCAGAGCCAGGGTGGGGAGTAGGGGGGCACCAACTCAGAACAAGCCACTCTGCCAGGCTCCTTCCAGCACAACAAGGGGTCTGAGCCAGGCAGCCCCACCCTCCTGCACCCACCGGGAGCACAGCGAGTGTGAGAGACACAGGACACTCACACCTCGCGCCCACACATGCACGCACACATACACACACTCCCAGGCTAAAGGCCCCAGGGCAGCCCTCACACGCTAGTCCTAGCCTCTGCCTGGCCTGCCCAGGCCCCAACAGCCAATAAGTAACAACGGCTCCCCCTCAGTCCCAGCACCTACCGCCAAGGAAGGCAAACTGCGGCCTGCCCACCATGCCCAGGGCCAGGGACGGAGAAGGAGGTATGCAAGCAAGAACCGCTCAGTGGCACTGCCCAGTGTAAGGAGACCTGGAAATACGGCCCTCCTGATGCCCCCTGACCTCTGCCTGACCACCCTACCCACAGAGCTAGGGTGAGAAGCAGACCACACTGTGGGAGGGGGAGGTGGGTAGGAAGTGGGGGAGAGGGCCAGAGGCGGGCTGGATTGGCTGAGCTCCCCCATGAGTCACTGTGTGACCTTGGGCAAGTCATTTTCCCTTCTGGGTCTTCTGAAGACTCCTTAGCTTCTTTCTTGGTAAAATGAGCTTTCTATCCCACCCCCCGGCGGGTGGGCATCCTACAGTAATAAGTGCGCGTGTCCACCAAAAGACAAGCAGGAGTGTTCAGCAGCTTTTCTCACCATCACCAAAAGCTGGAAACAAGCCCCAAGTCCATCCATAGGGAGAAATCGATGCCTGGTGGCACACTGCTATAATGGAATACTACAGAGCAATGAAAAGGAAGAGCCCACTGAGGCCTGTGGCCTCACAGATGAACTGAACCATTGATGCTGAAAGAAGCCAGAAGGATCCAGAGAAAAACAGCTCCTATGCTATAATTCCATTCATACCGAATTTACAAAAAGTTCAAGAGCAGGGACTAACCCCTGGGGAAGGCACTCCAAAGCATGGGCGCCTGAGAGCAGGGGCCAGGTAACGGCCCGGAAAAGGCCCCAGGGAACCTTCCAGGGCCCTCAAAATGTTCTCTGCGTGGTCTGGGTGAGACGCGTGCAGCAATCCCTCAGACTGTCCCCTGCTTTACTGTCTGTAAATGAGACCTCAGTTCACAGAATAAAAGACAAAGAGCCAAGAGCTCCTGCTCTGTCTTCGGCTGAGGACTGCTGTGAGGCTCTGCTGGGAGTCTGCAGTGGAAAGGGCTGGGTGTGGTGAGAACGTAGGCTGCGAGCCAGAAGGACCAGGGTTCAAATCCTGATGCTCCCTCTGACTGGGTCCATTTTTTTCCCTTTGTTGATTTCTTGTCGTTGTTGGCCAGATTTTTTTATTACATAAGTATTTGTACCTACAGTCCACATTAGATGAAGGTGTATAAAGAAAAGATTTATGTCCTTCCCACCATACTCGGAGCCCACCTCTTAGAAACTTCCCTCTTGAGGCGCCTGGATGGCTCAGTCGTTAAGCGTCTGCCTTCAGCTCGGGTCATGATCCCTGGATCCTGGGACCAAGCCCTGCATCGGGCTCCCTGCTCAGCAGGGTGTCTGCTTCTCACTCTCCCACTACCCCTGCTTGTGTTCCCTCTCTCTCTCTGCATCTCTCACTGTCAAGTAAATAAAATCTTTAAAAAAGAAAGAAAGAAAGAAAGAAAGAAATTCCTTCTCTAGCAAGAGTTTTTTTCCCTTAACTAGACAACATAAACACCCCTCCTGTTCAGACACAGACAGCCCCCCACCCCGTCTGTTTACTGATGGCAGGCCATTTCATTGAGGTACTACTCATCCAACTAACAGCTATTAAGGACTGCCCATGTCAACCAGAGGGGAACAGTCTTGCTCCTCCATGGAACAGACATTCCAACAAGAGAGAGAAAAGAGAGTAAGAGAGAGAGAGAGACAGAGGGACAAGGGTCAACAAAGAAATACAATAATGACACATTGTACACATTAGAATGTGGGCTCCAAGGGACTGAGAAGCTCAGAGAGAAAATGAGGGAGGTAGGGAAAGGACCATGGTCAAAGAAGGTCTATGCCGGTATCTGAAGACAGAAGGTTTCAGCCATGTGCAAAAGCATGCAGGCAGAGGGAACGGCACGTGCAAATGCCCTGGGGTTGGAAGAACACAGAACTGAAAGGAGATGGTGTGGTCTCCAGCGTCCTGCCACAAAATCCCTGTGCACACAGCCTTCCATCCTGATATTTTCCATCTTCAGAGCGGGCTACCAAAACTCACACTGCTGAGATACAAAGGCATGTGCATTTAAAGCTATGGTAGGTTCTGCCATCTTACTTTGCCAAAAGGCAGTAGCATTTTGCCCAGCAACCAGCATTGCTTAAGAGGGCCAGTTTCCTCGCATCTTCACTGGTTCAAGAAATTACTGATCTTTGTCCTCTCTACCCCATATGGAATCTCTCCACTTCCTTGTCTGTAGAGCAGGGTCGGTGACAGTTCCTCCCCTCAGGATGCTGTGAGATTTAATTGAGAAATAAATTCATCTAATCTGCTACCCCACCCAGCACCTTATACAGAGTGGACACTCAACAAACAGGGACAGCCTGTTACCATCATTTCTGCACAAATGTGAGGAGATACACCTGTCTTTTGTTATTACCGTACTGACCAGGCGAACTTCCTAAGGGGAAGTCTGAAGATTCAAACCCACAGAGTAGAGCATGGCATTCCCTGGAAGCACGGACAGAGAGAGAAGGAGATAGAAATCACGGCTCAGCACAAGAGCAGTGAACTGGATGGGAGTCAAGAGACTAGGTTCAGGTCAACCTGTGACTCAGCTTCCTCGTCCATAAAATGGGCCGATTCATTCCCTCTTCATGCATGCATTCTATGAATGTTCCCGGGGCACCTAGTAGGTGGGAAGACTTGTTCTAGGAGCTGACAACATAGGACAAAAATCCCACCTTATACTTGCTAGCTAGAGCCACAGAAATACGCTCCATAAATTAGTAAAATGTATGGGGAGGTGATAGTGACACGGAGCTGAGGCATGAAATTTTAGGGTATCTAAGAGAGGCTTCACATTTGAGTAAATATCTGAAGGAAATAACAGGGCAAGCTGTGTGGCTCTCTGGAGGAAAAGCATCCCAGATCTAGGTGACAGCCAGTGCAAAGGCCCTGAGGTGAGGTATTCCCAGTGTGCTGAAGGAGCCCTGAGGCAGTGTGGATAGCTCAGTGTGAGCAAGGGGATGGGTATTAGACGGGGGTAACCTAGAGGCTACGGTAAGGATACTGGCCCTCACTCTGAGTCCGTGGGGCACCACTGGGGCCCTGGGGCACAGAAATGCCTTGATCTGACATTCACATTCTAACACGGTCACCCTGGCTGCTGTGTTGGGGAATGAGGGGGAAACGAAGCCCACAGACCTGTGTGGAGTCTCCCGTGGGAGTCCCAGTGCCACTGGGGGCCAAGCCAGTGGTGTGGGAAAGGTGAGGGGAAAAGGGTTCACCCTGGATCTTCTGTGAGGGTGAGGCCCACAGGGTCTGCTCATATGTGCTTCCAGAAGCGGGAGAGAATGAGAGGAACCATGGATGACTCTGGCTGAACCAACTGAGATGAGACAGACTGGGGAGGCAAGTGTGCAGTGAGGCCTGGACAGCCAGGAGAGCCCCGGTGTGGTCATCCCTCACCCCGCTGCAACCTCAGAAGCAAGCAGCAGGCCTTGGAGGCCTGCAAAGAAGGGAAACGTGTCACAAGCCCCCTGCAATGAGTCGTATGAATGGTAGAGAGGGACAAAGCAGATCCAGAGAAGTCAGTGGGGTCCGTCTACAGGCGTCTCTGCCCACGGAGTCCGGGCCACAGCCAAGGCTGGCTGCTCGCAGGTGGGGAAACGGAGGAAACTGGGTTCTACAATGAACACCTGCCATTTAGAAGCCAGAAAGCCACTGAATGAGCCAAGGAGGTGGGTGGGTAGGAAGCTGGCCCATCTGGTTCCTAGAGCTCCTACCTACCACACCAAACAAAGACCACAGGGCAGAGGCCCAGCATCCCCACCACTCAGGAAGTCCACAGGACTCCACGAGGCAATGCGGGACAGTGGCTTTTCCAGTGCTGACAATACGGCTCAATCCAGACTCCACAGATGTCTGCTCTGGGGTCCAAGAGCCCTCTCTTTTTTTTTTATTTTTTTATTTTTTTAAAGATTATTTATTTATTTATTTGACAGAGAGAGAGAGAGAAAGATCACAAGGCAGAGAGGCAGGCAGAGAGAGAGGAGGAAGCAGGCTCCCCACTGAGCAGAGAGCCCGATGCGGGGATCGATCCCAGGACCCTGAGATCATGACCTGAGGCAAAGGCAGAGGTTTAACCCACTGAGCCACCCAGGTGCCCCTCTTTTTTTTTTTTAATTGGGATTTAATCCACGTACCATAATATTCACCCCTTTAAAGTATAATTCAGCAGCATTTCAGAGATTCCTAATGCTGTACAACCATCACCACTATCTAACTGCAAAATATCAAACCCAAAAAGTTAAATGCAAGGTTACCATATGACCCAGAAATGCCATTCCTAGATAGATATCCAAGAGAAGAAGGTATTCGAACAAATGCTTGGACACCCGTGTTCACAGCAGAACCGTTCACAAGAGCCTAAGGGTGGAAACACTGCAAGTGTCCCTGAGCTGACATACAGATAAACAAAATGTGGTCTCTCCGTGCAATGGTTTTCTTATTCAGTTATTAAAAAAAAAAAAAAATGTGTTAGCAAGGCTGTCAAGAAAAGGGAATCCTTGCACGCCACTGGCAGGAACATAAAATGATGCAAACGCTCTGGGAAATAGTACCAAAGTTCCTCAAAAAGTTTAAAATAGTATTACCATAGGATCCCGCAATCGCGCTTCTAGGGATATTTACCCCAAAGACTTAAAATCAGGATCCCAAAGAGATGTTAATATTAGCACACTCGTGTTCGCTGTGGCCAAGAGGAGAAAGCAGCCCAAATGCCCATTGCCGGATGAATGGATAAAGAAGATGTGGTCTGGAGGCGCCTGGGTGGCTCAGTGGGTTAAGCCTCTGCCTTCGGCTCAGGTCATGGTCTCAGGGTCGTGGGATCGAGCCCCACATCAGACTCTCTGCTTGGTGGGGAGCCTGCTTCCCCCCCTCTCTCTGCCTATTTGTGATCTCTCTCTCTGTCAAATAAATAAATAACATCTTTTAAAAAAAAGAAGAAGAAGAAGAAGAAGAAGAAGATGTGGTCTAGACGTACAACAGAATAGTGTTCAGTTGTAAGAAAGAAGGGAATTCTGCAATATTGCCACAGTGTAGATGAGCTTTGAGGACGTTATGCTAAGTAAAATAAGCCAGTCGCAGTAAGACAAATACTGTAGATTCCATTTACATGAGGTAACAAAAATGGTCTAATTCATACACTCACAGAGTGGAATGGTGGCTGCCGGGGGCCAGAGGGAGGGGAAATGGGAGCTAGTCATCCTGCGGCATGAAGTTTCAGTGCGGCAATATGAAAGCATTCTAGAGATCTGCTGAACAACATGTCTGTAGTCATCCTGTATTGTACGCTTAAAATTTTATTAAGAAGGTGGATCACATATTAAGTATTCTCACCAAATTAAAATAAAATTTTAAGAAATGTTTTGGAAAGACATGGAGGTGATGGTTAGTTGCACAAGGCTATGAATGTACTTAATACTGCTAAATTGCTAAATTAACCGGGCACTTTGAAACAGTTAATTTTGTGTCATGTGAATTTCACCTCAATTTGTTAGGGGGAAAAAAAAAAAGTAATGAGCGCACCCCTTGGGTCCTCTCAATGACCTCATTAGCAAGCACCACTGTGCAATTTGGTGCTGAAGTCGGCCCATGTTTATAATCGATTTTCTTTTTTTTTTAAAGGCCAAATCTCATCATTGCACATGGTACAAACAAAGGGGGTGGTTCAGGCAGGGGGGTGGGGTAGAGAACTGAGCCACCCCATACACAGCCCACGGCAGCCTGTTCAAAGGCCTGACTCTTGGGAGCGGGGACCATGTTCACGTCGACGGCATCTGTGTGAACTGAGCAAAGTCCACCTCTGTTTATGCCAAATGCCCGATTCCCACAGGAAGTGGGGTTACGAGCCAATATATGCAGATTTCAAAAACACCACTATTTCGCCTTTATCTTCGATCAAACAAGCCAGCTTCCCAGATCTCAAGTGGTGCACTACTGAGACAAACATTTGGGGATTACTCACTGGCAGTCTGCGCTTTCTAACGGGAGTGATCAGGATTGCCCTCAAACCAGCCAACTAGCCAACATCATTAATGCCACTCTGTACAGCAAGTTCAGGTGACAGGGGCAGGGGAAACAGAGGAGACTCAGCCTTCTACTATGAACCCAACACTGGCAATTTAGGCGCAGCTTACATCCTTCCAATACATTAACATTGTTCCTTTGCAATGGGTTGGCTTTCTAGTTTTATTGGTATTTCATGTTTATTTCATGGTTATGGAGAAACTATGTAAATGTGAGGCATTTATGTCTAGTTTTATATTTGTACACATTTAAGTTATTATTCTAATAAGGAAGCAAATCAACAAGTTAGGTTTTTATTCTCTTACGTTTTTAAAGGTTTTATTTATTTGAGAGCGAGCGAGAGATCGAGACAGAGAGAGAGAGCAAACAGAGAGGGAGAGGGAGAAGCAGACTCCCCACTGAGCAGAAAACCAATGAGAGACTCGATCCCAGAACCCTGGGATCATGAACTGAGCTGAAGGCGGATGCTTAACCAACTGAGACACCCAAGCACCCCCCATTTTTTCTTTTAAGAGAGAGTGCCTACATTGTGTTCCCAACATTGGGCTCTCTGCTCAGCAGTCTCCTTCTCACTCTCTCTGCCCGTTCCCCCAACTCCTGCTTGCTATCACGCTCTCTCAGACAGATAGATAAGATCTACAAATAAATAAATAAAAACTTCAAAAGGGAGTCACCCCCCCCCAAAAAAAACCACACCCTGTATGATTCCATGCAAAATGTCCTGAATAAGAAACTCCAGAGATACAGAAAATAGATCAGTGTGCTGGAGGTAGGGAGTGATGACAAGTAATAGATACAGAGTATCTTCTGGGGGTTGATGAAAATGTAATCAGACAGTGGAAACAGAGACAGGATTTAAATATACTAAAAGCTATTGAATTATGTGGTTTTTTTTTTTAAGATTTTATTTATTGGACAGAAAGAGAGACAGACTGCAAGAGAGGGAATACTCCACAGGGGGAGAGGGAGAGGGAGAAGCAGGCTTCCTGCTGAGCAGGGAGCCCCAGGCGGGGCTCGATCCCAGGACCCCGGGATCATGACCTGAGCCGAAGGCAGATGCTTAAAGACTGAGCCACCCAGGCGCCCCAAGAAGGATCTTTAAAAAGAAAGGGAAATAAGAACTAAAGACATAAAGATAGAGCACAGACCAAATCTTTTGCAATGTTTGGCTAAAGGAGGAGCAAAAGCTTAAAGGAGGTATGAGGTTTTAGGGCAATTTTATTTGGCTGGATTTTTATTTTTTATTTTTTTAAAGATTTTATTTGAAAGAGCGTGAGAGAAAGCACAAGCAGGCAGGAGGGTTAGAGGGAGGAGCAGACTCCTTGCTGAGCGGGGATCCCAATGTAGGACTCGATCCCAGGACCCTGGGATCATGACCCGAGCTGGAGGCAGATGCTTAACAACTGAGCCACCGAGGCAACCTGAATTGTGTGCTTTAAATTGGTGAACTGTATGGCATATGAATTCCATCTCAAGACACTATTTTTATTTTGTATTCTTTTTAAGATTTTATTTATTCATTTGAGAGAGAGAGCAAGACAGCACAAACTGGGGGTAGAGGGAGAAACAAACTCCCCACTGAGTGGGGAGCCTGACTCAGGACTCAGCCCCAGGACCCTGAGATCATGACCTGAGCTGAAGGCAGACACTTATGCTATTTTTAAAAAGGGAAGGGTCCACATGTTACCCAGGTTTGAGCAGCACTAAGCTGGAGAAATCACAGGGAAATCAGCAAACCCACCTGTTGCTAGCTTCCTTCCTAGGCTCACTCCCCTCTCCCTCCCCTTAAACCGTCCCCAAGGGCTCAAAGAAAGAGGCTCACAGGAAACCCAAAGCCACAGACAAGCCCATCCTGAAACACAACTCAGGATTCCCATCTCATAGAACTCACATCATCCAACAATAAGACACTATTCTGATTACTAAACTTGAAAACAATGAAAACAACCGATGTTAGTAGTATGCCCAGAATGTGAATCCTTTACACGTGCATGGCCATGGTCAGGGAAAGAAGCATGACAATAGGGGCACCTGGGTGGCTCAGTGGGTTAAAGCCTCTGCTTTCGGCTCAGGTCATGATCCCAGGGTCTTGGGATCAAGCCCCGCATCAGGCTCTCTGCTTGGCAGGGAGCCTGCTTCCTCCTCTCTCTCTGCCTGCCTCTCTGCCTGCTTGTGGTCTCTATCTGTCAAATAAATAAATAAAATCTTTAAAAAAAAAAAAAAAAAGAAGAAGCATGACAATACAGATGCAGAGCCTCCGTAACCCCATCGGCTGGGGTCAGGTAGAGCCAGGCATGTGCAAACCTGAGCCAGGAGGGCCCTCTTCCTCAGGAGGGCCACGGACATCCCCACTCCCCACCTGCACACCCAAGACAGGGGTCCTGTCACATCGACAAGGTGCAATTTCACTGCAACAAGAAGGGAGGCCTCCAGGGTCGTCCAACAAATCCCTGCTCCTGGGCCTATTCTTTCCAGGGACATGTTATGGAGCCCGGAAGAGGAAGCCCCTGCAGCTGGCTGCAAGTGGGAGGCAGTAGTGACGGAAGCAGGAATGCACATCCACCCAGATGCCCAGCTACCCCCTCACCCACCCCAAGGATGGTCTGATCTCTTGTGTTCCAGTGCCTCCCTCCTCCAGAAACCTGATCCGAATGGCCCACCTCCAGCAAGCCTTCATTCTATCTCCCCAAAGCCTGGCAGAGCCTCAGCTCAGAGCCAGGGGGAGATCGACACCTGCCCGTCTGACCCAGAACCCCATCTCTGGCCGGGCAGCTCCCAAGGATATGGCTCCAGAGGCAGTGCTGGGACCCTCCCCAAGACCAATGGCTAATAAGGGAAAAAGCAGCCCCAGGGCCATGGCGCCAGTTTAATTGAGAGCCCCAAATCAAAACTACACAAATTCACCAGAGGCACAGAAGAAACACTGAGGAATACTCAGTAAATTGTGGGCGGCGTTCTCTCCAGTGAAGACAGGACGGGGGCGAGGGGCGGGGGAGATTCCCCTCGTACTCTCTGTGTGAAGCTACTACTTGCATCTTTCATGAACATATCTACTTTATATTCTTTTCTCATTGACATTTTCAAAAGCAGGGTGGGCAGGCATCTCCTGGGAACCTGATAAGCGATAAGCAGTCCCCCCCGCCCCACCCACACACAGCCTGGAATACTACTCAGCAGTCAAAAAGGAAGGCATGGCCAAAGTGTCCAGCAACGTGAGCACATCTCAAGGGCACAAGGACCAGGGAAGCCGGACAGGAGACGAGCCATGCTCTGAGTCCATTTATGTGACAATCTAAGAAAAGCGAAACCAGAGGGACAGAAAGGACCTAAGTGGGCCCAGGCCTGGGGGTGGGAGTGGTGACTGGCTGCATCAGGGCTCAAGGAACCTTCCAGTGGGGAAGGGCTCTCAGACTTGACTGAGGTGTTGGCTGCACGTTCCCGGCAGTTACCAGCACTCATGCAGCTGTGCACTTAGAATCCATGAATTTTGTGGCACATACACCTCCGTAAGTCTTTTTGCGGGACGCCTGGGAGGCTCAGTCGTCTTGAGCGTCAGACTTTGGCTCAGGATATGATCTCAGGGTCCTGGGATTGAGCCCTGCATTGGGCTCTGTGGGGAGCCTGGTTCTTCCTCTCCCTCTGCCTTACCCTCCACCACACACACTCTCTCTTTCTCAAATAAATAAATAAAATCTTTTTTTTTTTTTTTAATTTTTTTAAAGTAAGACAGAGGTGAGAATGGGAGAATGGGAATTAGCTGCTCCATGAGTCCAGGTTTTCCTTTGGGGTAAGGAATACATTTTGGAACTCGACAGAGCCGGTGATCAAACGACACTGTGAATGGACAGTTCACTGAAATGTACACTTGAAAATAATTAACTTTATGTCAAGTGAAGATCACCTCAATTAAAAAAAAAATTTTTTCTTTAGGTAGGGAGGGAGGGAAAAAATTATTATGCCCATTTTTCAGATGGGAAATTGGGCTCCAAGGCAGCTGTGAAATCTAGTCCGGGGCTTATCCACCCCAGGCCCAGCTCAGGGCCCAGTAGAGAGTTGCACCACAGCTCCCTCAAGGGCTCTGCACCTCGGAGGCCCGATCTCCAGGGAAGGCCCTTCTCTCTGAGGCATCTGGAAACCAGAGCTTCCCAGCAGGCCTTGGAGTGAGCCAGTGGCACAGCCCCTGCCAGAGACCTCTACAGCCCATGAGGCTCCATCCAAAGGCAAGTCAGCAGGCACACACCCACAGAGCAGGGGGTCAAACTGAGGCTGAAGAACTGCTGGGCCAGGATATGGGTAGGGAGGGGCCGGCATCAGACCCAGCCTGGATGAGGTCTTCTACGCCCTGCCAACCAGGGCCCTGGGGCTCTAATGGAGGGCTGCCCTGGAGACTTGAACAGGTCAGCGCCCACTTCAGGGACCCTAGGAGGAAGGACTCAGTAACTACAGGGTAGCAGTCAAAGGGGACACATGCAGCCGTCACTCTGTGACCAGCAGGAGAGGGTTAACGTTGTCGTGGGGTCTACAGTTCCCGGAAAAGGAAAAAGAAAGGAAAAGAAGAGGGAAACTCCCTTCTGTGCTTTCTAAACATCAACAACCTTCAAAACATCCAAGCATCCCTATCCTCCACTCTGAGGAAGGCCTGGACAGAGGCCACATAGCCTGCAGGCAGACAGGCCCTGGGGCTCAGCAGGCAGCAGAGGCTGGCAAGGCCAAGGTCATCTGAGGGTACCTACCTCTCTCCTCCTGCATGGGGCCAACCCAGACTCTTGGAATAGGGCTGTTCCTCATGGGCAACGGCGGGAGGCTGAGCGGTGGACCCACAGTGCTCCCAGCACCACACCCTCCCTTCTGGAATTTCCAAAGCCCTACCTCCCAGGGAGCCCACCAGGTCAGCATGACACACCCAGTTCCCAGATGCTCCCTGCTGCCTGCCTTGGGCATGAAGGTAACCCCAGATGCCCTTTGTCTCACTCGTCGGAGGACCACAGCCAAGAAGGGGCACCCCCCTTGGAGATAAAGCCAGTCCATATGTCAGTTAAAGGAAACATATAGAACACGTCCCAAGGTCCCAGAATTCCACCATTAGACATTCACTCCTTAGGAAAAGCTAAGGAGTTTTCAACGGCTTCAGTTCATTCCCAAGATGGGGGACCTATTAACTCCTGGGTATCTTAACCAAGAGCAAAAATAGGCATGTTCCTGGGGCAGGAGCAATCTGGAGCCCCAGCTCAAAAACAAGGGCCCCCAGGGAGGGCTGGCAGGCATTTCTAAGCAGCAGGAGGGTCTCTGGAGAATGAGGGGACAGCAAATGTGGCTCCTAAAAGGAAAGTGAGAGGCGCAGAATTCTGGTGGGCCTCCAGCTTGTGTCCTAACAGGGAAACCAGGGCTGCCTCTGAGCCCAGAGTGGAAGGGACAGAAGGTCCCAGCATACAAGGGCTTTTGTGACGGGGCAAGAGGCTAAGTGTGGGTCCCCTCCCCAGGCGCATGGATCTGCTCACGTTCCTAAACACACCAAGCTATCACCCCTCTGCATGGGCTGCTTTTTCTGCTTGGGAAGCCTTCCCTCACCTTTGCAAACTCTAATCCATCCTTTGAAGCCCACCTGATGCATCACCCCACCCCAAGGCAGATCATTGCCTCCCTCCAGCTCCCATCACAGCTAGTACAGGCCCTGGGAAGGTGCCCGTCAGGTATGGTATAATGTATGCATGTGCCTCCATCACCCAGCAGGGACTTGGTCTCTCTCACCTGTGGTCCCCTGTACCTCATACTGAACCCAGGGCCAGGAATCCCCATCGAAAAGCTTGCATACTGGTGCCTTCTGACCAGGAGGCACCATGCAAGCCAGCCTGGCCTCACCCATCTCCCCCTCTGCGGAGAAAGCAGTAATCACAGTAATCACAGTAGCCCCCGATGTTCATAAAGCACTTACTAGGAGCTGCACGTGACCCCACGGGCTCTCCAGGCACCACCTCCTTTCATCCTTGCAACATCCCTCTAAGCAAGTTACTAGCATTAACCCTGCTACACAAGGAAATCAGGCACAGAGAAGGTAAGTGAGCTGCCCAGGGGCGCACAGCTAATGTGGGTGGGACCCAAAATTCACACCCTGGTGGTATGGTTCCAGAACCTATGTTCTTAGCCACCGCAGATCTACTGGCAGGTAGGAAGACGATCAGGGAGCTGGTGACAATCTCTGAGTGGAAGAGGAACTTGGAGATTTGAATGGTCAGTGCTTCCCAGGCCTTCTCTTTCCCCAGGTCCCAGCCAAAAACCCAAGAAGAGGCTGCTGCTCCCAGGCCCGCTCCTGTGGGGAGAGCCAGCTGCAAGAAACATAAAAGGGCCGGCAAGCACCTTGGCCCATACAGGGGAGGCACACAGCTCCCTGCTGGGAAGCAGACCCGTGATCTGGGCCTATTCTTAGCAAACCACTGGCTGCCCTCCCAGAGGCCTGGCAGGCAGCAGGCCCAAGCCTCCATACGCCCTGCCTGCCATTTCCTGACCCTGCGTGTGGACGGTCCATAGGACTGAGGAGTGGCTGGTGGGCAAGGGTTGAGGACAAAGCCCCCAGCTTTCCAGTGAAGGGTGCCTGCCTGCCCAGCTTCCCAAGGCCAGCCACCTGGCTTCCGATGCAGCTCTGAGGGGTCCTGGCCACAGGGGAAGGTTCGTAATCAAAGCTCCACTGACAGTACTCCCTCTGTGCCATATCCTGAGTCACAGGCCCTCTACTGACTTTCTCCTATTTAACCCTCAAAACACCCTCAAGGGCTAGGGGTCACTGGCCCCGTTTTAAAGATGAGGAGTTTGGGGCTAAAGGTAAATTAATGCAGACAAATTAAGTAACTTACCCAGGGCTGTGCAGTGAGTTAGTTTCAAACTGGGTCTAGACGTCGTGCTGGCTCCCAGTCTCCCGGTTGGGCAGAACAGAAGTGATGACAGCCAGAAAGGGGGGGCCCCCTTCCCTGGCCAAGCCCAGGGTTTAGGGGAGGGAACACCTGAGGGCAACAGTCTCATCAAAGACAACCCCCTACACCATCTGCCTTTTCTTTTCCATAAGAATGGTCCCCTCCTGGGCACCTTGCTGGCTCAGTCAGTACAGCCCATGACTTTCAATCTCAGTGTCATGAGTTCGAGTCCCATTTTGGGTGTAGAGATTAGTTAAAAAAATAAACTTAAAAAAAAAAAAAAAAAAAAAGAATAGTCCCTTCCCTGCCAGAGACCCTCACTCGGGCATGGGCTCCAAAGAAGAGCCCCCAGCAAGGTTCCTTCCCTACGCAAACCACACAGCCACACTTCAGGAAACTTCTGGAAACCCAAGGAAGATGAGATTTAAAGGTTCAAGGAGCCCTTACTGGCGCTTAGGGCATGTACCTAGCCCTGTAACCTAGGGAGAGGGGATGTCAAATGACTCTTAGAGTACAAGAGAGAACACCAAGCCCTTTGAGAGCTTCAAACCCCAGTGGGGACCTAGAAACACAGCCACACCACAGATCACCTACACCACCACCACCTGAAACAGGACAACTTCCTGCTGCCAGGAATCACAGGGATAACCGAGCAGTGCACTCCTCAGGCTACATCCTGGAACCCACCTCTGTCCTTGTCTGGGACTTCCTGTCGGGTAACTCAGCAGGTATATGTGTCCGGTTCCCCAGGAGCCCTCAGCCAACTCCCAGTCTGCCAGCTACTCAAGCCACATCCGTGGGACTCCATGTCTTAGTGTCTCAATGTCAGCTCACGTCCGTGCCCGTCATCCATATGCCTGCCCATCACACATCTGCCTCTCGTGTGGGAAGGTTCCAGGGCCCCCTGCCCTGGGAGACCTTATCTGCTTACACAGTGTCTGTGGCCCATGTGCGGTCCACATTTATGTGTCCCCTGCCCACATCTGTACCCCTGGGTTGCTTGCCCACCTCTGTCACCTTCCTGTGTCTGTCTTCATTCACAACTGCATCCGCTTCCTCTCAGTCTCTGCCCACATCGCTGCAGACCCAAGCACACTCACATCTCTGGGCACACCAGTGTCCCCCACCCCGGCCTGGGTGACCCGTGTGTGCCGACGGCTTGGAGGTGGGTGGGTGTATTCACAGCAGTGCTCACGGTCCCAGCCACGGGCCATGGGGTGAGCAACACCCTCTCCCGGAACAGTGCTCAAGGCCACGAGCACAATGCCACCTCCACAAAGCGTTCCAGAGAAACAGAAACCTGCCAGGGATGATGGGGGAGGGGGCAGAGCCCCCAGACAGAGCAGAACCTCAGAGTGAGGTCAGCGCTGCCCCGGGACCACCCACATCAAGCTAGCCCTGTCCTATCCACCCCCCCATGCCTTCATCACCCCAACTTCAATATCTGGTGGCCAGCAAAGACAGACAGCCTGTCTGTGCTCACAGGAAACCCTGGCTCAGGGCCTCCAGCCTTCCAACCTCATCCGCAGCCCCCCGCAATAGAGGCGCTTCAGAAATGAAGTGCGGACTTCCTCCCTGCTGGCCTCTGAGCCTCCCTCCCATAAGGCTAGACCTAGACCTCAAACCTCAGAGGCCCCAGGGAAGCTGGGGGAGTCCCGTGCTTGGCCTAACTCCAAAAACCAAAAGGGTTTCTTCAGAAACCTACCAGCGGGAAAAAACCTGAGCGTGGGGCTGGGGACACATACAGGCAAGGAAATCTCTGGAACCCCTTTATGCTCCCTGTGCACAGGGGTGGGGACTTCTGATAACCGGGAGGAGAGGGCTATGGTGCTAGAACATTTTAAACAGATTTAAACATATGCATATGATTGCCTGAGAATGGGATCCCAGCATCCCCACCCCCCCCACCCCAGCAGTGGCAGCCTACATCACTTATTTGGCAATTAATCATGCGGAGCCTCTTGGCATTTCCGCTATTATTAGTCCGGGACTGGTATGGAAAGCCTGTATCAGCAAATTTTCTGTCTGTTTGTCTTGCATTCTCCATAGAGTTGAGCCACCTGAGGACAGCACCCTGAGTCCTCCCAGACTCCCATTCTCCCCAGCAGAGCCAGGGGCCTGGCATGTAAGAGATGCTCAGTCACTGGGTCCAGCCGCTCGAAGCAGAAGCCAAGGACTTGGTGCCTAGACCTTTGGTTGGGAGAGTTAAGAGTGCCAGAAGCTTCCTGAGGCCAGGACACTTTCTTCCATCTCCGACTGCCCAAGAGGTAAGAACAGGTTCCAAGCATCCTGGCCACTTTTGAGTCAGGTGCAACAGCTCTCCCACACCCCACTCTGCTTTCTGACAAGTCACTGACTCTTCAGGAAAAAACTCTGAAGATGAAAAGGGATTCTCCCGGGAGTCCCAAGCCCGCGGAGGGACAGGGCGGGAGGGGCTCAGAATCAAAGCTTGAGCCCACTGGGACCTCATAATTTGAACCAGCTCCATGGGCCTCAAGCCCCTTAAAGATGTGTCCAGTGACCCTATGCATGGATCAAGAGTCGGCTTCCCTGCTTCCCTTCTCCCAACTGCGCAGTTAGGCTGCTCAGGGACCGTGCCCCAGGCCTTGTCCCCAAGAGTGGTGGAAACCTTGGCGGAGGAGAGAGATATAGCCCAGCGGCTGGCAAACAACCTAATAACCGCCCACTCTTTATTGAGGTCCCACTTCTCTCCCAGGCACCAATACCGTGCGGGTTTGGATGGGAGCCCGGAGCCTCTCCTCTCCGGGAGCCCAGGAGGCGTGCACAGCCGGGGGATGGCGAGTGGGTGGTCTGAGCCGCCCCAGGAAAGGGGGTGCCCAGGGGACTCCGGATCTGCCCTCCCATCGCCAGCCCCGGGACCGGACGCGTGTATACCTGCCAGCCCGCGGCTCCGGGGGGCATCCGCGCTCCTGTGTTTGGTGCGCAGCGCCCAAACTGCGGGCGCCAAGACAGGCAGCGGCTGGGCGCGCCCCGCGCGGGCTCCGTCTCGCTCCTCCCAACTTCCCCAGCCCATCCGTGGGCAGAGGCGGCTCCGGAGGCGGTTAGGCCGGGCGCAACGAGGCGAGGCCAGGAGAACCTCAGCCCGCGCTCGCTGGTGCTGGAAGATGCGCGTCCCAACCCCAGCTCGCAGCTCAGCTTCCCGCGCCCGCGCCCCCCGGCCGAGAGGCGGACCCGGCCCGGCCGCCAATCACCGGTCCAGCCCACGGCCAGCCCGAGGCCCTGCCCTAGCCGCCGCGGGGGCGGGGGGCTCGGATTTAAAGACACACTCACCCAAGCCGCGTCGGGATTGGCATCCCAGAGCCGCGGCTCGGGGGTGGAGATGGAACGGCTGGCCCCACCTTCTCCGGCCCCGCTTCCTCTCTCTGCCCGCCCACCCCGCGCTGGGAGGAAAAGTTTGGGGCGGGGGAGACTGCCTGAGAAGCCAGTTCCTCTTCCCTTGTCATTAGTTCGGCTCCTGCTGGAAGATGCCCAAACCCTCCATGCAGCCTCCCTGGCTGGAGAGAGAAGCGAATGCTCTCGGCGCCACACCCCCTCCCAGACTCCAGCTCTCCCCGGCGATCGGCGGGCCGGAGCTTCCCTCGCCTCTCTCTGCTGTTTAAAGCCCGGCCGGCCGTGCCTCGGCGGTGCTCCGATGAGCATCGGGGAGCCTGAATAAATGCCTCACTGTGCTGAGAACCTGAGCTAGACGATCGCCGTGTCCGGGTCTCAGCCACTCCAGTGTCAGCGGCCGTAGAGCAGACTGTCCGCTCGGCCGTGGGCTTCTCCCAAGCCCTGGACGCCCCTCAGACCCGAGGCTTAAAGGGATGAGAGGGCCAGAAACTTCGGAAGGGGAGGGGACCCTCCACCCCCATCCCCATGAGTGGGGGGAGGTGACTCCCACTATCGTCGCCCCTTAGGTGCAGCGTTCCAACTCCCGACGCCGCAGCCGCCCACGCAGGCCCGTGGATGGCACGCCTCCGCCGGCATCCGCGTGCGTTCACTCTCTCCCCGCGGCTTCCCTCGGAGAGGTAGGCTTTGTTGTGGTTAGTGAGTCACTTCTTCCCTCTCCACATTCAGGAAATCCTTCTTCCTCACCTGTCACTACCTGTCTGGCCCCCACTCAGAGCAGGAGCAGGAGGTGGGGGAGCCGAATCTCCCCAGGACAAACGCAGCGCTGCCCTCACTTCTTTCCAGAGTCAGGCCAGAGGGCGCTGGGCTGGAAGAGAGGCACGCAGCCCCCCAGGTCAGCCCTGGGAATGAATGAGAACAAAAGGAATGGTTGTGGTTTGTGGTTCTCTTATCCGGCCTCCAGCACCCGGGTTTCAAATGCTACATTCAGCAGATGATTTTATGAAATAAGTACTGTGACTTAATATCACCCCTAGTGTAGTGGATGGGGAAACGGAGGCCCAGGGAAGACTTGCCTTACACTGCAGGCCTGCCTCTGCTGCACCCAAGATATGCCAAAAGAAGGGAAGAGGAAGTCCAGGAGGGGCCAGAGAAGCCTCTTAACCACCTTGAGAGTCCAGCCAAGCTAGGACCAGAGGGGCTCACAGTGTACTGGCTATGTGGTGTGGGAAACGTGACATAAGCTCTTTTTCCCCCAAGTTCCTCACCCCTAAGCAGGCCTGTCTGCCTTCCAGGAGGTGTCTAGGGCTAGCAAGTTGCACATGGTATGCTCCATTCTTGGGCACCATTCCTTTCCTTCCTCCTCTTGCCACAACCCCATAATACCCCACCCACCGCCGGGTCCCCCACTGATGCCTGATGCCCCTGCCTGCCATCCCGAGGGTGCCGCATTCCTGGGTACTTGTCCCTGGAGGCTGGGGCTAAAGTAAGGGTGCTTACCCCCGCATTAGCATGAGCGCACACAGAAACACACAAACGCATGCGCGGGCATGCACGCGCACATAAATACACAAGCGTGCAAACATGCTGCTCACCCTCCCTCACTGTCCAGCAGAGGCCGGGGGCTGTGTCTGTGTTTATTTCTCTACACTGAGCTCCCGGAAGACAAAATTCTAACTGGTCCCCAGTGCAGTGCCGAACTCCTCCATCTGTATCCACCATGCACACAGTAGGTGTTCTTGTTGAATCAAGCAGAAAACCCCAGGGCAGAGGTGTCCCCAGGAGAACCAACCATCGCAGCCCTTCTAGCTCCAACAGACAGCCCTGAGGCTCGGCTGGTAGATCCCAGAAGGAAAGGGCTAGAGGCCTGAAGGTGTTTCAAGGTAACACCAGGGAGTGCACCGGGCCACAGTGCCCAGTCTCACTAGCCCACACCCAACCTCTGAGGTTCCACTAAGTCCCTGCTGGTCATGAGGCTGGGGGTCCCCCCAAGCATAAGAAAGGCTCAGGACCAGATAGGCCCCACCCTGGGTCTGGGAGGAAGAGAGGGCTGAGTACTGAAGGAGAGAAGAAGGAAGGGACATAGAACAGCCCTAAGTATGAACTACTCTGTTCTCTATTCTCTCCCAGCCCAAAGCAGGAGGGAAGATTCCTTTGTGCCAACTCTTTCAGCCCAAAAGGCCCCAGAAGCTTCCTGAGATATCTAGACGCTCAGAGCAGAAGCCCAAAAGTCCCTGGGAAAGGATCGATGGTCCTAGAAGAGGACCTCAAAATCTAGAGGGCTCAGGACCTACACCCACTCTGCCGGCACACCCTGCCCCCAGCGCTATGACTACCCCACATTCCCCACACACCAGCACCCAAGACATCACTTCATGACTTAAAGAATGCCAGGGCCCCACCGACGGCCTTACAAGTGTGTGTACTTGTGTGTGCATACATATGTGCTTGTGTTATTCATGTGTAAGCTCACGTCTGCAAAGATGTGAATAAGGGTACATGTGTGCACAAGTGTCCAATGGGCATGAGTGTGGACATGCAAGTGAGCATGTGTGTGTAGGTAAGTATGTGTAGCACACACACAAACCAACCTACTGCAGCCCAAAGCTACAAAGAATAGCCAGTAACCCCACTACTCACACTCCCAGAACTGTCTGTAGCCTCTAAAGTCCCTCTGCCCAAGCCAGCCGGTGCTGGTGCTGTCAAAGGAGAGATCCCATGTCCAGTCCCTGCACAGAAACATAGGCTGTGGGAACCCCAGTTCCCTCATGGGAACTCTCAAGCCAAGAGTTATTGCCTGACAAGCTCAAATGACTCGCCGGGAGGCAGAGGAGCTGAGTTCAAACCAGCAAAGATGAGACTAGACGAACGATGAGAAACAGGTCTCTCTCTGCTCTGCTCCTCGCTCCCTGCCAAGCCCACCACAGGCCGCAGGAGGCTGGGGCCGAGGCAAGGAGAGTCAGGGCAGGGAGCCAACCTAACCTTGCTCCCCAGGGCACTGCTTTGGTCTCAACCTGGGACCTACATGGGCCCACGAGGCTGGGGGTTTGACATAGAGCCTGCAGTCTTCCCCCTGAGCCAGGAGGCCTCTGAGGCTCAGGTAATCAGACATCTACTGTCTGAGTCCCAGCATAGACCAGTTTCCACCTGCCCTGGTTGCCTGGGGTCCTGCTGCACCTGTCTGGCCTTCTAGGCCCACCGCGCCATCTCCAAAATGTGGCAGCCTTCTTCTGTTCAATCCCGTTTCATGTACGGCCCAGGCCTTACAGACCTGGTCTTCGAGCAGTGCAGTCGTGCCCTGGATCCAGCCTCCATAATGTTCTCTATCTTAAAAGTCCCCACATTTTTCAAGTCTCATTGTCTTCATTTGCAAAATGATGTGAGTGGTTCCTGCCTCCCAGGAGTGTCTGGAGGAATGAGGGGGTGCCTGGTACTCAGCCAGAGCTCACCAAAGGCACCTCTTACTAGCGTTATGATTAGTGCCACCCGAAGTTTGCGCTCTGACCCAGCCCTGAACCTGCCAGGGTAGAGGGGTTCTTCAAGGCTGAGTGTGCATTCCACCTCCTCCAGGCAGTCTTCCCTGCTGACAGGTTCACTCTCTGCTCTGACTCTTTCCCCCTCGCCTCTGTGCAGGGCCCTGGACCTAAGCACCCCCACCTGACACGGAACACATGTTCAGTAATTGGCATCATAGTTACCAGCCGGGTCATTAATTTCATTGCTTGTACTCTTTCAGGTTCAAGGATGACATCTCCCATGACTGAAACTCACACACTGGGCTCCAACTTTTGTGACCGACACTCGAAGTAAGAAATACATTTTACATATGTTAACTAACTTGAATTTAAATAAAATCTTGGAAGAAAAAAAAAAGAAATGCATTTTACATGGGGACCACCACCTACACAAGAGCCATGAAAACGTGTGTGGGTCACAACAAAATACTTAACCTTCTGTGTGTGATGTCTAATCTATCCTGGTTTTTCCCACTGTAGTACACAAAACTGATTTCACCTGTGGCCTGTGTGTGACAATGCTGTCCCCAAGGGCAGGGAGACCTCACTTCCCTCCTTGACTTCAGTGCCTGACTGAAGACTGCCCAGGACATATGAGAGGACGCTCATTCTGTCTCCAGAACATTCCTCAAGAATGACAGAAAGAGTGCTCCATCAGAAGAAGAAAGAAAAGGGAGAAGAAATCCTGGCTCATTTATTCAACAAATATTTCATTCATTTATTCATTCAGTTGGTTGGTCGGTCAGTCAGTCAACAAACATTTACTATATACCTTCTCTGTGCCAACCCTGTGGTCGGCCCTGAGCAGGGAAAGAGGCAGACAAGGTCCTGCCTTCATGGGGTTGACATTTCTATAAGATGAGGGTGAGGGATACCGTGAACAAGTAAACAAAAAAAGAAGATCATTGTGGAGGGACTCACACTATGAAGAAAATAGCACAAGAGATCGGTCTAGAGGTGGGTACTGTGGGGCTGCATTAGAAATGACAGAGGCCTCCGAGCCTCTGGTGGCCATCTATAAAAGGACAATAGTGACAATTACCTGAGCCGGTGGCTGTGGGCCTCAGGTGGGGCGATGAATTCGCCGCCCTGCACAGAGCGGCCTGTGTGACCCCCATTATCAGAGGAAATAGCAAGGCCTGGTTTGAAGGCAGGTCATGATCAGCTGCATGCAGCATAGCCGTGGGGTCCAGAGGAGGATGAGGGGACAATGCCAACTACAGCACAAACCCAGGACCCACACTCATGTATGGACCTGCCTTTCCGCATTCTGCCCCCGCCTCCCAACTCCCACCCTGCCTACCAGAACTCGGCCTGGCTCAGTCTGAGCTATCCTCTCTCTAAAAACTAAACACTGAAGAGCTAAACACTGAAGAGTCTTCTGGTGAGGCATCCCAGACCACACAGGGCCTGGTACCCAGTGCCCCCACACCTAGCGGCTTTCACCACCCTACCCTGTGCTTTGAAGTGCTCCCAGCTGATCAGACCTCGCCTGTCCATGAACCCCGGTGCTGGATCCCACAAGACAGCAAGAGGGTGCAGATGGGAAACCAGCCCCCAGGGAATGCTGCAGGGCCCAGGTCTGTCCAGCTGGGGCAGAGATGGCTCTGGGGGAGGACACTGTCCTTAGGGATCTTCAGGTGACAAGGAGGACCCTGTCTCATGCATCCGAGCTCTGTGTGACAATGTTCTCTAAGTACCTACAAGAATGCCTTACCCTGGGCTCGGGGCACAGAGATAAGCAGGATCCCACCCGCCCTAGGTGCTCACCAACCTGTGGCAGAGACAGACAAGGAAATCGATCACCAGTGCCCTATTTCCTGCAGAAGGCCGTGGGATCCGGGTGCTGGGGGAGCAGGGACAGGGGCACTCAGCATGACTTTCCAGGTCAGCTCGGGGTGCACTGGGTACCCTGCCAAGGCCCTGCCAACTCCAGCCACATACA
This sequence comes from Mustela erminea, assembly GCF_009829155.1. NCBI lineage: Eukaryota > Metazoa > Chordata > Mammalia > Carnivora > Mustelidae > Mustela > Mustela erminea. The sequence goes on along the minus strand of NC_045627.1, from coordinate 36,818,019 downwards.
GCAGTTCGTTCCTGTGTGTAATTCGGCATCAGACAGACCTGACTTTTAATTCAGTTTCTGCCCCTTGTTAGCTGTGTAACCTCAGGGAAGTCTCTAAACCCCTCTGAGCCTCTGTTTCCACATCTATAAAATGGGAATAGTCACATCTACCTTGACAGGGTTTCTAAAGCTCTTAAAAATGAGTAGTTGGAAAATAAGCTCAGTACCTACCAGCAGTTGTGGCTACTGTCACCATCAGAAGATTCCTCCGAGGCCTTGTTCCGAGGCCTTCCCTAGCCAACGCTTGCTTGGTGCCTCCCTAGAACATTCAGGGACACCCCTGCCCCCACTGCTATCAGGAGGGAGCTCCCAGTGGTCTTGTGCTGGGTCTCGCAGCAGAATCCCAGGCCCCGGACACTGGGAATAATGAGGCAGGAGGTGGGGGGAGCGTGAGAGGGGGTCTGCCAAACCCTGCGGCAAGGAGATCATCTACTCCTGAATAAACAGGCTGTCACCCCTTCCCTCCCTCCCTCTCTTTCCTTTAAATAACCCAGATCTGTTGCCCAGTTGTCTCCAAGCAACGTCACTTGGGCTCCCAAGGATGCCTCACTCTGACAGAGTCCTTTAAGAAGATGCGTAGGGGAGGTGGGGGGCAGGGCGGGGGTGAAGGGAGCTACAGAGGCCCGACACAGCGTCTTCCCAGGACCTCCGAGCGGCAAGCTCCTGGGCTGCCCCTTCAGCATGCCAGTGGGGAGGGCTGGCTTACCAGACCCTTTCCAGGAGAGACCGAGGCCCCCAGATTTACAGGGAAGGTCTCAGGCTCCAAGCAGCTTGGGACACACAGGAGCCAGCCGAATGCCTTGGCAAGTTCGCTTGCCCAGGTTCAGCCTCCTGGGCTCTAGTCTCAGCGTCAGTACTCACCAGCTATGTCGTCCAGCCCGGTCACTTACCCTCTCAGAGCCTCAAAGAACCTTAGTGCTAGAAGACAGCTTCTGGCAGTGGGGGGTGGGGTAGGGAAGGGACAGTGTCACACCCTCCAATGACATCTAGCCAAATGACAACCATACAGACTGCTTCGGTGGCTGCACCTCCGGGAGTTCCGCCTATACTTGCACACACACACAAACGGACACATGGACGGGGGTGCGCATGCTTCGCCATGGTGAAAGAACGGGAACAAACGAAACATCCACAGACAGAGAGCTGACGGCTAGCTAGACTGCAGCTTCCAGAAACAGGAACTACCATGCCGATGTCTTAAAATATGAGGTGGGTGTATGTGGGCTGATGGGAAAGGATGCCTAGAGGCCGGAGTAAGGTCCACACGTGGACGTGGACACGACGGTCAAGGCAGGGCTGTCCGTGACGGTGCAGGGCTGGAGTCAGCCTCAGAGGAATGGGTAAGTCACATGGATTTCAACCACAGAATCCCGTGCAAGTTACACCCCACAATCCAGGGGTACACAAGGAAGTGCAGAGCGAGTGTGAAAATGCAATATTCTAGGATAAACTAAGAAACAGAGCTCAGGGGCACCTGGGTGGCTCAGTGGGTTAAAGCCTCTGCCTTTGGCTCATGATCTCAGGGTCTTGGGATTGAGCCCCACATCGGGCTCTCTGCTCAGCAGGGAGCCTGCTTCCTCCTCTCTCTCTCTGCCTGCCTCTCTGCCTATTTGTGATCTCTGTCAAATAAATAAATAATTTTTTAAAAAATCTTTAAAAAGAAAAAAGAAAGAAACAGAACACAACGGGCCACATAATACCATGGATGGAAAGTAACAAGACTTATATCCAGAAAAACATGAGAGTGAGGATGTGTACGTTATATGAAAACATTTGTCAAACACACTACCCTGGGTGCTTATGAGAAAAAGGAATGAGATGAAGGGAAAAGAAACCAAAGAGAACAACACCAGAGAAAAGCTTCACGTGTCTCAATGATGAGAAGGTGCTGTGGGTTCAGGGAAATCACCCATTCAACTCTGAAGCTGAGTAAAGACAGTACGAGGGGAGGCAATGGGAGGGAACCAGGAAAAGAAAGTACAGGACAGACTTTCCAATGTTTAACGCTTGAGGGGCTGCAAAAAGGGTATGAACATACATAAAGACAATATATAGATAATATAGATAATATATAATAATATATATCTATTTTTTCTATATATAGATAATAGATAACATAAGATATCTATATATACCTATATATATCTATAGATATCGATATAGATATCAATATATACATAGATATTCTATATATGTTCTCTCTATATATGGGATATATATGAACATACATATCTGAATATATATATGAATATATATAAATATATATATTTCTCTCTCACACACGCGCACGCGTGCACGCACACACACACACACACACACATTGAATGTCTCTGAAGGACACCTGAGAAACCAGTAACTTTCGTTGCCTCCACGAAATTGGGTGGCTAGAGCCTCCAGCGGAAGGGAAGGTTTTGCTGCATACCTTCTCGTGCATTTGAATTTCATTCCACATGGATATGCTATCTATTTTTAAATATATTTTTTTAAGTGAGCTCATAGATGTGTGTACCCATGCACAGTGTCTGTTGGCTGCAGAAGATGCTGGAAAGGGGACTCAGCCCTCGCAGGGGAAATGGGACCCGAGGAAGGTCAACCGACGTGCCTTCTACTCACTGTCATTTTTTACCCCATACATCGAGGACACATTCGGATAACTAAGTCATTTTTAGTTTATATTTTGAACATTTTGTATATGTACCAAAACAGACGAGTATGCTTGATTCTATGTCCCCATCATTCGATTAGAACAACCATCACAATTCGGCTGTCCCTGCTTCATCGCCTATTGTCTTTTTTTCTCTTTCGGTTTTCTTGCTGGAGGATTTTAAGGCCACCCCTCGACACCCCCCGCATCAGGATCGCATGGACGTCATAAAGGCAGCTAAAAGGAACAAAGCCTGAGGAAGGAGTCAGTGTATGAAATCCCCAAATGTAGTGGTCCCTGCCTCCACTTAACTGTTCCCAGAGACCAGGCACTCACTACCTGACCCAGTCTCCTTCTTTGTCCTTAATGGCCTAGAACTAAGCCTCTCAGAAAGGACAGACACCACCCCACTCACTCTTTACTGTCTTGGAGGTACCCAGCAGTGGACCCGGTCAGCTCAAAGCCACAGCGAAACAGGCCCGCTCGTCAAGGGCTGTTCCTCTCCAGAGCAAACTTGGAATCATAATGGCACAGCACGCATGTTCACAGAAACCAGAGGCCCCTGCATTGTGGCAAGATCTGAGACAGGCATTCACTGTCCTGGCAGTCAGGGGGAGACCTCGGGCCAGGACTGGATAGCTGTTCCCCGGCCTGCCTGTGTGCGTATTTGAATCTCCAGCAAGAAAGTTTCAGCCTCAGACCCCCAGGCTCCACTCCAGGCCTCGTAAGCTCAGATCTCCAGGGCGGGAGACTGGGAAAGCCCCCTGGCTGGTTCGAAGGCTGTACTTGAGCTGGTATTTGGGGAACCACTGGGCCAACAACCCTGAGGCGCTCTTCCAGCTGCAATCAGCCATTCCAGCTCCTGGCTGCCTGCCCTGACGCTAAGACTCCGGCTTCCCCCACCCATCAGCATGGATGAAACACCCCCACCTGCAGCTTATAGGGCACGGGGGGGGGGGGGAGGGGCTGCCAACTCCTCTTAAGAGTGCGCTGGCCCAGGGGCGCCTGGGGGGCTCAGTTGGTGAAGCGTCTGCCTTCAGCTCAGGTCATGATCTCAGGGTCCTGGGATCGAGCCCCACATCAGGCTCCCTACTCAGCTGGGAGTTTGCTTCTCCCTCTGCCTCTACTCATGCGCTCTCTCTCTCTCTCATGCTCTTTCTCAAATAAATAAATAAAATCTTAAAAGAAAAAACAAAGCGTGCAGGCCAAGGCTCAGAGGGGCATGTGCAGCTCCCACCCCACAACCAAACCCAGGGCGCTTCCTGGAGCCAGACACGGCAGATTCAGAGATGGCATCTTGCTCCCTCCTCTCACCATTTCCCTCCTCCAGGGAAGGACAGACTGAGCATTCCCTCTGTGTCACAGTTCATGTGCCTTCACTCACTGAAGGCTTGCTTCTATCCCACAAGGCAGGAGTCATCTCCTTTAACAAAAGAGGAAACTGAGGCTCGGGGACGTGAACTAACCATCCCAGGGGACATAGCTGGTAAGAGGCAGATTGGGGATCCTTACCAGGCAGGCTGATTTCAGAGCTCACCTTTCCCTACCCACAACACTTGGCAGCCCCCACGTTCCAGCAATCCGAGTAAGACATCTGAGGTCCCCTCTGGCCTGCCACCCAAAGTGAAGGTACCACTTTTTACCAGATATTAGTAATGACCCACTGGAAAGCGGACGGCGAGGCGAAGTTAGCCTTGCCAGAGGCTTACTGGGAGAATGCACATGAAAGACTGTGTGAAGAGGCAGGAGTAGGAGGGAGAGCATTCAGAGCGCCCTCCAAGCCTGACACTGTGAAAGCGGTGGGGAAGGGGAGGTTGCGAGAAAGAGCCCGAGACCTGGCATAGGCCTGAATGCATCGTGGCCAGGCCGAGAGGGCGACCAGAGCAAAGCCTGCCCAGTAAATCTGTCCTGCTTCTGGCAAGAGTGACCCAACTAGTGTCTCACCTGGGTTCAGCCACTGTCTGGGAGCAGCCCTGGCAGATGGTGGCCTGCATGTGAATGCAGCAGCAGACCCCGAAGGTGTGGCCACTGGGAGCAGCCAGTTCTCTAGAAGGGAGCTCAGAGCAGCAAGCTTGGGCCCAAGATCTAGAAAATGCTTTTCGGGGGGCACCTGGGTCTTTCAGTGGATTAAGCCTCTGCCTTCGGCTCAGGTCATGATCTCGGGGTCCTGGGATCAAGCCCCGCATCGGGCTCTCTGCTCAGCAGGGAGCCTGCTTCCTCCTCTCTCTCTGCCTGCCTCTCTGCCTACTCTGTGTGTGTGTGTCAAATAAATGAATAAAATCCTTTAAAAGAAAGAGAAGGAAGGAAGGAGGGAAGGAAGGAAGAAAGAAAACGCTTTTCGAGTCACATACAAAGCACTTTCTCAAATGTACCATGCTGGGACGTACCAAACTGGGTACATACCAAACTGGTACATACCAAACTGGGACGTAGCTGCCACTCCCACATCCCAGAGCAAGCAGGCTCAGATGGTGATGTCACTCATCTGAGGAGGGCTCTCCTGAGTCCAAACCCTGCCATGCTCTGTCCATGACGGCAGGTCTGCAAGAGGCCTTGGGCAGGGGCTCCTCCTGGGACAAAGACAAGAACTTCCTGAAAGAAGCTTTCTTCAAAACCTTGCCTGGTGCCCCTCACCCAGCCTTGTTCCCAGCGAGACAGGCAACCCCTCTAGCTCAACGGAAAATCAAGGGGCCCTGCCCAGACAGGTCGGGTGTTCAAGGCCCTGACCAGGCTTCTGGAGACCCAAGCCCCTAACCCAGCGCCTGCCTCACCATGTCCACATTGGGCAACTCAAGGGACCTCTGTGGCCTCATCTGTTAAACGGAGTCAACAATTCTTTTCTTACACAGAAACACGAGGTACCCTCCTCACACCCCATCTGTGGCAGGTAGTAGACAGGCTGCCCATCTGGCAGTGGGCGACAAACTCAGACTTCTCTGAACTCTGTCAGAATGAGCCCCGCGGTTCCCCTTCCATGGAACATCAGAGTTGAAGGATCCTTGACGAGGACTTAATGGAACCCCCCCCACCTCACCCAAGAACGCTCCCACAAGCGCCCTCTCCTTCGTGGGGTGCTTAGATCCACACCGTGTTAGGCTTCACATCCACAACCTCATTCCTCACTTTAGACCGTCTATCCTATTATTATCCCTATTTTATGAAGAAAGACACAGAGAGGTTGAGGAACTCACCCAGTGGCCCCCAGCCCTCTCTGACTCCAGTGCCCTGCGTCCAGCCAGAAAACGGCCGCCCAGCTGTAATCCTCCCAGGGACAGCCAACTCACTCCCTAGGGAGCCTTCCCTGCTGAGCTGTGACTGGCATGAGGAGGTCTTTCTTCTTTTTCCTAACACAAATCTGACACCCACTTCCCAGACACTCCCCTCAGTCCTCAGCAAGTCCTTTTTTCCCCCACCCTGTGGCAGGACCAGATCACGTTGCACTGAGCACATCTTTCTTTCAATATTTGAGAAACACCCGTCTCATCCCCCAGCCCCAGATGTCTCCAGCTGTTAACACCCCCAGGGCCTTCAAAGCGGGTGGGAACCTCCAGAACCAGAAGAAACCTTAACAATTATTGCACCTTCGGACTCCCCCAAGAGGTTCCTTCCCAAGGGGGTCGAGAGGAGAATGAAACCTCTCTTTCTCTCACCACTCAGCATGCCTCCAACCCCCCAGGAAGCTGGTCTCCCAGCTCTGACCTCTCGCCTAGCTGACATTCGACATTTAGAAACCTCTAGACAAATCTCCTGGTGGGGCCATCGGCCACCTCCCAGCCTGTGGGGAGTGCCGTGCTGAGCTGCCGCTGGCCCAAGGCAGTAAAGGGGTTAAAACACCTTCCATGCCAGTGGGGGGAGAGTGGGAGCAGCCAGGATGGGGGCAGGAAGGAAATAAAGAGCCCAGTGCTGGGAGTCTGGAAAACCCCAGCAGGTCTTGGAGGTGAGCATGGGGAATGTTCCACTCACGAGCCCCGGTTGCCCACAGCTCCCTTTGTTCCACCTTCCCCCACTTCCCCTTGGCTTCCCCCAGATTCCTCAGGGAGGGCCACCTCCTGCCTCCTCCCCAAAAACCACTATTCCAAAAGCCTCCGAGAGTCAAGGTGTAATGGGTAGAGAGTTCCATTGGGGGATAATGAGAAAGTTCTAGAGATGGACGGCGGTGACGGTTGCGCAATGTGGGTGTCCTTGCTGCCGCTGTTGATCCATGTTATATTATGTGTACTTTACCACAGCTTTTTAGGAAGGATAACCCACAGAACGGAGAAAACAGTCACCACACCCACACCCACACCAAATGCCTCCCCAAGATCTCAAGGTCCAGCTCTGAGGAAGGAAGACTAGGGTGTGGGAAGCGAAGAACCTGCACAGCCCCCGGGCGGGGGGGGGGGCCTAAAAGAAGGGGGGGGCCCTTTTCCCCTCCCTTCTCCCTGATAGCAGCCCTGGAGCACAGAACGCCTGTTGGGCCAATGAAGACCAGCAGCCCCCCAGCCCCAACCCCAACTGAGCAAGTTGGGGAACAACTCAAATATCCACCAAGGGGAGAGTAGACAAATCATGGTGTCCTCTCATAATGGAATACCCCCCAGCAACTAAAATGAACAAACTCCCCATACAGTATCCTGGGTGAGTCCCACAGACTCCATGAGCGAGAGAGGCCAGGTAGAGATGAGAAGGTGGCAGAAGATGTCCTCCACTGAACTGAGGTCCTAGGACAGGCCACACTAGGCTGTGACCACTGAGGTCAGAGAGTGGTGACCCCCAGGAAAAGGGTAACACTGACTGGGGAAGGGCGTCCTGAGGGAACCTTCTGGGGCACTGGGCATGTTCCACATGTGGCTCCAGGTAGGGGCTACAGGGAGGCACACATCCGTGAAAGCCCATCAGCTTGAAACAAATAACACATTATATGTTAAAAAGGAAAAAAAAGAAAGGCCCATCAGCTTAGGACTGTGTCCTCTCCCTCAGCCCCTTCACCCACGGAGTTCCAGCCTAACTTGTTTGAGTTCCCTCAATGGGCCAACCACAGGACCTCCTCAGGGCCTTTGTACTGGCTGGTCCCTCTTCCTAGAATGCTCTTCCTCCAGGCCTTCTTCCTTCCTTCTGCTTAGACCTTCGCTCAAACACGGCCTCCTTGGAGTGGCCTTCCCTGTTGCTCTACCTGAAGCCCCGGCTCATTCCCTCACTGTTGCCAAGCCCTGCATAACCCCCGGCATGGCCCCCATCACCATCAGATGTTTATGTCTCCCCCCCATCCCCATCCCCCAAGGATGTCAGCTCCATGAGAGCAGAGACACATCCCTCTGGGCTCGCATCTGGACTCCACGCAGAGCAAAGCCTGGCTGTACAGTAGCAGCCGCTTAATAAGTCTTCATGGGACGAACAGGCCATCTCTAGGGCAGGTCAGATTATGCCTGACAATGTCACTCTCTTCAAGGTGGGGAGAAGGAATTCATTTTTTGTGTGTGTTCAGCCACCGTACACACATGCCAGACCAGCCACTGTGTGCTGGGTGCTACCCAAACTCCAGAGGGGTTCACCATGGGGCAAAGGAGAAAGGCCTATACCAGACACGGGCCAAAGGAGCGTGTGCCTGGGGCTGGCTCAGCCTCCCCGTCCCCAGAGCAGGGAAGGTGGAGGGGGCTCTGAGTATGGCCATGGCTGCCCGAGCCAGCTGAATGTCTGGGCCGCAGGAAGGCCTGTGCTTTGGCAGGAAGCCTGCTCCTTCTAAAAAGCCAGAGAGCTCGGCCAAGGCCAGCCACTGTCCCCCTGCAGGCCTCACCCGCCCCCCGCTACCATGGCAACCTGTCAAGTGGTCCCGAGCTCAGGGGGCACATTGCCAGGAGGGTGACAGGGCATCTGCTGGGCTCCCCCATCCTGGCACGGAGGGCACCTCAGCCCGCCAGAGCTGTGGCTGGGAGCGCTGCATGCTGTTCCCCTACTTTCCCTGGTGTGCGTGTGTGTGTCGTGCACACGCATGTGGGAGGTTGCCCAGTAGCGCTGTGGGTAGTCTCTCTCATACCTGCAACTGGGGGTTCTGGCGGGGGGTCATGAATGGTTCCATTGAGCTGTCCTTCACTGAGCCTTCCTTCCATACCAAGCCCCATTCTGAATACTTTCCACAGATTTCCTCAGTCTGGTGTCATAGTGACCTGAGGAGGCAAGCGTTAGTCTCACTTTTACAGAGAAGCAGCCAAAGATTGGTTAAGTGACTGGCCCCAGATCTCACAAGGAGTCAGCAACAGGGCCAGGATGAGAACCCAGGCAACTGGGCTCCAAAGCCTTCGCACCGACCACCTGGAGGACGGCCTCGCCACACGACCAAGTCACCTTGTTTCCGCTAGTCATTAGTTCTGGAGCTCCTCACTGTCACCAAGGGAGAAAATGGGTTAGAGCCAATCTAGACCTCTGCAAGAGATGTGGGCCAAAATAACCACGATGCGATACTTAAAAAACAGGGGGAGGGCGTGCCTGGATGACTCAGTAGGTTGGGTGCCCCTGTCTTGATCTCGGCTCGGGTCATGATCTCAGGGTCATGAGATGGGCTGATGTGGGGCTCCTGGCTCAGCGCGGAGTCTGCTTGACATTCTCTCTCTCCCTCTGCCCCTCTCTCCCCCCACCTCAAATAAATAATCTTTAAAAAATATATATATAGCCATGATGCGGAGATGCAAGTTTCAGACAAGTGTAGGGGTTAGACTGCCTCCCACACCTGCCTTTTAGACCTCCAGCTGGGGGGCACCCTGGGACACCATGAGCAGTTCAGGAATAGGAGGCCTGATGAAGTTCTGTCCTGGGAGGCCACCTGCTGGCCAGACAGCAACAGGACAGCCTGGGCAGCCAGCCTCCCCTGGCCTCTCTCAGGCCAGGGAGCTCTTAGGGGCCCACGGTGCGCTTAGCACCGTACTAAGTGTGGAAATGCAGAACACAGAGGGTAACATCAACAGCCCTGGGGGGGCCGCTTACAGTCAGGTAATAGAGGCTGGCATAAACCAAGAGCCCCACGAGCAAAGCCAAAACTAGAGCTGACAAGTGCTCGGAAGGGAAAATACAGGGTATTTGGAGGGAGTGTGGGGCTGGGGGTCCTCTTTGGACAGGAAGGCAGGGGGAAGCCTTGCTAAGGAGGTCATATTTAAGCAAAGACTTGAAGGTCGAAGAGGTGTCTGCGAGGCAGCATGGGGAAAAGGGCATTCTGGACAGAGGGACAGCAGGGTCAAAGGCCCTGAGATGGGAAGAGGCTCGTCGAAGCCCAGGAACTGAGAGAAGGCTGGCGTAGCCAGAGAGCAGTGGGGCCCACAGGAGACGGGGGGCAGGGGCAGGGTGGGTTTCAGGAGCTCGTATTTGATCCTAAAGGCAGTGGAAGGCTCTGAAGGGTCTCCCTGAGGGAAGGGCTGCCATCCTATCTGACAGCAGCTCCCCAGAGAACTGGATTATGGGGGGAGAAGGGGGAAGACCAGCAAGAAGCCACTGCAACTGTCCAGGCAAGAGATGGCAGTGGCTGGGACCAGGGTGGTGGCAGGGAAGATGGAGAGGAGCAGACAGGTTCTAGAGAATGATTTTGGTAAAAGCAAAATCAACGGGGCTGGTTTTGGATTGGATGTTGGGGTGTTGAGGGAACCAGGGTCGAGTAACTGGGTCGACAGAGGGGCTCGAGTGAAGTGGGAACAGCAGGCAAGGAACACAGGGAGAGCCCAATCTTGGATGGGGTGGGGGGGGTCAAGATCCCCCCAAGGGAGCCCAGGGGAGCCGCGCAGATGGACAGTGGATCAGAGTCCTGAGCTCCGAGGAGTGGTCTGGGCTAGAGAGAGGCAGGGCACCTCGGGTATCAGGTGAAGTTTAAAGTCTCCAGGAGAAGCGAGTCGTGGGAGGACAGGAGAGCCGTCAGAGCTGAGTAGGTGGGGTGAGGGGAAGCGAAGAGGAAAGAGGCTGAGGACAGGGACGGAGCAGGAACAGCCAGGGAGGTGGAAGTTAAGCTGAGTGGGATGAAATCCAAGGGGTAGGGAAGGGTTTCAATTGTATCAAAGGCTGGTGTGAGGTCAAGTAGGCCTAGAACCAACTTGGCAGCAGGATCCCACAACCCAGGTGGTTGGGGACAGTGGGAGGCACTCTTAGGGGTGAAGAGTGACCTTGGGTGGTGGGGGGGGCAAGGATTGCGGGGAGCAGAACTCATCAACAACTTGGTTGGGAGGAGAAGATGCCGCAGCTAGAAGGGAACTGGGGTGGGCAGCTGTAAAGATGGGGTGTCAGGGCACCGTGGTGGTGTGCTGATGGGATTGGGGCATGGAGGCAAATAGAGGACACTGACCGGGCTGCAGGACCCAGCAGCTTTCCAGAGTCCCTTCTGGTCCATCCCCTTCCCCCTGGTTTCTGCAGTCCCTCCTGTAATGACCACCCCTTCCTCTGATGAGGGAAATTGAGCCCATAGAGAGGCTCCAGATCACTCAAGGGCTCTGCCCAAGCTGGCTCCTTCCATAGCAGACAAAGGGGGTGGGTGATGGGGGAAGGTGGGGAGGTTTGCCAGGCTGTTGGGAGTCCTGGGAAGACAAGAATGTGGTCATGGGAGCCCACTGACCAGGTCTGGGTGCTCTTCTCTTCCTGCCAGGCCTACACACACACACACACACACACACACACATAACCCTGGGCAGTGTGGCAGAGGACAGCAGACAGAGAAAGTACCCCAGAGAAATGACTTGTTGTGGGACTTGAGCCTCATATTGTTGAGGAAAGGAGCCGTTAAGAGAAAATACGAACCTACTAAGATACAACAGGGTGGGGGGCCTTGGAAGGGTCTGAAGCTTACACGTCATTAGCTTCAGGGTAACTCCACCTGTGGTTGCCCTGACCTCAAGCAAGTGATGGGACCTCTCAGCGCCCACTCTGTGAGCTGAGAGCACCAAATGAGACAAGTGTGCACAGCGCTCCCACGGGTCTGGCTCGGGCACGGGTGCACTGTGGCAGACTGTGGTGACAGCTCGCGTAGCCCGGGATCCCCTGAGGCTGGGGGTATGGGGACCCCTGCTCTTGGTGCGCTCAGGGACAGCAGCAACTCCTGGGGGCAGGAAACACTGAGGAGGACGAAGAGGGGGTGGCGGTGTGTGTGTGACCCATGTCTCCTGTCATATCCCTTTCCCAGAGCTAGCCTGGTACCTCCTGGGGGCTCTGCAGATGGTCCTGAACTATGACTTTATCCTCAGGTCCCCTGGTCTACAGAGCAGGCACCTGCCACCCCTTGAGGCCGGCTGGCAACAGGAGAATTAGGCCTATTGGACAGAGACGCAGAGTGGGAATGGGACGGGGGAAGGGGGACACATCCAGCCACGCCCAGGGAGCCCTGACCACCCTGCTGCCCCATCCAGGGCTCACCTGGGAGTGCCCCCCTTTGGCGGGGCTCAAGTCCAGGACCCCATGGTAGTGGCTCGACCCACAGGGCTGGGGAGATGCCTGCTGGGCGGTGCCAGGACGCAGGAGCCACAGACAGGACTGGGGTGACTCCACAGCGTCCTCAGGCCAGGGCTCAGGGTGGGGGCGGCCCAGGGAGGGGACGGCCCCGGGGACACTCACCGCTGCCTCAGGCCTCCTGTCCAGTGGCGCCACAGCCGCTCTGCCTGCTTTCCTACAGAGACAGGGCCTGCGAGGCGCCGTAGGCACTCAGCTCGGTCCCACGGGGTCTGCAGGCTCCAGACGCCTGGGCTGTGCCAAGGGCAGGGCCCGGTGCACCAGGCGACTGGGCACCGCCCCCTCACATCCCTTTAAGACCCTTCTCCAGAAACAAGGAAGCAAACCAGAGGCAGGCACACACACTGAAGGGCACGGGTTCCACTATTGGGCCAGCCGGTGCTCCCTTCCTTGGCCTTGGCCACCCCCTGTGACAGCAACCAACCTGCGGGGGCGGAAAGCAAGCTGTTTGATAAGAAAAGTACCCTTTGGGGCCTCATTTATTAGCAACTACTGTACACAGGGCACTGAGTGCAGGGGTCAAAAGGCGACTTCTGTCCCCCTGGAAGCTCATAGTCCAAGAGGAGGTAGGTCATAGGGGGCATGACGTAAAGGCCCTGGAACCATGCCAAATGCAGAAACAGGCTCCCTGAAGCCATGTGCCCTAGTCAAGGTCACATGCTGGTCTGGACTGAGCTGAAAGGAGATCCTAGGTGTCCCAACTCCCTTCACCTCCCCCAACATACTGCAAGTCTAATTGGTACTAATTTAAACCAATACTGTCCCCTGCTCCTGGCTCCCCTGACCTGAGCGGGATGGATGCCCCAGCAGGGCAGGGCCCTGTTAGTTTCTATTTCCAGTCCTCCCAGTTCTACTAGGGCAGCTCAGATACAGGCCGAAAAAGGGAATCTTTTTAAATCTTAAATCTTACCAGTGGGGAAAGAACAGTGTTCTGAGGGTACAGCCCGCGGGAAAGACGGAAAAGGGGAGCTAAGGGAGGAGGTGGTAGAAGGGAGGGAAAGGGTGCTGCGAGCCAGGAGTAGGAGCTGGGCCAGGGTGTCCCTGCAGGGAAGCCAGCGTAGCCTTTGTCTCACCTCCTAACCCTGGTCCCCTGGCTCTGAGTCTCAGCTGTCAGGGGAGTGACTGGGGCGTGGGGGGTGGATATGGAAGCCGCAGGATAAAGTGGGGGCATAGGGTGGTTTTGTCCATATATAACATCTCAAATCCAGGGGACATGATCTCAGCACTGGATTACCCAGTCCCTGTCCCCCAAAGATGCGAATGTAGAAAGTCGGCAATGAGGCACAGGGCCTCCGCCCCCCGTGCCTGTCACCCTCCCAACAGAGTGAAGAAAAGACCAAAAGAACACCCGGGGGTCTTAACTGTTTGTCCCTTTCCAAATGATAGGATAGAATATGAGGGTTAGAGTCGAAACAGACCTTGGCCCCAATTCCGGCTCAACTGCTTAGTACCAGTGTGACCTTGGGCGAGTATTTAAGCAATCCAAGCCTCAGCTTTCTCATCAGTAAAATGGGAATAATTTTATCTATAGACCACAATGTGAAGGGAGTTGGGCGTGAGGCCCGTGTCCAAAGCACTCAGCACTATGCCTGGCACAAAACTGGTAACAACTGGTTTTCAACATGTTTTTCAAACAGCTCTCACCTCCCCCCCTAATTCCCAGGGGTCTACAGTGTCTGTTCGTAGCCACAGAATGAAAGAAGCTGGGGGTGGGGGGTGGGCGAGAACGTATTCAAGTTCCTTCCACTGAATTACCCGCTCCATGAAGACTCTTCCTGCCCCATTGGGTCTCTGGTTAATCATATTAGCTCTCCTGGGCCTTTCCTGCATACCCAGCCAGCTATGTGCATCTCCCTTTAACCTGCCTTTGAAGCCTGGGGCCCTTTGATGTGGGTGGAAAATGCACCAGCCTGGGATCCTGCCAGCCTTGTGGTCAGGAGCTAACAGAGCACAGAGCTTGGTAGAGTTTGGAAATTCAGGTCCCCTCACCTTGCCTGAGTTACCCCAAGTGCAGGCTTTGGAGTCAAACTGCCTGGGGCCCCCATTCCAGCACTGCTTTTTTTTTTTTTTTTTTAAGATTTTATTGATTTAGTTGACACAGAGAGAGAGACAGAGAGAGCAGGAACCCAAGCAGGGGGAGTGGGAGAGGGAAAGTGGGCTTCCCATGGAGCAGGGAGCCTGATGCTGAGCTTGATCCCAGGACCCTGGGATCATGACCTGAGCTAAAGGCAGACGCTTAAGGACTGAGCCACCCAGGTGCCCCTCCAGCACTGCTTTTAACTGCCTGCGTGAGCTGGGACAATTCACCCAGCCCCTCTGAGCCTTGAACCCCTCAACTGTAGAACAAAGCAGAGAAAGGCAGCTATGTCGTGGGTTTGAGGAAAGACAGAAGAGAGAGGAAAAGAAAGAGATGATGCCCTTTTCCATCATACTTAATAAGACTACTCCAGTAGGTCCAAAGTCCAACAGACCTAGAAGGCTTTGGTATTCCAAGTTTTAGTGCATTTTGAAGCTTTAGCTGAAGTATAGTCCATTAAATGGGCTTCTATTTGCTAAATGCTTTTAAATGCTTCTTCTAGAATGCTACAAATTTACAAAGAACACTGAAGCTTAATTATCTAAATGTCTTTTTTTTTTTAAGAATGACTTATTTATTTTATTTTTTTTAAGATTTTATTTATTTATTTGACAGAGAGAGATCACAAGTAGATGGAGAGCCAGGCAGAGAGAGAGAGAGAGAGGGAAGCAGGCTCTCTTGTGAGCATAAAGCCCGACGCAGGACTCGATCCCAGGACTCTGAGATCATGACCTGAGCCAAAGGCAGCGGCTTAACCCACTGAGCCACCCAGGCGCCCCGTGGAATGACTTATTTATTTTAGAGAGAGCAGGGAGGGGCAGAGGGAGATGGAGGGAATCTCAAGCAGACTCCCTCTGAGCTTGGAGCCCGATTCCACAACCCAAAGATCATGACCTGAGCTGAAATCAAGACTCGGACGCTTAACCAGCTGAGCCACCCAGGCGCCCCTCTAATTTTCTTTTATGCCTATTTAGTTTTGTGGATTTCGAATGATGATTTTTATATTTTGAAAGTTTATTATGGTTACATTCATTGTGACAAATTTATTTTCTTTTTTTTTTTTTAAGATCTTATTTTTTTTAAGTAGTCATTCTACCTAACGTGGGGCTTGAATTTACAACCCTGAGATCAAGGGTCCCACACTCTACCAACTGAGCCAGCCACGTGCCCCGATTGTTACAGCTTTAGTTAGGTATAATAATTCAGAATACCTGAAGCGTGTGTTTTGGTAAGCTTTGACATGCTATACAGCCATTGCTATAACCAAGACAATAAATGAATTCATCACCCCCCAAACTCTCCTTGTGCCCCATTGTAACATTTCCCTCTCCTCCGCGACAACCACTGAGCCACATCCTGCCCTGTTTACCTGCAATCATTAGTTTGCGTTTTCTAAAATTTGATAGGAATAGAATCATACAGTATATCCTAACTTTTTTCTGGTTTCCTGAACTCAGCATCATTTTTTTGAGGTTCATCCTCGCTGTGTGTGATCAACAGTTAATTGCCAAGCAGCGTTCCCACGTACAGGTACACTACAGTCTGTGTGTCCAGTCACCCACTAGTGGGTGCTCGGGTTGTTTTGAATTTCAAACAATGAAATTTTCATTTAATATTTTTTGGAAGACAGCAAAGGTCGACTGGAACAAAAAAAATTTTAATTAAAAACGCCATTAAAAATTCACAAACTAGTACAAAAGGAATTTCTATAATCGTACTGTCAAAGGGTGGTTTTTGTAAGTTTCTATCCTTGATACTTGCCATATTGTTAACATTTCAAAGGGCGCTAAAAGTGCACCCAGACTTTGGGGGCTCCCTTTATCTTTAAGAAGTGCCTCCTGGGAATTACTGTGGTCACGCAGTTTTGGGAGACACCAAGTCGCGGTGCATGTAAATCTTTCGGCATAGCCAGGACCTGGCACAGGGGTGACGCTCCCTAAGCTCTCCTTATTGTCATTCGAATGTTTGCCCATAGTTCTCATTCTTTTCCCTGCCTCCCACGCACGCACACATGCGCACACACGCACACGCACACACGCACGCATACGCATACACGGAGGCTCTCCGACCCCGGCTCTCTTATATCATCAAGCTCCAGCCCACCTGAAGCACCAGAGAGTCTCCCTGGAAGGAGATGGGGAGGTGGGAAGAAGGAGGTGGCTGGCGGGGCTGTGGGAATCTCTGAGAAGCTTCCCAGTGGGAGGAGAGGGATTCTCCCGGTGGGTCTCTTTGTTTGTTTCCCAGGGCAGGCTGAGCCTTCACCTCCTGACCCTGTGGGAAGCACAAGTGGAGCCTGGGCTCTAACCAGGAGGGGTTTCGAAGGAGAGACCTGATCGGAGGGAGCACTGGACTCCAAGTCAGACAGGCCTGGCCCCTACTGGCTATACCGTCTGAGGCTAATCCCCCTCTTCCAGGCTGACGGCAGCCCTGCTCAGGGCACAGAGCTCCTACAATGCGGCAGAGATGGCTCCCTTACATGAATCACGGTCAGACGGAGCCAGGAGCACTCAGGAGGCATTCTCTTGCTGGTGTTAAGACATCAGCATGCTAAGACAGGTGTACTGACTATTTATTGAGCATCCACTGTGTACCCGCCAGCCATGTGCTCAGGACAGTGAAGTAGAAGAACTTGAAACCAGAGGAAACTGGTGACCTGTGGTACTTACATCCTTTTGGCGGCCCCTGGATCTCCCCGTCCTCGTCTTCTCACCTCTGTGTCCCCCAGTCCAGGGACTGGGTCAAACAAATTCATTCAAAATAAATAGGTACTGAACACTTGCATGTGTCCAGATCTGTGCTAAACCTCGGGGGTTCCGTGGTGAACTGAACGGACAGGGAATCTGGCTTAAAGCCCGGGACTGGGGCAGGGAAGAGACAAAAACTGAACAGGACCAAGCACAACAGGTGAATTTCTGACCAGGGAAGAAACGAACATGGTGATGTGATAGAGCCCAGAGGGCTTGCTGAGATGGGGTAAGTAGAGAAAGGCTTCTTTGTGCACAGGCGGTAATAAGTGACTGTGTAGGGACACGGTGGTAGTCAGGCTCACTTCCAAAGTCAGAATAACTGAGGGTCCATCCCAGCTTGACCACTTGCTAGTGGTCCTGCCTTGAGCAAGCCGAGTCAGTTTCGTCACCTATAAAATGAGAGTCAATATCTGGTCTGCTTCCTAGGGGTAGGAGGGGTAAATTAGATAATGCAAACACATTGTGGTAAGCACTTATTTAATAATAGATTATTCATAGCTCATCCAGCCTGGAACAGGTCCCCACAATCTGTGGGTTAGTCCCCGTGGAGTAGGACACTCCTGAGTCTCTGTTTCCTCACTGCTTCCAGAATGTCTCTCTCTCATCCAACACACAGCACATATCTCAGACTCACCTGTCTCAGGCAGCCGCAAATGGGCGCAGTCAGGTAAAGAGTGGTGAGAACCGAGGCACGCTGTGGACAACAGAGCCTGCCACAAAGAAAACAGCTACCGTTCCGCATTAGGGAACATTTGCCATGTTGAAACGAGGGCCAAGATCTTTCCATTTCTCAGACAACGAAATAAAAGCATTTTATTCAGGGGCACCTGGCCAGCTCAGTGGGTAGAGCACACAATTCTTGATCTCAGGGTCATGAGTTCGAGCCCCATGTTGGGGGTAGAGATTACTTAAAATGCAGAGGTATTTTATTCAAGATCTCAGGCATTTTTACTGTTGATGATTTAAATGAAAACCTTCCAAAACATTGTTGGGGGTAGGTAAAACACTGCTGCAACCCAAGGCTGGCTGCAGGCATGGTTTGCTCCCTCCCCTTACAGAGTGCCAAGCCCTCCACTGAGCACTCTGACGAAGGCAAAGGCAGGCAGCAGGCTCGCTGGTGGAAAACTCCTGAGGGCTTGAGGACCTCAGCCCTCAACAAAGAGTGGCTTGGTTCAGAGCCTGCAGAGGGAGAGGGACCACATAGGAAGGCTTTGTGGAAGAGGAGACCCTCGAGTTGGACATGGGAATAAAAAGGAGTGTTTTGTGTGAATGCAGAGGGGACAGAATTACCCTGGACAGAGGAAGAGGGGCTTTGAACTTTGAGGGAAGGGCAGGTGTTTCCACAGGGCTGAGTACATTTGGAGTACAAAGGCACTGTAGTGGGGAAGGCTGGGTCTCTCTCTCCAGGTCACAGGGAGCCACGTGTGCTCAGCAGAAGCATCTAGATGGTACCTCCTAGCTCCGGGAGTCAGCCTCCAAGATCAGCAGAGTGGGCAACAGAAAGGATGGACAAATACTGAAGACAGAAGCCAGGAGCCTGTGCTGAGAGCCACCTCTACCATTTCTTCCTTTCTTTTTAAGATTTTATTTATTCATTTGAGATAGAGTATGAGAGAGCACAAGCTGGGGGAGGGGCAGAGGGAAAGGGAGAAGCAGACTCCCCGCTGAGCAGGGAGCCCAATCCACGACTCGATCCCAGGACCCCGGGATCCTGACCCTAGCTGAAGGCAGATGCTTTACCAGTTGAGCCACCCAGGCACCTCTCTACCATTTCTAGGACTGGACTCATTCCTCTAGGTTGAAGGTCACAGCAAGCGACAGTCAGTTATGAGCCAGGAGCTGGGGCTTCAGAAGAAATGGATCAGGAGCCATCTCTGCTTCTTGGAAGTTCACAGTCCGATGGTGGCCTCTGAAGACAGTGTGGATGATAGCTCTGTCATGCTTTGCTTAGAAGAGGCCCTGCCCAGTTGTGGGGGAGCTGGTGATGGGTCCTTTAAGCTGTGTCTCGATAGCTGAGTAGGCGTTCCCTCGGGATACAATGGACACATGGCCATAGAACAAGGAGCAAAAGGGGCACTGGGGAAGTGGGGACAGTCCAGGTCACACTGGCATATAGGAGATGCTCCCTAAATACGTGCAGACCGGAGCTGCCTTCCTGCCTTGTCCCCGAGGGAGTCTAGCTCTTGCCGTTAACCGGCTGTAGGCACACTAGAAAAGCATGTCTGTTCGATGAGTGAATACACAGCCAGCGCGACGCTATGCACACTGTGTGCTTTACACACATTTCCTACTTAAAACATCCCTGTCGCAGGGGTCCTATCCTTTACCCCCATTTTACCACTGAGGAGCAGAAGCTTCGAGATGGTTAGTGGCTGGTCTGCCGCGCCCAGGTAGGGACATAGAAGGATCCTGACCCTGCCTCCTGGCAGCCTGGGCTCACGGTTCCAGCATATAACCATTTAACCATGCTAAACACCTCTGCCTGTGTCAAGGGAGGGTCTGCGACTCTCTGATGGAAAGCATTCAAGAACTTCGGGGGACTTTGCTCCCCGACGCTCCAGCGAGCTGGGAGGGCCCTGAAAGGTTATCTCCCAGGTCAGGTAATCTGTTGGTCAGTCCGTCTGGGGCAGGGGAGGCGAGAAGGTGTCATTCCCCACCCAGGAAGAGGGAACTTGTAGTCCTTCTTGCAGGAAACAGATCCTGGGTGAACAAACACCCTTAAAAAATGAGTGGGAAGACAATGAGCCTTTGTCCCGCAGAGGTGACAGATTCTATTTCTTCGAGGTGTGGGAGCTGCAGAAAGGTCGGTGATGGATGGGATTTGACAGTCGCTCTTGCTGGCCGGAGAGCACTTGCAGGCCCCTGCGTGGTTCTGGGCCAATACACATCAGAAATGAGCTCTGTCTGCAGCTCCCAGACCCTGGGAGAGGCAAGGCTTGGGGAGTTTCTAAGTCTTAGTACAAGGCACACATTCACCTTCTCATCCGTGGGGAAGCGACAGAGCTCAAAGCACAGCTTTGGGTCCCAAGCACACCTGCTCTTCACATGCTGGCCGCTCCCATCTGTAAACCTAGGGCCTTGAGCAAATCACCTTGTTTCTTGCAAGCCTCTGTTTTCCCATCTCTGTGATGATAAAAATCAACTGCAAGGATGAGCAGAGTGCCCGTTGCATGAAGGACTCAGGAAAGGTTAGCTACTGTCCCAACCATTCAGCTTAGCTAAAACACTGATTACGCACCTTCCGGTATCACACAGTGCAAGGGACACAGGAGGAATAAAACTTTATCCTCCGTTTCAAGAAGCTTCTGGTCCACTAAAAGTAGATTCATCTTTGCTGTTCCTCTCCCCATCTTGGGGGGGTCAGACTGCTCTGTGCTGAATGTCCCTGTTTCCACGGGGACCACCAGGATTCAGGCGCACGTGGGACTTGGGAAGATCCAAATTTGGAGGAGATTGACTCCTGTACCTCTTTCAAGCTCTACACCCCTCCCCTGTGTTGCCATTCTCGGTGCCCACATCCTTGTCAGGGCTCCCGCTGCACTCTCAGTGACCTGTCAGTTTTTTATTTATATAATCGTCTGAGGGCTGGGGTTGACCATCCCGAACCAGCAAGCCCCCAGGCTGGGGAGGCTGAGCGACAACCATGGACCACCCATAATGTCCACGTGCAGAGAGTTCTACATATACACCAGGTTTCAGAACTGCTGAAACACTTTACCCTTTGCTCCATTTATTCTGTATGAAAGGAGGGAATCTCCGATAACATTTTACAGATGAGAAAACTGAATGCTGGGACGGGAAGGAGGTCTGAACTACAGCTAGAACCCCAGCCCCGCCCAGGTTCTCGAAGTTGTCTAGTCGGGACCATGGGGTGCTTGTTAGACATGTAGATAACCAAGCCCTCTCTCCAAATTCTAAGTCTAGAGGTCCGGATTGGGACTCAGGACTTGATAGTCTGACAGACACTCAAGGTGATAGTTATCTCTAGGCCAGTCCGGACACAGGGCCACTCACTGACTTACAGACTCAGCTAAGATTCTGGGGGTCCAAACTCAAATGCATACTGTGGGGAAAGCACAATGAACAAGGCAGTCCCCTCTTTTTTTTTTTTTTTTAAGATTTTAATTATTTATTTGACAGAGATCACAAGTGGACAGAGAGGCAGGCAGAGAGAGAGGAGAAAGCAGGCTCCCCGCTGAGCAGAGAGCCTGATGCGGGGCTCGATCCCAGGACCCTGGGATCAGGACCTGAGCCAAAGGCAGAGGCTTTAACCCACTGAGCCACCCAGGCGCCCCAAGGCAGTCCCCTCTTTAAGGAACTAACAATCTGCCGGCTGAGCGGATTGTCCAGGTCCCAGGGCCGGCGTGGGGCTGCAGCCCAGCTGTGTCCTAAGGGAGGCTCCTTCCTGCTGGCCGTGGGCCTGGGTGTGGGCCCAGGTGTGGGCCATCTCCTCCCCCTCGACCTTCCCCCACTCTCCCAAGTCTGGAGCTCCTGACTGAGCCTAGTGGGCCTCCTTTCCCTGTCCCCACCTGCTATGGAAGGAGTCTGTGGTTCTTTAGAGCTCAGCGTCCTGTGGAAGGAGCAGAGGTGGGCCTGGCCAGGCATCCCCCTGTTAGCCATGCCCCAGCTTCTGCTGAACACCTCCCTTCTCTGATGGAGAGGTCTGTCCTTTATCCTGGTCCTATCTGCCCTTTGTTTTCTCCAGGAGAGCCCTTTTATGCCTGTCTGAAGCCCGTCCCATGGGCCTTCCTCTGGAGCTCACCTTCCTTGATCCAGCAACTCCCAGTACTCAGTGGTTTCCCAGAGGCTAGGCCTCCCGACAGGCCTTGCGGGATGAGGCCAGGAGTGCTCCCAGAGGCCATGGGGCGGTGTCCTGGAAGGCTGCGTCTGGCAGGGCTGGCCTTGCAGGCCAGTGTGGGGAGAGCCGCCAGCACCCACCACTGTTCCCTACCCAGTCCTGTTGAGCCAGACATCTATTGGGAGCCTGGGGACACAGGAAGGGGCAGGGATCCAAGGTCAGGCAGAGCAAGGAAGCCACAATTCTAATCGGAGGGTTGCCGGTGACATGTTTGCTGTGCCTCCAAAACCAAGCCGTTAGTACCTAGAGAAGCCTGGGCTCGGTGCCCAGAGGGGCCACCAGGAAGGTCCCCCACCTACTATCACCTCCAACTCCGCGGGTCTCCTCCCTACCAGGCTTAGGTCTGGCCTGCCCCAGCAGGTGGTCCCTCTGGGGGCCACCACCAACAACCCCCTCCAGGTTGGGGGCAGGTATAGGAGCTCAAGGCTTTCCCCAGGGAGGGAGGAAAGAGGCGGGGCGGCGGCGAAGGCCCAGGATATAAGGGGCGGAGGCGCGGCTCGCAAGCCCAGCCAGCCCACCATGCACGCCCCCCAGCTGCCCGTGTTCCTCCTGCACGTCTGGTGGGTCCTGCGCCAGGCGGGCGCCGCCACGGTGGCCCCGGTGCCGCTCCGAACGCGGGTACAGCCCTCGTCGCCGTCCCCTCTCGCGTACATGCTGAGCCTCTACCGGGACCCGCTGCCCCGGGCGGACATCATCCGCAGCCTGCAGGCTCAAGGTAGGCTGCGCCGCCCCGCCAAGCAGCCAGGGACCTCGGGACTGCGGAAGGGCGCCGGGGCGAGTTGCGGGCGGGCGGTCCCGAGCTGGGGACGCCGCCGCTGGGGGCGCACCAGGCTGGGAGCGCGCTGCCGGGGTCCGGGTCTGGGATGCTCGGCGTCGGCACTGGCTGGGCGCGCGGGGTCGGCGGGTGGAGGGATTGTGGCATCTGAAAGGGCCCGGGCGGAAACCTTTGCGTCCCGACTCTTGCTTTAGGGTGGTCAGAGAACGGTGCGGGAGGGTGGGAGGCCGACTGGGCCAGGGGACCACGTGGGCTTGTTGAATTACGTAAGCTCCCGTCTCCTCGGCGTCCGATTCCCTGCAATGGGGACACCAGTACCTACCTCCCTTAGAAGACAGTGGTGAGCGCTGGATGACAATTAGCACGAAACCAGACGTAGTAATAAATGGTCGTTATTATTGCTACATACATTTTGCGGATTTCTTTTCTTTTCCCGCGTCAGGGTGAATGTGTGCCGGAGTCTGGCGCCGTGAGAGTCTCAGGCTGACTGCGAGCTTCGAAAGCCAATAGGTGCATGTAACATCAGGGATTAGAGTTCCGAGATCCTGGAGGAGAGATGGGGTGTCGCGAAGTCGGGAACTGAGACAGGCTTGGGAACTCGAGTCCAGGCTGGGAACGGGTCAGCGTCCTGAGTGATTCCGGTTCGGAGCCTAGGTGTGGATGGGGGGGAAGCCCTCAGCGACCATGGTGATTGGGGAGGATCACTCGGAAAGGGCTGGGCGTTCCGGGTGCGACAGGCCGTTGGGTGCTGCACAGATGGAGCACTCCCCCGGGGTCCCCTTGCCCCTTGCAATCCACATCCTGATGCCTGGGGTTCCTGGCCGCCCTGCTCCGGCCTGTGCCTCCCTCGGCCATCTGGGGCCAGACGGCCCTCCCCCACGCTGGGGCGCAATCCACATCCTATAATCTGATCTAATTGGTCACCCGCCAGCCGCTTGTGGTCTGGGGGCGGGGCCTCCTAGCTCCCTGGCCGGCCACATCTGGGGTCAGACAGTTGGTGACCCTCTCCTGAAGGGTCATCTGGGGACCAGACAGACTGTGGACACCCGAGGGGCAAGCTGGCTTGGAAATGACTGGAGTGGTCTCCTCAGTTTTTCTACCAGAAAGCTGCGTGCGGGAGGACGCTGGGCAAACGGGTGGGGGGTTGCCCTTTTTCAGTTCACTTGTCCTTCTGGAGAGTTCCAGAAGGTTTGTGGGGGTTTGACAGCCTGGGAGACTGGGAAATGGAGTCCTGGTCTTCAAAGTCTGCTTCTCAATTTGGATCAGTTTGGGTCCTGTGCACATCCATTGAGTTCTCTAGTTTCCCCTTCTGTAAAGTGGGGGGACTGGCTTTCTGCCTCATTGGTGTGTACACATGGTAAGATATACAGGACCAAATCGACCATTTTACCTCTTTTTAAGCGTACGGTGACATTAAGTACATTCAGTGTTGTGAACTGGCTTTATTTTTTAAAATGCAGCAAGAAGATTCTGCCTGGAAAGACAATGGTGGAGAAGGGACATTCTAAATGCCCCTTTCCCTTGGGTTTATCTATAGGCCGCCCCGGGAAAGAGGGAAGTGGGTGTTGGAAGTCTAACCAAAGTGGCTTTGCATCTGCCTCTGTCCGTGTTAAAACACCCTCAGCTTGGGCCTTCAGTTTTCTTACTCCCAAAAAACAGTAATAGTGATGGTGATGATTGAAAGAGACCAGGCTCTGATGGAGAAGCAGTTAGTGGCACTTATCTTCAGAGCTGGACACCTAGTGTCATCCCCACACTCTCTTTCAGAGCCCCATGTCCTAACTCAGCCTTAGCACCCTGTCTGAGGGAGAGAACCCAAGGGCATGGGCCCAACCACTTTCTTCTTTAGAACTGGACATGGGTCAAGATTTCACGTGGGGTCCATGGGGCCAACTCTGTCCAGTGCCTGGATTGGTTTCAGGGTGTCTGTGAACACCCGTCCTGATACCGATCCCCTGAATCTCATTTATTGTACAGGTGGGTGCATTCTTAGCTTGTATCAGGCATCAGTGAACCCCAAAGGATTAGGCACCCCTATCCTAACAAGAACCAGAGCCAGATCTAAGAGAGCCTATCAGCACTGTTTCCCTGGGAGCCTTTGGCTAGGGATGGGCTCATAGAATCAAAGACTTTTTCTGGGTATGGAGCACTCCATGCACATTGTCCATCCTGGGAACAGATGACTTTGCTCCTTGTCCAGGTCCCTCACTACCTATTCCGACACCTTCATTTCTAACCTTGGCCATCGGCAGTAATAAGAAGGTAGTTGACGCCAGCCAACTTTTGCTGTACTTTGGTTGTGTTGGGTAAACACCGATGCATGTAATCTCAGTAAATCCTAACACTCCGTCACTATCTTCCTTTTACCAAGAGGCCCACAGAAGGAAAGTAATCTGCCCAAGGTTCAACGGTGAGTAGCAGATTTTGAAGCCTCACAGGACGCACCAGAGCCCCTGGTCTTGACCGCTGAGCTGGAATGTCTTCCTCTAAGAGGCCATTTGTGGGTACTTGAGATAAGACTTGACCAGGAGTTGCTGCAGGTCCCACCTAATCCCCGGGAGGCTAGGGGGTGCTGCGGTGGGCCAGGGGGAATGCTGGTCTCCTCCCCACACCTCTGGGTAGAGTTGCTAGCCAGGGGCCGGTTATTGCCCCCTGCAGGTGCTAATGAGGAGGGAAGTGGAAATGAAGCAATGGGCAGCTGGAGGTGGGCTGGGAGAGGCTGCCAGGAGGCCGAAACTTGTCTGCAGGTTGGATTTCTCACAGAAATTCACTTACCATATGACCAAAGATGCTTCAAAAAAAAAAAAAAAAAAGTGGGGGGCACCTGGGTGGCTCATTCGTAAAGCGTCTGCCTTCGGCTCAGGTCATGATCCCAGGGTCCTGGGATCGAGCCCCGCATCAGGCTCCCTGCTCAGTGGGAAGCCTGCTTCTCCCTCTCCCACTCCCCCGGCTTGTGTTCCCTCTCTCGCTGTCTCTCTCTGTCAAATTAATAAATAAAATATTAAAAAAAAAAAAAAGGGAACTGTCAAGTGGTCTGCCCAGAGTGGACTTAAATCAGGGACCATTACCACCCTTGAGATGGATTCACAAAAGAGTTAGTGTTTTTATTCTAAGGGACGATCCCTGACTTTGATTCAGCAACAAGCCTTCAAGCCTCTTTGTTTCCACGTGGGCTCCTGAGAATGCGGGGATGGGTCGGGCACGACCGTTCCCATTGCAAAGAAGAGGAAACCGGGCTTGAAAAAAGTTAAAGGTCACTTTTAGGTGACCTGAAAACCCACAAAAACATGTTATTCCCAGACATCGGACCAAACTAGTCCAGGACTAAAATGAATGGAATGTGCTTTCCCATTCCTTTTCATCCAGTTTGGGTTGAGTTGTCTTGAGGAGGGGGGTGTGGAAGAGGGCCAGGGGCTGTGTGTGTGCTGCGCTGTCTGCCCCAGGTGTGGGAATGCCCCTTGTTGGGGCGGTGTGATAAGCCCCATGCCAGTAGATGAGAAAGCCCCACTGGGTGGCAAACTGCCAGGTCATGCTTAGAAAGCCTGTAGAAACCTGTGCGTCAGGTTGTCAAGAGCTCCTGAAGTTTCTGCCTCCACCCTTAGAAATGGGTGGAGCAGAGAGGGGCCAGTCTTGGGCTTCTGTGCCCCCTGAGCGCCCCAAGCCTCACCTTTCCGTGATATGCGCTCCTGAGCGAGACCACCCTTCCCAGCGAGGAGACGGAATCTGGGAAGGTGACTTGCTCAGGGTCACAGGGTGGGTGGAGGCTCAGGGTGTGGCCAGAGAGCAGGGAGGACTCATCCAGTTTGTACCAGTTGTTCTCTAGCTCTCAATCCTCTTGGAGGGAGCAGCAGAACCGTGATTTGCTGTTTGGGCAGATCCAGGTTCGTTCTTGGCTGTGCCACCTTGTGCGGGTGATTTAACCTCTCTGAGCCGCAGTTGGAATTGGACCAAAGTAGACTCCACATTCCTAGCGCCTAGGGCTGGGGAGAGCATGGAGAGGATTCCTGTCAGGTCAAGGCTCCAGCATGAGCTCCGGTGGTTGTCAGAGCGATGAGGCTGCAGGGGGCCCCCACTCATCCTGCTTCCTTCCCGGTTTTTTCCCCACCCAGATGTGGAGGTGGATGGGCAGAACTGGACCTTTGCTTTTGACTTCTCCTTCCTGAGCCAAGTGGAGGATCTGGTGTGGGCCGAGCTCCGGCTGCAGCTGTCCCGCCCTGTGGACCTGCCCCCCGACGGCCCACTCTCCATCGAGATTCTCCACCAGCTAAAGCCCGATGCGGAGCAGGACCCGGCTGACTGCCACGAGCGTCTTCGGATGGACCTGTTCACCGTCCCTCTGTCCCAGGTTACCTTTTCCTCAGGCAGCATGGTCCTGGAGGTGACCAGGCCACTGTCCAAGTGGCTGAAGCACCCTGGGGAGCTGGAGGAGCAGATGTCCGGTTTGGTCGGAGAGTGTCAGCGGCGGGCTCCCACCCCGCCTGTCACCAGCGTGCTCCTGCTGCTCTACTCCAACCTCTCCCCAGAGCAGAGGCGGCTAGGGGGCTCCACCTTGCTGTGGGAGGCTGAGAGCTCCTGGCGCGCCCGGGAGGGACAGCTGTCCCAGGAGAGGGGCCGGCGGCACCGTCGACATCACTTGCCGGACAGAAGCCAGCTGTGTCGGAAGGTCAAGTTCCAGGTGGATTTCAACCTCATTGGGTGGGGCTCCTGGATCATCTACCCGAAGCAATACAATGCCTATCGCTGCGAGGGCGAGTGTCCTAGCCCTGTGGGGGAGGAGTTCCATCCCACCAACCATGCGTATATCCAGGTGCGGAGCCCTGCTAAGGGGAGGGGAGGCAGGGGGCTGTGGGGGAGAGGAGGCCATATTGCCCAATCAGTGGGGGGACAGGACTCTGGCTTTGCTGGTGAATCTGTGTTCATTCATTCACCATTACTCAGGCACCAGCTGTGTGCCCGCTCCTGTCCTGGGAGATAGTGATAGTCTGTGACACGGTCCCCGGAGGGCCTACCTGCAGTTGCGCCCCCTTGGGTAACCTTGAACACCTTGCTTCCTTAGGCCTCCTTCCTTGCCTTTCATAAAATTAGGGTTGGAAGGTGTAGACCAGAAGGCCTCCGCTTTTCCTCCGCTCTGGCTTGTAGGAAAGGAAGTTCAGAATCTGGTCTCTGGGAATAAACCTGGCTTCGATCCCTACATATTAGCTGTGTGATATTGATCAGGTTGCTTATTCTCTCTGAGCCTGACCGTTCCTGCCTGTGAACGGGGGATGGCAATACTGCGTAGTTCAGAGCAATGTTGTAGGGTTAAATGAGACAAGATGGATACCGTGTGTACCTGCGGACAGGGGACCGGCATGTTGCATGTTGTATTGTCATTTCCAGAAGCCTGTGATTCACTGATGGAAGGAGGGGGCGCGTTTATGGGGCCGTGCTTGGGGTAATCCTGTTCCAGCCACTGTCCTTTTGCTCCCTCAGACGGGAGTTGGACACCGTTTTATAGTAGAGAAAGCCCAAGACTACCACTGTGTGCCACGAATCAGCCTAAGGTCTAGAAAGTGGTGGAGGAGAGCAAAGGGAAAATGAGAGGGAGGGGGAACAGAATAGAGCCTCACATGGGGGCCCTGATATTGGGGTTCAGATGCTCTGGGGAGCGCGTGAGCTGAGCTCCTACAAGGGAAGCACTGGTGGGGCCAGAGCCCTCTAGGACCTTTCCTGGGCAAAGGCCTCAGCCTCTCCTGGGACTTTGCTCCCTGAACCTCCTGCTGCATGATCAAGGGGACCCCCAGAGACCCAGAGAGTCCCAGTAGCAGCTCTGACACTGATCCAAAAAGACCTTGCTGGGCCGCAGGGACGGGGCGCGGTTCCAGAGTGCCAAGGAATCGTTACCTTTTCTCCCGTTGACTCTCCTTGCCCTTCTCTGGGCGACAAAGCAAATCCCACAAGAATTTCTGCATGACTCTCTTCTGCTTCATGTTTCTGGAACTAAACCAGGAGTTTCTTGGAATTGGTATGCACTCGAGGCTAGAACAGGAGGACATGTCCGTTTGCTCCTGCTCTACCCAGATACAGCTTTTAGAATCTTCTGTTTAGCTCTTCTTTTTTTTTTTTTTTTTAACAGCCTGTAAAGTTACTTTACATGTAGAGAGTTGTGGATGCGTTGGCAGGCTGATTCCCTTTATGAGAACCAGCTTCTTCAGCTTTTGTACCAGAAACGGATTTTAACTGACTTTTTTCTCCCCCAGAGTCTACTGAAACGATACCAGCCCCACCGAGTCCCTTCCACCTGCTGTGCCCCAGTGAAGACCAAGCCACTGAGCATGCTCTATGTGGACAACGGCAGGGTCCTCCTGGACCATCACAGAGACATGATTGTGGAAGAATGTGGGTGCCTTTGACGAGATCCTGGTGGGGCCGGATTTGCCTGTACCCTGGGACGTTGGGAAGGTCCTAGAAGACACGAGAACCATCTAATGCAATGAGGAGACACAGAGGGGGAAAGGTTGTTCTGTGTGCTAGACCGAGGAGGAAGGGCTGCCCCCTCGATAAAGGAAGGCTCTAGGAAATGTGCCTCATACGGAGGCTGCTGTCAGGAGATGGCAGGCTGGTTGGCTGTTCTTCCTGAAGAGATGGTGGTGACCAGAAGCACTAGGGCAAGGGTTCTTTACTTGACTTCTTAACCTATGAATCCCCAGAAATGATAGGCAAAAGGTGGGGCATGTGTGCATTCATCTTTGAGGTGGGACAGGTTACCGATGACTTTTATGTATTCTCAGAAGGGGTCTTGGACCAGCCCTGCCCCCGCCCCCCCGCCCCAGCAAGGTGAACTTCACTGTGTTAAATGAAAAACAGTTTCTCTCATTGTCTCTGGCTGGTTTGGGGTAGCCCCGCCCCCCCAGGCTGGCTGGTGGCGATGTGCTGGCCTTGTCCAGAGGCTCCCCGGAGTGGGTCTCTGCTAATGATGTGCACAGACACTACAACCATTGTGAAGTCCTCCCAGGCCAGCTGGTGCCTTTGAAGGGAGAGGCAGGAACTCCCCCAGAGAGCTGGCCACAGTGCACTCCAGGAGTGGAGCCCTCGGGCACTCCCCCAACCCCCCCAACCTCCCCTACCCCCCCGTCAGCCTGCTTGGCAGACACTGTCCGAGTCTATTAAAGTTGGTGACAGTTCTCCTTGGTCTCTCATTGTGTGCTGTTAATGAGGCCCCGAGCTTCCCATCCAACAGGGGTGAGGGCGGCCTAGGACTTGGGTTATGGTCACAGCTGAGCCACTGAGAGGCTGTGTGGCCTCAGGTAATTCCTTGCTCAGCCTCCTTCTGTAAGGTGTGAGTAGGAGGATCCTGTTGGCCACCTGTAACCTTACCAGCAGGCCTGACATCATGGACTGTCCTCTGGGCCTTATCCCTGTCTTCCTCTACAGCTTACGAAGTCTGCTGAGCCCCGGGGCCTGCTGTACCCCTCTCTCGAAACTTTATCAGCCCTTCTGTTGCTCAGGGCTTGAAGTCTGGCTTCATTTCGGGTTCCACGTAGCCGCCCAGTAGAAGGAACCCCAGCTTTTTTGTGGGAAACTCTGCATCACAGCACCCGAGCACGGCTTTGCCTTTTGGACAAAAAGACCCCAAAGGCAGCAATCCTGGTTTGCTTTTAGCTGACCTCATAAAGCGTTGCCGGAACAGGGGCCGATTCTGTTTGGCAGCAGGGAGGAGGAGGGCATTCTAGTGGGATTGCGGGGTCTACGGTCTTTCTACCCCTGCTCCCCACCAAGAAGCCGGTCAGTTTGTGCTGCATCTACGCAGAGGAAAGGATGCATGAAGTGCTAGCAGAAGGCTTAGAAAAATGATCCCATCATGTGGAAACCTGTCCTGACGTGAGATGTGACTCGACTGTAGTGACAGTTGAATCAAGTTAGCAATTCTGGCCTAGGCCAAGGTTGAAGCTAGAGCCAGGTCCGGGCTTGAGAAACCTCAGTGCCCTGATTTGGCAACCAAGCCATTCTGGCCTCTGGCTGCTCCTTTCCTGGGGTGGAAACAGAACTGCCCTCGCCATGATCCCAAATCACAATGGGATTCTGCCCGCTGACTCCATTCAGAAAAGAGCAGAGCTGGGGAGCCCCTGTGAGGCCAGCTTTTTATCCCACCCAGAGGCCCAGGGCCTGACCACACAGCTAGGAGGCACTGGGTCAAGACCGCAGCTCTGGTCTTGGGAGCCCCAGGGCCCTATCCTTGACAGTAGCCGGAGGTTTTTGCTCCCCTACTTTGGGGTCAAGGCCTTTGGAACCGAACATCTGGACCCAATTCCACTACCACACTGAAGTTCTGGCAAGTGAAAATCCCACGCTGGGGCTTTCAAGCATCTTGCATACTAAACAGGTATCCAACATTCCTTCTCTGGCGACGGCCAGGAAAGTGCAAGTTGAAGCTGCTTGTGGCTGCGGCTCCCTGGGAAGGTTTACTGGCTCAGAGCAAACCTCGAAGACAAGGCCCTACCCCTCCTCACAGGAGGCAGGCACGAAGGGGCAGAGCTTGCTTCTGCTGAGCCCTGCTGAGCGCCCCGCAATCCCAGTGCCCTCCTGTCAGCCGTGGGTCGTCCTGCCACCGGGCCAGAGGCCTTTGGGACCAAGCCTAGGAGTATAGCCTTGAGCCCTGCACTCCATGTGGAGGAAATACCGCCCCCCAAGAACAGAGGCCTGCCCTAACCTGGGGGCCACACGGGGCTCTCAGAATGGTTACTTCAATGTGCTCTCAAGGCAAAGGTCTCCTGTACTCAGAGCCGTGCCAGGCCAGTAGCTGAGTGGGGACAAGTGGATGTCTTACTGTCCCGGGTTGGAGCAGGAGGTGGGCCTGGCGGCACATATGAGTGAATAGAGATTGGAAGGAGAGAAGTGGAAATGTGGGCTGCGTGGGAGTCGGTTGTGACTCCCACTGGGACTGTTCGCCGCCGTCTTGTCTCCCCTTCTCCCCCCATCCTAAGTCGCCTTGGAAGGTGGCATCCCACCTACCTTGATGTAGGGGAAAGGCCATATGAAGTGCTAGTGGGAGGGTTTGGACCTGTCTTACCCCCAATTCCTTCCAGAGGTCCCAGGCTGGGTGGTTGGCTGTAGCCAGCTCCACCCCTGAAGTTGCTCACTCCCGAGGGACAGGAGGCCCAGCTGGCCGACCTCGGGTCACCCCACCAACTGGGCTGTGCTCCAGCCCTTTCCCGAACTCCTCCTGTGCCGGCCCGAGGCTAAACACCTTCCATGAGCCTCACAGCCACCTAGGGGCAGGTAGTTCTTAACCTTGACCTACCTGAGCGAATCCTGGCAGGAGGAAGGCCTCCAAGCAGCTCGGCTGGGCTTCAAGTCTGGCTCACTCCGAAACCTCAGAATCAAACTTCGCCACTGTCCGATCAGGAAAACATTTCCTCGGGTCCACTTTGACTCCACGGACCTCTGTTCACCTCTCTGACAAGACAGAATTCTCGCTCGCGGTGGTAATATGTGAGACTCACTGGATTAATAATAGCAAGGACTTGGATGCCCCCGCAGTACAGCCTAGTTTGGGACCTCAGAGGGGATGTGTGTCTGGCAGGTGCCCCTGGAGACACATGCCGCTGTCTGGGCCTCTGTGACACTGGTCCATGCCAGGGGCCTCCTGGCACGTCTAGCCTCCTGCATGCACCCATTCACCACCAGACTTGAGGGAAGGGACAAAGCATCTCTGGGCCGGCTGGACAATGTCGGTTCTCCACCAAGGTTGAGAACCGCCCCACGAGATGGCTGACCACCCCTTCCCCTGCCCATCTACCTCACCAGTAGATATCCCCCCAGCCGCCCGTATGAAATCAACAGGGTTCCACCCAAAATTTAAGACAATCAAAACACAAGTTGATATTCAAGATCTTTATTGATTTAACTGTAACAGCAACCATTGGTGAGAATTTAATTTTTTCCCTAATTTCCAAACACCTGCTGGTTTAGGACAGTTACAAAAACCAAAACCAAAACCAAAACCAACAAGAGTGATCACAGGCTCACAGAGGACTGCCTCGAGACCGCATGGCATCCTCTGCTCCCCATCCATGACGGTGAAATGGACGGGAGGGATGGCGGACAACCACGTCAAAGGGCATGAAGGGAAGACCAAGAAGTACTGGCAGTCTCCACTTTTCCGTTCAGTGGTTGGAACTGGGCCACTGGTGGCACCAAGACAGGAAAGAGCATTTGTTTTATACAGAAAATACCTTATTAAAGATGCATAAAATGGACCCCTGGATATGTGAGTGTCCTCAGGGCTCTCCAAGATGCCTCCTTTGAGGCTCGCCCCTGGGGTACCCAGGTGGGAAGAGGTGGGCTGTGTTCAGGGGAGGGAAAGGCACTGGCTCACAGTACTCAGTGATTTGGACCCGGCCACCAGGAGCAAGATGGCTTACTTGGAGCACCGGTCCTTACTTAGCTCGTGTTCCTCCCCAACCCTCCTGGTTTCAAGTAAAAATTACCCTTGGCCTGGACTTGGTCTTTTGTTTGTTTTTAAAGATTAAGATGGAGAGGACGGGGCTACACCAGGGGCAAGACTGGCTGTTCTGTGCTATATTCATTGAACTCTCTGAGTTAGAAGTGTCCAGGAATTTGGGGGGTAAGCACCGGCAAGAGCCCCCTCTGGAAATTTCGGCACGGCCACATGATGATCAAACACTGCAGCATCTGTCAGTGCCCCACTCTCACAAAGGTGGCAAAAAATTTAATACCCCAGGAAATGCTTTTCATTTCCCCCTGGCCATCCATACTGCATGGCTGGCTGGCCGGGGCTGCAGGCAGAGGTTAAGAGAAGAGAAATCACAGGCCCTCTGAACAGGAACTTGAGACCTCTTCAATCTAGTTTTGCCACAAGGTATTCATTTCTAGGACCAGCCCAGAGAAAGAGATTTGAATTCCGGGGGTGGGAAAGGTGACATGAATGAATGCTTGAAAAAATCAGTTTGCATCCCTCTCCTTCAAGCCTTTCCTAAGAAATTCCTGAGCTGGCCTCAAGGAAACCTCAGTGCTGAGCTGGAAAATCCTTACTAGAACAGGAAATGCCCCTGGGGTGGAAGCATGCAAAAGAATTGTGACCCGGTTGCTTCAAGATCTGATTTCATCCTTTATTAAAAGCTGAGAGGTAAGGACACAGGGATGGGGGTGTGTGGTTAACCACACCCCTTTCGAAGTCCGGACAAAAAACTGCCCAGCCAAAGAAACCATGCTTCTTTAAAATGATTACCCGTGCCCAGATGCCATGGGTGGGTAAGTGATTGGGTTTCGCAGATTAATACACAGCTGCTATTCTAAGTCCAGAGACATGCCAAGACAGGCAAGCTCTGGCCCAGATGCAGAGGCAGCAGACTGACCACCACTCTGCAGAACTCAAAGGGCCCAGGGCCCTGGCTTTAAGCAGCCAAGATGCTTGACATGCCATCGAATATCCAAGAAGCAGAGAATGAATAAAAAGTCCGTTTCTGGGATCCTGCTCCAGCACTATCAGCTGCCTTGACTGCATGCAGGCACACAGCGTGTGCAGCTAAACAAAAGGCTTTGGGGTGAAACCTGCACAGGCAGTAGGCTGTGTGCTACTGCAGACGTCCGAACCCAGGAGGTCAGACGGTCAGACGGTCCCAAAGAGCTGGGAGCATAAACAACAACAAAAAACAAAAGACCCATCTATTTTGACTCTGCCTCAAAATCAGAAGGAAAAAGGCAATTCATGGAAAAGTGGTGTGAAGGAGTCCCTACTTGTGGAGGGAAGTGCCTTGTTCTCCAGGCTGCCTCAGCAGCAATGCTTCTTGGTCAAGTTCACGCTTAACCAAGCAGTGCTACAGAGAAGAAAACACCGGGAAGAGGCAGAACATAAAGCCAGACAGGACTGTGTGTCTGGAAGCTATCTCAAGTCTCTAAAACGTGGTTCAGCACGGGCGCCAGACACCCGGCAGACGTTCCCTAAAACTTAGTGTTCAACTGACTGGGGTCATCTACGTTTCTTCCATGGGTGAAGCGCGGGCCAGTTCTCTTTAAGAACACGTATCCATCAGGAAGCCCAGGCCGAGGTGGGCACCCAGTTAAGACACACACTGGACTTAGAGGTGCGATGAAGCACCAGCAGACATTTCTAATTCCCAGATGTTACCTACTGAATTGCAGAAGTAGCTTCCTGGGGGAGAGAGCCGACCTGAACGTGTTTTGGCTGGTATGGCTGCAGGGAGCAGGTGCCAACCTCGACTCGGCCAGGGGCGTGGCTCACAGCTGCAATCGACTTTCCTCTGAATCTCAACCCGTGAAGCTTTTATTCGGTCGCTAACCCAACACCTCGTTCACATACCCTCCTTTGGCTTAACAACCCTGACTCCAATGGAGTCTGCTTTAGTGGCTCAGTTAGAAGGATCCGGTTCCCTTTGTCAGTTCCTGGCCCAGGGAGAGGCAAAGATGGGGTGCTGGCCCAAGGCATCCTTGCCCTGCTGGTAGCCAGGCAAACGCAGAACTCTTTTTATTCTCTTAGGAATTGTCATTTCTTGCCACCGCTCTCCAAACCTGCAGGTGGCTTTGGGGAAACAGAGAGCGTCTGTCTTCTATTCAGTTTGGACATGGCAGTAGCAAGCTATCTCTCTGTGGTATCTAGTTTTACCTTCCCCCCGTTGGATTGCCTGTATCCTCTGTTGGGAGTGAGGTGGTTTTAAGATAGAGCCCCCACATTCTCAGATACTGCACCACTGTCGGCCAGGCGTAGGATCTTGCTTCTAAGGGCCACAGGACCGTCATGAAAGGCACTGCAGACTCTTCCTTGCCCTTCTCCCTGGGGTCCCCTGCTCAGGGGTAGCCTGCTGCTCTGGTGCGAGGACTCTCATGCTGCTCTACACAGGTACCCGTACGGAGAGATCGAAGGCATCCTGCCAACAGCCACAAAGAACGCACGCAGAAGGGGATTCTCCAGCCCCAGTGAGATGACTGCAGACCCTGCCAACATCTGGGTGGCCACTCCCGGTGACCCTGTGCCAGGGTCATCATGCTAAGCTGCTTCCCATTCCTAACCTCCAGAAGCTGACAGAAAACGTTTGCCTTTCGAGATTTAAAGTTTGGGGGTAATCTGTTACACAGCAATAGAAAACAAATACAGGCGAACGACAAACTCTGGCCTTGACAGCCCAATACCAAGAAGCCAGCTGCAAGACAGTGTGCTCTGGAGAACGTCAGCTATTTAAACAGAGTACAAAGACGTGGTGATCTCAGCAAACTACATGGTAAAGACAGACCAAGACAATGCATGTCTCCTGCTGGAGTTTTGAGGAACGAGGTCATTTCTCACTGTGATGGACTGTCCTCAGGGGTACAGAAACATGGTCTCGTCACAAAAAGAATAAATGATCACTAAGATTTTAAGAACCATCTCACTCAGATGGTCCCCAAAGGGTTCTCCTTCCCCAAGAGAAAGCCAGGGGAGATTACTCATTCTTCTGGATCTGGCTCGCCCTGAAAAAAAAATCACTCCATGAGGCATGGTACCAAGGTGTCATCTGTCACAAGCTCATCTGCTGCCTTGTGAAACTATCTTTAAAATGCAGATTTGTGGAGGTCAAAGTATGTCCCACAGCAGTGGCCTCCAGGAAAGGACACCAACCAGTAAGGAGGTCCTTGCAGAGAAGGCTGAAGGAGTGGGCTGCTGCTCTATACAGCTGACATTCCCTCAAAAACTAGAAAGATGGCCTCCGATTAGGGAGCCGTGTGCAGAGATTCCCCAAGATGACAGAAGAGGGGGAAACGGCACCTTGACATTACCGAAGCTGGCATGTTTCAAATCCACTCCCTGCTGCTCAGCGAGGCCACCAGATTTTCATGTGTGGCAAGAAAGATCGAGAAGGAGCATTTTCTGCTCACTGCCCGACTAGCTGGAGTTGGAGCTGGGTTCCGCAGAATGCCAAAGCCAGCTACGAAGGACGAGAAGCTTCATTCTCAAAGAATCGAGTTCCCAGCGGACTATGGGGTCCTGAGCAAGCTTCTCATGCAAATGATGGTGCAACTGAAGGTTTCCCGAGAGTATGGAAAGTGAAATTTGGGAGTTTAATTACAATCAGAACAGGGATACATGAAAGCAACAAGAAAATACTTTTTTTGATCATCAATTTTTGAGACTGAAAACATCCCCCAAATTTTGGAGATCCAGCTTATTCCTGAGAAACATCAACCATCACAAAAGGGTCACTCTGAACTACTCACATTTTGTAGCAGAAAACAGAACACAGTTCCCTGGACAGCCTTCCTTTCTTCTGTCTAAAACGTGTTCATAAACAGGGTCTTTTCATAGTTCAAAAGAAAAACAAACAGCTCGCTTTCTTAGTTGGTTGACCTGTTACTATCATCCCGGGATGTTGTCTCTCCACAAGAGGGTTCAGGGCACCGAATGCAACCAGAAATTGCCAGAACACCAGCGGCTACTTTACTTGTCGTTCCAGGACAGAGGTGTTAGTCTTTCTACAGGGGTGGGGCGTGTCACTCTCCCGAGATTACTGTACCAGTCAACAGTTGGGAGGGTGGTGGTGGGGACATGAAAAAGCAAAGGGGAAGGGAAAAGAATGAGGTTCTGGTGAACAAGCCACGTCAAGGCAGAATGGTCCAGTTTGACACACCACCCGCTACAAACTGCAAACATGCACACCCAAAACTAGAGGGAGAAGCAAAGAGCTCATCAGGGACTCGGGGGGGACAAAGGATGGTGACATGGAACAGCAGACTCGCCCGCGGACATTTCTCACCTTCCTAACACCGAAGATGTGTAATTAAAAAGTTGCTGTTCAAAATCGTATTGAAAACATATCTAAAAATAGGTCTGTAGTCATCTTAAAAATAAAAGATCACTCCTCAGATAAGAGGAGTGAGATATTATCAGATACCAACGCTTGAGGTATCTTTGATGTGTACTTGAAAAATGGCCTGGCAGAGAGAGGTGGGAGGGAGGGACAGACAGAGGCAGGGAGAGGAGAGGAACGACTCTGAGGACGACGGGGAAGGCGAGAGAACGGGGAGAACCCACTTTCGAGCCGGTGCTTATCCATCCCAGCAGTCTCGGCAGGTCCACAAAGGAAAAAAGTTTGGCTCTCTTCGAAGAGCATTCTGAAAGTCATCTTTTAAACTCAAAATATAAGACCTTGCGGTCAGAGACAGCGAGTATCTCGAAGCTCAGGGGACGAGGAAGCAAGGACTGCCGAGGCCGAGTAACCACCCGGTTCAGCACGCTCCCCAGGTCATTCTGCAGGGTCACCCAGTAGAACGCTATGACCAGGCCCCCCCCAGAAGTGCCTGTCGCTTGGACAGGCCTGTTGCAGGAGCGGCAGAATCACCTGGGGGGCTCAGATACAAAGGGACAGCGGGCAGTGGCACGCTAGCAGGGAGGGAGGAGAGAAGAGCCCCGCTGCTTCCTGAGGACTCCCCCCTCAGGTGGGGCCCACACTTTTCTGCAGAGATGTGCTAAGTGAAGGATCAGAAAGCGGCACTAAACATTAAAGACAGAAGACATTCGTGCCGGAGGAAGGAGGGGAAGCAGGCCGAAGCGGGTCTCAGAAAGCATGGCAGGGTGATGCCAGCAGAGCTGTACAAACCACACTCTGACCCGAAGGACAACCGTCTCAACGGACGAGGAGAGTGGCTCTCTCCATTCTCACCCCCTCTGACGGCTGTGAAGACCTGAGACCCAGACTCCTGCAGCTCTGAACCACAGAGGGGAGACAGGGAGGGCACGCGGGGGGTCAGGACGTGGACAGTGCCAAACCCACCATACCCGTGTCACTTCCCCAGACTTCCCAGCCAAGCAATTGTGGGCAGGTTGATATCTGATTTGGGATTTTAAAAAATGGGGGGTGGGGTGGAGGGAGTACGGGGAGGCTAGGTTTTCTCAACTGTCTTTGTCAAATGACTATGGAAGCCAGAGTTTAACTGTTTTCCTCTGTGGGCTGCTTAGGTCTACGGAAATATGCCAAGGACCTTGGATGGAATCTGTGTAACTGGGAAGGGGGGACAGGAAAGAGGGAGAGGAAACGGTCAGATGAAGCTCATCTGCGCATCATTTGGCACCCAGAGCAAGGAAGAGGAGGACTTGGGGGCTGCAATGGGACTGCTGGCTGCCCCTTCTGTCCGTTCATTGTTGATCCGATGGGCCCAATCCAGTGCGCCCGGCCTCGGCGCCGCTGCTCTCCTGCCGTTCCTGCAGGCGGTCAGATGTCCATCTCAAACTGAGCATCATCCCCTATGAAGAATCAAGACACAGTTTAGAACAAAAGGCAAGGCCAAGCAGCTCTGTCATTCCTCCGCTGGAGGGTCAAAAACGGATCCAAACTCTCCCATTCCCTGCTGCCTTAGAACAATTATGTGTTTGCTTTGGCTCGTCCTTTTAATGTGGAAAAAAGAATGGCACTCAACCCACAAGGAGTAGGATCTGGGAAAGAAGATCCAAGTGAAAACCCGCCCAGCATCCCTCTGGCTGCAGGCGACCCCAGTGGGACGCCTGCATCTATCATGCCAGCAAACTCTTCTGGAGGCTCTCAACTTCAGCCCTGCTCTCAATCAATACTTTGTCCATGCAAAGCTCATTTGGAATTTGAGAAGGCAGAATGATGGCTCCTGCACAGAGGTCGGGGGGTACGACCCGAGGCATACCTTGGGAGCTGGCCACTTCCACTGAAACAGAGTGGCTCATTACTCAGTGTGTGAGAGAGAGAGAGAGAGAGAGAGTGAGTGAGTGAGTGTGTGTGTGTGTGTGTGTGTGTGTATCATAGGCAGTCCTGGAAAATGGGGAAACAAACCCTATTTCCCCCTGCACCACAAAAAGGACATTCTTCTTTTAAGAAAGAGGTCTATTTCTGAAGGGCAATGGAAATGAGGCCTGTTCAGTTCTGTTCTGTGTGTTACTCCCAGTTCAGTACAGCCCAGGCTGGAAAGGACTTGAGGGCTGGTTCAAGGACTAATCTAAGAATTTCCTATGCCCTGAGTTTGGATTTCTCCCTATTCCCAGATTAGATTAACCTAAGATTTAGAACCTAGGGTTTCCAGAACATTTCAGTAAACCTTGGTGATGGGAGCTGACGGGAACCTTAGAGACCTACACATGAATGTTGGTTATAACTGAGGAATCAATTTTCAACCTGTCAACGTTTCGACTGACACTGCAATTCCCAGGGCTACCCACTCGGCCCCCCAAACACTTACCAACTGCATGCTTCCTGTCATGATTGTTCAAGTTATTCAAATTGTTTACTTCTACTTTGGAGTCTTCGATTAAGGTGCCAGGGCTGGTGACCCCTGGGATATTGGGCAGATGGCAGGGCGGGGTCTGAGCCATGGGAGAATTGCGACGATCCAACAGAAACTTTCGATCATAAATGATTCGGGTTCCTGGAAAACAGGGTTCAAGAGTCTGAAACAAATTAAGGGGCTTTCAATCTACAATTATTACCCAGGAATTTATTTTAAATTCCATCAAAACCTAACCCTTGAGGGTTCACAGTCCAAACAAAAAGGATAAGTTCTACCCTCCCCGCCTGGGCCAGGCCCCTCTGCTGGAGGAGTGCCTTTTCCTCCTCTTTCACTCCAGCTTTAAGGCTCAGCTCCAACATCACTTCCTTTACAGAACACCTTAAAAAAAATTCTTTCCCCCGTCCTATTCCATACACATCGCCTATTCTAGGTCCCATTTCATCGCTTTGCTTCTCTAAAGCCTGTGACTTCCTTATGCCACAGCTATGTCTCAGTTCTATGTGACCTTGGTTCAACCATTTAGAAAGTTTTATTTTTTATTATTTTTTTAAGATTTTATTTATTTATTTGACAGTGAGAGACAAAGAACACAAGCAGGGGGAGTGGGAGAGGGAGAAGCAGGCTTCCACTGAGCAGGGAACCGGGTGCACAGGACCCCGGGATCATGATCTGAGCCAAAGGCAGAAGCTTAACAACTGAGCCACCCAGGGGCCCCCATTTATAAAATCTTATTATTTATTTATTTATTTTAAGATTTTATTTAGAGTTAGAGAAGAGTACAAGCAGGGCAAAGGAGCAGAGGGAGAGGGAGAAGCAGAGCCGGATGTGGGGCTCCATCCTGGGACTCCAGGACCATGACTTGAGCCGAAAGCAGATGCCCACTGACTGAACCACCCAGGAGCTCCTAGAAAGTCTTAAATAAAGTAATAAACACGTGAAAAAAAGGCACCAAATAGATTAGATTGCTGCCTTTAAGTTGAAGGCTTTCCAAAGGCACTGAGACAAACATCCTTCCCAGACAGAGCTGTGGTAAAAGCTGGACCCTTCTCTATTTTATGAAACAATCTGCATGCCAGTAAGTGCTACCGGAGTGTTTTACAACAATCCTTCTAAATTTTTTTTTTTTTTTTAAGATTTTATTTATTTATTTGACAGAGAGAAATCACAAGTAGACGGAGAGGCAGACAGAGAGAGAGAGGAAGGGAAGCAGGCTCCCTGCTGAGCAGAGAGCCCGATGCGGGACTCGATCCCAGGACCCTGAGATCATGACCCGAGCCGAAGGCAGCGGCTTAACCCACTGAGCCACCCAGGCGCCCTACAACAATCCTTCTGAAGAGGGCATCTGACCTGATGAATAGTTAAGAAGACCTACTACTGCTGCCCCTTCTGTTGTCCCAAAGTGACTTAATGGAACTCACCGAGCAAACCAGTGTCCACACCAGAACCAAGCTCCTGGGGTGCGGACTCCCAGCCCAAGCCTCTCTACACTCTGTCTCCGTGCCCGGAGTGGGAGCACAGTGTTGGAAGTGAAAGAGTCGGACGGTAACCACCATTAACACACAAACACCGGGGTGAGTGGCACATGGGCCGCCCCAAGGGCCCCCAAGCGCTATTTCTCAAGAGGGACACAGCAGGATGGCCACGACCTTACTGCCCTCTTGGGAGGGCGACAGACACCGGTAGAGGTGGCTTCTGTTTTTCGATTTCTAAGTTTACCAAGGCTTGAGTGCTCAGGTGTTTTAGAAACTAGGTAATCCATTCATTTTTGCCCCCACAACAGAACTAACACAGTTTTAAAATATTACACGAGCAGGCAGGTCCTATAATCTAAGTGCATTTCAGAATAATAAAGGGGGCCTCGCTGGTAGTAAAAGGAGATGCTGGAGGATCATCTCTGAAGGACAGCATGGCACAAACCAGGTCAACAGCTCTAATCCCTGTTGCCCGCCGGCTCTTTCATTCCAAAGCCTAACCGAGATAGGGAAAGGCTGAAAACTTCAGAGAGGGAGTCTCTGAGTCCTAGAGTGGGCTACAATTATCTTCCTATGTTTACTATTAGAATAATTGAGAGGCAAAGGCCCATAGCCCATTTACGACAGGACTCACACCGTAAACCTAACCTTAGCAAAGCACCTGGCATGCCTCCCTCCAACCCCTGGAGAATACCTAGAAAAGCTGGAAATCATTCCTCCCCAGCTGAAAGAAGACACAAGTCTTAGGTCCTGTGTCCAAATACAATTTTAGGACAAGGAACGTAAAAAAATCTATCTTCACCTTCTTTGCTCTGAAAAATAAGAACTACAGTAATAACTTAAAAAGGCATCTGGAAATGAGGAGGAGTGAGTCATTCTGGATAGCAGAAAACAGTTCAACTTTCCAAAAGTGAGTAACATGAATTATTTTGGGTGGAAATTTTTCTAGTACAGATTTAAAACTTTTTACCACCTTCAACAGGAAACAACCAGACCCTTGCTTGATGAACTGCAGTCACTATTCTGAAGATCACTTCATGAACTGTGCTGTGGCGACTCTGGGAGCCTACAATATTTCCCCTCCACTGCACAGTATTTGAACAGCCTGCACATGCCCCTTTCCTCATTGTTACCTCCCTCATGGTTAGGCTTAAGAACTCCCCTCTTTTCCCAAGTCTCAGGCAGCTCGGGCTGCCACAGCAAAATACCACAGTTTCAACAGAAATCTATTTTCTCAGCTCGAGAAGCCCAAGACTGAGATGCCAGCATGGTCTGTTTCCGCCGAAAGTTCTTTTCAATGTGGCCTTAGATGGGGCAGAGTGGGGAGCGAGCTCCCTAGTGCTTCTTCTTCTAGGGGCATGAATCCATCATGAGGGCCTCATGACCTCATCTAAACCTAATTATATCCCAAGACCCCAGCTGCAAAGATCATCACATTGGGGGTCAGGGCTCCAACTTATGAACTTGGGGAAGGGTGGGGGCACACACAATTCACCCGTCCTAACCTGATGCTTCTATCCTTGTTGGGACTTTGTAATCAGCGGTAACCTTATTCGGACACTATGTAAAATGAAGAGCAAATGGGCTGCGGGGCCTGATGGCTTTCCAGTGAAGAAAGGAAAAGAGCTTTCGTGGATGGACTTTGCATATTTGCTGTATCACCTCCACTTCTATTCGTCACTAGGTTTCAAAAGAGTGAGGTTTCATTGTCAGATGTTCTTAAACTAACAATCAGCTTGCAAGTCAGAACAAGATTATTCTTACTTCTGCAGTATGCCAAGCCTGGAACTCCTGGGAAAAGACAGTGAAAAACACAACACAGGGTAAAAGCAAGCTTTCTATTTCTAAATTATATATTAGCAACAGCATATGCATTAAAGAACTGTAATTGTACCAACTAGGAAATAAGCAGTAGAGGGTCTACCTAAATGTGTGAGGTCTAAAGGAAATTTTGGAGAACTTCTTTGTCTTTGCAGAGGTGATAAAATCCATTTTTTACAGCTTTATTGAGACGTAATTCACATATAGTTCAAAGTGTGTAATTTAGTAGTTTTTAGTAGATTCACAGAATTGTGCAACCATCGCCACAATCAACTTTAGAACATGGCAACCATCCTCTAAAAGATAACCCATACACATTGAGCAGTCCCTCTCCAACCCAGAAGCCCCAGAAAACCACTGTTTTCTGTCTCTACAGATTTGCCTATTCTGGGCATTTCATATAAATGGAATCTTACAATATGTGATCTTTTGTGACTGCTTCTTACACTTGCATATGTTTTCAAGGTTAGTCTATTTTTAGTATCTTTCAGTGCTTTCTTTCTTTCTATTGTCAAATATTCCATTACATGTATATGTCACATTTTATCAAGTAATCAGTTGATGGGCATCTGGGTTATTTCCACTCTGAGTAATGCTGCTATAAACATTCATGTACCTGTCTTTGTGTGGACATATGTTTTCCTTTCTCTTGGGTAAGAGCAGAATTGCTAGATCATATGATTAACTCTGTGTTTAATCTTTTGAGCAACCACCAGACTGTTTTCTAAGGCGGCCGCACCATTTTACATTCCCACCAGCAGTATGTGAGGGTTCCAATGTATACACATGGCAGCCGACACTTTCTATATTTTTTTATTGTAGCTATCTTATGAGTATGAAGTGGTATCTCACTGTGGTTTGATTTTTAAGTTTTTATTTAAATTTCAGCTAACACAAAGTATAGTATTAGTTTCAGGTGTACAATATAGTGAGTCAACACTTCTATACAACACCTGGTGCTTATCACAATAGGTGCACTTCTTAATCCCCATGACCTATTTCAGCCCTCCCCCGACCCACCTCCCCTCTGGTAACCATCAGTTTGTTCTCTATAATTAAGAGTCTGTTTCTCAGTTTGCCTCTCTCCTTTTTCCCCCTGTGCTCATTTGTTTTGTTTCTTAAATTTCACTGTGGTTTGATTTTAATCTGCATTTCCCTGACGGGTAATGGTGTTGAACATCTTTTCATATGCCTATTGGTCATTGCAATAGACATCTTCTTTGGAAAAATGTCTATTCAGATCCTCTGCCTGCTTTTTAGTGGGTTACCTTTTTACTACTGAGTTTTAAGAGTTCTTTATATTTATGAATACATGTCCCTTATTCATATATGATTTACAAATATTTTCCCCTATTCTGTGAGGGTTTTTTTTTTTTGTATTCTTTGAAGCATAAAAGTTTTTAATTTTGACAAAGCCCAATTTATGTCTTTTTCTTTTGTTGCTTATGCTTTTGGCACCATACTCAAACTATTTACTAACCAAGGTCATAAAGATTTGTGCCTATGTTGTTTTCTAAAGATTTTATAGGTTTTACGCTCTTACATTTAGGTTTTCGAGCCATGGGACCCAACTTCAGTTTTTGTGGGTGGATATCCGGTTGTACCAGTTTCATTTGTTGGAAAGACTGTTCTTCCCCCATT
This sequence comes from Mustela erminea, assembly GCF_009829155.1. Lineage (NCBI taxonomy): Eukaryota > Metazoa > Chordata > Mammalia > Carnivora > Mustelidae > Mustela > Mustela erminea. Next base: position 36,773,251 of record NC_045627.1, on the reverse strand, counting down.
TACTTGTCTTGGCAGCCTTGTCAAAGATCAAGTGGCCATAACTGTATGGGTTTTTTTCTGGACTCTCACTTATCTATGTTTATCCTTTTTTTTTTTTTAAATATTTTATATGACAGACAGAGATCACAAGTAGGTGGAGAGGCAGGCAGAGAAAGAGGAGGAAGCAGGCTCCCTGCTGAGCAGAGAGCCCGATGCGGGGCTTGATCCCAGGGTCCTGGGATCATGACCCGAGCTGAAGGCAGAGGCTTTAACCCACTGAGCCACCCAGGTGCCCCATCTATGTTTATCCTTACAGCAGTACCAAACTGGCTTGATTTGTAACAATTATTGAAATTGGGCTATTTTGGGTCTCTTAAAATTCCTTATCAACTTTGGGACCAGCTTGTCAACTTATGCAAAGAAGCCAGCTGGGATTTTGATGGGATTGTGTTGACTGTGTAGATCTGGGAAATAGTCATCAACACCATCTTCCAATCCACACATGGAGAACGCCTTCCATCTATTTAGGTCTTCTCTGATTGCTTTTAACGATGTTTTGTAGCTTCCACAGTGTAAGTGTTGGGCTCCTTTCATTAAATCTATTCCTATATATTTTATTATTTTATGTGATTAGAAATGGAACTGTTTTCATTTTTGCATTGTCCACTGAAAGTGTATAGAAGTGTATAGAAATACAATCGGTTTTTGTATACCATTCTTGTATCCTGCAACCTTGCTAAACTCAATTAGTTCTAATAGTTTTTTAGTGGATTCTTAAAGTACATTTGGTTGTGAATGCAAATAAAGCAAATTAATTCAGAAGAGAAGACACTCTGAAGAACCGGAGTCTTAAGGGTCGTCACTAAGGTTCTCAAATAATGCCAGGGAAAACAGGAATACAAAAGGATAGCATTTTAGGTGTTTGGATTTTAGATACCTGAAAGCTAAAAAAAAGTTTCATTGTAGCAGATACAGAGCAAAAATGGGGAATTAGCCTGTCAGCAACTGAGGATATACAGTACGATTCAAAAGCACCTGACCATTCAAAAAATCAAAAGTACTCAAAGAAAAACATTAAGATTTGACTATAAATAAAGTGGCAAGAAAAAAAGCCTTTGTTTCCCTTATTATATATATATGTGTGTTTACCATGAGATCATGTCTATTCCAAGATAAAAACAAACAAAAAAAAGCGCTACAATACTCAAGGTCTCTTAAACACGTGTATGCAGAGACATCTATTTTCTAAAGCAAGAACTTCCTGGTAATCCACATTTCATCCAAACAGCCTGCCACACTTGTCAGGCCAATTTCATGTCAGCCAATGCAGCCACAAGTAACTAGAAATGAGTTAATATAAATTCCTGAAGAAGGAAAATAAAAAAACCATACAAGAAACCCATACCTTGAATATAACATATTAAAATGGGCTGCGAGGTGCCTGGATGGCTGTTGGTTAAACATCTGACAGTTTGATCTTGTCTCAGGTCAAGGTCTCAGAGTTGTGAGATGGAGCCCTGAGTGGAACTCTGTGCTCAGCAGTCTGCTTGAGATTCTCTTTCTCCCTCTGCCCCTCCCCTGTGCATATGCTCTCTTGAGAAATAAGTACCAAAAAAAAAGTTCTCTATTTCACCTTGACAATGGATGCTTTTCCTTCCAGTGAGTTTTCTATTTCCTTTTCTATGAAAATAATCATGTCCCTTGGTTTTATACTGAAAAGTTAAGAACCAAAATATCATATATGCTATATACCAGATTTCACTGTTTGTGATCAAACTATAAAAAGAGCGAGGAAGAATACTTACAGGAGAGTATGTACATGTTATATGCCCTCCCTGATACTGTCAAAATAATGGGGAAGTTGACCTACCAGGGAATTAAAGCCAGAAGGGATGGTACAATTTTATATAGCAGAGAGCTAAGCTGACAGACTGTGACAGAGATTCTGACTCTACTATTTTACATTTTGAAGAGAGCTATCAGAAGAACCGATAACACAATTTACAAAAACTGGTAAACGGAGAAAAGCGGAAATGAAAGGGAGAAAGTAATGAAAGTGTTCGAGATTACTCATTTTTCATAATAGGGAATCAATGGTATTATCTAACGTTAACAAGCCAAGAAATTATGGTGCACATGTACATACAGCACCAGCAGTAACCAATAAAAGCACTAAAACCATTAAAAGTAGTTGTCTACTGGCATTTTACTTTGCATTTTAGGTGCTTCTATTTTACTTTTTCCATCTTACCTCTTTTTTTTTTTTTTTTAAATTTTTAAGATTTTGTTTATTTGTTAGGAGAGAGTAGGAGCATGGGCAGGAGAGGAAGAAGCTGATTCCCCGCTGGGCAGGGAGCCCGATGTGGGGCTCAATTCCAGGACACTGGAATCATGACCGGAGCCAAAGGCAGCTACTTAACCGACTGAGCCACCCAGGTGTCCATTACCATCTTATTTTTTAAATGTGCATATATTACTTCAGTCTACATGTTTGGATTTCAGAACAAATAAGAACTTTAAAATCTTTTAACATCAGATATTTATAAATTTTCTTCATGCCTTAATGACCAGATAGATAGAAAGATAAACCTAATACCCTATTGCTTTCTAGATGCTGACACTACCAGGAAATCATGAGAGTACAACAGAGTTCCTTTGGTGAATGGAAGAAGGGGGGAAAAAAGCTTCTACCCTTTGATGAAAACACTAGTAATTTTCAAAACGGCAAGGAACAAGAAGACCAATAAAAGAGGCCCAAAATTATGCTTACCAAGATGGTTAGGTACACAAACAAGGTCATTCAAGACTAAGGGTCTCTTTCTAGACCAAGTAGCTTGGTTTAAATAATTAATCCAGGGATTATGCTATATACATTCAAGAAATTTTATTAATTTAAACCACCTAGAGAAAGTCCACTGTCATGTGGTTAACTGAACAGGGTAGTCGTAACTATACTTTCAGAGGGTCCCCAGCATAAAGTTCTGTTTAACTATGGCCGCCTCCTATATAGAATTAGGCATCCGCTCATGCAAAATGACAGCTCAGAGCAAGAAACTTCAAGTAACTTGCCCAGATTGCACAGCTTGATTGAGTAAGCTGGTGACAAAAATCTTCCAAAGGCTAAGATGGACCTACACCCCCACACAAGTGTGCACGGAGAAAGGGGGAGTGTGGAATTAAACAGGGCTTCCCTCAGGAGACTCTCTCCATCCAAGAGAAAATCCTTCTCAGCAAACCCTCGGCACACTTTCCTCTACATCTCATTTGGCCGGAACTGGGTCAGATGCACACCAGACCAGACACTGAAGGAAGCCATGATTGGTAGGCATGGTGCATATCCTGGGGCTTGCAACACTGCCACTTAGAAGAAATGACTGCTTTTTGTTTTGTTTTGTTTTGAAATGTCTGCTTAAACATCTATGCTTTGTGGAGACTCTGGAAGAAAAGCAGATTCCTAAAAAGCCCTATGCCGATAACCCAGAGGAAACTAAAAGCTGCCTAAGCCAGCCCCCTCCATTCAGTGTGTGCCACAATCAAATCCCTGAAGTGCTAAAATCAAGAGGGACAATTTTTTACGTCAACAGGACGTATGACTGGAGGCTCAGGATCCTCTAACTTAGTATGAGTAAAGTACCAGGGCAAATGGGAGACGTCTAAGGTTTGTGAAAAGCCAATCCTACTCTGCTTTGTTTAACTTCAAGTTTCAGTAAGCGGAAGCAATGATCTCCAAGATACTGTCCAAGGATGGCTTCTGGTGCAGTCACTTGGGACACAGCCATCACGGAACATACGCCTGGCCTGAAAAGGAAGTTGGTAACGACTGTGTTCCTATTCTGAAGGTCTGGTGTTAGAAGAGGCTTAGAGAACATCTGGCAGAAGCCTGTCATTTTAGACACGAAGAAAATAATATCCAGAGAAGTTAAAAGTATTTATGGAAGGGACACATAGTGCCCCTGGAGTCAGGAGAACAAAGTAGCTAGGGACGCTAGGCAAACCTCGTTCTCCAGGAGTCTCAGCTGCACTGTGAGTTGAAAAGATGATCTTTTTAGGGAATACCAGGTCCAAAGTGGTGTATGAACCACAAACTAATCAATAAATGTCAAATGATTTTAAGTTTGTCTAGCCTTGACCTTCAGAAAATCTGGGTCAAAATAAAGTACATCAAATATATCCACTTTTTTTTTTTTTTTTAAAGATTTTGTTTATTTATTTGAGGGGGGGGGGAGGGAGACAGAGGGAGAGGGACAAGCAGACTCCCCACTGAGCAGGGAGCCAGACACGGTGCTCAATCCCAGGACCCTGAGATCATGACTGCCCTCCTCCCCCAAAGGCAGATGCTTGACAAACTGAGCCACCCAGATGCCCCCCAAATATATCCACTTCTACTTGGGCTTGAACATTTATCCCGAAATAAATCATCTCTACAAAAACGCCCTGCTCTGATTCCAGGAAAAATCTGACTGGCTCTGCCAGGTTGCTGACTGTGTCCTGGATCAATTCTTTGGATTAGATTTCACAGACGTGGTAACGCTCTGTCTGTAATACTAATAATTAACGAAGGATCACTGCTACTGGTATGGGGAAAACATTCAGATTCAAACCTGGCTTTCATTTCAACTGTGTTTCTTCCAAATTTCATCCAAATTTCCCTGCTCTTGGGCACGTATTTAAAAAAATAAAAATAATGCCTATCTACTAACATCTCCCACTTTTCATGTATGGAACCTGAAGTCTAACAACAAAGTCTTGATGAGAGGCAAGAGTCTACTGGAAAATCCCTGGTCTAGGTCACTGTTTTTACCTGCTGCCTATTTGCGATTCTAGGAATTTATGTGACCAGAGAATAGTTTCATTTCAACCTAAAACAGCTTGACTCGAACATAAAGTCTCTGGTGGTAACATGGGCTCCTCTGAGGCCCAAATGATTAATTATGCATCTTAACGTGAAGAATCACAACCTCTCACACTTTCTGAAAAGTGTCTCTTAACACCTACAGAGCAGCATTTACATTTACACCTAAATAGGCAGCATTTTGCTATAAACAGCAGGCCATTTCTAAAATAATTAGAAGTGAATGAGGCCAGTATTATCTTGATTCTAAAACCAAAGACATCATAAGAAAAATACAGACCAATACCCCTTATGAACAGAGATGCAAAAATCCTCAACCAAATATTAGCACAACAAATTCAGCAACATGGAAACAATTACATACCATGACCAAGTGGGATTTCTCCCAAGAATACAAGGCTGGTTCAACATCCAAAAATCAATTGACATATATGCCATGTCGACAGGATAAAAAACAAAAATCACACAACCAACTAAGTAAGTGGGGGGAATAAAAGCATTTGACAAAATCCAACCCCTTTTCATGATGGAAACACTCAACAGACGAGGAATAAAAGGGAACTTCCTCAAACTGATAAAGGGTATCTATGAAAAACCCACAGCTAACATCTTACCTAATGGTGAAAAACGAGATTTTTTTTTTTTTTAATATTTTATTTATTTATTTGACAGACAGAGATCACAAGTAGGCAGAGAGGCAGGCAGAGAGAGAGGAGGAAGCAGGCTTCCTGCTGAGCAGAGAGCCCGATGTGGGCCTCGATCCCAGGACCCTGGGATCATGACCTGAGCCGAAGGCAGAGGCTTTAACCCTCTGAGCCACCCAGGCGCCCCGAGATATTTTCTTAATACTGAAAACAAGGCAATCTGTTCACACTATCTTGCCACTTCTGTTCAATACAGTACTTAGAGTTCTAGCCAGATCAATTAGGCAGGAAAAAATAAAAGGCACTCAGAAAGAACAAGGAGACATACAACTATCACTATTTACGGATGATATGGTCTTGTCTACTAAAAAACCCATGGAACCTACATGGATGGAACTGCCTTCTCCAGTTCATTTGTCCTTGCTTGTTAAAGTTTTTACTTTCTTAAAACACTCAATAACTAGAACAGCTTCTGTTTGTCAGGGAATTCATCCTGAAGACCTAAAAGATTATTTACTTAGAAGTAAACTCTCAGGGATTTCTGAGCTTTTGCCTTCAAAGAATGGCCTGAGAACATGTGCAGGGGACCTTTAAAAACTAGCCACTCATGGGATGGACAGCTGCTGCCTGTTAAAACACAGGTTCTAAGGGGCTTTCACAAAATGGGAGTTCCACAAGGAACAAATCTGAAAATGGAAGTCTAGGCCTTGCCTATTCAGTAAGGTGAATGACTGCAATTCTCAGCTGACTTTTGTTCTATTATAAATGGAGAAACAAAAATCTCTTAAATATTACACTGTTCGGGGTCCCTGGGTGGCTCAGTGGGTTAAAGCCTCTGCCTTCAGCTCAGGTCATGATCTCTGGGTCCTGGGATCGAGTCCCACATTAGGGTTTCTGCTCAGCAGGGAACCTGCTTCCCTTCCTCTCTCTCTCTGCCTGCCTTTCTGCCTACTTGTGATCTCTGTCTTTCAAATAAATAAATAAAATCCTTTAAAAAAAAATAAATATTACACTGTTCATCAAAAGACTTGGAAGCCAAGAAAAAGTTCTGCTACTCACAGGCTGTCTTCTCCAACCAGATGTACTACCTTACCCCACATTAACTGCACATTTTTACACACACAATGAAGCCTACAATGCAGCCAAACTATGCAAGACTCCTCCTCTTCTTCTTCTGTTTTTTTTTTTTTAAAGTAGGCTCCACGCCCAACTTGGGGCTTGAACTCACGACTCTGATATTAAGAGTCACATGCTCTCTTACTGAGCCACCCAGGCGCCCCTTTGCAAGACCCCCTCTTATAAAATTGTTAAGACTCCAGTCATAAGTCTGAATCATTCAAGATTAAGGGTCTCTTTCAAGACCAAGTAGCTTGGTTTAAATTATGAATCCAGGGACTATGCTATATACATTCAAGAAATTTTATTAACTTCAAATTAAACCATCCAAATAAGTGCATTTGTTGGTTCAGAAGAGTTTGGCCTGGAATAAACTCAACCCAAGGTCATGGAGTTAGAAATTTCACAACAGTCAGAAACTGACCTTCCTTCCCCATATCCACATAGAGCTCTATTCATCTCCCAGGGAAGGAACCAGGTCAAAACTTAGAGCACTCCTCACAAATACTCTTATTTATTTACAGGTCATGCCAAGTTTTTTATTTTCCCTTCTTCCTACTTTCTCCTTTATTTCCAGACCTTTCCAATGGCCGACAGGTAAGTCTGACCCAATGAACCAATCCCAGCAACTCTCCAGTTGGCAGAAAGGAGATGTAGCAGCACGAATAAGATTTTAGACCATCACAGTTAGTTCCCCTCTGGTGCTCTTGTTATGGCAATAGCACTTTTCCATAGCTGATGAGGATATTATGCAGCATAAGAAAGGAAGAAAGAAAGGCTAAAAAAAAGAGTTCTGTTTCTGCTCATTTCCCAGAACACAACATTCCCGGAAGGAGAAAGTTCAGAACTTACGAAAGCATTAGGTCCCTTCCAGCTAACCAGAGTGTTACAAAAGTGAGGACAACTACAGTAACTCTCCCTTCCATTGAGGCTATATGTAGCTTCCCAAAGGAAGAACCAAATATCGTCCTCACTCCTCCACAGGCAGATAAAACATAAAATCCAAGGGCATTTTTGTTGTTGTTGCGCTAGCTTGAATTTACTCAACAAAAATCTTCCTCCTCCTCAACAATGAAAATAAGTAAGCACTCTTCTAGCAAGCTGAGAAATCCAAAGGTCAGAGCAAGTGTGCTTCCACCCACCTCTCATTTCCTAAACCATGAGAAGGCAGTTTTGAGAAACCTTCCCAAGGGATAGGCTGTAACCTCTGATCCCCAGTAAACAAAGGACTCTCAAAGGAGAAGAAATTCTAAATTCACTATGTTGTGAATGTCCCTGCCCAGTCTGATCACTTAGGGCACTGAGCACATCAACTGCTATCCTGGAACGCTGCAACATGTGCATGGCACTCCAAAAGGTTTCCAGAAGTTAAAGACAGGACATACTAATCCCCTTCCTTCCCACTAAGTAGAGATTTCCAATGCAGGCTTACTATCATTTTTCCAAATGTTTTCACACCTGAAATGTATGTTAGCATTGGATTCTATACTTTGTTGTTGCTGTTCTAGAACAAAAAAATCTCAGTCCCCAGCCGCCTTCAACATTTTAAGATCATGAGCAAGGGCCTCATTTCCTACTTTTGTCTGTGGTTCTCTTTTGTGCAAAGCACTGCACTAGGCCCACAAAACACACTTAAAATACCTAATCACATTAATTCAGGTACCTGAAAGAGAGACCAAATAAACTATCTTTCCCTGGCTCAATTACACAGTGGCAGAGAGAGGAATGTAACAAGAGAGATGAACAAACCACCACAGGAGGGGAAAAATTTCCAAAGGGGGAAAAATTAAATCAGTAACTACTGTGCATCTAAACAGCACTGAATTAATCGTGATTAAATCCAAGCCCAACAGTACTGTAGCCTACAAACACATTATGCAAGTCTCCGTGTTAAAAACCCAAAGATTACAATCTGCTCTACCCATAAATATAAGTTCAATATCATAGATGAGCTAAGATGACAACTATTTAAATCTGAAACAAAAGACTGTGTACAGAAACTATCTGGAGACAGTTAAGTGATATTCGAGAAAGCAGTAGTGACTCTAAGTTGGAAGGAAGGGTAAATGAATCAGTATCACCGACAGAATCTTTCCAAGCATTTCAGGAACTAATCCAGACTATGAGACAGGTTTCTATCTTTAAAGCAATGCTTAAAGACTATGCCCTTATTTTAAAAGCAAGGTAGCTTGGCTGTTTGAAATACGCCCAAAAGGTACTCCTTCTGTGACTCCTCTGGCAGGGGAACAATGATTAATATATAGCTAAAAGTTTAGTTCCTTTCCCACATAAATAGCTCAGTGCAGTTGTAAACCATGACATGTTCTCAACAGCTGGCAGCGTGGGCATTTACTGACCAGTACCACCGAGAACTCTGCAGGAAGTTACAAACCCCTTCCTATCACCTTGGAAAACAATATCCACTTCTTAAAAGCTGTCAGTTCAAGTTCAGGACAACTGTATCTGGAGCAGATACTGGTCTGCCAAAATCTTTCACCATCAGAAAGCACAATGGCAGCATACTCAGGGGCTGGCCTTGAACAGATCAGAAGATCCAGAGGGCTCTCCAGTGAGGCAAGCCACCTCACCAAGCCATCCCACTGTCCCGCAAAGTTAAAGCCTCTTTAAGCCCAGCTATCCAAAAATACTGGTGAACTTCTGCTTGGGTCATTTTAAAGTCTTTCAAGGCAGCCACCCCTCCCCGTCCTGGACGGATTCCTCTGTAGAGTGGCCTGGACCGTTTCATCTTCAGAGCTCTCTCCTCAATTTTTATCCCTTGTTGTTGGCAAGTCTTCCTACTCTGTGGGCCTTGCTGTTGTGCAATCAATTCAAGGATGGCTGGGCCTAACGGCACCCTATTGGTTGTAGTACAAGCTGGTGAGCCCAGCCCACAGGAACGAAGCTAGCCATCTTCTTCGCCAGGGGCTGCCAGCAAAGTTCAACCATCTAGGGAGAGGCCACCCCAACACCAAAAGAACGCAAAGTTCCCAAGTTAAAATGAAGCGCCAACCCCTTCAATAAGGTCCCACAAGATCACTCCCCAGTCTCCTCCCTCTGGAGAACAGCCCAGTCAGCGGACACACAACCTTTGAGTTCCCTTTCCCCAGACCAATTCAACATGGTTCACCTCCCCTCCAGTGTTCTTCCTTGTAAACAGTTCCTGGTCACACTCGGAAAAGCAATGCTAGGGGAAACTCTCCCTGCGCTGCCCCTTCCCCAGAATCGAGCAATCCCACCGATCCGGGTGCCCTTCCTGACAATGGCCCTCCTCATCTATCCCCAAGGGCGTCATCGCCAAAAACTTATCGTTAAAGCTGCCAGCGCTCTACTACCCCCACGTCTTCTCCCTTGGCTATTACTCGAATATTATTTTATCACTCTCTCATTCTCTCCCCCAGCCTGGGCCTGGGGACTCCCCCCGCCCCCGCCCCTCGTGGGGCCTAGTTCAGCAAGTAAACAATGCTGTCAAAGCAGGATAACGCTGGGCGAGGCGTCCAAACTCTGCATTCCAGCCTCCTCCTGCTGTTCTAAAAGCAGCAAAACAAGTCATCGCAGAGTCCCAGCAGCGAATTACTCTGCCCAGCTTCCTTTCTAAAAAGGCCGGGGAGAGAGCTCCAAAGTAAACCACTAATGTGCACAAACGCAGGACATGCAAGAGGCAGAGGTAATGCAGAACGAGAGCAAGGCCAAGTGCAAGACGAATTTGCCTAGGAGGAGGCGGGGGTGGGGGGTGGGGGGAGAAAACTGGGTCGAGCGCAGAAAGCTGCCACGAAACGGGAACAAGGGCTTTTTCCCCCCCCACCGAAGGGAGAGCCACGTTCCCCGAGTGGGCGCGCGCTGAACAGAGTTGCAGCCAAGAGAGAATGCGAAGTTAAGGTTCCGAAAGCAGCCTCCCGGGGGCTTTGGCGGAGCTGGGGGGGGGGGGGGGGCTCTGGCGGAGCTGCGAGGGCCGAGGCGGCCCCGCTTGGACACGCCCTGAGTTAAAGGCCCGCGGTGGGAGGCAGGCGGGGACGCGGCGGAGGAAACGGGCTACAGGCTCCGGGCCGCGGCGGGGCGGCCCGCGCTCACCTCCCGGCGTGGTGGAGAAGAGCGTCCCCCCGGGCGTGGTGCAATAGTCATGAGGTAGCTGCGCGGCGTCGCTGATGGGCACGGTGCGGGTGGGGATGGCGCGGCTCTGGCTGGGCTGGTGGCCGCTGCCGGCGGACGAGGACATGGCTCTGGGCGCGGGCTCTCGGGCTTTGTCCGGCGGGCGGGCGGGCAGGCGGCGGCGGCGGCGGCGGCTGGGGGCCCGGGCTGCTGCGGCCGCTCCGGCGAGCGAAAGGGCGGGCGGGGCTGGACGCGCTCCGCTCACTCCTCGCTCGTTTCCTCTCGCTCCCTCGTCCCGCTCCGCTCCCGCCGCCGCCCTCTCAGCCGCCGCCGCCGCCGCCGCCCGATCCTCCGGCCTCCGCCAGCAGCCCCAGCAGCAGCAGCAGCGGCAGCAGCGGCGACGACGACGACCGGAAGCGGGCGAAGGCGGGAGCCAGAGGGAGTTCGGGGGAGCGGGTCGGCGGAGGTGACGTAGCAGGGGGCGGGGCGAGGGCGCGAGGGGGCGGGGCGAGGGATGGGGGGCGGGGCCGCGGGCGGGGAGGGACTGAAGCCCAGCGGGCCGGACGCTAGTCTGAAGTCTACGCCAAGTGTTTCTGAGTCGTCAGAAGGTAGGCGCAGAAAACTTTGGTGGGCTTTTTCTTTTTTTTTTTTCCTGGTTGCCGGTTAGCACCACTTTACTTTAGCCAACTTCTGTTTTCTAGCCATTCAAAAAATGTAATTTTACTTTTAATTGCTCCGTATTAAGTGTAGGTGATAAATGGGCCATGTATTAGAAAAAAATTCAGAGGTGAAAGGTTAAACCGCTGTCTCCCAGTTTCCAAATTCTTCTTTCCTGAGGGGTCCACTGGTACCAGCTGTATACTCTTATATCCCTCCAGAAATAGTCCCTACATATAACATATAACATATAACATTATATGCAACATATAAACATTAAAGAAACAAAGATATTAATAGCTACCCATGTCATAAGGATGAGAACTGTGTTAGAAAGGAACTGTAACACCGGGTAAGGATAAGAACCCGAGGTACCTGAAAAATCTCGATTTGGAACGCTACTCTTCCCTCTTAAGGGTTCTCAGACTTTTCAAAGTTTACATTCCTAAGAATTACTGAGGATCCCAGCTTTTCTTTGTGTGGATTATATCTATTGGTAATTACTGTGTTAGAAATTAAACCTGAGAATATTGAAAATGGTCATTAATTTATAAAGTAATATCATTACATATTAACATATCTTTATTTAAAAAATTGTATTTTCCAAAACAAAAAGAAATTACTGAAAACAGTGACATTGTTTTACATCTTGGCAAGCATTTTAATGTCTGCTTCATAGAAGACAGTTGGAGCCTCACATCTGTTTCTGCATTCGATCTGTTGTGATGTGTTATTTTGATTCAAGTATGTGAAGGAAACCCAGATTCATGCAGATATGCAGTTGAAAAGAGAAACCCTCACAGAATCTTGGAAAGAGCCTCAGGGAACCCCCCTCCATCCCCCAGGGATTTCCAGACCACATTTTGAGAACTGCTGCTCTAGGTAGCATTGTCTCTGCCCAGACATATCCAAAATGGAATTGGAAGGAGAATCATGGGTACCACCAACGTTAAGTACCCTCATTCCCATTTTTTGAATAAGGAAATTGAGGCTAAGAGATATTGAGTGTTCAGCCCAAGTAAAACAGCCACTACCTCACTACTGAGAGCACCAAGCAATTACTTAGTAAAGACACAAGCAAAAGAACTTAACACAGGGAAGCAAGTATTGTGATTGGTGGTCAGGTTGGGCCAGAGCATGACATGGAACTGATTTTGTGGTGAGTGTCCAAGAATTCGGGAAAAAGAACCTCCTGCCTACTCTGCAGTGTGGAGGTCCCCAGAGCTGAAGGGGACTGAGCTCAACCTTGGAAGATTCTGTGCTTCTGTGGTTTTGCATATGTCAAGACAAGGACAGAATGCCTGGCTGGCTCAGTAGGTGGTAGAGCTTGCAACTCTTTAAGTTCCAGCCCCACCTTGGGTGTAGAGATTACATAAGTAAATAAATCTTTTAAAGAGAGAGAGAGAGAGAGAGAGAGAGAGAGAAAAGTTAAGATACTAGTTTACATCTGTGTAAAGCTTGCAAAGTGTGTGATTACAACACACCCCCTCCTTGATCTCTCTTTGATTATAGATATCGGTGTGTTCTGGAAAGAACAGGGAGAGCTTTCTGGCCAGAGATTGGGTTGGAATATGAAATGAAATGAAGTAAATAAGGTTGCCACCAGGGTACAATTTTGAAATTGTAGAGGCAGAGGGTGCCTGGGTGACTCAGTGGGTTAAAGCCTCTGCCTTTGGCTCGGGTCATGATCCCAGGGTCCTGGGATTGAGCCCCACATCGGGCTCTCTGCTCGACGGGGAGCCTGCTTCCCCCCACTCTCTCTGTCTGTCTCTCTGCCTACTTGTGATCCCTGTCTGTCAAATAAATAAATAAAATCTTAGAAAAAAGAAAGAAAGAAAGAAAGAAATTGCAGAGGCAGAGATAGGGAAGTATCAACCGGTTTTTTAATTCATTTTGACAGGCTGCCTGGAGAACAGAAAGAAGCTCTTCCATTAACAGCTGGATGACCCCAGGCGAGATACGTACACTCTCTGAGCCTCATCCATATAATGGAGAAAAATAACTCATCACCTCACTGAGTACTCCTGTTAACTATATAAAGGGTTTAACAATTGTCTCCTAGAAAGGGCATCCTGAGGAGTTCTGGTGTCTTCTTTCCCTAGATAGAAGGTATCATACTCACATATTCTGGTTTCTGGTTTGAAAATAAATGAGTGTGTGCTCATGTGCATGTGGTTGTGTATGTACATGTATGCATGGATTTCATCACCTCTAGAGTACCCTAAAAAAACCCAAAACACTCAACTAATTTTTTCACACCCTTTCTGAAAAGTTGCTCTTGTGTAACATCTTTATTGAAATATAATAATTTACCATCAACTTTAGCCTTTTAAAATATGCAATTCAGGGGTGCCTGGGTGGCTCAGTCATTAAGCATCTGCCTTTGGCTCAGGTCATGATCCCAGGGTCCTAGGATTGAGCCCCGCATCCAGCCCCTTGCTCCTCAGGAAGCCTGCTTCTCCCTCTCCCACTCCCACTGCTTATGTTCCTTCTCTTGCTGTGTCTCTCTCTGTCAAATAAATAAATAAAATCCTTTAAAAATAAAATAAAATAAAACATACAATTCAGTGGTTCTTAGTAAATTCACAAAGTCATTCAACTATCATCACCATTATCTACTTTCAGAACATTTTTTCACCCTGAAAAGGTACTCGGTATCCATTAACAGTAGCTCACATTTACCTCCAACCTCCTCAGCCCTAGGCAACCACTGATCTACTTTCTGTTTATATAGGTTTCCCTGTTTTGTGACCTGTTTCTTCCATTTAGCGCATTTTCAAATTTCAACTATGGATAGCACATATCAGTACTTTGTTCCCTTTAATAGCACTGCTTAAATTGCACTGCTATGAACATTTGTGTACAAGTGTTGTATATGTGTTCAATTCTCTTGGTTATACACCTAGAGATGGAATTTTAACTGTAGCCTTAACCACTTGGAGAACTCTCAGGCTGTTTTTCAGAGTGGCTGCACCATTTCACGTTCTCAGGAATTGTGCATACAGTTTCCAATTTCTCCACATCTCTGCCAATACTTGTTATTAGCTGTCTACCTGATTATAGCTATCCTAGGGGGTGTGAAGAGGTATCTCTTTGTGGTTTTGATTTGCATTTCCCTGATGACTAATAGTATTGAGCTTCTTTTCATGTACCTATTGGTGTTCCAGAATATATCTTCTTTGGAGAAATGTCTATTCACATAATTTGCCCATTTGAAAATTGGGTTATTTGTCTTCTATTGAGTTTTAAGTTATTCCAAAAACTAGAACCTCATCAGATATATGACTTGCGAATAATTTCATTCTTTCTCTCTTTTTGCTTTTTTGATGGTAATCTTTGAAGCACAGAAGCTTTTAATTCGATAATGTCCTATTTGTATTTTTTTTCCTTTGGTTGCTTGTGTATTTGGTGGTGTCCTACCTAAGAAACCATTCCTGAATCGAAGATCACAAAAATTTATGCCCGTGTTTCTTTCTAAGAGGTTTATAATTTTAGCTCTTACTTATAGGTCTTGGCTCCATTTCAAGTTAATTTTTTATATATGGAGTGAGGTAGGGGTGCAGCTTCATTCTTTCGCATGTGGATAACCAGTCCGTGTGGCACCATTTGTTGAAAAAGCTACTCTTTCCCCATTGAGTTGTCTTGGCAAACACTTACTTCTTAACCTGACATTCTCTGGGGAAATATACTCCCAGATGAGGAACTCAAGGAAGTGGGACCATTGTAGGTTGGCATGAGTACTTTTAGAAGCAACTAAGCGGTAACTGTGATAGCAACTAATGTGCAGTGTCTCACCATTTTAAGTAATTGATGTATACTACTGCTTCATATACTCCTGACAACAACCCTATACAGTAGCCCCCATTATTATAACCTTTTTACAGACGGGGAACTGAAGCTCAAAGGAGTCGAATCCCTTACACAACAAATTACCCTAAAACCTGTGGCTTAAAAGAATACATATTTGGTATCTCTCAGTCTTTGAAGGTGAGGAACGTGAAAGCCACTTTCTCTTGAGGTTGCAATGAGACTGTTTGCCAGGTTTGTACTTATCCGAAAGCTTGACCGGGGTCAGAGGATTTGCTTCCAAGTGCATTCACGTGGTGGGGGATAGGAGGCCTCAGCTCTTCACTGTGTGGACCTCTCCAGAACCACTTAAGTGACATGTCCTTGTGACATGGCATCTGGCATCTTCCTGAGTGACTGCACTGCAGGAGGGAACAAGGAATGAGTTACAGGGACTCTCCCGACCTGGCCTTGACAGTCCCCTATCATGTCATTACTTCTGCATTCTGTTCATTAGAATTGAGTCACCAAGTAAGGCAAACATTCTCTGGGGAGGGAATTAGTTTCCTCCACTTGAAGGGAGACATATTTTAAAACCACCACACTTGCCCAAGGTCACAAAGATTATAAGTGTTTTAACAGGAGAAGCCCAGTGTGCAAGCACTGATAAATTCCTGCTTGTACCACACTTGTTAGTGTTGCTTTGGCTAAAGAAATCGGGTGGCCAAGCCCAGAAGCAATGGAGGAGAGGAGGAGCCCACTCACAGGGAGATAGAATTTGCTGGGAACCGCCAATGTAACAGTCTAGCACAATGCACTGCCTTTTATCTCCCTGAAATAATCAAGTCTTTTGGAGTTGTCTTTTCCAACTTGCTTTGTCTCTGTTTCCTTGGGTTTACTGTTTTTAAGCCCCTTTTCAGGTTAGAAACATCCCCCACATGCCCAGTGATCTTTGGCTGTCCATTCACGAGGGGCTAACATACTTAAAGGACACTCTGAGGTAGGAGGGAGGCTTGTCTCAGGGTGAGAGTCTCTGTGCAGTCATCAGATCCAGACCAGCTATTTCGGAGGGGGGGTAAGGGGGTCCCCTAAATGTCAGTAGCTATAGATATTTTATGATCTGCTGGTCAGTGTTACCCAAAAAGCAGCCTTTATTTTCCTGCCTGGGAAATGGACACTGGGGCCTGGGTTCTGAAAGCCAAGCGGGGGCCAGGCAGGGAGTAGGGACTCTCTCCATTCAGAATACAGACTCAGTTTCTTTTACTCCAGCATCTTCCCGAAGCCACACATGGAGTGTGTCTCTGAAGCCCCAGGTGTCCCCAAGTCCTGCTCTATCTCTTGTTCCACTTCTCTCAAAGGTAAACCTCCCATCCCCTGTGGGTGTCCTGGAGGGAAAGGTGCTTGGCTGGATAGGATAGTGGAAGAGATGTGGGGGTTCCAGCTGATCCTTTTTTTTTTTTTTAAGATTTTATTTATCTATTAGAGATGACAAGTAGGCAGAGAGGCAGGCAGAAGGGTGGCGGGGGTGGGGGAAGCAGGCCCCCTGCTGAGCAGAGAGCCCAGTGATGCGGAGCTCCATCCCAGGACCCTGAGATCATGACCTGAGCTGAAGGCAGAGGCTTAACCCACTGAGCCACCCAGGTGCCCCCAAGCTGTTCCTTTTAAAGACTTTAAGCCAGTCTTTCTCTCTCCAGCCATACCTTGCATCCTTGACCCCAGAGGTACCTGGAGCCATGGATCTGTAGGCCTTTCTGGAATGCTGATAAAAACTGGTCTTTCTATTGTTAGCTGCTCCCCCCGCCCCACTTTCCCACTCTGTTGGGTCAGTCGCCCTACATCTGTCTGCATTCCAACTTCCAGAATGTTGTTGCTCTCTCTGGTCCTTGGCCATATCCTGTCCTGACTTCTTAGTCCTTATGGGTTTTTGCTTTAAAAAGAAAATTCCTCCAGTGTCACTTTGGGGGGTGTCTAATGGGAAAACAATAATAGCTAAACCTGTATGTTTCCCTGGTTTCATTTAAAGAACACATGTTTTTAAATAGTCTATCAGTTAGGAGTCTGTTGTAGTAACAGAAGAGGTTTATTCAGAGGAGTGGGTGCTTAAAACAAACTGGGTGTGCTCTAGGAGGGGGTCCAGGCTGGACCTCCAGGAATGACCCTCAGAGCCCTATAGAACTGACCCTCCGGGAAAGCCACTACCGGACTGGAGTCAGGAGGCTGAGGAGTAAGCAGCTACTGGCCCAGCCGCCAGCCCCACTGTAGCCCCTATTAGGGATCACAGAGCTCTTGTTGGACTGGTGGCTTCAAAGCCACACCAGACCTACTAGATCCATCCAGATAACGGATGTCTGGGGCAACAATGCTGCACCTCCCTCCCCACCTAACTCAGTTCTGAATTCAAGCTTTGTGTGAAGGCATCTGCTGGTATAACCCCAATCCCCGAAACACACATCTGGGGGTCTTGCTGTAAAGAAACATGAAAATGCCATTTTTTAAGCTTTCAAGCCTCTGCATTGTGAGAAGGCACAGCAGAAGGACATTAGAACTGGCGTTGAGTGCGCCAATCTGTCTATCCTCCATGAAGGGTAAGGAAATGTGTATGAACATTTTGTAACTGGACACTAGGATTCATTCCCACTACTCTTCTCACCTCCCCTAATATCCTTTCTCCTAGCCCTTAATTAAGGGTTAAACTCCAGGGGCATCCCCTCTTGCCTTTGGTCAGAGGTTTGCAGCCTTTTTCTATAAGAGGTCAGAGAGTAAATATTCTAGGATTCGCAGGCAAGATGTTCTCTGTCACAAATATTCAACTTTATTTTTGTAGCAAGAGGGAAGCCAGAGACCACGCGGGGACAAACGAGTGTGGGTCCAGTAAGACTTACTTTCTTTCTTTTTTTTAAAATTTATTTGACAGAGAGGGAGACACAGCAAGAGAGGGAACACAAGCAGGGGGAGTGGGAGAGGGAAAAGCAGGCTTCTTGCCAAGCAGGGAGCCGTTGTGGAGCTCAATCCTAGGACCCTGGGATCATGACCAGAGCTGAAGGCAGACGCTTAATGACTGAGCTGCCCAGGCACCCCCCAGTAAGATTTTCTTAACAAAAGCAGGCAGCCAAGGCACCTGGGTGGCTCAGATAGTTAAGCGTCTGTCTTGGGCTCAGTCATGATCTCAGGGTCCTGGAATCAAGCCCCACATCAGGAGGAGGAGGAGCATGCTTCTCCCTCTCTCTCTGCCCCTCCCCCTGCTTGTGCTCTCTGGCTCTGTCAAATAAATAAATAAAATCTTTAAACAATGACAATAAAAAAGTAGGCAAGCAGAGAGCTGGATTTGGCCCACGGACCATAGTTTGTAGACTCCCATATTTGCTCATACTGTCCTTTAGCAAATCCTTTTTTTTTTTTTTAAGGTTATTCATTTATTTGTTTGACACACACGCAGAGAGAGAGAGAGAGAGAGCACAAGCAGGGGAAGTGGTAGGCAGAGGGAGAGGGGGAAGCAGGCTCTCTGCCAAGCGGGGAGCCCACTGCGGGGCTCGATCCCAGGATCCTGGGATCATGACCTGAGCCAAAAGCAGTTGCTCAACCAACTGGGCCATCTAGGCACCCCTGTCCTTTAACAAATCTTATGAGCACCTACTATGTGTAGGGTACTTTCTGGGGGAGGGGATGTGGCAGTAAACAAGATAGAGGCGCCCCAGGTCCCATGGAGTGTAAGAACATCCTACCTAGAGTGATGGTCTCCTCCACCCACCGCCCCCACCCCCAGCCCACACTCTTATTCAATACTCCATTTAGGTTGACCTTCCTTGACTTTCCTCTCCCCAGCCAGGGTCGGTTCCCTCCCTCCAAGCGCCCGCAGTGCCCTGTGCACACTGAGATCACTTGTACCCACCTTGTGCAGGGGTGCTGTTTGCTTCTGCTTCTGGTCCCCTGCAGGACTGCTAACTCTGCAAGGACAAGGACTTCCTTGCCTCGCATTCCCCGGGGACCTGGCTCAGAACCAGCCTGTGGTCTGTACATGCTGAGCTGATTTTAAAAAGCTTCTGTGGAAGCTAAGGTATAAACAGGAGACAGTTGAGGGCCATTTGGTCTAGTGTGGCTCTCCCGATGCAGATGAGAATTTTTGTTTCTCAGTTGCATGATGGTGTAATTGACACGCACTTCTCTCAAATTGTGCTTGCCTCTGAGTTTTGAGGAATGTTTCCATTTATGCAAACACCAAGATACAGAACATTTCATCACACCCAGAAGTTCTCCTCAACCTTTTTGCAATCAACCCTCCCATCAAAGCCCAAACCCCAGGTAAGAATCACTGTTTTACTTCCTATCACAATTGATTCACTTTGTTTGTTCTAAAACTTTGTATAAATGGAATCATACCAGATGTATTGTTTCAGATGTCACTTCTTCATGAGGCATAACGTTTTGCTTCTATGAGTAGTCCATTCCTTTTTATGACCGAGTAGTAGTCCTTGTGGATATACCACAGTCTGTTTGTCAGATAAGAATTTGAAGATACCTCTCTGCCTCCTCCCCTAGAGCTTACCATGGGGGACTAAGAGGGTCTCATGGCTCAAATATGCTAGCTGGGTATTATCACAGAATGAGGTTATCTAGATGGTTCAGGATTGGGAAGCTGCCAGGGCAATCGTGACCCCGTTGCCACTGAACATGCAAATTATTGATCGAACATGCAAAATATACCACATTTGGGCAGCCCTTTCTTGGAATGGTTAACATGCACTGATATAATTGGGGTTGCAAAAAACGGAACTTGCCTGGATATGCCCAAGCCAGGGATATCCTTCCTAGAGTCTACTATTTCAGTGGTTAGCCACCTGGGCTTTCCAAAACTCATTCCTTCTCCCTGCATTTATCTGATGCCCGTGTTCCTTCTGGTTCTACCTTCCCCAAGGGCAGAGGGAGGCCTGTCCTCTGTAATGAGGCCACCCACACAAGATCTGTATTGTCATAAGTAAGGATAATCACCCCTTACCTTTGGATAACACTTTGCCCCTTTCAAAGCACTTTCAGACCATCATCCCACGTAAGCTGAGCCACAACCCTATGATGGAGGCAAGCTGCTTATTATTCTCACCTACGTTTTACAGATAAAGAAACTGAGGTTCAAAGAGGCTATGACTTCACTGAAGCCATGCAGCCAGGACCCATGGAGCTGGGACCAGTGTTCCTGCTCCTGGCTAGCCATCCTGCGCATCTCTTCCTTCAGCTTGGGTGAAGGTGCCCCTTGGGTACTTGTTCTTTATCGTCACATTTCTGAGTGTACTAGGCAATGAACAGCATCCATTTCCGGAGCTCCTGAAATGGAAGAGACAGAATGTGTTAGAAAGTGATAATAATCACCGATCACTTTTATGGGCATCCGGGCTGAGTCAGGTGCTGTATCAGGCCTTCTAGAGATCTTATCTCTATATTCCCACTGCCATACAAGGTAGGTTTTATTATGCATGTTTTACAGATGAGGGAGCAGCCTTAGAGAAACTAGCTTGCCCAAGGTCACCTGCTGTATCTCTAGAAATTCTCTAGCCTCTTGTTGTGATCGGAATGGTCTCCAGTGGACAGGCTTTCATGTGCCTTAATACCAGTGCTGGGTTTCCCACCTGCTGTTGTATGACTGTGAGCTTTGAAACCATTCTGTCCTCCAAAAGAGGAGAGGGTGACCCCCCCACCCATACTCAGACTGTTCTTCTAAGGATTACATGTCAGGCCCAGCCAAGGTTTGGCCAACAAGCCAGGTGATTAGGCACCAATCCAGATCCAAGAAGGTGCTGGGGGCCAGGAGGCTGGGAGAAGAGGGGCAGTTGGTGTAGCAGCGTGTGTGACTGTTGGGCATGCCAGAGGGGCTGGGCCTCAGCATTTCCTTCTCGGGAGGTTTTGTCAGGTGATACCAACAGAAATCTGTAGCTGTAACTTCAGAAAGTGAGGTTGGGTTGTTCAAGGCTACTTCAACAGAATGAAGTCCTCCATCAAAGCCAGTTTACTCTCTGCCCGTTTACTACAGTTCAACACCTGCCTTGCCTGTCTTTCTCCCTCTCCATCCCAATATTAAATGGAAGATTCTTCGTGGTACAGTCCTCCCCGTATGACCCCAGACCTGCAGGGAAAAAGCAGGCAGGACACTTAATGCCACACCACATCCATTGGTATGTTCTGGTTCTGATAGCTTGAGGTCCAACCAGAGAGAGCACTTTTGACATGGAAATGTACTGTCATCCAAACAGTGAATGACGTGCCATGCCCTGTGCCAGCCACAGCCCAATGGCAAAGCACACACAGTGTACACAGCCTGAGAATCAGGAGCCAAGAATGGGTGCCTGCCATGCTGGAGCAAGAGGTACTCTGCCCCAGGGAGCTCTGCTCTCTTTTGGTGGAGCCCAAGGTTTGGTTTCCTCTCCTCTCCTCTCCTTCCTCTCCCCTCCTCTCCCTTTCCCTCCCCTCCCCTTCCCTTTTCTTTTGTTTAAAGATTTTACTTATTTACTTGGGAGAGTGAGACAGAGAGAATCCGAAGCAGACTCCCCACTGAGCACAGAGCCCTATGTGGGGCTCCATCCCACATCTTCGAGATCACAACCTGAGGGGAAACCAAGAGTTGGACACTCACCTGACTGAGCCATCCAGGACACAATGGGAGCTCTTTTTTTTTTTTAAATCCTCAGTAGGAATCCTTTTTTTTTTTTAAGATTTTATTTATTCATTTACAGAGAAATCACAAGTAGGCAGAGCAGCAGGCAGAGAGAGAAGGGGGGATGCAGGCTCCCTGCCGAACAGAGAGCCAGACACGGGGTTTGATCCCAGGACCCTGAGATCATGACCTAAGCTAAAGGCAGAAGCTTAACCCACCGAGCCACTCAGGTGCGTCAGTGGGAAACCTTTTATGATGACTAGGTGCTGTCAGATTCAGGATCAAAGTCTCGACTCCGGGGATCTGATTGTCCATTCAGGCTCTTAACAAGAGTCCTGGCCTCCATCTCTCCATCAGCTAATTCATTCAGAAACATTTGCTCGGATCCTGGTTTGGCCCCAGCTCTCAGTTCAGGGGTGGACAAGAACAGACCTCATGGAGCTTCTGTCCAGCTATGGGACATACCTGTCTTGGTGACACCTCCTTGCATCTAGGTCTTCCGGCTTGATTCGGGTGAGGGTTATTCATCCTTCCACTCTGAATTCACCTAGAAGCTCTGGGGCAGCATTGATGGGAAATGCACACTGAGTTATGTCACCACTCTCTCCCCCATGGCTTGCCATTATTCTTAGAATCTTGAGGAAGGCCCTGCATGGTCTGGCCTCAGCCCTTTCATATCTCTGTCTCGTTCTTGTGCTCCCGTTCCTCACATGGACCACACTCCCTTTCATGACAGGGCCTTTGCATGGGCCATTCCCTTTGCCTGGTTGATCTCTGTGGTGAACAGATTTTAAGGGGACCACCATGATGCTCATCTCCTGGCCTTCACATCCTTGAGTGTGGGGGGACCCATGACTTGTTTCTAACCAATAGAATATGGCAAAGGCAATGGAATGTCCCCGCTGGGATTATGTTAGGTATGACTCCATCTCACTAGTGGACTCACTTTAGGGTCCTTCCCTACCTCCATCTCTGTCACTCTGGCTCTCACTGGCTTTGGAGAAGCAAGCTTCCGTGAGTCCTGCTGCCACAAGAAAACGAGTTCTGCCAAAGCCTGAACGTGCTTGGAAGTGGATCCTTCCCCAGTCAGCCCTCCATGTGAGAATGCAGCCCCGCATCATACCTGATGGCAGCTTTGCCAAAGACCCAGGAAAGCCATGCCAGGACTCCCGACCCACAGAAACTATGAGACAATAAATGTGTTGTTTTAAGTCAGTAAATTTTTATTTAAAAAAAGAAAGCTGTATAAATGTGTTTCTATTTTCTGTGTGCAGCATAGAAAACCAATATATTCTCCAATATTCACCTAGTTGACTTCTACTCATTCCTTATCATTCCCATCCCACTCGGATGCATTTTCTCAGGGCAGCCTTCCCTTTCCTGTCTGCCAGGGCCTAGTGTCCTATTAGTGGCTCTCAGGTCATTATGAGTCTCACCTGGATGACCTGTCCAGTTACAGCTGTGTGATTAATTACTATCTGCCCCTTCACTGGACTGTCAGGTCCAAGAAAGCAGCCTATCATGGTCTCTGCTTTTCCCCAGGGACTAGCACAGCGCCTGGCCCATGAGCAGATTCAGTAACGCTCTGGTGAATAAATAAATAATTTATCAGGAGGAGTCAGGACAAGTGTGTTTCTCTTGGAAGCTCCAGGCTCCCTTCTCCTTTCAGAAGAATGTCTTGTATTTTGATCACCAAGCAACTCTCTTAACAATGTCCTCCTTTTGAGTTCCTACTTGGAGGACAGAAAATGCAGGGGGAGAAAGGAGGGGTAGGTAAGGTGAACTTCAGCTTGGCAGTTCCGGGAAGGTCCACAAAATGCCAAATAGCTTGCCCCCGTAAGAGATAGATAGGTAAGTACATGGTGCTAGGGACTGACAGGGTTGTCTCCACTCTCCCCCCAACCCATGTGCTGCAGTTCTAACCTCAGATACAGTGTTGTATTTGGAGATGGGACCTCAGCCCAGATTCCTTGAGGCTGCCTGGATGTCCCTCCATTAAGGTTAAAGGAGGTCATAAATGTAAGGCTTCAGTCCATAGGGCTGAAGAGGAAGAGATACCAGAACTCTCTCTCTGCCATGTGAGAATGGAGTAAGAAGGCAGCTGTCTACTACCAGGAAGAGAGTCCTCTCCAGAAATCAAATCAACTGGCATCTTCCTCTTGAACTTCCCTCTTGAACTTACTGACTGTAAGACAATACATTTCTGTTGTCTAACTCACCCAGTCCATGGTATTTTTGTTCTGGAAGCCTGAACAGATTAAGACATGGAGTTATCAGGAGGCAGTTTATGCTATAAATATAAGGTTGAGGAACCTGAGTTTAGGCGTGTGTTCTCTCGTATCTTCAACTGGACTTTTTCTGTCTCCTCTGATTTTTTTTTTTTCAACATCAGAGTTTAAGCATGCCCAAGTCTCTATAGCTTTAAACATCCCTCTCTGGGTCCCAGCGCCCTTCCTAGCGATAGCCACGTTTTCCTCCCCACCTTCCAGCCAAGCTTCTGGCATTGTCTACACTTGCGGGATTAGCACACTCTCATTTCTGTGTATTCACTCTTCAGTCCCTTCAGCTGGGCTTCCACCCCGCAATAGCTTGGAATCTGCTTTGCTGTTACATCCATCAGATTCCCTTCGGTCCTCATCTGACTGTTCTCTTTTTCTCAGCCCGCCCTCCTCCTCTGAGTTTCTGGACACTGTTCTCTTCTGCTTCCCTTTATCTCTTCCTGGCATCTCCTTTGCCATCTTCATCTGCCCTCTGCTACCCTACTGCCCCACATGGAAATGTTGACATTCTCCAGGTTTTGTCCTTGGTTTCCTTTCTCACCGGGGAGCCGTCCCACTCCTTTTGCTCCAGCATCTGCTGAGGGTTCCCACACCTCCACATCCGCTGAGGGCTCCCACACCAAGGAATCTTCAGCCCAGATTCCTTGAGGCTGCTTGGATGTCCCCCAAACACATTTAACTGTATGTCCTGTAAGCCGAGCCTACTGCTCCCCCTCCTCCCACCCAGCTCCAAGTCCTCTCCCCTCCCGCACATCATTTCCTGGAACATGGCATCGTCATCCTCAGATCGCTCCAGTCAGAGACTTCAGGTCAACCTCCATTCCTTTTTTCCCTCATTCCTCAACTCTAGTCAGGCACAGTGACCTGACTTGTCGGCTTCCTAAATATTTACATGCACCCATCCATTCCTATCTCCTCTGCCTCTTCGTCCCATGTAGAGACCCTGAAGGACTCCAGTGTATCTGTTGCCGCTATATGGCAGGATTTAAACAGGCAAAGGGAAAAGTAGAATGGGTGCACCGAGGAAATGATCTTTCACTCTTTCTAAAGCTGTAGGAGAGAAGTGGATTGATGTCTGGAGGTGCAGGGTTTTTAGTGGATTTTTAATGAATTCTGTGCCATTGGAGGCACTCAAGGAGAGGATACTATAGTGTGGTCTACTGCTTTGGGTGTGACGTGGGGCTGGACCCAACGTGGCACTTTGGTGAACACATCTGGCTCACAGATGTGTTCTATTTGGCTCATGAATGGTTCAAAATTGTTTAATGAGTTTCCAACATTCAAAACCCAGGTGGCTCAGTTAGTTAAGCATCTGCCTTAGGCTCAGGTCATAATCCCAGAGTCTCAAGATCGAGTCACATGTCAGGCTCCCTGCTCCACAGGGTGTCTGCTTCTCCTTCTGCCCCTCTCCAACTCATGTTCTCTTTCTCTATCTCTCTCTCTCTTTCTCTAATAAATAAATAAAATCTTTAAGAAATCAATAACACAGTTTGCTTTTAAATTAAAAAAAACATGGAGATTTAAAGGTAAGAAAACGGATTTTTAGCTTTTCTGGAAAAGTCGGAATTAGCAATTCTGGGACCGAGCCCAGGGTCAAGACTGGGAGATGGCTTAACAGCTGCTGCATCTGATGGACTGTTCCCCACAGTGTCTACTTGTGGCTTCAGTCACTCATGCTACTGCCTGGACCCTGGAAGCATCTGAGTTTGCTAAACCCGAACTAGATATTCCCCTGTTTCCATCCAGCCTGGGATTTTACACTACCATATTTCAGCAATGGAGAAAGTTCCCCTGGGATTTCCTTGCAGCTCGGCCATGTCACTAGTCCCGGAAAGTCCCCCTTCCCTTGTCTCTGCAGTAAGAAGTGTAACTGGACCTGTCTGCTTTTTGCCTTTACCCACCACATCCCTTTCCTGTCCACCCCACTAGTGTTCCTGTTCCAAATACTCTTCTGGTTGAGGTCTTCTGTTCTCTGTGGTCCACTCAGCTCTAATAGCGTGGCTCTTCGAAGCCCAGCCTTTTCAGGTATTTTGGTTAGAGGATGTGTGCCCATGTCTCACCGGAGGTTACGTGACTCGCAGAGTGAGACATTGCAAGATAGATGAGTGGGGACGTCCTTATACGAGGTTCAGAATGTCTGCTAATGGATGCAGGGGAGCGAATGACCATCCAAGGAGATGCTAGACTGGTTAGAAATGCTTTCAGCCGCAGATAAGAGAAACGGCTCCTCAAAATCCTGAGTCAAAGCCATGTGACAAAATGTCCAGAGTTCTGAGGTTGCTGGAGTGGGTTCAGGGCCACTGTCACAGTCAGAGCTGGCAGCCGAGGTTGTAGCTATCATAGTCACACTCGAGGCAGGAAGAAAATGGTCCCATTTTATCAGGAAAGCAAACACTTGCCCAAATACCTTCAGCTGATTTCTGTTTTTATTTCACTGCCGTGGTGGGTGTCCTTCCGAAAAAGATTGGTCGGAGCCCTGAGCACCAGAACCTAAGAATATGACCTTATTTGGAGACTGCAACTTGAAAGAGGCAGTCAAGGTAAAAAGAGGTCATTCGGGTGGGTTCTAACCCCATATGACTGGTGTCCATGGAAAACAGGGAAATTTGGACAGAGAGGCACAGGAGGAAGGCGATGTGAAGGAACAGTGGAAGAAGGTGGCCATCTACAGGCCAAGGAGAGAGAGCTGGAGGAGAGCCTTCCCGCACAGCCCTCACAAGGAGCCAGTCCTGCGACACTGCAGCAGTACTGTGTGACAGTAAATGTCCACTGTTCAAGCTACCAGTCTGTGGCACCTTGTCATGGCAGCCCTACAAAATGGACACAATCGAGCAGACCATGACACATGGCTCCCTCTGGTTTCAACAGAGGCAGGAAGGCAAGGACTTCATTGACATAGAGCTGCCCCGAACAAAATGGGATTCTGCTGATGAGAAAAAAGAAGACAGTGGATGTTGGAGTGGGTGCCAGTAGCATCTGCCGATATCCTGTGGAGTCAGGGACAAAAAAAGCTGATCTACAAGAAAGGGTGAAGAGAATGGATGCATTAATAATTTCCCGGCCCACTGATGAACAAAGAGTTGGTTAATAAGCATTCCCAAAGCCTGTAGGGTCACCAGCCCCATTCCAGGTAGAGGTTATTTCCATTGTCGATCTCTGGCCTTCCCTCGAGCAGCTCATAAGTAGACTGTGGATACAAGATCTATGCTTATGAGCCATGTTTCCCTGGGCCCCAGTAGTCTGAGCATGAAAAGCAAGGTTTATTTCTTTCGCTTGGTCCCCACCTACTGAACTGTAGGCTGCCCGCATCCCAAATCCCTCCCTCGGGCAGAGATGCTAATTGTTCCCTAGTGTATCCATTGCCCCTTCCTCTTTTCCATAATGAAATCTACAAGGTTTAACTGAGCACTTGACCACCCAGCCGTAGACTATATTCCCAGCCTCCCTCCAAGTTAGGTGTGGTCACATGACCCAGTCTGGGCCCTGGGGAGTGAAGGAAAGTGAGGCCAGCCATAAGTCATCCCCTTAAAGGCAAACTGGCTTGGTCTCAGGATGCCTTCTTTTCTCTTTCCTGCCAGCTTGGAAAGGGTCTAACTGCTGCAGCACTCTGGGACCCAGAGGTGGGAGAAGCATACTGAAGAGGACCCTGTCAGCTGGCCATGGTGGTTTTTAGATGACTTGCTGCAACAGAGCTGTCAACCTTCCCTAGATCACCTGTTTCCAAGAGAGAGGGAAACAGATTGTTTTATTCAAGTTGAAGTATTTTTGGATCTTTTTTTACAGCACCCTAGCTGTCCGCTAGTTGAGAAACTCCCTGAGAACAGAGTAGGGGTGCCCCATGAGTGCTTGCAGACATAATGACCTCTAACGCTGTCGGGGGTGGGGAATACTCTCCAGGGTGACATTGCTTCCTCGGGCTTTGTTTCCAAGTCCCAATGCAGGCCTGTCTCTGGCTTTCAGTTTCTCACTGGGAACCCCCAGCTAGGGCCGGGGGCGGGGCCCTGGCAGACAAGCCTTAAAGAGGCACTTTCAGGCTGTGCCTCCATGGGATTAGCAGCTGAGAGGGAGTGGTTCCTTAAATGTTGTACCCTGGGAGCCTCTGGGACCACTCCCTAGTCTAGGATCGCCAGAAGCCATAGATTTGTTGTGGCCACCCTCTTTTGTCTCTGAGGGGTCTTCTATCACATGCTTTCCACCTGGGCCTGGGACCAGTGACACTGCCCGCTGAGCTCCAGCCCCCGTCTATCTCCAGACCTCATGATGCAACTTCCAAGACCTTGTTGGACAGCTCCCAGAGGATGTGCCCTTAATGGTCTTCAGAACATACCCTAAATCCTGCTGCTAGTCAGCCCTAGACCCACATGTCCTTTGTTCTATAGAGGGCACAGCCCAGGCCCCTGCTCCTCACCCCTCCCCCAAACATTTTCCCCCTTCATCCCCACATCATTTCCAAGCGCTGCCCTGTCTACCTTGGCAGTATCTCTTGCATCTGTCCCTTTTCTGTTCTCTCTACAGCTACCTTAAGTCAGGTCCTTGACTTCCTCACGTGGACCACCCACAGGACGACCTTGCATGGGCCCTTCTAGACTTTGGCCACCATGCACGCAGGCTGTGGGGCGGGGCTAGCTGAGGTTGAATTCTAATTGTACCACTCAGTAGCTGCGTGACCTTTGACAAACTCTTTACCTTCTGTGTGCCTTTGTTTCCTCATCTTTAAAACGGGGCTGCTAGCAGGTGTGTGTGTGTGTGTGTGTGTGTGTGTGTGTAAAGATGGAATAGATAACACAAAGTATGTAGTGGAAAACGTGAGATTTTAAGTGTGAACTATTATTGCTGCTGTTATTAGCATTATTGTTTCAAATCAACCTGTGCACTGTTCCTTCCTTCCATAGTGCTTCTGGAAGGAAGTGACCTGTTACTCCCTTGACCAATATGTTTACTCCTCCCCATATTTACCCCTCAGGGGCCCTTCCATATTGTCTCTGGGCTCAGCCATGGTTTGGCTAATAACGTAACAGAGTTTGTGCCACTAGCTGAGGCTTGAAAAGTTTTTTCACGATGGGCTTGCCTTTTAGACCGGGCTGGTCCCCTGGTAAATGACCATGTGGAGCAGAGGCCCCCATCTGTCCCCGCTGAGGCCACTCGGCCAACAGCCTGCTGACTGCCGGATGCGGGCGTGAGGCTGTTCTAGACCATCCAGCCCCAGCTGGCTGCCAGCTGACTGCAGAGTTCAGCCCAGCCAGTTCAGACCAGAACCACCCAGCTGACCTACAGAATTGTGAGAAATGACACATGTTTGTTCCTGCAAGCTGCTGAATTTCAGGGTGGTTTGTTGCAAAGCAAAAGCTAACTGAAACACCCAGGAAATCAAGTGCCACTTTGTCATCTGGGAGCAAAGGCTCTCACGAGGGCTCAGTGTAGCTTGGCGGACCAGTCCCACGGTTCCTTAGGCACCCGTCCCCCCCATCCCCTCATCCACTCCTCCCACCCCCAGTCTCAGCCAGAGTGAGCCCTTGGGTGTTCCCAGGAATGCTTTATGTTTTCTGGCTTCTTACCCTGTGCTGGGGCCAAGCCCCACTCTGGGAGTGCTCTTCCCTTGTCTCCTCCTTTCCCTGTCTCATGTCCTACTTGGTCTTCTCTGTCTATTATAATTCATCAGATCCTTGAAGGCATTTTAAGACTTCTTCGAGGGGTCGAATTTCCTGTGGTTGGTGGGCCAAATGGAGCAATGCACCCTTGAAACTCTTCACTTGGTACTGCAGAACTCCTAGCTCTCTGTGGTTGTGGGACAGTCTTTCCCAAGGCAGGACATACGTTCTTGGAGGTCCAGGAGCACTGCTTTGAGAGAGTGATTCCCTTTTTAAATTTCTTCCAAACATTTTGAATCAACCAAGGCACTGCCATGTCTTTACTAGCTCCCTAGTAGCTTTTTTTTTTTTTTAAATAAGCATCCAGCTCTTTTTTTTTTTTTTTTTAAAGATTTTATTTATTTATTTGACAGAGAGAGATCACAAGTAGGCAGAGGCAGGCAGAGATGGGGGGGGGTGGAGAAGGCTCCCTGCTGAGCAGAGAGCCCAATGCGGGACTTGATCCCAGGACCCTGGGATCATGACCCGAGCTGAAGGCAGAGGCTTTAATCCACTGAGCTAGTAAAGGAGTACTTGCTCGCCTCCTTTTAGAACAAAGAGAAGAGCCTCAGGAGCAGGCCGTTAGTAGGCAACCGTAATGTTTCATTTTATTCACTTAATTATATTTAACAAGTTTTTCCAGTTCTATTGGAATAGAATTAACTTGCAGTATTTATTTTTCAGGTTACATCCTATCTGTGGCAAGTGATACTACCTTTCATTTCTAGTAAGGATATGTGGTTTTCTGTTATTTTTTTCTCTTTGTTTTTCTTTCTTTCTTTTCTTTTCTTTTTTTTTTTTTTTTTAAGAGAGGGAGGGTGGGGAGGGGCAGAGAGAATCCCAAGCAGCCTCTGCTCTCAGTATGGAGCCCGACCTGGGGCTTGATCTCACGATCCTGAGATCATGACCTGAGCCGAAATGGAAAAGGAGAGATTTGAGATCTGGTTTTCATTTTTTAGAGCTGCTGTAATAAAGAATCACAAACATCCCACAGTTCTGGAGGCTGGAAGTCTGAAATCGTGGCGTTGACAGGACTGGTGCCTTCTGAGGCCGAGGGAAGACCTGTTCCAGGCCTCCGTCCTTGGCCTGTAGATGCCCCTCTTCTCTGTGTGTCTTTTCACAGTGTCTTCCCTCTGTGCCTATTTGTCTGTGTCTAAATTTCCCCTTTTGACAAGGACCTAGTCATATTGGATTACGATCCACCCTACTGATGTCATTTTGATTTGATTACTAATGTAAAAAGCCTGTCTTGAAATAAGGCCACAGTCTGGAATCCTGGGACTTAGGACTCTTAACCCATCTTTTGGTTGCAGGAGAGCGGTATCAGTAAACCCACAATAGGCCTTGAGATTGAGATTGATTCTAGTAATTTTTAGTTGGGAAGTGGTTCCCACCAGGGCTCCTAGTCTTTGGAGTTGAGCTGTTGGCTTTGGGGACAAGAAAGTACCCCTTCCTCAAGTACCCTGAGAGTTGATCCTGCTTGATGAGGGGAAAACCTGCAGGAACTAGCCAAATAAGGGGCTTCCTACCAAGCAGGTAGCAGCAAGGCTTTGAGGAAATTAACAAGGGCTATATTTAAGCTCTGGCAAAAAAGAAAAAAGCCCCTCTCTGTTTCTAGGTGAAAGTGTATGGCTTCCAGCTCACATGACCAGGTCTCCAAAGATGCTCTGTTTGGCGGCAGGAGCCCGTTTGGAGCCCACGGAGCTTCGTCACTGAGAAGCCTTAGTGGGGCTTTCTCTTGCACAGCCCTGTCTTCCTGATCGCCTCATTTGTTACTCTGGAACCGAAGGTGGCAATGGATAGCTTGTGAGTGAGAGATAACATTTTGCCATTTGACTGTGTTGAACGAGATCGGTAAACATCACGATTGAAAATCTTAGCGCTGTAATAAATACTGAGCACCCACTGTGGGCTGGGTGTCATGGGAGTATTTATCAAGCACTACAGTAGATTGCAAAACTAGCCTTGATTGTCTACCCATCCCCATATCCATGTTCCTTGCAATGTGACCTTGCTGCTCTTGCCATCAGAAGATGGAGTCTATTTCCCCACCCTTGAATCTGGGTTAGACTCATGACTTGGTTTAGTCAATACAACTATGGAAGTAATGTAATGCCAGCTTTGAGCCTAGATCTTTAAAGATCTTGCACGAGTCCATTCTTGCTCTTGGAACCGCACAGCTCCGTGTGAACCTGGGCTAGCTTGCTGGCGGATGAGAGACGTGTGACCCAGTTACCTCAAGTGACAGCTAGCCATCTCCCCAGAAGCAGAAGCCTCTGGCTTCCCAGAAGCATCTGCCGACCCCAGATGCATGAGGGAGTCCAGCTGAGACCAGAACAGCCTAGGTGAGCCCAACCTAAAAGGCTGACCCATAAAAATCATAAACTAAGTAAATATTTATTATTTTAAGACACTTCTGGGGTACCTGGGTGTTTCATCTGGTTAAGGGTCTAGCTCTTGAATTTGGCTCAGGTCATGATCTCGGGGTCCTGAGACGGAGCCCCGTGTTGGGCTCTGCGCTAGGCGTGGAGCCTGCTCAGAGTCTCTATCTCCCTCTGCTCCTTCCCTCCCTCAAAAAAAAAAAAAAAAAAGAAAAGACCCTTCTGCACTTTGGGGTGTTTTATGATGCAGGGACAGAAAGTACTGACTGATACCAGAACTTACTATGTGCCAAGCTCTGGCTGAGCTAAAATCAGGCAGAGTCTTGGGAGAAAAGACATTTGCAGAGACGGCATAGTCATGGGCCTGGAGCAGTAAGTACTCTGGAGAAGCAAACTCACCAGCCACAGGAGCCGTGGTCTTTGAGCTGGGCAGGAGTCTTCTCCCTGTGGAGTTGGAGGGTCCAGGATGAAATTTTTGGGAGAGAGGACTGAGTATAATGAACAAATATGGGGTGCCCCAGGCTGGGCCATCAGTCAGTGGTATTCACTGAGCCCTTACTATATGCACA
This sequence comes from Mustela erminea, assembly GCF_009829155.1. Taxonomy (NCBI): domain Eukaryota; kingdom Metazoa; phylum Chordata; class Mammalia; order Carnivora; family Mustelidae; genus Mustela; species Mustela erminea. The sequence goes on along the minus strand of NC_045627.1, from coordinate 36,740,635 downwards.
GAAGCACTAGTCTGGCGATCTCAGGTCTGTATATGGCCTGGAAGAGAAGAGAAGACTTCTCTGGAAAAGATTTCTGTGGAAATTAGTCGGAGATGTAAGGCTGTTTTCTCTTTCCTTTTTTTTTCCCCCCTTAAAATTAAGCTCTATGCCCAGCCTGGGGCTGGAACTCACAGCCCAGAGACTGAGTCACATGCTCTACTGATTGAGCCAGCCAGGCGCCCTCTAAGGGTGGTTTTAAGTGTAACAAGTGGCCGAGTCCTCTTTGTCCAGAGTAGTAAGGATCTTGGCTTGGGCAGAAGAGGACTCAACACTTTTGTTATTAATACCTGGAACCTGGTACATATGTGGCAGGGATAGAGTGATGATGAGGTTGGGGAAAGGTCTCCACAGATAGTCTTCGTGGGATGGAGTCAGAACACATGGCCATTCAGGCATCCCCAAGTGGTAACCCCTTGAGGGCAGGATCTGGGTCTCATTGATCTTGGCATACCCAGAGACATGGGGACCTTGCATATCCTAGGCATTCAGGTTTAAAGACTTTCTTTGGAGACGTTTCCCCTTCCCTGTATTTCCAGAAACAATGTGACTTAAAATTAAAGAAATATCTTTTCTCATAGTTCTGGTGGCTGGAAGTCCAAATCGAGGTGTCGTCAGAGTTGTTTCCTTTCTTGCCCCTTCCTAGCTTAGGGGCCTTGCCCACACAGTCCTTGGGATTCCTTGGCTTATAGGCACATCACTGCCAAATCTGCCTCTGTCTTCACATGTCCTTCTCCCCGTATGTGTCTCTTCTCATCAGAACACAATACACACCTTACTCCAGTATGACCTTACCTTAACTAATCTCTGCAGTGACCCTATTTTCGAATAAGGTCACATTCTGAGGTACCTCTTTTGGGGCAGATGACCCAACTAATAACATCCATCAAGACCCTGGGGGGAATGTGTGTTCCTTAACTGAGTGCCCCAAGCTCCCCCCACCCCATTGCCCCAGAGGCGGAATTAAATGGTCTTTCTTCAGGACTTCTACATAGTACATGCTCTGTTTACTAGAACATGGGACATGTTGATCATTGTCACAGGCTGAGTGAGGGGCCTCACCTCTTTTGTGGTCTCTGTAGTGCCTTTTAAAGGGCATATGGTGAGTACCCCCAATGAAGCCACCGCCTTTCCCTGAGCTGTCAGGCTCAGCACTGCAGGAAACTTGTCATATATTAGTCCTCGCAATGACCCCTGTATATTTGTACTTTAACTCCTACTTTATCATGGAGAATGCTGGGATTTAGAAAGGTAAGATAACTTAGGGTAGCCATTGTTATCGTCTCTAAAAACCCAAATGGGCACCTCAAGGCGTCCCATGGAAAGTTTTCAATCCCCATTTCTCAAAGTACCCCTGATCTGGCTGATTCAACTCCATTCCCTTGAGAAGAACCTGGAGCCTCAGTCCTATCTCAGGGTCTGTGTAGCCCGTTCGGGTCTACACGCCCGCCCTCCCCAGCGCTTTCCCTCCAGAAGCCGCACACAAAGCGGATCCACCCTGCGCACGAGAGCGCGCGGGCCGCTTTTCCGCGCGCCCCGCTCCCGGGCGCGGCGTGAGGACTGGCGCGCTGATTGGCTGCTCGCGGCCCGGCCTGCGGCCCGCTCCCGCTCCGGCACCTATCCTGGCGCGGCGATTGGCGGAGCGGCCGTGCGCGCACCGACCGCGGTTCCGCGCGCCCCGCCCCGCCCGCTCCAGCGCGCCACAGTTGCATGGGGCGCCGCCGGCGGCCGAGGGAGCGTGACTGCGCTGCGCAGGGCGCTAGGAGGCATTGTCGCTGTAAGTGGAGCAGAAAGCGGCCCAGAACGGGGCCCCACGCTTCGTGCCCCGCAAAGTAAATGCAGTCTGAGACTGAGCGCTGGAGGGCTGGGGGCGAGAGGGAGAGAAGTGCCCCCGGTTCCGCAGCGTCCCCTCCCCTCCCCCAGGTCACCGGGTGGAAAGGGCAGTGGTGCATCAGCTGCGTCTTCTGCAGTGCCCAGGGGCCCGGCGCCGTGCCGGCTTCTGCTTGCAAACTGCGGCGGGACCCCGGCTGGCCCGCGGGAGTGGGTGCAGCGGTGGCAGGGAGTAGGGAGCCCGGGGAAGCGGCGCAGGGCCTCCGTCCCCGCGGGAGGCGCCCCGGCCGGGAGAAGCTGTGGTGTATTTCGTTCCAGAAGCAGCGCTGTCGGGATTCGCTTCCGTTCCGGGAGCCGCAGATGCCAGCCCCAGAGCATGCCTCCCGGCCTCCGGGGAGCGCGGGAGTCCCCGACCCTCTGCAATCGCCAGCTTTCGCCCCTCTCCCTGCTTTATTTTCCCCAGTCTCCGCCTGCCGCGCGAGCGGAGGGCCGGCGACGAGGAGCCATTGGCTGCGGGTTCCGGGGGGTGGGGTAGACGGGTAAGGCGGGCCCCTTGCGCTAGGCGCGAGGACCCCGGCCTGGCCCTGCGCGCATTCCTGGGAGGCGCTGCGGGAGGATGCCTAGGTCCCCAGAGCCGAGTGTGCGCGCGGCGCTGCAAACCCCAAGGCTCAACACCAGGCGCCAGCCGGTCCCGCTCACGCCCCAGCGGGCTGCTTCCCTGGGGTGGGAAAGTGGGTCAACTCTGTCCAGGTCTCCAGGGCTTTCGGGGCTACTTGGATATCATCCAGACCTCCGTCTCTCACCTTCCCACCTGCTTCCCCACCTGGTGTGGCCGGAGGGACCCGCGGGAGCCCACGGTGGGGGAGCTTGCACACATGGCCCAGGAGGCTCGAGTTGCCCTTCGGAGCGGCTGCCAGGCTCTAAAGTTCCCAAGTGACCACATGTAACTAAATATAGGAGCAGCTGGTGCGGACGGGGTGTCCGCAGCAGCTCCTCCAAACAGATCTTTGGGCTCCAGATAGGGCAGAGTCCTCGCTGGGGAGAGCAGGAGCGCCAGCAGGGGGCTGCAGGCAGGGCTTAAGCAAAAACCACCCCAACTCCAGCCTTGTATCCCGGTGAAACTAGGTTATAGATCAGAAGGGCCTGTTGCCAGCTTCCACAAAGGAAGACCACTTTTCTGTTGTTTAATTTATTGTGTTCTGAATCACCTACATTTAATGCATTAATGTGGGAAATGCTTAACATTTGCAAAGACCTTTCTCAAAAGTTGTAGATCATTTGCTGCTCTCCAAACACTGAGAACTTTTCCAAACTCTGATCTTAGGCTGCTGCCCTCAGAAAACTTTCCCTAGCTCCCTGCAGAGAAACAGGACAGAGTGTCTCGAGGGCCTACAGCCTCCTCCCCCTCCGCCAGTAGTCTGGGATGGATTGGCTAGCTGTCTCCCACTTTCTCTCATTTCTTTGGGTCCTTCTGCTCAGTCTATGTCTCTCTTGCCTTCGTGAGGAGGGCACACGTGCCCCTTGGGCCTGGTGTCACAGCCCTACTAGCATCTAGCTATTCTTCGCTTCGTCGCCCAGTTTCTCCTAGTTGTGGAAGCTCATTCTGGCCTGTGCCCCATCTCTATAAATTTATTCCCCTGTGTGGCCCTTTGAGAAGGTGCCCAGGAGATGTTTGTTGGATTTAAACATTTCCTGAGGCTATGATGCCCACTCCGAGGAAAGGGGAGTTGGGATGTAGGGAGAGGGATGTATGGCTGGGGACAGCAGCCCTGTGAGTATGGCTTTGGAGCCTGGGCTGAAGGGTCTCCCGGACTTGGAGCACTTAGCCTTGAAATTAGCTAAGGCTTCCCTGCGGTCCCTTGGGGACAGTCTCTGACTTTCTTCTACTATCACTCTGCCTGTGGGTTTGGCCAGATGCCTCAAAGAGCCCAGAGGTTGAGCCTGTGGGGTTCTCCTGGGGCCCTGTAGTTGGGTTCCAGTTCCAGGAAGGTTCCCTCGTATACTGATCGCTCCTGCTGGCCGGCATGATACTTCTCTTGTGGGATTGCAAGAAATGGGTGGCCAGAGTGGTGCTGACATGCTGATTTTTGTTGACTCGTGTTTATTTATTCATTTTTAAAGATTTTATTTATTCATTTGACAGACAGAGATCACAAGTACGCAGAGAGGCAGGCAGGGGTAGGGGGGAAGCAGGCTCCCCGCTGAGCAGAGAGCCTGATGCAGGGCTCGATCCCAGGACCCTGAGATCATGACCTGAGCTGAAGGCAGAGGTTTAACCCACTGAACCACCCAGGCATCCTCGTGTTGTTTTTTATAGAGACAAGGGTCCCTCCACCCTACGGGCTGCCCTGCCTATGGGCTTTTGCACTCTGTCCACAGTAGGTCCATAGCTCTCTCTGCCACTCAAATGTGACCCAGACAGTTTTCTATTTTTCTCAAAAACACTGTAAAACAAAAGAATAGCTTTATTTTTATTTCTACCCCCCAACCTCCTCTTTCTTGGGGTTTCTGTTACATGCTAAATAAATCTTGCGCTTTTTTTTTTTCTTTTTTGTCAAAGAGGCCCAGTGTTGGGTTAGATCTGAAAGGAGCCGTTGTGAAGTTGGACAACCTCTTAGGCGCCCTTTTGGGGACCCACTCCAGACTTTTGTCATCCTATTTATTCTTCCCTCAATCCAGGGCCCCCTGACCCCACCTCAGGTCTTATACCACACCTGACCCTGCCATTCTCCTCTCTCACAATCCCGGCTGTGCCAGAGTGACAAATTTTGTCATCTGACCTGAGAGAGGCACAGTCAGCTGGACTGTAAGAAGGAATGCTCCCTGAAGAGGCGAGGGGTTGTGTTAGGTGAAGGGAAGGTGGTTTCCTGGTCAGTTACTGCGGTTGGCAGTTTGGGACAGATGGCACCTGTCAGGGGTCTAGGACACATCTGTGTGGTACCCAGAGCATCCTCTGGAATGTAAGGGGCCCTTCCTACTAATGACTGGCTCTGACAGCCAGACCTTGTAGCTTGCTCCTGTTCCCACTTTGATGTCCATTCTCTGATCTACACCATAGAGTGTCTTCGCTTGCCACCAGGGGTGATGTTTTTAATTTGATTAATTGTCATCAGTGGGCTGTAGGGCCTGAGGCATCCCCTGCCCTGCTCCCTTCCTCCCCCAACCCCCCCCCAACCTGGTGGCAGCTAGAATAGTAAGCATAGCGCCTGTGAAAGTAATCAGCCCAGACAGCCCCCCTCAGGGTTAGCACAGACCCTGGGCATCTTGGAGATCGACCTTCCTTTTCCCTTGTGCTGGGAGGCCAGGAGTGACTCAGTGATGTTTCCTTGAAAGCTGTCCATCAGAACCATAAGTCCGAGCTTTTTCCTTTGTTTCTGTCCTCTTCATTCTTATGCCCTATACCTAGTAGCTGCTCCATACGTGTTTGTGATTATGGATGATAAGTATTAGGGTTAGGGCAAGGCAGGAGCATGGTACAGTAGGAAGAATCCTAGGCTGGGAGTTAGGAGACTGAGCTTTTTTGTCTTCCCTCTAGCTCATTTACCTCCCCTCTTGAGCCCTCAGCGTTCCCATTCATAGTGGTTAGGGTAAGTCACCAAGATCCCAGCAACACTGCTGTGACTCAGGCTTAGGGGATGGTCCTAAGGGCAGCATGGTGGAGGTGTTGGGTTTAGTTTGCCATAGTCCTCACTATTCCCAACTATCCTCCCCTGGCTCACGTTATGCAAGTTGTCTACCTAGCACCATTGGACATTTGACTCTATGACCCTTCTCATTTAGACGCTGTCTTGGATTTATTTTAAGAGTCCATTGACTTGTATTTCGATTTGGAACCCAAATGGTGGCTGTTGATCGTCATCATCACCATTGGGGTATCCTACCTAGACATCTTTATTCAGTTTGTAGTGTAAATTGTGGGGGGAGGGGAAGCACAGTGGAGAGATGCTCCCTGTGCCCAGCTGCCCACAGGCTGATTAGGGAGATAAATATGTATATTTTAAAAAGCTCCTAAGTAACCCAAATGGTTTGTGCTGTCATTAAGTGGTGCTGAAACTCAGAGGGAGGAGAAAACACTGAGGGCTGAGGCAATCAGGGAAAGCTTCCTGGAGGTGGAGAAGGAATTCTAGTCATTCCTTAAAGATGAGTTCCACTGAGTTGTTTGTTCAAGTCACATGGGTATGAAATTGGGATTAGAGGCCAGTGTCCTCTTGCATGTGTACTGTTTTATCCTCTTGACTAGAATTTGTTAAGACCTACATGTCCTGGGCCCTGGGCTGGAAAGATATAAATATTTTTGTTCAATTCTCATATGAATCCAGTGAGGTATTACTAGATCTCCTACTCAGAGGAAGAAACTACAGCTCAGAGTAGTTAAAAATCTTTCCCAAGGCCCCTGAAGTAATAAATGGCAGAGTTGGGCATGAGGCCACCGCTCTAATTCTACTGCACTGTGGGTCTCAGACCTTCCGAGTCAGCCTCTGTGGTGAGATGCAGCCACGTACCAGAGTCACTCAGCAGATGGCTGGGCCTGGCCAGCCCCGGCTCAGCTTTGCCTATCCTGCCCGTGTAGCTGAGCACATTTGGACTTTGATGTGATGTCTGGTAACAACGGCGAGCGCTCCCCTTACCCCCTTCTCTCTGTCCTCACCTTCTTTGGCCTTTGACACTCAGAGCTGTCTTTGAAGCTGAGACTGGGATCCAGAGGCAAAAAAAGGGCAATGGCCTTGGCCCCAAGTTCGTTCTGTCCCTGGGGTGCTGCTGCCCGTCTTGTGGGCGATTTTTATAAAGAGGTGAGCGCTGAGTGTGGAGCTGAACTGTTAACATTGTTGCTCACTTTGGACTTGGTCGGGCTCTGTGCCTTAGTTTCCCTCTCTGTTATCAAACAGGAAGTTGGAGACCTTTCTAGAGTCCCTTGTGTCTTTAACCCCAAATAGCTTTGATTGTGTTCCTCACCCTTCTTGAAGCCTTTTCCCCCTCAGTGATCCAATTTCTCTTCTCTCCTTTCCTCGCCCCGCCCTGCCCTCTTCTCCCTCGGGTCTGGCAGATAAACTCTTGCACCAGGCTGATCATCACGTCTGCGGGCTAAAACAACGGGATCAACCCTAGCCTTCCCTCCTTGTTGACAGGTGGGAAGGGAATGCTTAATGACCGACCCCTCCCCTCTCCAACTGTGACCTCTGACCTAGCAGGCCGGCTACATTTGCCTTTGTACCCCTACTTCCCAGCACGCAGGAGATACCCAGCAGAGGCGGGTGCGGGGAGCTGGGGAGCTTGTCCCTGTGGTTGTGGACAGGGCACCAGCCCAGATGCTGTTGGATGGAGGGGCAAGTGTCTCTCCTCCACAGTTGGCTGCCCCCCCCCCCCGCCCCGCCCCCAGCTTCTCCATTGTTCCACCTGCTCAGTGAGTCACAGGCAGCATACACCTGAGTCCTCACATCTGCCTGGCCACTGTTTCAGGTCCTTGCCCTGAGTCTGGAGAGGTCAGACGTGTGGACCCACCCAGGAAACTGGTTGGGCTGGGCTGCCCCCACCCCTGATGGGCAGATCAGCTGCACGTGGCATGGTGTCTGGGCCTCCCAGGTGGAAGTGCGTGGCCTGGCACCCTCCCTGCAGGCTTCCTGCAGCCTGGGTCCCAGGGAAGGATGGCGTCAGGGGCATGTCCCCAGCTAGGCGACAGGCGCTTCATGGTCCTGTGTCTTCCCCAGGCACCGGCCCCCTGTGAGCAGCAGACCGGCCTGGTGGCTGGCAACAGGACCCCCTCGCCTGCATGCTGAAGAAGATGGGTGAGGCCGTGGCCAGAGTTGCAAGGAAGGTCAACGAGACTGTGGAGAGCGGCTCTGATACCCTGGGTGAGTGAGGCCAGGGCCTTTCCAACTGCAGGGCGCCCCGTAGGCAGCGTGTGAAATCAGTTTAGATGGGAAATTGAAATAGGAACAAAGAGACGGTATCAGCACCTTGTCCCGAGGAGATGCGTCCCATGGAGTTTTACTGCACTCGTGCTTGGTGTGGGAGCAACCGGGAGCCTGTGTACACGGCTGCCAACTCTGAGTGGATGTGTGCTCTTGGCCCAGGTGACGATAGCTGCCGCTGCTGAGGAGCCGCAGGGGCCTGATGAGTATCGCCATATTGAATCCTCACTGCGGCTGTGTGATGGCGGATCCCCGCCAAGCATGACTAGCCTTGGTCTTTGGATGAGGAGGCAATGGAGGGTCAAAGGCAAAGAGGGCTTTCCTCAGGCCACCCAGCTTGGAGGCCGCTTTTCATGCCACTTTTTACTTGAATTGTGTCTTATATTTTTTGCTTTGACTTGGTCATAGCATTTTAGCCCATACAATTATGCCAAGGCTTCAAGCATCGAACTGAATTCAACAAATATTTATTGACTCTTTGCATGTGCAAGGATGACACGCGTGTGTGTATGTGTGTGTGTGGCTCATGTGCTGGAATATGTGTACCCCTTAGAGCTGTTGACATACTGTGGGAACCCAGAGGAAGGGGAGCACATTCCTGCCTTGGGCGTTATGGTGTACATAGGGTGGGATTTGAGTGGGGCCTTTGGCACGTGGAGAGGAGTTCCATAGGCAGGTGTGTGTGCCCATGTGGATTTGTGTCTTTCTCTTCAAGGAGCATTTCCGTGGAGGTTATTGCCTGACCAAAGATCCAGACACTGGCACGGTAGAGCATTTCTGTAAACAGCCATTGGTCAAGTGTGTCTGAGGTTCCCAGGCAAGGCGTGGTGGTCTCGAAAGTGGAGGGTCACTCAGCCTTCAAGAGGAGCTTGGGGGCACCTGGGTGGCTCAGTCAGTTAAGTGTCTGCCTTCTGCTTGGGTCATGACCCCAAGGTCCTGGGATTGAACCCCATGTCGGGCTACCTGCTCAGTGGGGAGCCTGCTTCTCCCTCTGCCCACCACTCGTGCTCTCTCTTGATATCTGTCACTATGTCTGTCTGTCTGTCTCTCAAACAAATAAAATCTTTAAAAAAAAAAAAAAAACAGAGAGATGAGCTTGGTCACTGCTTCTTTCAGGAAGCCCTCAGCCCTACACCATCCACCCCTCGCCCTTTCTTCCTCTGTAACATTCATTCAGTGTCCCTAGAGGGCGGAGACTTTTGCCCCCATCCTCCAAGACCCAGAGCAGTGTCAGGTACCTGGTAAGCACATAGCGTTTGCTGAACTGAGCTAAAGCAGAAGCATCTGCCATGGCAGACAAACTTGAGGCTTGTGGTTGGTTTTGGAGGGAACTTTCTGGTGAGCTGACGGGCATGGGCCCACACGAAAGGAATTTTGGAATCCCAGGCCAGTTCCTGATGTGGTCGTACTTAGCCCAGCGTTCAAGGCTCTCTACCATTCACACGGCCTGATTCGACTCCCCACTCCGCCACCCACTCATCCACTACCTTAGCAAACCTGCTAGCCTCTTATGTACCTGGTTTCGTAATGTCTATAACGAGGATGGTGCCTGCCTGGTCAAGGTAGTACCCAGTGGCCTGGTCGTAGAGGAGTTGAACGTCTTATTTAGCCTTGGCTGTCTTGACTGGAGCTCGGAACTTTCACAGGGAGGTGACTGGGTCTTGAAAATTAGGGCAGACTGATGGAGGCCCATTTGTCTCTCAGTGCCCAGCAAAGACACAGAATGCCAAGACCAGGCCCCTGGCGGTGCTTACACTTCAGCAGGTGGAGCTCTCTGGGGTCATGCAGTCTGGGGGCGCTGAGGTCGAAGCTGTCTGCATGTATTGAGCACCTGCTGTGTGCGAGGTGCTGGGAGGCTCCCTCGGGCTGTGTGCAGTAGAGTTCTGGACGCAAGACCAGCCCACCACTGTGGGACAGGGAGCGGTGAGGGATACGAGGTTTCCTTGCTGAGCCAGGTCAGACATACCGAGTTCAGAGGTGGGAGATGTTGAAGGCGTCTGGGAAGGCTTTCTGGAGAAGGTGGGCATTGAAATGGGTCCTGAAAGAGGTGCCAGCTAACCCAGTATGGTTCTCATGTAAAACAGCAAGCAATCTGATGCAGCCTGAAACAACCAGCCCCAGAAAATGGCTTAAATAGATTTTGTTAAAGCTGTACAATGCCATTTGTGGAGCTACTAAAAGTGGTGCGTAAAATCTAATTACATGCTTGAACAAAGACTGGCATATTCCTTAGAACATAGGTTGGAAAAGGCAAGGATCCCCATCTGTAGAGATAGCGAGATGCTGTTATGTTAAACACGCGTATATACAGGAGAAGAAATGGAAAGGAAATCAAACAGGACACAAATGGATGTGAGAAAATACCCTTGGGTGCTTCCTGAACATTCTATGATAAACATATTACTCTTTTAAGGAGGGAATTAGAGATTTTAGGGAAAGGGCTACCTGTCACTGTAGGAGGTAGAAGGAACACTTCCCATCGGCAGACAAGAGTTACAGGGATCGCTCCTTCTCTCAGCCCTTGGATATGGATGGGGCTTTTCTGGCTTCTCCCCCTCTACTGGTTTCCCCAGCCTGCCTCCCTGTGCACAGGCCTGGGGTGCAGCCCTGGGATGGCTGGCTCAGAAGCCGCAGGTGTCTGCAGGGCAGAAGATCCCTGCGGAGACAGGGAGATGAAGACTGGGCTGAGAGGGCTCAGTTACAGGCTCTCACCTTACTCCGGTAAGCATCATGGGCATCCCCCAGGCGCTCGTGGGTGCCCTCTGGAGCCAGGCTTGCTCCTCCTGCAACCTGAGCCATGGCTCCTGGCCCTGGTCTCCCCACCCCAGGCCTCTTTGTCCCCCTGACCCCTCTGGTCTGCTCCTCGGCTTGAGCTGAAGCCACTTTTCCCCAGCCCCTTAACCCGACCTCAGCACTTTCGAATGAGTTTGTACAGAGGTGGTAGCTCTGCACAGTCCTCAGGCTTTCCTCTCCGTCCTCTCCTCGTGTCCCCAAGTTAGTTCTTTGTCTTTGTCAAGGCCTCACGCCCAGTTGGGCTTCCTGGGTCCTCAGACCCCTAGGGGCATCTCTCTGACTTCACTGTTCCCTCTGGCCAGTGGCTGGATCGGCAGACCAGGCCACCCTGCACCCCACTCCTCTCCAGGGGAAAGGCTCCTGGACCTTTGGGGATGACTTGTAAGAATGGATCACACTTGCCAAGGAGCGGCACTTGGAAAGGTCTGGGAGAGTACGGCTGGCTGGGACAGAGACACTGGCAAAGCGGGTGGGAAGGAGTGCCCGGAGTGGGCTGCAAAGGAGGGAGCGGGCATTTCCCGGGCCTGCTGTGTGCTGGACACAGAGGTCTGAGCCCTCTTTTCATCCTTTCTCTCGTCTTCTGTACTTCCTGCAGGAGGATTGCTGTCTGTGTTCATTTCCAGAAAATTCTGAGTCATTAGCTCTGGGCATGTTGCTTCCCCTCCATCCCTTGGGTCTCTTTTGCCTGGAATTCTTCTGGGGGCCTCCATTGTAGCGTATTTCCTTTCTCTTCGTCTTCCTGCCGCATTCTGAGATCCGTCTGCCATTTCATGGTTTGCTTCTCCATTTGTGTTCAGTCTGCTCTTGAATCCATCATTGAGTTTTAAGGCTACATACTTTATTTTCAAAAGTTCGGAGGGGAGGGCGTCAGTGGCTCCATCGGTTAGGTGAACGATTCTTCATCTTAGCTCAGGTCTTGATCTCAGGGTCATGAGTTCAAGCCCTGCATTGGGCTCTGTGCTGGGTGTGGAGCTTACTTTAAAAAAAAAAAAAGTTCTGTTTAGTTCTTTTAAAAATCTGATTTTGTATACTCTATTTTCTCTCCAGATCTGGTAAGTGTTTTACCTTTTACTAAAAAAAAAAAAATCCTATTTGAGGGGATAATATCTCATTCCCTTCTTATGTGTTAAAATCTATTTTTTATTTCTTTAATCATTTGACTCTTCTTGTCTTTTTTATCTTTTGTACTCCCTCTATCACAGGCAGTTCTCAGCAGCCCACGTCTGCTGTTCTGCTGACTGTAGCTCACAGTGGGCTGTTCCGGGTGGATTTGGAGTAGTACTAGACCCCTACCCTTGTCTGATGGAGCCTTGTGTGGGCTGTCGTCCCTTCCCTCAGACACCTGCCCGAGACCAGGTTAGGAGCAACTCTTGTTAGAAACAATCTTTCTCAGCCCAAAGGGTTTCTGGGCCATAAGGGAAAGGAATAGTCAAACCCCACATGCACTGTGAGGGCAGGCCTGTGACTTTGTTTTCTTTCTTAATTCAGGGCCCAGGCAAAGACAAAGCAGTGTTCTTATTATGAAAAAGTGAATTTTATCCCTAGTCCATTCTTTCTCTGATGGCAGTCCTTCAGAACTCCAGCTTTCCATGGGCTCTCGGCTGCAACATCCCTCAGGCAGGCCCAGAGCAGCCTTCCTGCCCCCTTCTAGGCCTTTCAGCCCAAGCCCCCAGGAACCCAGCCTCACGGCCGCCAGCAAAACATCAGTAGCTGCCTGTCGCTGTCTCATGGACAGTCCTCTCTCTCCACGCCCGGCTGATTAAACGTCAGGCAGTATTGTCAGCACTTGGCCAGTGTTGAACCCCGTTGAACCCCCACAGTGACTCTGTGACAGGGGTGGTCTTAATATCCCTACTTTACAGATGAAGAAACCAAGGCAGAGCTTTTTTTTTTTTTTTTTAAAGATTTTATTTATTTATTTGACAGAGAGAAATCACAAGTAGATGGAGAGGCAGGCAGAGAGAGAGAGAGAGGGAAGCAGGCTCCCCGCTGAGCAGAGAGCCCGATGCGGGACTCGATCCCAGGACCCTGAGATCATGACCCGAGCCGAAGGCAGTGGCTTAACCCACTGAGCCACCCAGGCGCCCAAGGCAGAGCTTTTTAAATCACGGGTTTCTTAAGTGGTTGGTGGCACGAGGGCGTGCAGCTTGTCTCCTTGGCCTTGTGGCTTCTGAACTACACCTTTCCTGGTCTTCTAGAAGCTGGAGCTAAGGCTAAGGATGTAGGTGTTGAGAGATGGAGCAAGTTCTGTCCCAGCCCTGGGTGGCCTTTTCCGTTGAGGGCCACGGGAGGAGATGAGAACAGGGGCCCCTGCTCCCCGACGTGCTGGCCTCTCTACTCACACCGGGTTAGAACCACAGTTGGGTCTACTATGTTCCTTGAAAAGGAGGGAAGTTATTGGAAGCTTAGTGTCTGCTGGATCATTTACAATGTCTCAGGTCATGATGGGGACAGCCGCCATGGGCTGCTTCTGTTTACAGACAGATCCGTGGACCCCACTCGAGAGCTTTGAAGGTGACGTCTCGGGGGGGTATGGTATCTGCATTTGAACATAAACCTTATATGATTCTTCCCTGCCTTGAATAAACCACTGGCTTATGATTTCCAATCTGGAACTTCCTTCTGGTGTTGGGTTCTGCAGGGCTGGGCAGGGAGGGGTGTTGTCTAGGCAGGGGTGGGCGGGTGTGTGCATGTGTGAGAGAAAGAGAATTAATGTGAATGGGGTGTGATCCATTCTCAGGGAACTGAGCAGCTAGGCCAGGAGCTGTGAGGTAGTCATGTGGGCAGACCAAAGCTAGGGAGGGAAGGGACACATCTCCCGCTTCCCAACTCCCTCAGATACCAGGCTCATCCCCACTTTGCTGCTCCTGCTCTCACCAGCAGATGGCGCCCTGTCACCGGCCAAGCAGGTGACCCGTGGCTGAGACGGCCTTGACCAGACTTGCTGGGCCAGTGTCAGTGACCCAGTCCTGACTCCCAGCCCAGCTCACATCCTGTATTTACATTCCTAGCTGACTTCCACGGGGGATCTGGTTTTGCAGCCCCTTTCTTGAGAAAGGGTATTCAGGAAGCTGGGTATTTAGGAAGCACTTAATATATACACTCACTAAATGAGAATAATATCTTCCCTTGCATCAGACACTGCCCCTTTTCAAGAAACACCACATTGAGCACCTACTGTGTGTACCCCACTTAGAGGAACCACATGATCACTAGTGCCCAGTCTAGAAGGGGAGGCAGACACACACACACACACACACACACACACACACACATATACTTATGCTCTCTCAGCCACGCCATCAGGGGAGCTGCCAGGGACTGTGGGGGAAGCAGTTTTTCTTGACCCTAGGCAGGGGTCTGCACACCATGGCTGGGCCCTGAGTCCAGGAGGCTGGTGCTGGCAGGGATGACAGGTGTGCCTGTAGCTCGGATGTAGCCTGGCCTGGGGCATCTTGAGGGTCATCTCGACACAGGTCAGCTCTGAATGCACGGAAGAGGGAGCGGGCTCTCAGAGGGCAGCCCTCTGCCAGGCCCGGGCTATATGTCTGTTCACCACAAGGGCTGGAAGCTTCTGATCTGTGTCCTCAGCTTCCTGCCTCTCAGCTGGGAAGGCATACTGCTCTCACTATAATCATTTGATTACAAACAAATCTGTAGGTATTCCGTGTGCCTGGTGTACAGAGCATGAGATCCAAAGGATAAACAGTGGGAAGCCAGGCTTCTTCCCACCCTGTCCTCTGTGCCCCGGCCCCTTCCTCCTTGGTATCATGTCTCGTGAAAGCAGAGGACTAGTTATAAGGCCCTGTTGGGGTTAGACTGGCAAGCTCTGGAACTGCTAGGGGTGAGGATGGTTAGCTGGGGTCCTGAGGCTTTTTCTGGACTGTTTTCCAGCAGTGGCCGGGAAGGGACTCCAAAACCTGACAGGCGTGGCCCAGGTCTCTCACTGTGCTTCCCTGAATCCCCTGCTAGAGCTTTGGGAACTCCAGTGGCCATGAGTCCCCACCTGTCCCCCACCTCCATCCCCTCTGTGGACTTTAAACTTCTGGGGAGATGGGGGCTAAGAGTGGGGGTCAGTGGTGGGTGACCTCTGGCATGGCCAGCCTGTGTCTTGCATTCTAGGTCACTGCAGTGCTCCCCACACAGGGGACGCAGCAGGCACCTTCTGGGTGCATGGACAGGTGCCCTCAGCCCCTCCAGTGTGTGCCGACCACTCAGGGCTCCCCACTTAACCTGCTCCCCTCACCCTCCCGTCTGTGGAAAGGAAACTATCCAGCCATGAGAACTGGTCCAACCCTGTGTGGGCTCTAGGGCGGCCCTGTGGGAGGCGGAGAGCCCTGTATCGCAAGGAGGCCATTAGCCAGGTGTGAAACACCTGCAGGGAGAAAAATGAACTGGGTGGATGAGTCCCACCTCTACTGTCTGTAGACGGATACACGCCCACTCTGGCTGAGCGCCTGTGCTGAGGGTGGCACAGAAGAGGGGGCATTGTGGCTGAGCCCCCGAGGATGGAGCAGGTGTAAGGGAGGGGAAGGCATGCAGGGAAGGCCATTCCAGGGGAGGGCGTCTCTGTGGACAAAAGATGTGGCCTAAGGCAGGCGCTAGCAAGGGGGTCGGCAAGGCTGTGGACCGGGAGAGTAAGGGGAGCCCTCAGTAGTTTCTGCAGTGTCACCTTCAGTAGTTTCTGCAGTGAGGTCCTATTTTCGATGCAAATGAACAGACCTTTTAGAATCTCTAAAAGCAAGAAAGAAAGTTTTACTAGAGTCCAACTTAGGACAGCTGTCCAGGAAACACGCTCTTTGCAGGGAAGAAAGTGCTCCGCAGAATAAAAGGTTCTTATAGGGCTGTATATTAGAGGTTCCGTACTTTTTACATCTTGGAGAAGCTCAAAAGATTGTAGATGAGCATAGAAGCAGGAATCATGAGTGCTATGATAAAGGACTGAGGGGAGTAGGAGCATTGATGGATATCTCACTCATTCACAAAGGACATGTACAGTGCACACGTGGCAGGCTGTACATCAGACTTTTGGTTTGAGTCACATTGACTGAGAAAGGAATCTAAAACGGCTTTCTTTATATAGCATGCCTTTAAAGAGTTTTCCTGTCATCATTCCCCCTTTTGACCTATAATCTTTTGACAGAAAGCATTGAGGGTCATTGTCCTGCCCCTCAGTGCCAGGGTGGTTGCTTATCTGCCCTGGGCCCATCCTGTCCCTCAATGCTAGGACCAATTTAGGTCACCTAGGAGTCTATGGGGGGAGGGTCAGTAGTGGGGCCTCTAATAGGGAATACTACAATTGATATATATTTTTTTAGTGAGACCAAATTGTCATGCAAATGTGTATGTGTGCTTTGTGGTGTATTTTGCCTTTACATTTTTGGGGTGTTGATTATAGCATAAATACAGAAATAGTAATAAAAGCCCAATAATAACATTTGAAGTCGGGGCACCTGGGTGACTCAGTGGGTTAAGCCTCTGCCTTTGGCTTAGGCCATGATATCAGAGTCCTGGGATTGAGCCCCGCATCGGGCTCTCTGCTCGGCAGGGAGCCTGCTTCCCCCTCTCTCTTTGCCTGCCTCTGCCTACTAGTGATCTCTCTGTCAAAAAAAAAAAAAAAAAAAAAAAAAAATTTGAAGTCATCACCAGTGAATAGGTACAGAATTAGAAAGACAAAAAAAGGAAAAAAAAATATCCATCATAAGTTATTTGGTTGTTTTAAATTAGAGCATCTGTTTACCTTCTTTATGTACAGTCATGTGTGCTTTGTGATATAGTTAAGTTGATGGGCTTAAGTGGTTATTAAATTTTATTATCTGTAACAATGTCCCTCACCAGTTATTTTCTGTAAATATTATCTCTTGTGGTAGTTGTAGTTCTGTCTCCCAAAACATTTGGTATAATATGCATCAATATTAATATTAGCATAATTTTTAAAAGATTTTACTTATTTATTTGTTTTAGAGAGACAGAAAGAGAGCGCGTGCTCACTAGCAGGGGGAGGGGCAGAGGGAGAAGACAAGCAGACTCCCTGCAGGGCAGGGAACCCAACATGGGGCTTGATCTCAGGACCCCAAGATCATGACCTGAGCTGAAGACATACACTTAACTGACTGAGCCACCTTGGTACCCCAATATTAGCATAATATTTTAAAAGATTTTGTTTATTTGAGAGACAGGACCTGAGCAGGGGGAAGAGCAAAGGGAGAGGTAGAGAGAATCTCAAGCAGACTCCCCAGTGAGTATGGAGCCTGACATTGGGCTCTATCTCATGACTTTGAGATGGTGAACTGAGCTGACATCAACAAGAGTTGGATCTTTTTTTTTTTAGATTTTTTTTTTTTTTTGACAGACAGAGGTCACAAGTAGGCAGAGAGGCAGGCAGAGAGAGAGAGAGGAGGAAGCAGGCTCCCTGCTGAGCAGAGAGCCCGATGTGGGGCTCGATCCCAGGACCCTGGGATCATGACCTGAGCCGAAGGCAGAGGCTTTAACCCACTGAGCCACCCAGGCGCCCCAAGAGTTGGATGTTTAACTGACTGAGCCACCCAGGCACTCCAGCGTAATTTTTGTTAGCATCAGGCAATTCTATTTGAGTTGCAAAGCTAGTATTACACCCTATAACAGTAGCATTATGATGAAAAGTACTCTGGTTACAAAATAAGTCAAGGAGTATTACAGAGGTGTTTTATAAACCTTTCCAAAAAATCTTCCTTTTCCTATATACCCTATCTTATGGGCATAGGCATTTGTTTGGGCATAGCTATTATAGGCCAATCTGGAGTGAATTCTTGGTTCCATTGTTGTTCGGGGCATAACGATGTATCTTGCCTGAATTTGCAGATGTCAGTAGGTATTAGAATCCAGAAAGAATCATTGACTGATGAGGCCCATCTGTCCCCAATGGGAAGAACTCTGGAGGTATTTACAATAGTTCCTATTCCTATTAAGACATTGAGGAATGTCATAAGCCTGGTTGGCCATACATTTGGGTACCGAGGACAATAATTGAACATTTATATAAGATACAGGAGTCTGTAGTGGTTTTCTACAGATTAGGAGAGCTGAACATTTGGGGTTTCTGGAATTAGTAAAGAAGGCCATTGACCAGTTGTTACCTTGGAATCTTCTGGGTCGTAGGGCAAAGTTAGATTTGGGAGGCAGCTGAATCCAGGTCACTGCCAGAGCAGCGTCTCTGAAAGATACCTGTGTTTTTTTTCTTATTTTGTCTTAGGCCTTTCCATCCACAAAAACATGGTTAGTGATTACGTTGGAAATTCTGGCATGTTGGTCAAGTTTCTCCCCTTGTGTCTGGGAGCTTTTCTTAAGAAATTATCGCCTAAGTTTATAGAGACACAAGGGTCAGTCCATTTAATGTTTATGTAATGCCGCTTAAATTTGAATTAGATGGTACTTCTTGAAAGGTTTTTCCAAACGGAGGCCCTTCATAATGTATAAGCACCAGAAGCTAACAGAACGTTGGAGTGTGTCTAATAGGTCATAAGCATTCTATCTAAGTTCTCATTATAATACAGTACTAGGGGAGTATTTGAAGTTATATTAGTTAAATTCATGAGTAACTGTGATATTTTACCAGGGTGTAATAAAGGGGGAGATGAAAGCAAATAAGTAGGTTTTTATTGTCTTCTAATATTACGATTTAAAAAGAAAGAAGAGTAGAATCGCAGGCCTGGTGCTGAATCTTGGGAAAGTAGTCTACTGTGATGTCATCTCCTCATCCTGGTTTGTAATTCAGGTAGCTCTGATGATCTTTAGTGGCCCACTGAGCAATGGGCTCAGAGATTGTGAACACGTGAGCTATTGTGGCTGATTTCCTTATATCCAATTTAGTTTGTAGGGCTTCAAGAAAAAGGGCAATTGTAGCTCTCAAATGATTTCAGGTCAAAAGGGCGGGAGAAAAATCAGCATGTTAGTCTGGAGAATTGTAGTCAGGCATTGGGGGACACTAGAAAAAATAAGGGTCTGATCTATTTTATAATGAATGGTATTAAAATCTAATATCTACAAAGATGTGTTATTGAAACATTTTCTTTCTATGATCACCCTCATTTTTACCAAAAATAGCCAAAAGAAGACAAATTTCTTCATAAAGTAAGTCCAATGTTAACAAACTTGGCCTAATTTACTTTTATAAGCAAAGAAAGAATAGTGATTGACCATCTAAGTTCTTTTAAATCTATTTCTTGCTAGAATTTTTTATAAGGAATTTTAGATTGAGCTTTTAATAGCTTCTCAAAGCCAGAAGCCAAGCCAAATATTTGCCATCAGTTTGTCCACAAGACTTGTAAATTTGAGTGAATTCCTCTTCTCAGATTCCCCCAAATATCATGAGGTTCCTGCATCTGTCAGGAAGTGACCCTCTTTACTCACCAGGTAAGATTGCTGGGAACTCTGTTAGCAAGATGTCAGGCCAGCATTTCCCAGGGGCTCCACTGGCTCCATAAAGTCAACCTCAGGTCCTTAAAGCTGAATATCTGCAACTATGCATCTTTCTCTAAATATGACCTTCCAGTTAAAGCCTTGGTAATAGAGCCAAGGTGTCTTGTTAAGAGAACAGATTTTTTTTTTTTAAGATTTATTTATTTATTTGAGAGAGAGAGAGAGAGAGCTAGGGGAGGAGTAGAGGAAGAGAGAGAATCTTAAGCAAGCTCCACACTCAGTGTGGAGCCCGATGCTGGGCTCGAACTCACCATCCTGGGATCATGACCTGAGCCAAAATCAAGAGTCAGACACTTCACCAACTGAGCTACCCAGGCGCCCCTGTAAGTTGTATCTTAAGAGAAAAAGTTCTCTTGAATTTGGAAGAGCACACATTAGAGCGAGCAATGTCTCAAAGAAACGTTCATAGAAACTATCATCATCTTTTTCCGTTCATTTAGTCCCCGTTACTAATTCTTGTTCTGACTGAATACAGTTTTCCATTAGTTCCGGGAATTCTTACCCACTTCAGTTTTGTGATCTTAGACATATTAGAAACCTGTATTTGTCAAAAAGGCTTTTTCATGAATCTCCTTGAAGATAAAATTGGCTTTAAGAACATCAGACTCAAAATGGATGAAGGACCTCAATGTGCGAAAGGAATCCATCAAAATCCTTGAGGAGAACACAGGCAGCAACCTCTTCGACCTCAGCTGCAGCAATATCTTCCTAGGAACATCGCCAAAGGCAAGGGAAGCAAGGGCAAAAATGAACTATTGGGATTTTATCATGATCAAAAGCTTTTGCACAGCAAAGGAAACAGTTAATAAAACCAAAAGACAACTGACAGAATGGGAGAAGATATTTGCAAACAACATATCAATAAAGGACTAGTGTCCAAAAATCTATAAAGAACTTAGCAAACTCAACACCCAAAGAACAAATAATCCAATCAAGAAATGGGCAGAAGACATGAACAAACATTTCTGCAAAGAAGACATCCAGATGGCCAACAGACACAGGAAAAGGTGCTCCATATCACTCGGCATCAGGGAAATACAAATCAAAACCACAATGAGATACCATCTCACACCAGTCAGAATGGCTAAAATTAACAAGTCAGGAAATGACAGATGCTGGCGAGGATGTGGAGAAAGGGGAACCCTCCTACACTGTTGGCGGGAATGCAAGCTGGTGCAACCACTCTGGAAAACAGCATGGAGGTTCCTCAAAATGTTGAAAATAGAACTGCCCTATGACCCAGCAATTGCACTACTGAGTATTTACCCTAAAGATACAAACATAGTGATCCGAAGGGGCACGTGCACCCGAATGTTTATAGCAGCAATGTCCACAATAGCCAAACTATGGAAAGAACCTAGATGTCCATCAACAGATGAATGGATAAAGAAGATGTGGTATATATACACAATGGAATACTATGCAGCCATCAAAAGAAATGAAATCTTGCCATTTGCGACAACGTGGATGGAACTAGAGCGTATCATGCTTAGCGAAATATGTCAAGCGGAGAAAGACAACTCTCATATGATCTCCCTGATATGAGGAAGTGGTGATGCAACATGGGGGGGTTAAGGGGGTAGGAGAAGAATAAATGAAACAAGATGGGATTGGGAGGGAGACAAACCATAAGTGACTCTTAATCTCACAAAACAAACTGAGGGTTGCTGGGGGGGAGGGGGGCTAGGAGAAGGGGGGTGAGGTTATGGACATTGGAGAGGGTATGTGCTATGGTGAGTGCTGTGAAGTGTGTAAACCTGGCGATTCACAGACCTGTACCCCGGGGGATAAAAATATATTATATGTTTATAAAAAAATAAAAATAAATAAAAATTAGAAATTAATTTTAGCAGTGCCACCGGAAAGTAGAAAAAAGATCTTACATTTATAACACACGTGGACAAACATGGTGCAAACAAAATCTAGCCTTTGTTTTGTTACTGTTTGTGCAGACAGCATTAAAGGCCCATTTTCCAAATACCTCTCTTTTATAGGAACAGATCTAATCGCAAGATACCATTATAATTTATGGATCCATTAATTAGTTACTTCCTATTTCCCAGTTAGAACATGGCCAGTTTTGTCCAGAGATGCCAAAAGCTACACCCACAAACAAACCAGAAGAATCCCAAAATACTTTCATGAGTGTTGGTTCCTCCCCAAAAGCTGGGAGCTTCACTGAGCGGCCCAGACGACTTTCTAGTTTCTGGCTCCTCAGCTTTCTTTAATTGCACAGGCAGGAAAACTAATTTAGACATGTCAGAGGAACCCCACTGGGGCCATCTGCGACTTATCCATGGCTACATTTACCTATTTCAGTAAGCACTTGCTCAGAGAGGCACCATATATGTCGTATGTACAACCTACTGGGGTTCCCGTGAGTGGTTGTTGGTTTTCAGGGAGCTCTTCCACGTTTGGAGAGAGATTCCCCATTCATGTGAGTTTCAGGTGGACAGAGTTGAGCAAAATCCAAGGATATTAAGTGTGGCAGATCGAGAGAGTAGTGCTGGTGAACGTCACTTCCAAAGGGGCATGGTGCACTCTATTTTGTGTCTCGACCTCTCCCAGCAAGGTCTGAGACTACCGAGAGGGCTCAGAGTGCTGGGTGTTGATGGGTCCTTATGTGTGTGTCGCTAGACAAGCTAGTTGTTAATGACCTTATGTGATGAGAAATTCCTATGGGACTGCTACGTATCTCAAGGAATATCCTCAGACACTTGCACTAGGCTTTTATTCACTGGAAAGCACCATTTGGCCTGAAGGACCCTAACCCTTCTCTTCGGAGCTGACTCCGTCTCTCTTATCTCCAGCCAGAAAATTGATTCAAGGCTTATATTAATAACACAAGTCCAAACAATGCCAAGTTAAAACAACTACCTCATCCACTCCAGCCCATCGAAGTCATTCCCACCTCACGAACATTCCAGGAACCCTCAACCGCTCCAATAAAAGTCAAGAGCATTAACTCAAATCAAGGAGCTCCAGATATAAGGAGAAGTCAGAGGGGCACAGGGAGCCCGTGTTGTTGGTGCAGAGCTCAGAGTTCCAGACGGCCTCCAGGTGTCCCCGGGAGCCTTGCTCTGATATCCTGCTGGCTACACCCAAAAATAGAGATGAAAAATGAACAAACCCTTAGTATTCTGAAAGGAAGAAAGAGTTTCATTCGAGCCAGGTTAGGACAGCTGCCTCAGGAAACATGTCTTCACAGGGCAGAAAGTACCCCAGAGAATGAATGGTTTTTACAGGGGTGTATACTTCTTATATCTCGGAAAAGCTCGGAAAAGTGTAGATGTGCATGTAGGCACAGTCACCAGTTTTAAAGGAATGCAGGGAGTCCGAGCACTGATCGCTGTCTCAAGGACAGGATGGTTTTTCTTTAGGCTACGAGCTCACAAAGCAGATGGACAGTGCATGCGTGGCAGGCTGTAAATCAGGCTTTTTTTTTTTTTTTTAAAGATTTTATTATTTATTTGACAGAAAGAGATCACAAATAGGCAGAGAGGCAGGCAGAGAGAGAGAGAGAGAGGAGGAAGCAGGCTCCCTGCTGAGCAGAGAGCCTGACGCAGGACTCGATCCCAGGACCCCGAGATCATGACCTGAGCCGAAGGCAGCGGCTTAACCCACTGAGCCACCCAGGCGCACTGCTCTTTCTCTCTCTCAGATAAAATCTTTTTTTTTAATGATTTTATTTATTTATTTGAGGGAGAGTACAAGGAGGGGGAGCCGTAGAGAGAGGGGGAGAAGCTGACTCCCTGCTGAGCAGGGAGCCCCACATGGGGCTCGATCCCAGGACCTGGGGATTATGACCTGAGCCGAAGCCAGACACTTAGCCAAGTGAGCCACCCAAGTGTCCCTCAAATAAAATCTTTAAAAAACAAAAAAAAGAAAGGAAAGAAAGAAATCTAAAGTGGCTTCTTTTATATATCAGGCCTTTCGAGAATATTTCTCTCATCACTCTCTACACAGGGGTTATATTCGAAAGACAACCTAAGAATGAACATCACCTGGAGTCAAAATGACCCATGAATACTAATGAGCTCACACTTATTTAATGCCCACAACATGCTAAACTGTCCCAGTTGTTTTGTGTATGTCTTGTTCAGTCCTCACTGGGTCCCTGTGATCTGTTCACTCAGCCTGTGAGGGAGCTGCTGTTCTCCCAGCTTCCAGAGGGAGGAGACGCCACACAGAAGGGCTAGCTGCTTCTCCAAGGGAGGAGGGGGGATCCTAACCCAGGCACTCCGGCAGGAGAGGCCACGTTCTCATCCCTGGCTTAACCAACGGTACGGGATAGAGCACACTGATGGCTGGGAATCAGGGGAAGTCCCTGGCTGTGGACAGCAGACCTGCGTTGTAGGGAAAAACCAGCTTTCAGACACTCAAGTCACGCTCAGCCTCTGAGAGTTCCATGGGGTCTGAGGGTGTCTGCTGTATTAGATCCGGCTGTTTCTGAGCAGAGTATCATGAGTGACATGATAGGGGTCAGGTTAAGGAAGATCACCACTGGGCCGAGGATGGTGTGAGAACAGCAGGAGGGAACCCAGGGAAGAGGCACTGTCCGTGGGCCAGGCCTGAGCTGGTGTAACTTTGTCCTGAGTGGGGCCTGGAGTGGGGCAGGCTGGGGGCGGGGGTAGACGGGCAGGGAAGGCTGCGGATGGGGGTGGGGATATGCAATTTGAAGCCTGGTCCTGCCATAGCAGAAATAAGGAAGTCTGTTTGGGGCGGGTAAAGGGATTCTGATGAGTTGGGGTCCCCAAGGGACACATCCCTGAAGAAACGCACGGCAAGGGGACTGGAAATATTAGCACAGCCAGCTGGAAGTGGAGAATTCTGTAGAAGGGTTGCTGCCCAGGGACCAGCGCTTTCTGTCTCAGCCCCCACCCTACTAATTGCGGGGGCCCTGACAGCCCCCAGAATATCCTTCACGTCTCCCTCCAGTGTACACCCCCAGACACCCAGCTACCCTAGTGTCACTGGCACCTGAAGCAGCGTTGTTTGAAGGTGAAGAGAAATACTGACCTCACTTGGATAATTACACAGCCTCACAAGATACGTGTTGGCAGAAGACTGAGAACGTTCTGCCTCAGAGAGAGAACCAGATAGAAGGTGTTGTAGCAGCAAATGCTGCGGTTGCTCCGGAGGCGAGTGTTAGCCTTGGGAAAGTGATTTAGGGAGACGGAGGAGTTGATTAAAATAAAATATTTTCAGAAACACCTCCATGGCTGCGGCTGCCGAGGTGGCCGGGGGGCAGAGTGCCCCATGGGGGGGGCTCTGACACACCTCGCTGGGAGTGTGGGGAGTGATTGAAACGAGTGATCCCCGCTCTCCTCTGCGGGCTGGGAAATGTGGTTCCTTCCCGGAGGCAAGTGCGCCAGAAGGTCATTATCTCTGAAGACGAGGTTGGATTCGATAGACTTGTCATTGGCACTTGCCTCATCTTGGTTGACTGTTTCGCTAAGGCGCCTGTTTTTGTCATGCACCAGTTTATCCCCAGGCTTCCTTATTCTGTCAAGTTCATTTCAGCAGGCCTTTATTCATGGTGGGCTCTGTCAGGCTCTGGAACGCTCTGCAGAGGATGGAAAGGTGAGGGAAGGAGGAGGGAGCTAATTCCTCAGCTCTGGCAGGCGTCCCATTACACTGCATGCCGGTGTGGGTGTGCACGCGTGCGCGTGCTTGTGTTTCTTCCTGGGCTGTCCTTTGCCTAGATTTTTGCATGCCCTGCTCCTTCCTACTCTTGTCTCAGCTAAGTGCCGCTTCCTCAGAGAAGCTCTCCCTGACCACCCTGGTAAGGGTGGCCCCTGCCTCCACCGCAGTCACCTGGTCTGCCATCACACTGTTTCAGTTTCTTGAGAGCAGTTTTGCTGCTTGACATTCCCTCAGGTATTTGTATTACTACTCTTCTCCCCACACTAGAGTGTAAGCTCCTTGAGGTCAGGGGCTCTGTCCTGCTCACCACCGTCAGCCTGGACAGTGCCAGCATAGAGCATGTACTCAGGAGACCACTGTCAGGTGAATGACTGCATCTGATTTTCTCAACAGCTGTGGACAGGTGGTGTTTTCACATCACTCATAGAAGGGGAAGCTGAGGCTCTGGGAGCACCCCTGTTTTGCCTGGATTTTCACAGCCAGCAAACCTTTTTTCTTTTTTTTTTTTTTTTTAAGATTTTATTTATTTTTTTGATGGACAGAGATCACAAGTAGGCAGAGAGGCAGACAGAGAGAGAGAGGGAAGCAGGCTCCCTGCTGAGCAGAAAGCCTGATGTGGGGCTTGATCCCAGGACTCTGGGATCTCCGAAGACAGAGGCTTTCACCCACTGAGCCACCCAGGCGCCCCTCACAGCCAGCAGATCTTGTGTGGGACTTTGCACTTGAGTCTTTGGGCCTCCCACATCCCTTGTAACATGCCCCCCACCTCAGTGGGACCTGATCCCTGCCCTTGGGGAGCTCTGTGCCCTGCCAAGAAGCGTGGACATCCTGACAGAGGCAGCAGACTCACGAAGGGGGCTTGAGGGCGGAAGTAATGACATCCCTAGATGAGAAGAGCAAAGGCTTCATGGAAAGGCAACCGTTACAAGGCGTTGTAGTATGGTGCTGATGAAAAACAAGGTTTCTGAGGCTAAGGGAGTAGCACCAGCAAAAATACAGAGGTGGGAAGTAAAGGGATTTTGCTGGCTTGGCCTGGGGGTGGGAACTCCTGTGAGCTGAGCTGTGTGAGGGACTTCTGGAAAGGGAGTTCGGACCCAGACCCCTTGGCAGGAATGCAGGGCTACAGAGGGTGGGTTCCACTCGTGCCGTGGGGCGTCCTGAAGATTCTCAATTGCTTAGGGGTATTCAGGTGGTGGGGATGGAAGGGTGGGAGCGGGGTGCAAAACCAGGGAAAGGGATTCTTTAATAAAGGAAAAGCCTCGGTCATTGTCAAGGTGGATTCCAGGGTTAAGAAGCTGGTTTTAGGTAACAGGAAGCACATTTTAGTTGGAATCTTCACATCTTGGCTGCAGAGGGCTTGGTTCTTGCTGTGAACTCAAACCTTAGAGAGGTATTACCTCGTTGTTTTCCTCATTCCCCAAAAGGGAGGCGCCTATTTTACAAAGGAGAATCCCAGGGCAAAGCTTCTCTTGGTGGTGACAGGGATAGTTGAGTCCGGAATTGTTTGCCCAGCTCAGTGGCAGGCCTGAAGGGTCGTCAGCAGAAGGGATGCACACTTCTCCTGTCAAGTTCACCGCTCATGGATCCCAGAGGCAAGACGGCAGATAGTTACCAGCTGGGAGAAGATGATCCGGGATGAGCACTAAGGCAGGTGTCCTGGAGGCGAGGTGGTTAGGGTACCCTTCCTGGGGGAGGTGGGGCAGGCTGGCCAGCCAGAGGATTTGTGGGGGCAAAGGGGAGAGGGAAGGGTGTTCCAGACTGGGGGAATGGCATGGACCAGGTCCAGGCAGCTAGCGAGCTCGCAGACTGGCAGGCGGACGAGACAGAGCAGGCTGGTGGCCAGGCGCTGGTGTCTGACGGAGTCAGATGCTGAGCACAGATGCTCTTTGGAGGTGTTTGCTATTGTTCCCTGGTCCCTTCAACCAGCTGTGACCTCAGGAAGCCCAGTTATTGCTCAGAGAACTCACACCCTGACAATTGAGGAGAAAAAAATGAAAATTTAGCCAGCCATTAAGTGAGCAGTTTTCTTATGCCTGGGGCCCTGCCTTTGTTGCTAAGAGCCGTCTCCCGGCTGTCAGCCGCAGCCCCCTCACCGTCTGCCCTGCTCAGAAGTGGTCTCCAGGGGACCAGAGCTGTCTAGAATCTCATCACCCCCACAAGTGTCCACATGTACCTACGTGCGGGCACCTGCCCCATGGCCCCCGGGGCAGGGGTATGACCCAGTCAGACCCCAAGTTTCTCTGGTGCCTGGCACGTCGGGCCAGAGAAATTTATCGCGGGACACGCCTCGGCCCCCACTGTGGATGAGGCCTTGTGCTGAGCGCTGCAGGTGTCAGGGAAGCTGAGGGGCATCTGAACACCATTCCTGCAGCTGGAAACAGCGTTTGCCTCGCTTTGACCGCGCCCAGGGGACAGTCAACAGTTTTCGCCTCATCAGCGGGCCAGCTGTGCTTATTCATAGATGGAATAATGTGATCAACCCTGAAATCCAGCTACCCTGCCTCGAAGCCTGGCTCTGCCACCTGTTGGCTGGGTGACCTTGGGCAAGTGACTTAACTCTCTGATCAGGTAAAGTCTGATCGTGGTTAGGTTTCCATTTGCTCCCTCTAAAAGGTCCTCACTTTCTAGAGTCATAAGGATGAAAATTATTTTATGTTTAGAAGGGCGTCTGGCCTCTACTCAGTGCCATAAAAGTGTTCGTCGTGATTATGGTCACTTAACGTTTTTCTTTAAATGGAGTTAGCTTAAGTAAAATTTGGAAAGACTTTATATTACGACTATAAATGTAAAATCAGTAGCTGTTAACTGTAAAAATAAATATGAAAAGAATGCACAGTTGGGGAAACTTAGGTATGTAGGTTGGTCTTACATCTGCTCCCTCGTCGGGAAGGGGCTAAGGCAAAGGTAGAGGGGTGAAGGCCAGCTCCGGACTAAGAGTTTGAAGTAGTTATTTTTCACCCCATGGCTGGCTGCCATTTGCCTGGTGATTCCCCTCCAAGTCCTGCTTCTCAAAGTGGGGCCAACATCAGCATCGCCAGGCGGTTCATTAGAAATGCAGATTCCTAGGTCCCGTCCTGGGCCTGCTGAATCAGAACCCACGTCCTAGCAAGGTCTCCAGGTGACTCGTGGGGCTGTTCTGTTTTGAGAAGTCTGGTCTGTAGTCACCGGTGCATGTGGGCCACACTTGGAGTTACGAACAGCAACATATCAGAATCCAGGTCTCCAAACTCCCTCTGCAGGGCAGCAGCATCCTTAAAGGAGGAGAAGCTCCAACAGGTCTTCACGTACTGTGTGACCTTTGAACAGATTCTTTTTTTTTTTTTTTAAGATTTTATTTATTTGACAGAGATCACAAGTAGGCAGAGCCGCAGGCAGAGAGAGAGGGGGAAGCAGGCTCCCCGCCCAGCTGAGAGCCCGATGCGGCGCTCAATCCCAGAACCCTGAGACCACGACCTGAGACGAAGGCAGAGGCTTTAACCCACTGAGCCACCCAGGTGCCCCTGAACAGATTCTTAACCTCTCTGAGGCTTCCTTTCCTCATCTGCAAGAAGAGACTGATAATGACGCCCTCCCTCCGAGGTGGTTTTTAGGATTATCTGGAGCAGCTGTTCCTTCTGTGTTGGCTGCCCTTGTCTTTGTAGGAGACTTCAGGGCCTGTCCCGGCCTTCTCCAGGGTCTGGCTCCACGTGCGGCCTCTGCCGGGCCCAGCGCTGCTGGCGGCAGAGGTGTTGGCAGCCGTGCTGTTGGCATCATCACGGCTGCGGTATCTGTTCCCCTGGGTCCCAGTGTGTTAGCCATGAGCCATCTCACAAGTCAAAAGAATTTAATCTCTCAAATGTTGACTGTGTGTCACTTGTTTTTTTTTCCTGTGTGGGATTTAGTTCCTTCTGATTTTAATTAGATAGGTGTTTGTGGATTGGCTGGCTCACCAGGAAGACACCAGGACTGTTGCGGCAAGTCCCAGATCCTACACGGTAGCACACGTGGCGGTCTGCTTGCTGTGAGGCAGTGAAGGGTGCGGCTGCCTGGGGTCCTGTCCCTCCCTCGGCCAGCCGCAGAGCTAGAGCTCAGCCTGGCCCTGAAGTCTTACCTTGTCTTTGCCTTCTCATGGTGGCGCTTCCTGTCCCCTGAGTGACACCATCTGCTGCCCTCCGCACCCAGCTTGAGGACGTTTTATTTCATGCTCAGAACAACCCTATTAGTTAGTTGGATCACCTTGTTCTTATTTTTTTATAATTGAGGAATAATCCCTTTCCGTAAAATTCTCCATTGTAAAGTACGGCGTTCCATGGTTTTTATCGGATCCATAGGGCTGTGTAGCCATCACCACAGTCCATTTAAGAACATTTTCATCACCCCCAAAAGAAACCCTGTCCCGTTAAATGGTCTTTCCCCATTTTTCCCATCTCCCCCAACCCCTAGCAGTCTCCTTTCTGTCTCTACAGATCTGCATATTCTAGACATAGCTCTATCAGTGGGATCATACAGTATGCAGCCTTTTGTGACCGGCTTTTCTCACTTTGCACACCATTTCTGAGTATCAGTATCTGTATCAGTACTTCATGCCTCTCTGTGGCTCCGTGGTGTGCCATTCTACAGAGACAAGTTCCCACTGACAGACATTTGAGCGATTTCTACTTTCTGGCTATTGTGAACAGTGCTGTATGAATGTGTACCTACAGGTGTTTGCGTGATTTCTTGTTCCCATTTTATTGAAGGGGAAACTGAAGCTGGGTTTAAGTAACTTGCCTCAGATTGCATCACAGGAAAGTGCTTGCACAAGGAAAGCCTTGGTTTGGATCCTGTGGAAGGGTGAACTCTGAGGCCCCACCCAAGCCAACCCTTCCTTTTTAGATCCCTGGCCCTCCTGCGGCTAGAACGCGTTCTGGCTGTTGGGTGTGACAGCCACTGGCCCGGGGACCAGAGAAGTTCAGCTTTGTTCTATGAGGCAGACATCCTGCAGTCATGTCATTTCCCAGAGCGGCTGGGACTCCTGCAATAGTCAGTGAGCAAGCACCTCTAGATCGGGATTCCCATGTGTGTGGCATCTGTCATGGGCGGTTGCCTGGGCTTTGCTGTAGCCCCTCTGAGCTTGGCCCTGATGGGTTTTTTTGTTTGTTTGTTTTTAATTTAGATGACAGACAAAGATCACAAGTAGGCAGAGAAACAGGCAGAGAGAGAAGAGGAAGCAGGCTCCCCAGTGAGCAGAGAGCCTGATGCGGGGCTTGATCCTAGGACCCAGGGATCATGACCTGAGCCAAAGGCAGAGGCTTTAACCCACTGAGCCAAGCAGGCGTCCCCCTGACGGGATTTTAACCCAAGTCCCCTTGTCCCTATCAAGACGATCTCCACTGACCCAGCATTCTTAGCACTTGAGGGAAAACGTTCCATGGGTAGCTAGATGCTAAGGATGTCCCTCTGTGCCAGTGACTCCTGAACATGAGGGTGCCTCAGAGATGGAGGGCTTGTTAAAACACAGATGGCTGGAACCTGCTCCCAGAGCTTTGGATTCTGCAGGTCTGGGCTGGGACCTGAGAATGTGCATTTCTAATAATTCTGGGGTGATGCTGATGCAGTAGGTCCAGGGTTCCCACTTTGAGAACCACTGCATTGGCCTGGCCCTTGCCACCGAACATGGTCCTGGGACCTGCCTGGTAGATGCAGAATCTCAGGCCCCACCCCCAGACCTGCGGCATCAGAAGACTCACCTTAGCAGGGTCCCCAGGCGTCTGTGTGCATATCGTGGTTCGAGAAGCAATAGCACGGTGCAGAGTTCCCTACCATGGCTATGGAGCAGAAGTGCCAGGAGACCTTCAGAGGCCCTGGACTCCCAAGCTCCAGCTCCCATTAGTAAGTCAGAGTCTCTGGGAGTGAGACTCAGACATCAGAAGTCTGTGACTCCAGCGTGGCCGAGTGTGAGAACCAGCAGTTAGAGTCCACAGTGGCAGCCAGGAGGGGCCTCCGGGACCGTATGTTCTAACCCTGGCATTTGACTGAGATGTAAACCAAAGGCAGGAGAGCCACAGCGGCCTGCCCGAGGTCCCACGGCTGGGAAGTGACACGTCCAGGCTCCTGAGTCTGGATCGTTCTTTCACAAGCTCTTTTAATTCCAAGTCCCCTTAGTATATAGCTGCCTCTTAGCTGCTGTTAATATACCCATGTCCACGGGCATCCGTCACACCTTGAAGACGGGTCAGCTCCTTGGAAACGGCCTCCTGTTGTAACCCACAGCAGCCTTCCATGCTGCGTGCACGTTGTCCATTCGAGTGGTTAGGGCTACATGCCGAAGGCCAGCCCTGCCACTTACTGATCGAGGCCTGTGGTTCCATGCCTCTAGTTCTTCTTCTGACAACAGGGACGGTGAGAATAGTACCCATCCGTGGAGCTTTGGTGAGGATTAAGGGTTAATGTGACAATCATGGACTCGCTCAGGGGAACACTTCATAAACGTTAATTAGTATGTCAGTAATGGGGTGACCTTGGATAAGTACTGTGACCTTGAGCAGTCCAGGTCCTTTCACTTCTCTGTGACTCTGTTTCCTCCTTTGCTAAATGGAGGTAAACAGAGAACTGACCTCACAGGGTGGTTGTGAGGAGGAGGTGAAATCGTGAGTCTGAAGCCCCAAGCCAGTTTCCTGCACCCAGTTAGCCTCCACAAAGTGGCTGCGGACTTGTGTCACATACTGAAAGCCTGAACAAGAGGAAGTGCTGGCTGGGGCAGGCTCTGAGTTGGGCCAGTCCTGAATCTCCAGAGGGAGTATCTAAAATAATGGGGATTGAAGTTTTCTGGGATGTTTTTGTCTGGAGAAAAGCTTATAATATCCTTCATCCTCACTGATGTAAAAGATTGCCATGCCAGGGCAGATACACTATGTGTGAGTAACAGCATGTAGCTCATGAAAGAACTCTCTAATAGTTAAAACCATTCTGTAGAAAGGAAGGGTGAGCTTCCCATCACCAGAGATATTCAGGAACTTTATGCCCTCTGGTGGAGACATTAAGAGAATTTCAGGTCTGAGATCAGAGGCTACATAGTGTTCCCCAAGTTTGCTTATTGCTAAGAATCACCTGGGAATATTTACTAAAAATGCAAATTGCCCAGTGATCATTACAGACACACTAAAGCAGAATTTCAGGGGTAGAAGCCTAGGATTCGCCTTTCCACACGATTCTTACTGGGAAGTTTGGAAAACATGGGCTAAATGACCTCCAGTCTCCTTCTAACTCTGAGAGTCTGTGAAAAAAAGATTATATGGAAACAAGACGCTATGGGCAGGCTCAGGTCACCCTCCCACAGCCTTGGAAGTGTTGCTTCTTGGCCAAGCCTCAGAGCCCATGTGCACGCCAACTTGAGTCCCCAACACTTTCTCCTTTGGGCCTATAACTGGTGGGTAGGGGCTCTGCAACCCTCTCTGCCTCCCCCTACAGGACCCTGTCACCAGGCCCAGCTCTGAGCGGGAAGCCACAGGTCTCCTGTGTGCCATGGCACACTTCCATGTTTCTGAGAAACCAGGAGTCTGACCCAGCTCTCCCAGCTCCCTGCACTCTGTTTTGTTTACTTCTTGGATTTTGCTTGTTTTGCCCTGGTTCTGCCCACCAGTGACTTTTCATTAGGCATTCATTAGGATTAACAAGATAACCTTTAATGAAAGATCTGGGCATTGTAAATAAAAACTGCTTTATTAACACCAACACTATCGTAATTAGAGGTTTAGGGAGATGCATTTTGGCTTTCTCGCAATAATAATTATAATTATGAGAATAATCTTGCTTTGTGTTTACTACAGTGCCTTCCCTCAAGCTTCTCTGTTCTCTGCTGCAGCTCAGATATCAGCGGGTGGTTGCGGGGGCCGTGGGGAAGGTCATGCGTGAAACCAGCTACTGTCCAAATGCTGTTGTTGGTACCCCTGAATCTCACTTGGGGTCTGTGGGCGTGCATGTACCACCCGGTCACATGAAATGTTTCCGAGCCAGAGCCTTCCTCTCTGAGGACTCACTGAGCAAGGGTGGGGCCCTACGAAATTGTAGGACAGGGTGGGCTCAAACGGGTTGTCCCAGGGTGATTGAAGTCCTCTGGGCCTTTGCTTGTGCCTTGGCCCACATCTGGGTTGCCTTCCCTCTCCCGTGCCTCTAGTAATCTCTTATCCATCAGCATCTAGCATGCATCAAGGGGGACCAACTCTCCAGAATTGCCTGGGACTGAGCAGTGGTCCCCCAGGACACAGGACTTTCAGTGCCAAAACTGGGAACGTTCTGAGCAAACCAGGATAAACTGGTCACCGTACTGGAATCTTTGCATTCAGATTCTTTGTCCTTCATTGTCTTGCCAAAATGCCCTTGAACAATTTACCTATCAACATGGGGCTCACTTTCTACTCATGGTTATTATGGGAATTTACTGAGTTAATTTTAAGAAGTGCCTATTACCGTGCCCGGCACGTAGTGAATACTCAGTGATGTTAGCTGTGTTTGTTTTGTTGAATCGAGGGAGACCTTTGAGATCCCCTGGCCTCCATGTGGTTCATGAACCCTGTGGGTGGTGACTGCTTGGTCAAACCCCCTGATGTCGCCCTCACTTCCTCACGTGGGACGCCTTTCCTTTATGACTGGTGAGCTATTCCCTATACTGTCAGCTGTTCCATAAAGAATGGGATCCCCTTCTTGGTGGCATCCCATGGCTTCTTGAGGATGACTCACCTGCTCTAGTCTGGGTCTTCTCTTCCCTGGGCAGGGTACCCCCTCCATTAGTGATAGCTGTGTCTTCCTGGGAGGAGTGCTGCCTGCTCCCGTAAGCTCCGGGGCCCAACGTTGAACTTGGCTCAGGCTTAGCAGGCTTTTCTCTACTGCAGACAGGTGTGGTGGGTAGATATGGTGTCCATCCTCTGCATTAGATCTGAGAAGAATTTCCTGAGAACAAAAGGTGACTGGCCTCGGTCTCCGGAATCACACTAGAAAGGCTTACTAGAAAGGATTTTTTAGCCAACGCCCTGGTTTCCCTTTGCAGTGCTCTACATGGACTCCCATTTCTCTGACTTGGCCCCAAGACAGGCACCTAGGTCCTTCTTAACTCGAGGGGGCAGGATAGTAGAATGGTTAGGACCTGTGGCTTCCTGCACATCTTCACCATCTCAATCTTAGTCTTCTCCTTTTAGCTGTATGACTTTGGGCAAGTCAATCCCTTGCAGTTTCATCATGTGTACAGCAAGGAAAATTCTTATAACCTAGGACATGTGAAATAATAAGTGGTACTATTTATGGTTATTATTATCCCCGTTCCTGAAGGAATAAACACGAGTTATATTGCTCCTTGTGCACAGGTGGGAAGAAGACTGGGCAGGGCTGAGACCCGTTCCTGCATGTTCCATATTCTTGTCCCAGGAATCGTGGAGAACTGTTCCTGAGATCATGGACCTGTTCTCTCAGCAGGGATTGGAGTCCCTATGCAGTGTTAGTGGCTGGTGACGTGGCCTGGATGGGGTGCGTTTGTGTCACGTTCCAGCAGAGCCCTTTGCCATCGTTGGGGTACTGTACCCCTCCCACATGCATGCCAGCCTCTGGGGGGCTGTTCTGGGGTCAAAACGTGGATGGAACAGATGGCATCCCTAAGAACAAAAAAAAGATCCTAGGGAAATCTCTAGGCAAAGTGGGGAGCAGTGCCTGGCACACAGTAGGGCTGTTACGGAGAAGAAAGAAGAGCAGCAGGCGTGAATACGTTCTAGGCCCTCCAGACCTTCAGAAGGCGGCGGGGGTGGGCGGTGGCACATGCGTCTGTGATATAGGTCAGTCGACCAGATGAGGGTGCTGAAGCCCGGGCTGCTTGAATTAGGGACTGGAGAAGGGGAGTGTGTGTGGTCAGGATGCTGCGTGGGTGGCCCAGGTGGCAGAAGGGAGGTTGTGGGCTGGGCATTCCTGGGCTGCTGTCTCAGGGAAGACTGCTGCTTTGATGACCCTTGGAAATAACTCAGATGGCCTTATGGCTTTGCGTCTCTTCTGCCTCTATCACTAGCACTTTCTCTCCCTACTGTACAATTGATTGTACAATTGACTGTACAATTGTACCGTGCAATTGATTCTTGGTGCCTGAGTCCTGAAAGTTCCATCTCCTAGCTTTTGCTCTGCTCCAATAACAAGAGAATTTCTTTCTTTTTTTTTTTTTTTTTAAAGATTTTATTTATTTATTTGACAGAGAGATCACAAGTAGGCAGAGAGGCAGGCAGAGAGAGAGGAAGAAGCAGGCTCCCTGCTGAGCAGAGAGCCTGATGTGGGGCTCGATCCCAGGACCCTGGGATCATGACCCGAGCCGAAGGCAGCGGCCTTAACCCACTGAGCCACCCAGGCGCCCCGAGAATTTCTTTCTTTTCTGGGTCTTTCTTATTTCTTTTATTGAAGAGGAGCTGGCTGCCCTCAGTTTATACTTGAATTTTCTAGGTTATTTTTTCCAATAAAAGCAGTTTTTATGATAAATTAACTTTTCTATTTTAAAAGTAAAATATCAGTATATATGCTTGAGAAATATTTTTATTGAAATAGAGGGTGGTACTTTGCCTGTTTTATGTAAAAGAAACATTGGGACTGTAAGTAATCGCCAATTGCTCCAATCCTTTGTAATAACTGGTTAACATCGTGGTTATTTGCCTCTTTCCCAGGCATATGTACTTTTTTACTTAGTTTTACAAGTGTTATAGAGTGCATATAATTTTTTTATTCTGCTTTTAAAAATGCTATAACTTGAATTATTAAAAAGAAAAACAATGGACAAACGTAGGTCGACAATACTACTTAAGAAAGTCTACCGACATTGGAGAGGGTGGGGGAGAAATGCCCGAACGCCAGATAGAAAAAAGGCAAGAGATGTGAACAGGATCTGTCACAGGGGAAATAAAAATGGGTAATTACCCATGAATGATAATCCATCTCATTATTGAAAGACTTGCTGATTAAAAGCAAGGGATATCATTTCCCCTGATTATATTAGCAAAGATTTTTTTTTAATGATCCTCTTACTTATTGGACAGGATGTATGTTAATTGGCATAAATACTCTGGAAAGCAGTTTGACAATACATGGGGGGGCATATATTTATTTGTTTACTAATTATATTTTTCTGCTTGCAAACACCATATGTTCTTTTCTTATCTCTCCCTGGTAGTCTTCATTTTTTAAAATTGAATAATGTTGAGAACTTTAAATAATAAAGATAACTTTTTTAAAATTTATTTATTTATTTATTTATTTATTTATTTATTTATAAGAGAGCGCCTGAGCTGGAGAGGCAGAGGGGGAGAGAAACTCTCAAGCGTGGAGCCCAACGTAGGGCTCGATCTCATACTCCTGAGATCATGACCTGAGCCAAAACCAGGAGTCAGACACTTATCCAACTGAGCAACCCAGGTGCCCCAAAGATAACTTTTTTTTTTTAAGTTTATTTATTTAAGTAATCTCTATACCCAACAGGGACTTAAACTCACAATCCTGCGATCAAGAGTTATATGCTCAACCAACTGAGCCAGCCAGGCACCCCTGAACATAGCTCTTTATCCTATCTGTAAATCCTTTTCGTAATCTGTTGCCTTTTTTTTTTTTTTTTTTAAAAACATCCAGGTGTGCTGTGTGGTTTATGCAGTAGGTCTGTTGATCTGTTTGTTGTGATTCTGTTACTGCTCATAGGTGACTTTCTAGTCATCTTCACTTAGGAGGTTGTGTAAATATTAAATTCTGTTCACTTGTGATTTTTTGTTTGACTTCAAAAATATTTCAAGTGTAATTCTCTCTAGAATTTACTTCTGATTCTTTTTTTTTTTTTTTTTTTAATAGGGAAGAGGGGGAGGTCAGAGGGAGAAGGCGAGAGAGAATCTTAGGCAGGCTCCATGACATGGGACTTGATTTCACAACTCTGAGATCATGACCTGAACTGAAATCAAGAGTCCAACCCCGGGGCGCCTGGGTGGCTCAGTGGATTAAGGTCATGATCTCAGGGTGCTGGGATGGAGCCCCGCATCGGGCTCTCTGCTCAGCAGGGAGCCTGCTTCTCCTTCTCTCTCTCTGCCTGCCTCTCTGCCTACTTGTGATCTCTGTCAAATAAATAAATAAAATCTTAAAAAAAAAAAGAAATCACTTTATAGAGTGTTTAATGTAATTCCTACTGAAAAATCCAGAAAGTTTTTTAGTTTTTTAACTTTAAAACCCAAAACCGTTTATTGAAATGCTTTTAAATTTCAGCTAGGGAATTAAGCAAGCAAGGCTCCCTAAGAGAGGAGAAGGTAAGGGGATGACCAATATTTTAAGACTACAATAACTACAACAGAGGGCAACAGGAAAAATATATTATAGAAAGAAAATAGTTTGGAAAATGTAGCCTATAAAAAACATGTTACAATTTAATAAACACCAAAGGAGACCTCATAAATAAATTGGGGAAGGTAAGGATTAATAACTGATTTCACAACAGCCAATTAAGAATTCTGGGAAAACAAAAGAGACTCTCAATTAACCTAAGAATCAAAGCAAACTTAGGACACCTGGGTGGCTCAGTCAGTTTGGGGTTGGACTCTTTTTTTTTTTTTTTTTTAAGATTTTATTTATTTTATTTGACAGAGAGAGAGAGCACAAGTAGGCAGAGAGGCAGGCAGAGACAGAGGGGGAAGCAGGCTCCCTGCTGAGCAGAGAGCCCGATGCGGGGCTCCATCCCAGGACCCTGAGATCATGACCTGAGCTGAAGGCAGAGGCTTTAACCCACTGAGTCACCCAGATGCCCCTATAAAGTGATTTCTGAAACAAATCACTACCATTTCAATTTTTGTCACTAGCGAGCATGTTCTGTATGTTCATATCCAAGTCTATTCTTTTTAGCATTTCTTAATTTTTTGAAAATTTAAATTCAATTTAGTTGACATAGAGTGTATTATTAGTTTCAGGAGTAAAAGTTAGTGTTTCATCAGTTGGATGTAACACCCGGTGCTCATTCCGTCACATGCCCTCATTAACACCCATCACCCCTTTAGCCCATCCCCCGCAGGCACCATCCGTCCGGCTACCCTCAGTTTGGTCCCTATAAGTGAGTCCCCTATGGTTTGTCTCCCTCTCTGATTTCATCTTATTTTACTTTTTCTTCCTTTCCCCTATGTTCATCTGTTTTGTTTCTTAAATTCCACATATGAGTGAGATCCTATGGTATTTGTCTTTCTGTGATTGACTTATTTCGCTTAGCATAATACCCTCTAGTTCCAAAGACATCTTTGTGCACTTTTCTCCTTAATATTGGTTAGATACATTTTCCATTCTGGTTATCTCTATATATTTCATATTATTATTGCTGTTTGAAGTAGGCTCTTTAAAAATTATATTTTATTGGGCGCCTGGGTGGCTCAGTGGGTTAAGCCGCTGCCTTCGGCTCAGGTCATGATCTCAGGGTCCTGGGATCGAGTCCCGCATTGGGCTCTCTGCTCAGCAGAGGGCCTGCTTCCCTTCCTCTCTCTCTGCCTGCCTCTTTGCCTACTTGTGATCTCTCTCTGTCAAATAAATAAATAAAAATCTTTAAAAAAATAAAAAATAAATAAAAATAAATTATATTTTATTGCTGACATGTGGGACTACTACTGAATTTTGCGTATGTATTTTGATTAGCCACTTTGCTGAGACCTTTTTAATTTGTGTAGTTTGTCAGATGACTGCTTTGGTTTTTTGGGGTTACGTAGTCATTTCATATGCGCATGATAATCATTCTGTCTGTTTCCAGTGTTTGTGTCTTTTGTTTCTTTGGCCAAAACTTCCAAGATCATATTCAGAGATACTGGTGATGGAAGGCATCCTTTATTTTGCTCTTTGCTTTCAAGGGAAAGCTTCTGACATTTTCCTTGATGTTGCCTCTAGCTTGAATGAGATCTGTCGCTTTTACCCAAAGGGGCTGCTATGATTTACAACCACAACAAAATTCTTTTCTAGCTCTAGCCCATTGCACATCTGGCACAAAGTACTAGGAGACTAATTGTTTGGATGTGTTTGTTCTTTCTAGAATCCCTAGCCTCCTCCAAACTTCGAGCCTACAGCGCTAGTCTATTTCCAGCCCTTGATCTCCCTCTACCGAAAGCCTGACTTCCAGGGAATTCATTTCTCCCTAGCAGGACCTCAGACCCTCTTCTGTCAGCCCTACTGGCTGATGTAAGAGCCAGTGCCTGACATTGGACAGTGGCAGGGCTAGAGTCACTCATGCAGACTCCTCAGTGAGCTCAGAGCCCCACTCGGGGCTCTAACCCACGACCCCAAGACCATGACCTGGGCCGAAATCAAGAGCCAGATGCTTAACCAACCTAGCCACCCAGGTGCCCTAGGACACTTCTTAATAGCATGCCCTATAGAAGACACCTATGGATTCTCAGTTGTCTAGACTTCTGCCCTTGCCCATCTGTCCCCTTTCTTTTCCCAGCCCAGCTCTGTGAGGTTGTCAGTCCCCCTGCTTTACCCTCCGAGCATGCTGGGACACTGCCGGCTCTGTGCTCTGGAGGTCTTCCCAGTCCAGTGGGAAAGCAGACAAAAAACAAGGTTACCATGGCACAAGATGAAGAGGTCTCATTCCTGCTCTGAGTCTCCAAGCCTGGAGCCACTAACGGCCTAGAGCAGCCAGAAAAGGTTTTTAGAGGAGGTGGCATTTGAGCTGCTCCTAGAGCAAGAGTAGAAATTCTATGAGGTGGTTGAGGAGAAGGGCTTCAATTATGATTTTTTTTTTAATGATTCTATCCATTTATCTGACAGAGAGAGAGATCACAAGTAGGCAGAGCGGCAGGCAGAGGGGAAGGGGGAAGCAGGCCCCCCGCTGAGCAGAGAGCCCAATGTGGGGCTCAATCCCAGAACCCCGAGATCATGACCTGAGCCAAAGGCAGAGGCTTAACCCACTGAGACACCCAGGCACCCCCCAATTATGAATATTTTGACAGACTTTCCATTTACTGTTGCTGTTCAGAATGGGATCTATAAAAACTACTTATCATTACTGGCATGGAGGAATATTAACTAAATTTTGCATATTTATTTTGGAGCAGTCTTTAAAGGCTTAGGGGCCCAGGGGAGTCCAGCCTCTTTGGGGCCAAGACAAGTTTGCAGAGAGACTGGTCAGTGCTGTCTGAGTTGGTTAGTGCTCCTGAGGTTCATGGGTTGGAGGAGGGTGATCCCAGTAGTGGGGATGGTTCAGGAAGATTTCCAGTGAGGTGGGATGGGAGCTGGCCTTGAAGCATAGAGAGGATTTAGGTAGAGTGGGAAGGGGAGGGTGAAGTGGAGGAGGTGGAGAGAAACGGCATCCCCACCCCCACCGCGCACCTGCCAGGCATTTTGTTAGCACGTTGAGTCTTTTTCAGATTCAACTTTCCTGACAACTCTGCTTGGTCGGTGGTTCCAAACCCACGGTTCTGGGTGCCAGAGAGAGAGGGCTATGACCCATGGTGATGAGGGCTCTTGGGAGAGGGAGGGCAGAATTCCGAGCCTGGCCCAGGGGAGACAGGCGAGAGAGAAAGGAGGTGGGGAGCAGAGGCGGGGTCGGGGGCCTCACGGTGTGGGGCGAGTCCCCGAGCAGCCAGGGCTGACTCTGCTCTGTCTCTGCTCTCTGGCTGCAGATCTGGCCGAGTGCAAACTGGTTTCCTTCCCCATTGGCATCTACAAGGTCCTGCGGAATGTCACCGACCAGATCCACCTCATCACGCTGGCCAACAACGAGCTCAAGTCCCTCACCAGCAAGTTCATGACCACGTTCTGTCAGCTCCGAGGTAGGCCCTGCTTGGCCCCGCTGGGAGGGCATGGCCAGCCCTTGGCCCTCAGGTGTCAGCTCTGTGTGGACAGTGTCTACTCAGGCCAGGGTCCGGTCAGCTAGACTCTGGAAATCATTCCGGGGAGAGGCTTCGAGGCTGGAACCATGTCGTCCCTATGGCCTGGAGGACTGTAAGCATTGCTCCTCTGTCTGGCTGGCTGTGAATCAGATCGACCGATGGTCAAGGGTGTGGGGTCCCGGAGTGACTGTCTTGTTCAGAGCAGACCAGAGGACGGTGTGGGGCCCTGACGCCCATAAGTAGTTATTTCTCAGTAGGGTTGAACCAGTCCTCTTTGTACCCTGCCACCCTAGCCCTGGTTTCCTGCATGCCTAGCGGCCGGCAGGTAGCATCATGGATTCTCTTGAAATAGCTTCTCTGGCTGGGCGAGCCAGGTATGGTGGCTGCTGCAGTGCCTGCTCTGCTCTTCCCTGCAGAGCAGCCCCTCTACCTTCCACGAGAGTCCCCTACCGCTCCGTGAGCCATGGGTGGGAAAACTGGGGAGGGCCCAGGGAGCAGAGGAGAGGCGACTCCTGCCTTCTGGAATTCTGTCTGGTAGGGGCATGAGACAGGTCAGGGCCTGTTTCGAGAAACCAGTAAGTCACATGCTGATGCAGCAGGAGGTCGCGCACAGGCATACCTCACACGGCTGATTCCAGGCCTTGTAGGGGAGGTGAGGGCATCGGGCAGAGCCCCGAGGGGAAAGGGAGGCATGACTTGGCAAACGCAGCCCGGGGACAAGAAGCAGGTGGTATAAGGCTCGGGAATGGTCTACAGGCAGGGCCTGGAAAGGCCACCGGCTAGCTGCACACAAGTGGCCCAGTGGGGAGGGATTGGTCTGTGTTGTCATTTCTGAGTGACGCTCACAGGCCTCGCTGCTTTGGGGCCTAAACCCCTGGGGGGGTGGGGTGGATCCTAGGGCAGCACTTGGCTCCCTGGAGGCACCCTGGGCACTTTGAACCAGGCTAACTTTCCCCGTCTTCTGCCCTTTTCTCGTGGCTGCTTCTCTGCACCGGCAGGAGGGGCCCTCACAGCCTGCAGGCCCCGTGGACCACTGTGCTTGGCCCTGGTGGAAATTAGGATCATCTGGGGCAATTTTCCACAAACATAGTCACCTTAGCTCTACCCCATGGCCAGTTGAGCCAGAATGTCTGAGTATGAGCCTGGGCCTTGTGAGCGCGTTTTAAAACCTGTTCCAGTCATTCTGAAATGCCGAAGTTGAGGCCATGGCTCGGGTTATACATGCAAATAACTAAGAGACTAGCGTGTGAGCGATGAGCATCAGGACTTGAGCTTGGGCGGCGGGTGGGGGGGACTGTGACAAACTAAAACACACCCCACTTAGCTTCAGCCAGATATGCCACGAGAATGTTCTGTTTTATTCAGTAGAAGCTAGAGAGAGGGGCTTAATGGGGACTGTACCAGTTTTTATATAGTCTGGAAGCCGATAAAACTCCTGCATGGTGGATCCAGCCCGTGGGCTGTAAGTTGGAAGACTCTCCCATGGTTAGAGACGTCTCTGCCACGTCCTTTGGTGGCTGGGAAAGGAAAGTCAGGGAGAGGAGGCTTGTTAGGAATCTCAGAGCCACACACCCACATGCTCCACCGTGCAGGCTAGGGCTGTCTTTCTGGGCCCTCCTGCAGTACCCCTTGGATCCCCTAGAGATGTTTGCTTCCCAGAGGAGAGTAGAAGGATCAAAACTGCATGGCGGGGCTTGGCAGGGACCTCCAGGAAGGCCAGCCAGCTAACACCCGAATTCGCTTGTGTTTCCCTTCATTCCCCTTTCCCTTGGGTCCCTGCCGTGTTCCAGGTGTGTGTCTGGAGGTTGGGGAAGAGACTGGTAGGCCAGGGTGTCCCTTAAGGAGCCCAGGATCTCCTGTGCACTGGTATGGACGGCGTGCTGAGGCCGCTGGGAAGGAAACGTTGCCATGCTCCCTGTGGCATGAGTGGCGTGGGCAGCAGGTGGGCATGGAAAGCAAGGACTTTCAAAGGACTTGACATTTGGCAGCGCCTTGGGGGATGAATAAGTGGGCCCTCTCTAGGGAGCACGGTGACACATGCCAGAGAAACGCGCCTGGAGCCCCGCACCTTTGTGCCTTCGCTACAGAATTGTTTCTCATAATACCCTTCCGGTCAGACGTCCGTTCAAGGATGCAGTTTGCACTCCCCCCGTGTGGCTGGCCGCCCTCCCCCACGCCGCCCTGATCACAAAGGGAAAGCTGTGCTGTGCACAGTCATTGGACCTCACAGAGGTGGCGGTGGCGGTGGCAGCAGCCGATGGTGGGCTGGTGACCAGGGGCAGGGAGGGGCTGGAGCTGAGAGCCGCACCTGGCTCCCCGAGCGATGGCCCTGGGCCCCAGCCAGGATTTGTGGTTTCTCTTTCAAATCGAAAAAATGCTCCCCTCCCCCTTTATGTATGAAGGGGGAGCTTGAATAAGGCTTTGCTGGCTTGCCAGCTTCCTCTTCTTGGTTCTTGACAGAGGAGGCAGACTGCCTCGGTGCTGAGGAGAAAGCCACCTGCCACATTGTCTCCGGTGGGCGCCCTGGGGACTGGCTTCTGTCAGGCTCATAGCCCTCTCAGAGTTGGGTCATCTTTAAATGACTCCATCATCTTGATGCCCTTCACCCATGTTCTAGAAGAAGAAAGCAAAACCCAAGAAAGCCCGCGGCACCAGTGGAATCTGTGCAAAGAGCAGGTGCGCCCTATGGAAGGTGTCTCATTGTGTGACTCCGGCTCCTCTGTTCCCTGTTCTCCCAGGTGCCCGTCTCCCCACTTCCTCCCAATCTGAGCCATTCAGCTCTTCTTATGACTGGGCCCAGGGCCTGCACACCTGTGGAAATCCACAAAAGCCACCCAGATGAGAAGCAGAGGCTGTTTATTCAGAACTGGCTCTGGTGCGGTGGTGGGGGGTGGGGAGCCAGCAGCTGTCACCGGCATCTGGCAGAGACTCAAAGGCAGGCAGAGGAGTGGGATAAAAGGGAAGAGGATAAAAGGGAAGGCTGTGCCCCGCTTGCAGGGGAGAGGAGAGCTGGAGGCAGGCCAGCTCGCAGCGCGCATCCCGTGGGATTGGTTTGGCTACATTTTTGCCTTTCTCCAGTTGACCCGAAGTTGGACATTGGAACAAGAATTAGGGAGACTGTCTGTTGGTAATCAAGTCCTGGCCATTTTGGGGGCTGATTGTTCTGGGAGTCATAGCTGGCTTCCTGGAGAGACCGCCGTCTGAGTCCCTGTGAGTGTGAGTGAGAGCAGACTGGCAGCCAGGGCCGGTTCCCACAGAGGCTGGGTTGGTTCCCTGGGTGGGGGGCTGCAGGGTGGGGGTAGGCGTGCTGTCTTCATAAGCGACCTGGCTGCTGTCTGTGTGTCTGTTCAGTTGCTCACAGCCGGCCTCTCAGCTCTGTGCAGCAGGTCCTCGGGAGCACCTTTTGTGGCCTGACTGTGGGCACGGACACGTGAGTAGTAACCTGAGGGTCCAGATTTGCGGGGCACTTAGCCCTCAAAGCTTCTCGCGGAGGGACTGACATGTCATCTCAGTTAACCCTCCTAGCACCAGCCATCTGGGGTGGACAGGATGACAAAGACCTAGACGTGGTCCTTGAGGAGTCCCCAGTCTCTCAGGGGAGGCAGGTATGGAAGCAGACCGCCACCTAAGCCCCGAGGGGTGGCACGGCAGGCATTCACTGCAAGTGTGGTTGGCAGGCCGAGGAGGCGAAAGTCAGGGCTGCCTCGTGTGCGAGCATCGGGTCGCTGGGGCCGCCAGAACAGAACACCGCCGCCCAGGCCTCCACCAACAGACATTCATTGCCCGCAGTCCTGGCAGCTGGGAGTCAGACATCGAGGAGTCGGAAGGTTGGGTTTCTTCAGAAAAGACCTCGCCTCCCAACACAGTCACACTGTGAGGTACAGGGGGCTAGGGCTTCAACATAGGAACTGGGTGGGGGGGACACCAAGACGAGGGGCTGGGCTGTTCGGTGTTCAAAGCATGGACACCCAGTTCTGGGGTTTG
Source organism: Mustela erminea (assembly GCF_009829155.1). Taxonomy (NCBI): domain Eukaryota; kingdom Metazoa; phylum Chordata; class Mammalia; order Carnivora; family Mustelidae; genus Mustela; species Mustela erminea. The sequence goes on along the minus strand of NC_045627.1, from coordinate 36,696,168 downwards.
CTGTCTCCTGTTTCCCTCTGATCCTACTCTCTCTTCCCCTGTGACTGTGGTTGGAGGCGGCCGCTGGGGAGCCCCGCAGGAGATCAGGGGGTGAGAGAGAAGCAGAGAAGCAGCTCAGTGAATACCTCCCATGAGGCCCACCTCATCCCGAGGTCCCTTCCCTTGAGGCAGCCTCCACGTGACTGTCTCATCCCAGGGTTGCTGTGGGTGGTGACAACTCCCTGCTCCGTACCCGGGGTTCCTGCACGATCCTTTGACATTCCCCTACAGCTCCCTATGCCTTTGTAAACAGCTCCTTGCAAATAAAGCCTTCATGATTGTCCTAATTGGAGGGTGCCATCTGTTCCTGGTTGGGGTCCTGACTAAGGCTCTTTGCCACTTGTTAGCTCTCTAAGCCTGGGCAGGTTGTTGAATGGCCCTGTGCCTCAGTTTCCCCCTTAGTATCATGGAATGATGACGGTACAGTCTTTACCTCATAGGGCTCCTGTGCAGATTGGCTGAGTTCATCTGTGCATACCCCTGGGGTGGGGCGCTACAGCTCCAGCACCTTCCACCACAGGACTTGGCCCACAGCAGCCGGTGTTCAAAATGACGCGCTGAGCGGCGAATGAGCGACTTCCCATCACCTGGTCGGTGGAATAATGACCCCTACCACAGATGTCCACGTCCTAGTTCTCACCACCTGTGACTCTGTTATCTTATGCAGCAAAAGAGACTTTGCGGATGGGAATAAGCTGAGGACCTGGACTTGGAGAGAGATCCCGGGTTAAGTGGGAGGGGCGTGGATGTCCTCCCGAGGGTCTTCACGAGGAGGCAGGAGGGTCTGAGAAGGAGACAGGATGGTAGAAGCAGAGACTGGAGCGGTATGGCCTCAAGGGCCTAGAAGCCAGGAAGGTCAAGGCACGGACTCTCCTCTAGAAACTCCAGACCATACATAGCTCTGTAACGTGCTTGTAGTCCTCTGAGACAGACCGTGGTCTTCTGAGCTCCAGAGCTGTAAGAAGAGAAGCGGGTCTTGTTTTACGCTGCCTAGTTTGTAGTCATTAGTCATAACAGAGTGGCAGGGGCCTCCTGCCTCAGTGTCCCCACTTTGCTTGCTTTTCCTGTTCTCTCACTTGACTCCCACAGAACTGTGCCCCGAAGGAGAAACCTCCTCCAAAGACCCACCATGGCCCCTTCTCTGCGGCGTGTTTCCCTTGGTGCCTCCCAGCGTTTGATCCCTCCTAGGGCACACGGGCTCAAGGCAGCTGGTGCTCAAAACTCCTCTGTGGGTCTTGCTCAGACCCCCAGTAGCAGGTTGAACTGTCATAGTGGGGCAGAGCAGAAGACCTGCTTTCCTCTCCAGTGTAGCCCTGAGCTGGGATGTGGCAGGGTGGGACCAGCTGTCCTTAGAAGGTCTAGGCAAGCGTGCATTGCTCCAGGAGGATCCTTGGCAACAGAAGACCCGTTTCTTTGCTCTATTACTGCGTGTCAAAGCACCCTAAGGTTAATTGGTCTCAAACAACAGTGTGCTATTCCTTCCAGCTCTGTGGGCTGACTTGTCTCTGCTGGCGGTTCTGCTTGATAGTGTAGACTGAGGTCACCTGTCTGGGCAGGGAGGCCCCTCAGCCTCCAGGGCCTCGATGCCTGTGGGATCGGATCTGCTTGGACTTCCTCATGGCACGGTGGCTGGACTCCCCAAGGAAGGAAGTGTGGGTAGTGCCCAGCTTGATGGCCCCGAAGTCACGTCTGCTGCGTTCCATGGGTCAGAGCGGTCACAGGGCCAACCCAAGTTCAAGAGGTGGGAACTAGGCTCTACCTCTTGATGGGAGTTACTGCAAAGTCTCAGTCCAAAAGGCCTGAAGCACTAGAGATCCCACCGAGCCATCTGTGGGTGGCTTTCAGGATTTCTCAGCCGGCCCTCTGACGGATGGCACTTCTGCCATTCCTTATTTGCTCATCTGTCTGCGGCCGCACTTTGCCAGCCACTGTGCTAGGACCCTGGAGGAACTGGTTTACCACTGGGGTCCAAAAACCTCGCCCCAGCATTTCCCAGCTGTGTGACCTTGGGCAAATGATTGAACTGCTCTGAGCACTCCACTCCCCGTCCATTTCTCTAGTCACTGTAAGACTGTAGGCTTCCTTATACACACACAGTACAGTATTCCAAGGGTCAGAGAGGGAAATAGGGGAGAATAAGTCTTCTTCTTATTCCCATCTCCAGATACCCATTTCCTCCACCCCTAGGCAACTTACTTTACCAGTTCTAGAGATAATCCATGCCAGTGTGAACATAAATGTATTTAAATGTTGGTCACATTTCCGGTGTATTGCCATGGGCAGGTACTAGGAAAAGCACTTTGCAAGTATGAAGTCATTTAAATCTCGACCTTGATCATCGCTTTGTTTCTGATGAGGAACCTGAGGCAGGGTCGGGATCAGGAACTTGCCCCAGGCCTCACATCGAGGAAGGAGGGTTGGGACTGCGGGCCCACAGCCAGAAGCCCGTTGTGGAGCTTCTTGTTTTGCTACTGGTCTTTTTCACTTAGCAGTATATTTTAGCAGGTGGCCCCTGTTGGTACAACGAGACTCCCCTTATTCTTTCCCTGAGGCAGATGGTTAGCAACTTGGCTTTCATGAGTTCCAGACCTGGTTTCCCTCCCCTTCCTTGTGTCCGTCCATGCAGATGTGGCTTTTAGAAACCTGACTTGTCTCTTGGCCCCTCTGTTCGCTGTGGCCAGCAGCTGTCTGTGTGCCAAGCGTGGGCCAATGGAAGGACACTGACGGCCTCACCCCACCAGCCCGCCGCCCCGCAGGGGGCCCTGGCAGGCAGGAACATGATTGCTCATTGACGCAGGGTCACGGCCAAGGTCCTCAGCGGGCAGGTGTTTCTGGGGCCGGCACAGTCCCTTGCTGCCCGGCTGCCTAATTACTGCAAGCCGGCTTCGTCTGCCCTTTCATGGAATCAGCAGGCTTCCTCCATCCCCTGGGGTCAGTCCAAGGCCTCGGAGTCCGACCTGGCTGTTGTCCAAGATGAGGAGAATGCGGAAGTAATAAGAAGAACTTGGGGGAGGAGAGGTCCATTAAGCAGACACCAGAATGCACACTTCAGCAGGGATGATAAATAAGGGAATGTCATGACGAGCTGCTCCTAGACTGCGGACAGTGTTGGGAGCTGGATGGAATAGGTTTCCTCCCAGAGCCCCCATCCATGCTGGGAGCCCAGGTAGTTGGACTCTGAGCCCTGGCGTAAGAGAGAGCAGAAAGAAACACACGGCGCCCCCACTCACACAGCCCTCATGGGGCCAGAGGACCTCAGCCCTCTGCGTCCATAAGAGAGACTGGCCAGGCCGGTGCACCGTTGTGATTCAACAATGTAGAAGTGTGTCGTGGCCCCCAGGTTAAGCAGCAGGGCCAGCCGTGGCTGCTGCGGTGGGTTTCTGGAAGCTTAGCCCACCAGCACACCGGGTAGCTGGGGTCTCGCCACACCTTTGTTCTTCCTCTGACGTGGATACATCAGAGAACACCTCAGGCATCCAGGGTAGGGCGACATAACGTCCCAGGGTTAGACAGGGCTAGAACTTGGATGGGTGTGGTGGATTCCATCCCAAGAAACCTGTGTGCTTTGCCTTCCCTCCCCTCTTAATGGGGGCCGGGGAGCTGCTGCTCCTTGGCTTGGTTCCTGCTCAAAACTCACCAAGTCCACTGCGAACAATGTGGCATTTGGAAACTCTGTAAATTCCCTAGCCCAGCTAGGGGTGACATGCAACTGACGAATTATTGAACACTGCATCTGAAATTCATGTGCTGGCTAATTGAATGTAAATTTTTTTAAAAAAGAAAAAAAAAAAAAACACTCTCTAGGCCCAGTTGATTTCACTGGAGAACTCTAGGAAATGTTTAAACAAGAACTAGCATCAATTTTACATAGCCTCTTCCAGAAAAGAAAAAGGAAGGGCATTCTTTCCAGCCCATGCTATGAAGCCCGTCGAGCTTTGATTTCAAATTTAGATAAAGACGGTCATCAAAGAAAACTATCAGCTGGTGTCTTTCATGAACTTAGACACAGTAATTTTCAGCAACACATTAGTGATCAAATACAGTAAAGTATAAAAAGCATTACGTGCCACAGCCAAGTGGGATTTATTCATTTTTCCAGATGTGCAAGTGGGATTTATTCATTTTCCAGATGTGTCATTTGAAAAGCTTTTGAAAAATCAGTGTTTTCTATCACATCAAAGACTAAAGAAAAAGAATCATGTGATCCTATTTGTTGATAAAGATAAAGCATTTGACGGACTAGGAGTACAAGGGAAGTGCCTTAAATTGGTGAAGCCCATCTATAAAAATCCTATAGCTAACATCAGACTTAATGTTGAAATGTTTTCCCTGTAAATCTGAGAACAAGGCCAGGATGTCTGCCCCCATCCTGAAAGTTTTAACTACTACACCACACAAGATAAAGAAAGGCATAGATTAGAAATTACGAAATAAAACTGCCCCTCTTTGGGGCACCTGGGTGTCTCAGTCAGTTAAGTGTCAGCTCAGGTCATGATCTCAGGGTCCTGGGGTCGAGCCCTACATCAGGCTCCCTGTCTGTGAGAAGCCTGCTTCTCCTTCTGCCTCTGCCCCTTTCCCCTGCTTGGGGGCATGCTTTCTCTCTCTCTCTCAAGTAAATAAAATCTTTTTTAAAAAAATTGCCATGATTTGCACATGACATGATTGTCTGCATAGAAAACTCCAATGAATCTACAAAACAAAACAAAACAAAATCAAAACAAAAAACCCCTCCTAAAACGCATTAATGAGTTCAGTAAGCTCCCAGGGATACAAAATCAACACAAAACATGCAGACTTACTCTCGAAATGCTTCCCTTGGCTTCCTATCTGATGGAGAGTAAACCCACTGTCTTCCAGACGTCTCTGGGGTCCTGTCTAACCTGGTCCCAGTCCCCCCAACAGTGTTCTTCTTTTGCTCCCCTCTCCCGACACACTGCCCCCTTTTCTGTTCCTTGGATGTGTCAGGTCTTCCCTACTTTGGGGCCCTGTACGTGTGATTTCCTGATAGCTTTCCCCTGGGCTCTTTCCTTCTCATTCTTCACTCTGATCTTAAGTGCCTTCCTAGCCATCTGAAATAATCTTTCTTATTTATTTGTCCCCTCACACACACACGTGTATAAGCTTGTTAAGGGGAGACACTAGTGTTCCCCACACCCTCCCCATGGTCATGCAGCAGTTAACCCCATGGCCGGTGCTCAGTGAGTGGGGGTCAAGTGAGGGAGTGTGGGCTGTTCTGGTGGCACCGTGTCTCAGTGACTTTCCCATAAGTCACGTGTCCCAGCCGCACCCACCTTTTCTTTTATTTTCCCTTTCGATTCCTGCTTTAATGTTTGCTTTCAATTTGGTTTCCAGCAAAGGCTCCAAATTCCAAGAATTAAGTCTCATGGGTCTTATACCTCCTTAACAGAAAGAATGCCATTGATTGAGGGCTTTTACTTTTCAAAGGGTGTCCATTTCATGTTCAAGTGCCAGGCTGAGTGTCTAGGGGCTGCTTAACTAATCCTATCTATCAGGCAGCCTCTCTGCAGTTCACAGCCCTCTGTCAGGGCGCCCTCTCAGCCCTGCTGTCCATGGCACGGGAGACCTTCTCAGGGGGCCTCAGCAGGAGGCCACAGACACAGGAGGAGAGGGACTCCATCCAGGTCAGAAGTAGGGATTTGCCCAGTCTATTCTCTGAGAACGGCAGGGTTAGAGAAACAGCGCTGGAAAAAACAAGGTGCCCGAGGGGCCCTCTTCTCTCGGGGGTTCAAATCCTGGTTTTGGGAATTGGGGGAGGAAAGTCAGACCTGGGGGAGAGGTTGGGGTTTGACCTGGGACACATTACTTTATCTCTCTGCAAACTGGGGCTCATAAGTTATGAGAAAATGAACACATTGATTGCAGGGAAGCCCTGAGAACAAGTACATGAAACACAGCAGTGCTCAAGAGCTTTTAGTGTCCTTATTACTTTTTTTAAAAATATTTTATTTATTCATGTGAGAGAGAGAGAGTACAAGCAGAGGGCAGAGGCATAGAGAGAAGCAGGCTCCCCACCAAGCAGGGAGCCCGATGCGGGACTCGATCCCAGGACCGTGGGATCATGACCTGAGCCGAAGGCAGACGCAACCACCCAGGCATCCCATGTCCTTATTACTTTTTGTTATCAGCCCCAGACCCCATGAGCTGAAGTTTTGGTGTCCAGCAGGAGAGCTCTTTCCTGGAATCCCTCCCCAACTCCAGCCTAGCACCACAACACTTAGCCAAGGCAGCAGGAGCCTGATTTACCGATTCATCCAAGGGGCCTGACACAGCCTCGGCCTCTCAGGAGCACCTCCAAGCCCCCTTTGAAGCTCAGCAGTGGAAAGCCCCCGCCTTGGGCCCCAGCTTCAATGCAGCCCCTTTGATGAGCTTAAGGCCTTTAAGGACCCATCCGCCAAGGGTGCAAGATCTGCCTTTCCTGGGGCCTCACACTTTTCAGAAAAGTTTCTGAGCTGTGAGAGAGGCCACCTTCCTGGCAGATCCAGCCCCGCCTTTTTGCTGGAGCCTTTCCTCTTCAAGAGCCTGCCGCTAAAGAAGGCCGGACTTCAGAGAGCAGCCTTTCCTGGGGGGCTGGAAGCTGGGGCTGGGCTGACTGTATTCACAATTTTCTTAATCTTTAGAGCTGTGATCCCCAGAGGATGCAGTAACCGATGCCTTGGAAGGCTGCCTAAGCTCTGTTGAGTGAAAAAGGCGGGTCTCAAAAGAGCGTATAGTCTATGATTGCATTTTTAAAAAACATTGATTGACATTCCTGCCTCCAGAAAGGTTTGCCTGAGAACCACTTTGATTGATTGATTGATTGGGGCTGGGGGAAGGGTAGAGGTAGAGGGGAAATAGACCCCCTGCTGACATGGGGCTCAGTACCTGAGTGGAAACCAATGCAGGTGCCCCTACATTTTTGTGTTTTGTCTTGTTTTGTTTTTTTAAATCTATCCATCCATCTGTGAGTATATACTTAAAAAAATATGGAAGAATGAAGAGCAAACAACTCTGATACTCTCTAGGGGTGGAAATACTTGGGAGTTTCATCTTCTTCTGCCCCGTGTTTTTGTGAGGTCTTTATTTCTACAACGAGCGCGCACTGCTTTTGTAAGCAAGAATACGCATCTGAAGTTCAACAAACCATATCAGTCGGGATGGACCGGCTGCACCTCAAGAACCAATAATCCCACATCTCAGGAGCTAAAACAACAAAATGCTGTAGTTCCAACGGGCATGGCGTTTGGTTTCTGCGACACTGATCAGACCCGCCGAGTGCTAGGCTTCCTACTGCCTTCAGTGATGACCGAGGGCTGGGCCCTGCATTGCCTTTAGCGTCGTGATGGCACAGACAGGGTCTCTGTGCAGATGCTCCCCATGTTCCTGGAGATTTATAGACAAGGGAAGGGGAAATGGAATGAGCACCGCCTATCCTCCGGGAAGGGGGAGGCATCCAGACACCAAGATGCGGCCAGGGCTGGGTGGAGCGGAAGGAGGGGCGGAGTCTGAGGAAGGCTGAAGACCCGTCTATGGGAAGCCCGTTTGGCACAGGCTCAAGGCAGAAGAGCAGGGTGAGCCCCTCTGCTGGGAGCCCTGCCAGGATCAGCTCGGGGTGGAGGGTCCCCCAGAGCCAGGGAGCTAGCAAGCTTTTTATCTGACTGATGGCACTCTCATAAATGCTCTGCATGTCCTGCCCCATCTCTTTCCTGCTGTTCAGTAGCTTTTCTCTGCGTCTCTGTCTTGCCTCAGCTATGACTCAAGGGCTCTGCATATATTCTTCCCTCTCACGCTCCTAGAATGAACGTCATCGGGAGGCTTTTGTAGGATCACCGGCCCTCCTCTTCCAGCTGCGGGAGGAGCAGGTGGACAGGAGCTCTCTCTGCCTGGAAAGCTCTGTACACATTTCTTGAGCCAGGCCTGAACTACGAACAGTGCTATGGGTTCAGTAGATGGAAAGACCTGACCCTTATCAAATCCCTGCTCTCTCCAGTTCCTGGTCACCCTGGGGCAGGGGGCCACCACACACCTATGATCTGGGTTTTCTGGACTGTAAAAGGATTTATGTCCTTTCTCTTTCCTATACCTTAGGCAAGGACAGAGTTAAGTGTGTATTGAGCACCTGCTATGTGCCAGGCACTGTACAAGTATCATCACCTTCAATTTTCCTAGCACCTTGGCAGAGGTGACTTTTATCATCTCTTTTAGAGATGAACGAAATGACTCAGAGAGGTTTGGTGATTTGCTCAACATCACACAGCTAGGGAGTGGGGCAGCTGAAATCTGACACTGGATCTGTCTCATTCCAAAAGCACTGTGGGCTGCTTCCAAAAGGGTGGGTGAAGGACTTTATAAGCAGAGTTGAATGCAGAGAATGATAACAGACCCATGAAAGACTTAACTCTTCCAAGCTTTACAAAATTTCAAGTCCCTACCTGTGGAGGGCCTAGGTTATCAGAAGGCCAAGACTGCACCATCACCCAGCATGATTAATTAAAAAGTACAAGCCCAACAAGACATTCCTGCCTCCAGAAAGGTTTGCCTGAGAACCACTTTGAACAGCAGGCTCTTCTTCCTAAGCTCCTTTGGCCCTAGGGACTTTCTGTTTTGACTCCATTTGGTTGGACCCCATTCTGGGAAAAGGCAACACTCATTCCTATCAAATTTCAGACGGGTTGTTAACATTCACACACACCATGATTTGGGGTTAGCCCTGTGTCAGGCTGGGAGCAGCAAGAAGAATTTGGGGCATTTGTGGTCAAGTCAGCCTATGGCAATCTTTTTGTTCCTTATCTGTCAAGTCTTTCCAGAAAACCCTCTCCGAGTCAGGCCTGGTGCTGGGCACCCAGTAGCTGCCTGCAGTGGTGGCTGCTTCTCCCAGTTCTGAGGCAGTTTGGGGCTGTCATTAGACTCAGGTCCAAAATGCTTTCATGAGAGTCTCTCTCTTTTTTTTTTTTAAATAGCAATTTGGGACATGTCTAAAATTGAGGATTGGCGCCTGGGTGGCTTAGTCGTTAAGCATCTGCCTTTGGCTCAGGTCGTGATCTCAGGGTCCTGGGATCAAGCCCCACATCGGGCTCCTTGCTCAGTGGGGAGCCTGCTTCTCCATCTCCCACTGCTTGTGTTCTCTCTCTTGCTGTGCCTCCTTCTGTCAAATAAATAAATTTTTTTTTTTTTTTTTAAATTGAGGATAACGGGGCACCTGGGTGGCTCAGTGGTTTAAGCCTCTGCCTTCAGCTCAGGTCATGATCTCAGGGTCCTGGGATCGAGCCCCACATCGGGCTCTCTGCTCAGTGGGGAGCCTGCTTCCCCCTCTCTCTCTCTGCCTGCCTCTCTGCCTACTTGTGATCTCTGTCTATCAAATAAATAAATAAAAATCTTTTAAAAAAAAAATTGAGGATAACAAAACCAAGAAAGGGGAGATTCCTTTCCCCGCCCCCATTGCTGTGATGCTGGGCCGTGCTTCTCAGCTCCCCACTGCTCCCCAAAGTCCTTCGTGTTCACTGTCGCTTCAGGCAAAGAGCATTCTCTTCCAGGTTTGGGCAGTTAGAAATACACGCCTAGCAGGTAACTCCTTTCTAATTGGATTTCTGCGTTCACTGGCAGTACCTGACATCATCTGCTACATCTGTCTGTCCGTCTGTCTGTCTCACATACTTACACAGGGCTGACTGTGTGCCTGGCGCTATTCAGAGCGTTTTTCGTGTATTAATTCACTTAAATTCACAGCAGTCCTATAGAAGAGTCCAGTACTGTCCTCATCTTACAGATGAAGAAATTGAGGCTAAGATACACAATTTGCCCAAGGTCATGTAATCAGGAAGTGGCAGAGCCTGACTGAACCTACAGGTTCCAGACCCTGGAGCCTGGCACAGTCACACGCGTACCGTGTGGCCTCCCCTATCTACGTGGGGCTGTACCCCAGCCACATCTGTGTCACCTAGCGGGCAAGAGCTGCTGGGGGAATGTGGCACATTCCAGGAGGGGAGGGTCCAGCACCCAGGTGTGGGAAGGCCTTCCCAGAGTTGGCATTCCTGACCATGGGAATGAAAACAAACCTGGGGACAGCTGACATCTGCCCACCTCCCTGCTAGAACACTGACTGGCACATGCTACCGAGCTTAGCACATGGCGCCGTGCCCTCGAGACTGCCCTCTGTCACCAGCAGCTACCTCGTGAGGGCCGGACAGGCTCCCTGAAGGACCTGTGACAGCCTGCACTGGCAGGTGGCCTGCGAATTGGGGGTTTGGGAGTGTGGCGACTACCAGACCACACAGAGCGTGGCAGGCAGATTCTCAGAAAATGATGGCTCAGGGAAACATACCCAACAGGAACTGAACAGCCAGGAAAATTGGGCCAATTCTCATCTGAGAACAAATGTCCCTTCTAGGCATGTGGCTTTGGAGAGCCTCTGGGAGGCAGCCAACCCCCTGCCTTCCACTCTTCCACCCTCCGCTGGTGTAAATACACCAAAGACCCAGAGTCCTCATCTGGCCTCAGCGGCCAGTGAATGTTGAGTAACATTACTCTTATGGAAAGTAATAACAACTTTTCCCATTTTAACGTAATAAAAAAGACTGACTCAATTTTAAGAGAAAATGTATGCGTGGAACAGAAGTTTGGCAAAATTGTGAGGGTGATACTCTGATTCATTGGTTTATTCATTTGCACACTCTTCCAACACGGAGTCCTCCACGCGGACCGGGCGCTGTGACGTGGACACCTTCCCGCAGCAGAGCAAAGCCCCAGCATCGTGCGGCTCCGGCCGTAACGGGGGAGACAGTGTGCCAACAGGTCAGCGTTAGGTGACCATGGATGCTGTGGAGGGAAAGACTACAGGGGAGAGGGCAGAAACCCATGGGAGGGGACCCTAGTATAGATACAGTGACACTGGACAAGGACGAGCACTGCAAATAAACCAGTCAGGAGCATTCTAGAAAGAGAGGAATACAGGTGCAAAGACCCCGAGGAAGCAGCATGCTTGGAATGTCTGGCAAAGGCAGGCCTGGGAAACACTGGCCCGGATGCTCTCCGGCATCCCTTCCAACACAGCGACCTTGTAAATGTGATCTGGATAGGGGTGTTTTCTGGTTTAAGGCATGGCCATCTAAGAAGTTCGCTGCTGGGGAGGCCCTGGGTTTGTTGGGGGGTGAGCTGTGGTTCTGCTGATGGAGCTTTGGGTTCAGGATGTCCCCAAAGGTGGGAAAATGAGAGGCAGACCAGTTAGGCCCCTCGCTTTATCTGTGTGCCCCCAGGGTTGGGGGTGGGAAGAGCCGTTAGTCGTCTGGTATTTGCTGTGTGACCACAACGTGCCCCTCAGAGGGCTGGGTGAAGGGGACAAAGATGAATCAGGTACAGTTCCTGTCTGCGGGGGCCCGGGTGTGGCCGGTACTCAGATGTGTGGGTACAGAGAGTGCACGGCAGGGGGGTGTGGGGCAGGGCGGCGGGCTCTGCCCTCACTGCCGAGCCCTGGGAAGGGCTGTTGGCACATGAGAGCAGCTCATCTCCCACAGCTCAGGGCTGCATCCTGGAGGACCCGAAGGAGGAGGGAGGAGCACAGCCAGACACATAATCACTGGGGCCCAGTGCAAAATGAAAATGCAGGATCCTCATTCAAAGAGCAGGAGAGAATTGCCATTAAGGGTACGTAGCGTTTCTCTTCTTCCCGAGGTCGCTCTCAGGGCGTCACGGTGCTTTTCATTTGCCACTGAAGGTCCTTCTGTGTAAGGAGAAATTAACACTTCAAACGATTCGTGTGAATTTTACCTTTCATCTTTAGACTATACACTGCCGGTTTGAGATGCGGGTATCAGAGCATCGAACTTGTATGTATTAAGAAATTACACAACTCGTATTTTGTGACCCATTTCTAGAGGGTGCCTTGAGTGGGCCAGGACAGATTCAAGCCAGGCTCACGAAGTTTGGAGGGAGGGAGGCAGGGAGGGCAGCCTCTCATCGGTGCGTAAGCCCTTCCTGTCCCTGTGATGCAGGATACACGTGCATGAACCTTCAGGCCTGATGGCTCCCATGGTGTGCAGGACCCCTGAACTCTCCCCAACCAGGGATGGGATCTAGGAAGGCTCAGCCCACATCTCAAGCATCTCTTTTTTTTTTTTTAAAAGATTTGTTTATTTGAGAGAGTAAGAGCATGTGTGAATGGGCAGAGGGAGAGACCCTCAGACTCCCCGCTGAGCACAGAGCCTGACACAGGGCTTGATCCCATAACCCCAAGATCATGACCTGAGCTGAGATCAAGAGTTGGATGCTTAACCGACTGAACCACCCAGGCGCCCCTTAAGGATCTTTAAGCCTCTACCTCAGGACATGCTCAAACCTGGGTCAGGGTGGACGAGAGGCTCCCTCCCACCTGGACCCAGTCCCCAGCTGCCCCCTACCAGACATACTTTGGTGAGGCCAGCCCAGAGGCAGGGAGAGTCGGCTGCTGAGAACATGTCCTCGGGAGGCAGGGGGAGTCCTGACTCTCCATGACCCCAGCTCTACTTATCAAACACAGATTCCAGGATAAAATTAAGACTCTCAGAACGGCAGCATAGAACGTTCAATCTCAGCTGGGTGACCCTTCTGAGCCTAGGACCCCACGTGACTGCACCAGTCCCGGGCCTGCAAAACCAGCCCTGGGGAGAAGAGTGAGGTTGTTGTTCAGGTCCCTTGCCATTTCTGGGCCTCGGTTTCCTTTAGCTCAGACAAGGTGACAGGATGTGCCTGAGTCAGGTAGCAAAGGGGGAGGGGACGGCAAGGTCCCATGTGGACGGGGCTGGGAGAGCAGCAGGAACCAAGGCCTCTGCTGGCCCAGCCTCTTTATCTCGGGCTTGTGATGGTTCTGCTTCTCTGTCTCCCCTGTTCTCCTGCTGCCAGCTGGCTTCCTCTGATTCCTTAGGCTGTTCCCCAGTGTTTATTGAGCATCTACTGTGTGCCAGCCGTGTGCGAAGCCCTTGGCACTCCCCCATCTTCCTAGAGCCCCGTGCTGTGATGGGAACGGCAGTGTGTATGAACGCTCACTGTGTGCTGGGTACCACACCACATGCTTTACCCACGCCAACGGAGGGCCCTCCCCGATGACAAACAGTACGAGGCCAGTGGTAGTGGTATTAGTCCCCGTCTGCAGATGAGGAAACTAAGATGGAACATGGTTCCATTTCAGGCAGCACAGCTGGGATGTGAGCCAGGCAGTGGGGAGCGCAGGGCCCTGCCTTACTCTCCCTCCCCATTGACTCTTGGTTTCTGCCCCTCATCCCTCTCCCTGCCCAGGCTCCCCTACGCCCTGCACCCCGGCTTCTGGCTGCAGAACACAGCATCCCAGCTTCCCCGACCCCCAGCAGAGGGACTCCTGCAGAGGACCACCCTCGTCTGTGGCTGAGCAGGGGAGCCGGGTCACATGACACAAAAGGACCTTGGCCGGCCCTGGTGGCTCCTCGAGCAGGGAAGATGCTAGAAAGTGATGTCCCTCGGCTGGGCTATGGATGTGGAGAGTCCAGGGACTGCCCACCCTGACCTGTCCTGTGAGGCCCAGAGTTGAGGCCTCGTCTGAGGGAGGAGTCAGCCCATCCTGACCCTTTGTCTAGGCCATGCTTCTGTCGGGAGAGTCTAACGTTCCAGAGAGCCAAGCCCCCCGGGAGCCCAGCTGACATGGTGGGGCAGGCCCTCCTGCACACACATGGACTGAGCCCCCTTGGGAAGACTTCCTGTGGCTGGTTGCCCCCTTTCACCACTCTCTCGCTTCCCCCCACAACGGCAGAGCTCCGCCTGGAAGGGAACTTCCTGCACCGCCTCCCCAATGAGGTCAGCACCCTGCAGCACCTCAAGGCCATTGACCTCTCCCGGAACCAGTTCCGTGACTTCCCCGAGCAGCTCACCACCTTGCCAGCACTAGAGACCATCAACCTGGAGGAGAATGACATCGTGGGTGAGTGGCCCTGGCCATGTGGCCTCTGCAGCTCCCACTGCCTGCACTTTCTCCCTCTGAGGGGGACATGGGGCTTTTGGGTTAGACTGTCACAGACAAGAGGGTAAGGGTGGGCTTTCTGGTTTGAGACACCTGAGCACAGGCACTGAGCCTGGGAAGGGAAGCATTAGGAGACCCTGCCGCCTGCTGGGACTGGGGTGGACCACTGCTTTCACCTGGCAGGTGGAAGGCCTTGGCTTCCTCCTGGCCTGCCCTGAGCCAGCACGCTGTCTTGGCCTACAAGCTCTGTCTCACTTCTCTGTCTGCTGGCTCAGGCTGCCTCCCAGACTCCAGCTGGGACCCTGTATCCATGTACTCCCCCTCTGAGGGCCCCCGTCTCCCCCCACCCTGGCCTCCACAGTGAGCTCTAAATTGTTAGTACCCAGGAGCCACTAGGCAGCCGTGCTCAGAAGAGCCTCTGGGAGCTTTCCAGTGCACACACACACTCGCCCCAGAGAACCCGAGGGTCTCCCTCCCTGGGCTCAGAGCACCTTCTGCCTCCTGCAGAGGGCAGGCCCAGCGAGTGGTCCTTTCCTCCTCCTAAGGCTTGTCCATATGAGCATCCTCTCCCACTGCTGCCTGATCTCCCCGACAGAGGAGCCCCACCTCCTCGGCTCCCTCCTCCAGCTGCCTTGGCTCCCTCAGAAGCCTGTCTTCAGCCCCGTTTGGTGCCTGCTCATGTCGCCTCTAATGTTGGCAGTGCCCATAATAGCCCCCTTCAGAGCCGCTTTTATTTTTGTAATTGCTTTCACAGCCATTATGCCATTTGACTAAAAGCAAGAGCTCTCCAGTGGCTTGGAGCTGGATGGAGAGTGCCTGTCGCCGGCATGGGGTGCTGAGCATCCCATCTGTCAGCAATGCTGCCAGCAGGACGCTGGCCCTGGCTGAGGGGGCATGGGACCACTTAACCTCTGAGGTTTGGGATCCAGTCTTTTACAGATGAGTAGACCAAGGCTGGGAGGAGTCATGAGAGGGCATCGGGTTGGACAGGGAGATAGATGGTAGAGGTGCCGCCGGGACAAGGATACATAACTCTCAGATTCAGTCCTATGCCTGGGATGAGGTTCCTTGTCTGGACTCTCCAAAAGCCCCGCAGATGGGCTCCGGTTTGGTCTTTTCCCTCCCAAGACCAGGATCCTTGAGTACCTTGCGCCAGAGTTGGTCACCCGTCCCTTGAGCCCTTGTGTCGTCATTAGCTGGAAGGAGCATGTGCAGAAGGGCCTTTCCACCCTGAAGCTTTCCCTCCCTCCCATGCTGCCATCACTGTCTGGGGTCTGGCCCCGAGCCCTTCATCCTCGACCAGGCCCTCCTTGCTGAGCCTTTCCTTCTCTGCCTCCTGTTCTTTGAGGCCATTGCTCATGGCTCTGCTTCCTTCTGCTGCTTCTCCGAATGGGGTAGTTCCTAAGCAGGGGCATCAGCCAGCTGATGCCGAGCCCAGAGCTGTACCTTCGGGCAGCAGGTGAGAGCGAGCGCTGGCCATTGGCTTCCCCACTTCCCGACGGCAACCTCAGAAGTCCCATGTCACCTCTCTGAGCCCCTGCTGCTTCTCGGCTTTTAAACTGAGATTCTCCCCCACCCCACCCTAGAAGGGAGCTGGGCCCCAAGCCAGGGAGCAGGGCACATGGTCTCCTGTGCCGGCTGCTGTAGGAAGCGGGGAGCACGGCATTGTCCAGATCCCCCCGTCCTTCCCTTCCCATAAGGCCCACGACATCCCTTAGCAGCAGCAGTTCCCACAACAAAGATGGGCTGTTTTGATACATTCTCTTGTGTAGATATCTCTTCGTTTCTGCACAGTGACAGTAACAACTACATGTGGGAGCCTCTTACAGTTTACCAAGAATGCTCAGACACAGGGCCAAAGCCCATCTGATAGATGTAGAAGCCTCGGCTTGAAAAGATTTTCCCTTGCCTTTATGGCCAGGTGCCTGTCGTACGGCGGGCCGGGTGAAAGAGGCATCAGGCCCTGGGCTGTTTCCAGCCAGGTCCACCTACAGCAGAGGTGCAGGCCAGCCTGGCCAGGTGCAGGGGATATAGGGGTGCTGGGGACTGCCCTGGGCAGCAGAGGCTCCCCGAGGTCCTATACTGATCCTAGGACCCACTCCACTGCAGGAGGCCTTGGCTGTTCTGCCACATGACCCCACGGAGAGAAGGGGCCCATGGAGGCGGCTCCTGTAACCTTGCTGGAGTCTCCTCACTTCCATTCTCTGCCTCTCCCTGATCCATCCCGGTTTCTTGGATTGCTTCTATCTCGCAAAGCTGTGGCAGGCCTGCCTTCCTAGCCCGGCCGCACAGAGGGGGCCGTGATCACAGCAGTGTGGAAGGTGACGACTGCGCCAGCCTTCATTACTGAAATAGCTTTGCCCTTGCTGCACTTTTAGCTCGTCTCCTGCAGGATCGCATTGGGAAAATTGTAGTAGGAGCTTCGGATGCCTTAAGCGTGGCTTCTTTCTCCCCGAAGAGCCCACAGATGTTGGAAACATTTTGTTTTTTTTTCTGAGAAATAAATCTGAGGTGCATGGGTTGCTTTAAAGCTTTAGTTCAGTGAGAAGAGAACGGGCAGCTCGGACGCGAGCCCCCACATGCATCAGTAGACTGTCTGAAGGGACCGCCCTGAGGATGCCTCCAGCCTGGCCCCGGGAGCCCGGGAGACTTGCAGCACTTCGAGAGAGGCCGAGGGCAACTCCATCCTCTTCTGCTTTCTCAGTAGGGCTGTTACCTGATCCTCCTCCTCTCTGGCCCAGAATGGGGGCTCCAGTTCATGGAGGGGAGCAGGGAGGGGGCCTCACTAAGTCCGTAGGCTGGGAGAGACAGGGATGCTCCCATCTGCTTTCTGATGCCAACCGCCAGCCAGTGCTGGTGCCTGTCTTTGGTGCTCCCTAGGAGCTGACTACCCTCACTCAGGCTGTGTGTCTGGGTGGGCCTGGTGGCCCCGGGGCTCCACCTGGTACAGACCGTATTCTGGTCTATGTGCACGACATCTCCCTATCCCCATCTCAGAAGCTGCCCTGCTCCCTACCTCCACCCAGCCACCCCGAGTCTGCAGGTCTGGGCCAGGTGTAGGGGAACATGAAACGGTGCAGTTCAAGGGGACTTGCCTCCCCCCACCAGCTGGCCCCCACGCACATGCAGCAGCCAGTATCCTCATCTGGGTAGGAGAGCCACCAGGACAGTCGTGGTGGGTCACATGTCCTTGTGAGGTGGGGCTCCTAGGGAGCCGGGGGAGGTGACATTCAGTCATGTCAGGACATGCTAGATCATCTCTCTCATGAAAATACCCAGAAGCCGGCTCTCTGGCCCTGGCAGCGGCCGGTGACTGGAAGGTGGAAGCAGGAGCTACATCAAGTTCACGTTAGAATTTGATCCTGCGTGGCTTCCCACCAGGCTCCTGGAATGTGTGGGGGTCAAGTATTTAGGAGACTTCATGTTGCTAAGCAAGGGACTCTTTCAGTTAATGTAGAATTAATTCTCCATGACCCTCAACTCACAGGGGTTCTTCCCAGTATTCCAGAGAGAGCCAGAGATCACAGGAAAACAAGCGCTTGCTAAGAATTTCATAGAGCAATAGAAATTGGAAAGCGCATAGTGTCTGTCCTATAGGGATGCTTTGGGCCGTGAGGTTTCACTTCTTACTCATATTTCTTCAAGTGGGGTCTCAGCAGCAGTGCCTGAGAACTCGTTAGAAAGGCATGTTCTCACAGGGCGCCTGGGTGGCTCAGTCACAAGCATCTGCGTTTGGCTCAGGTTGTAATCCCAGGGTCCTGAGATCGAGTCCAGCATCTGGCTCCCTGCTCCGAAGTGAGCTGGTCCCTCACCTGCTGCCTGCCGCTACCCCTGCTTTTGTGCTCTCTGCCAAATAAGTAAATAAAATCTTTCAAAAACAAAACAGAAGAAATACAGAGCCCCAGGCTCTACACCTAGCCTCAGGCCAGAACCTGTATCTGAGCATAATATCCAGGTGATTTCTGTGCATCCTGAAGTGCTTGGCAGAGGGGGGACTCCCCACCCCACAAACCACCAGGTGCCACCAGCTGTACTTTTTTTTTTTTTTTTTTTTTTTTTTAAGGAGGAAGCAGGCTCCCGCTGAGCAGAAAGCCCGATGTGGGGCTCGATCCCAGGACCCTGGGATCATGACCTGAGCCGAAGGCAGAGGCTTTAACCCACTGAGCCACCCAGGCACCCCCACCAGCTGTGCTTTTGTCCTTTTGTCCCTGCCCCCCACCCCTAAGCACACCTGCTCTGTAATGCTCCACATCCTGGTCCCCCCAGGGTGCTGGCTAGAGAGGAGGGCTCCCAGGTCCTCTGTCAGAATCTCTGCAGATGGGCCCAGGAACCCACACTTCTAACAAGGGCCGGGGACGGGGTGGGGAGGGGTGGGGGCATCTGTGTGCTGACTGAGAATCTAGGCCCCACCCTCACGTCACGGGCTTTAGTCGTTTGTTGTAGTTTATCTGGCCCGTGGTACCAGCCCTCACAGGGCAGGTTTCCCCCAAGGACAGGACCCCTGTTGTCCCTGCAATACAAGGATGGGAGTGGGGACACCGTGGGGACTTGGAGGGAGCATGGCTGGCCGAGGGGTCACCTGTACCACTGCCCTGGCCCATTGTATCCCAGGGGGCCTGGGGCCTGGGCCCTGGCTCCCAGCATCCTTTCCCTTCTTTGGCAGGCAGGGGAGGGCAGATCCTTCCAGGCAGCCGCAGCTCTGCCCTGGCCTCCAGCAGGAGGAGAGATCCTCAGGAAGGCAACCTCCTCCGCTGTCCTCCTAGCCTGGGAGCACGGATGCCAGCCAGGACCTCAGGGTCGCCCTCCCCGAAGTTCACATGGCTGTTCCATCCTTGTCTGTGCCACAGAGAAGAGCGATCAGTGTCACGGACAGAGGGAAGGTGGCTTTGTTTCACTGTGGTTGCTCTCGGAACTCACCTGTGTGGCAACGGGGCAGACGTGTTGAGTTCCACGTGCTGAGGGAATGGTGCCCTTAGAGGCGGGGTGGGGAGGACTTCCTGGAGGAGGTGAAGTAAGCAGGACAGTTCCCCCTGGTGGGATGGCAGGCGAGTCTCCCTAGTTCTTTCACTAGAGCCTGGAAAATGTTTTTTAAAACAGAGAAAACCCTGGACGAGCAGAAGCAGAAATAATATTCTATTTGAGCTAGAAAGGCAGAAGTGCACGGACTTTGCAAAACCTAATTGCTCTGGGTGCCTAGCTCAGGTCTCCTGCAACGATCTCATTCAACCTGCTCCAGCCTCTCTTCTTGTTA
This sequence comes from Mustela erminea, assembly GCF_009829155.1. NCBI lineage: Eukaryota > Metazoa > Chordata > Mammalia > Carnivora > Mustelidae > Mustela > Mustela erminea. The sequence goes on along the minus strand of NC_045627.1, from coordinate 36,676,921 downwards.
GGACTCTGGACCACCCCTTGACAGCTGAGAAGAGAGGCTTGCAGAGGTCAGGCAGCCCGCACAAGGACTCAGTGGCAGCGGGATTCTCACCCAGGTCTTCGGCCATCGAAGCCCACGTGGCTTCATTCGATGGGAGAGGGGGGTGTGGGTAGCTGCGTGAAGGGAGAAGTGAGGGATGCCACGTGTCTGGTAGGCACCCACAAACAAGTTGGCAGGTTACAAAGGGACAGCTTTGGCCCACTATCCTCCCTCAGCCCTGGAACGAGCCCGAGGCTGCAGAGAAAGCTCTCCCAGGAGAGGACACTGCAAGACCTCATTATCGGGTGGTTTCCAAGAGGACCGACTTCCTGTAGCTCGCTGCCTGCTGTGTGAGGCCTGTCATCCCCTAAGCCAAGAAGCTGGCCTCTGGCCCTCCTTTCCCTTCCCTGCCCGGCTGCCGGGCTCTGCTGGGGGAGGGGGCTGGTCTGGTGTGCCCATGGAGAGTCAGTGGTGTGTTCTGTGCCCTCCAGTGCTAACACGCTGCTCGGCCAGCAGCCTGTGCCCAGAGCTACAGAAGTAACTTGTGGAATCAGCTGGTTATCTCTTCTGAGCTCCTGCAGTTTCCACCTCATCCCACTCCGGGTTTAGCCAGACTCTGGTCCTGGTCCCTCCAAACTGCCACGCCAGAAAGGGGCAGTGTCCAGCCCGCAAGGGCTTTGAGAGGCTGGGCTTGCCGTCCACCCTGCACCAGCCCTTCCCACCTACCAACACTCCATGGGAAAAGGGAGCAGTGAGTAGGGAAACAAAGGCTTCTGGACCCAAGGCCCTGCCTCCTGGCCAACCAGGCAGGGACATAATGGGGGCACTTCCATCTCCCCAGCCTTCCAGGGCACGTACCTTGATCTCTTAGCACCTACTGCCCTCTGAACCCACCCTGGGCCCAGGAGGAAGCTTAAACAACAGGCAGGGAATTCCAGCTTCTTAGAGTTTACCTCCCTAACCGTCCTCCCCACTCCCTGCCCCCCACCCCACCCCGCCGCCCTGGCCTGCCTACCTGCCTGTTGTCACTCTGGACAGAGGGAAACACCCCCACCCCCCATGGTGATCACAGAAGCAGAGTTTTGTAGCTAAAAAGGCATAGGGCTGGGGCCCCACTTACATCATTAGCACGAACATGTCACCTCTCCTCTGCACACCTCTGTTTCATCCCTGCTGCATGGTGGGGAGAGCAGTTCCCCACTTTGGAGCTGGTGTCTGGGTTCACTGCAGTCACTTCCCACCAGCTGCTGGTCCTTCTGCTGCTCCAGCCTGGAGTCCCGACCTCGTGCGGCCTGCTCAGCCTCTTCCCTCGCTCCTTGCCCTCCAGCCTGCTGGACCTCTTCTTGCAATTACCCAGGGGCCAGGACAGGCTGCAGGGGCTGCAGCTGAAGGGTTGGATAGAGGCTGATGAGTGGGCCACAGCATCCAGGGCAGGGCTCAGCTGGCCAAGAAACTTTTGCCAGAGTTGTCCTTCCGGAGGATTCTGAGGGCCAGCCCCTGGCAGGATCGTGGCACCCACCCAGGTCCCCTGAAACCCACCTCACCTACCCCCACCAGATACACACACACCCTATAGCAGGCTGCCGTATCATTCCCGGTACTACTCTTGCTTCCAGTGGGAAGGGATTTGAGAAGGGCACTTAGTAGCTGAGAAGAGGGCGTGATCACTGGTGCAGCCTTCAAGACAGGCAGGGATTCGACGAGGCTGGCAGGTCTGGGAGGATGAAGTTACACCCCTGGCACTTCTCTCCTAAGTCTGGACCTGGGACTCCAATCCGGACTGGGGGAACATGGAGCCAGTCCCCACCCTGGGCACTGGGCTTGGCTGTCCCTTGAGCACAGCCAGTTGATAGCTGTCTGAGCCTTGCCCGGCCCCCTCCCTCAAGCTCTGTCACAGGGCCCAGGGGACAATGACTGAGTGCCATGGCAGACTCCTGCCGTGTCCTGGCATGCCCTTGTCCAGCACCGCAGAGTACCACGCTGTGCCCACAGGCAGTGAGCGGGGGGCGTAGGCATCCCTCGAGCTGGCAGGCAGCTTGGGGAGGTAATCATCAGACACACGGTGCAGGGAGCACTGGCCGCCCACAGAGCCAGGATGAGGGAGAGTAAACAAACAGGTTTTAACAGCAATTAGTGCAAGTTAGGCATGCCCCCACCCTGGACGGGGTGGGGGGGAGGCAAGCTCCTGTTCTCGGCCCCTGCTCATGTGTGTCTGCCCACAGGGACCAAGCAAGTGGGTCTCTGGGCAAAGCACCTCACACCCTGGGTCTCTGCCCAAAAGGAATGGCTTTCTCTGTGCCAACCACTGTGTGGTAAAGCCTCGATTACTGGGAACCTCCAATTATCCAGGATGCTTTTGGCATTCTGTCGGCAGCACACAAGGAAACAGCAAGAAAAAAAGGGGTTGTTCGACGTTTGTTTAAAACAACAAAACACTTGCATGCTCCATGAGCCAGCCAGCCAGTCTCCGGCCAGCCTTCCGGCCCCGTCCAGAGTGTGCTGGAGAGCAGCCCCTTCACTCCACAGAGCTCAGCCCTGCACTTGCCCGACTCAGGAAACACAGTGTGCGGGGGCACAGGCACAAACAGAGGCATTAGGAATGTCTGTTGGTTCGATGTCTATTGGAGTCAGAGATGGGCAGAGCATGTGCTGCGGTCTCCCAGGGCTTGTGGAATGGTTGGTGAGGCCGGCTGGTACTCAGGGACTGTTTACTTCGTGTCTGATCTTCTCTAAGCATTTTTCAAGTGTGCTCTTGTTGAATTGTCATGACAACCTTGTAAGGCAGGTACGGTCTTTCTCCCCAGGCGAGGAAACCGGGGCACAGGGAAGTTGAGTAACTTGGCCGTGATGCCTAGGCAGAGCCAGGGTTCCAGCCCAAACGGCCTTGCCATACAACTCTGGTTATTCAGGACCACACTTTGTGCAGGGAGAGCAGATTTTGCACATCACTGTAGGGAGATAGAAAGCCGCAGCGATGTCACAGCTGAGACATACAACTTTGGTCAGAAGGAAGCTCCCTTGGGATAGAGAGAAGGATGTAAGCACAGAAGTGCTCTTTTGGATTTTCATCAGATTCTCCCATTAAGCCTCACAGGTAAGACCAGTGGTGCTCAAGCTAAGTCATACGTTCAGATCATCTGGGGAACTTGTAGAAACCCTCATGTCCGGAGCACACTCTGTGCCAATTAAGTCAGGTTCTCTGCTGGTGGGTTTTGGGCTTGAAGATTTTTTTCAAACTCTCCAGCTTGTTCCAAAATGCAGGCGTGATAGAACCATGGAGCTGGACCAGACCTTCCATCATCACCCGCATTCCCTCCTGAAGAAGCTGTAACCTTCCTCCTCCTCCCAGTGTCTGTCCACTGTGTGTGTCTGTAGCTCCATCAGGATGAGGAAAGCCACAGCCTGGCCTTGGCAGCTGACACTTGGCTGGAAGGGGGGCAGGGGTGAGCTCTGTGGATTTGCATCTTTACCTTGGGGTTCCCCTTTTACACCCACCCTGCTGTCCCCTTCATGTCCCCCACCCTGAGCATGGTGCTCTGCTGCCCCAACGCCCACAAATTCCTCTCTCCTGCCTGTGGCATGGCATGCTTACCTAGCATTTTCTGAAGCAACTTGATCCAGAAGCCAAAGGCAACCACCAACATACGGGTAATAAAACAGTGGACCAGTTCCCAGAGTACAAGCTTATGTCAGAGATCTCTAGTTTAAGTGTGGAGTTGGCCTGAGCGCCAGCATCCGTCATGCAGCAGTCCTGGGGTGGGCTTCTCAACATGGCTCCCCCATGGTGCTCTGGGGGTGCTCAATCAGGTGAAGTAGCTTGAAATTGGCCATAGTGGGAGTATGTTGCACCAGGACACATCGGCAGATGCTATATATCAGCTGTACATTTGCATATACATCTGCATCCTCCTCGGGGAGTGGATTGTGAACTATTAGCCAGCACACCACTGGCTCTGATCTCCCCATCTCCCACCTCCCACCTCGGTTTTGTTTCTCAGAAGCTGGCTTCCCTGGGGGTGGGTTAGGTAGCTCATTCCTACCTGGTGGTTATCTTAGGAGCTTTTCTTCTTATTTTTTCCAATAGTCAGGGAGGTCTTAGTTCTCTGACAGTAGTCTTAAACCTGAGCAGTTTTGTAAAGTTAGTGTTAGCAACCTTATTTTGCAAGTATGGAGAAGGATTTTTCAAAGGAGCCATTTTCACTTCTGCCCCCTACACCACCCCCATCGAGGGAGAAGAACTTTTAGGAGAAGTGATTAGTCTTCCATCTGTGTATCCTGTCCCGCCCCTAGATGCTGGCCATACACACCGTGGATTAGACAGTTCGGGTCCTCCGTTCGCACCCTGCCAGTGGAGGGAGCACATGGCAGACACTTAGAGCTGACAACCAAATCGTCATTCTCTGGGCCTTTGGAAGCCCTAAAAGAGGCCTGGAACAGCCTGGGGGTGGGGGTCAGGTGGGGGTGGTGGCCCTGGAGGTGCCTTCCAGTGGCCCAAGTGAAGGGGATATAGGCGGGGAACAGGGACGTCAGCAGGGGGGAGGAGAGGACAGCAGAGCAAAGACTGGAAATCCTACTGGGAAGATAAGGGGTCGCGGACGTGACTCCCTTCTCCAGCTGTCTCCAGAGCAGCCAGTAAGACTCTGTCACTTATGAAGAAAATCGTCATGATGTGTCTTTGACCACTTCTCAGCCTGGCGGGGGGAAGTGTGCAGGGGCTGACGCCCCTTCAGCCCACCTTTGCCGGCCCAGCTGGGGATGGAAGCGGGGTGGGGCGGCTCGCGGCATGGACTTTTCTTCTCCTCCTTTCTCTCCCCGAAGCTTGTAGTGAAGGGGAAAAATGTGTCTCTAGGTTCATCAGTGGATTCTCTTTTTTCCTGAGTACAGTTGACACACGATGCTACAGGGGTTTCAGCCGTACGGCAGAATGACCCCGCAAGTCACCCCTTACGCTGTGCTCACATCAGGGGAGCCGCTGTCTAGCTCGCACACTGTGCTGCTTCCGTCACAGTTTCTTCCACACTCTGCGCCCCGTCTGCTCACTGGGGTGTCCGCCGCACCCTCCACGGCTCGGTAACCGTGTCCTCCTTGGGGTGTATATGATGGTCCCCTCCATGGTGGCCCCTGTGACGCCAGGAGGCAGAGGACCATTTGAAAGACAAGAGGTGGGGCTCCAGGGAGGTTGAGGGGCGTGCCTGAGGTCCCATGACTCAAATGGCAGATCCAAGGTTAAGGATGGGATCTCTGCCCTGTCCACACCCCCCGGCTGGTCTCTCTGTCAGCGGGGGGCTTCCAACTCCCGGTCCACACCGTCTCCCCTGAGGGCCGTGGGTCTCAGCTTGCAGGAGGAGCAGGGCCGTGCGCTCCGTGTTCTTCCTGCACCACCGGACTCTTCCACCCCGACTAGGATGCTCAGGCCAGGGCTCTGACGTGGGTTCAGTCCCTGCCCCCCACCTTTGAGAGGGACAGACCCAGGCATGACAGGAGTGAGGGATGTGAGTGAGAGTGTGCCTCAGGAGCTTTCTGGTTATAGGCCTAACTGTTCTGCTACGTCACCATCGTTTGCCTGCTTGTCTCTTGCGGCATTTCAAGTGGGGACACGAAGCTCGGCTCAGCTCAGCTCTGCATCCTTAACCTTGGTTAGATTTCCAGCTGCCGACTGTCGCATCCAGGCCGAGGAATGGGGACAGACCCCAGCTGTGAGACAGTCTGGATTCTTGAGCATGAATGTGCCCACAGTTGCCTGGAGAGGCTGAGATGCCCAGGCATTGGCCTCAGGCACTAGGCTGGGGTGCCTTCCCCCGCATCTTTACCCAGCGCCTCAGGTGCCATTGTGAGTGCGTATCCCAAAGGTGTAGACTCCACACTCCCCAGAGTCCTGCAGAAGCAGGAATTCTGGCCAGAGGCCTTTGTCCAGGTCAGAGGTGAGCCAGCTGCCTCTTGGGAACTCTCTAGGACACTCCAGCATGTCGCAGGGCGTGGGGTGCCATGGCTGGTTTCTTTCTTTCTTTCTTTCTTTTTTTTTTTACGATTTTCTTTCTCTTTTCTTTTTTTTAAGATTTTATTTATTTATTTGACGCAGAGAGAGAGATCAGAAGTAGGCAGAGAGGCAGGCAGAAAGAGGGGGAAGCAGGCTCCCTGTGTGAGCAGAGAGCCTGATGCAGGGCTCCATCCCAGGACCCTGAAACCATGACCTGAGCCAAAGGCAGAGGCTTAACCCGCTGAGCCATCCTGGTGCCTCCAGTGTTGGTTTCTAAGCTGCCTGGGAATCCAGAGAGCTTGTGCCCTGGGCCACCAGGCTGGGGAGCCTCAGACCCTAATTGCAGAAGGGACCTCAGAGTTCATGGGGCTCAGCCGCACCCAAAGCAGGAATCCGAGGGCTGGTCTCTGCCTGGCGGCTCCCTTAGCACCCATTGCCGCCTCCCTGCGCCCAGACCCCTCCTTTTCTCAGGGTCTTGTTACACCCTGAGGACCACAGGTATGAAGACTAGCGCTCTGGAGTGATCATTTTTTATCATCCTGTCTCCAGCAGGTCTCATCAGCACGAAACAAGTTTGCCAGGCAGTAATGCTAATGATTGAGGAGGTAAGGTCAAGCCGACCTCAGGAAGGTAATTTCCTCTAAACATTTCCTGCTCGGATTCTGCTATTATCGATTACCTTACGCTTCCACAGACACAGGCAAGAGTCTAGATGGCTGTCTGCCATGGGAGGAGAGTCCAGCAGGGACTGGGGTCGCCGGCTGCAGCCATGTGAGGTGACAGGAAGAGGCAGTGCCCTGTGCCTCACCCAGTCATGGTATTCAGTCCAGGCTGGGGGCCTTCTTCTCCACCAGGGCTCTCTTTGTGGCTTTAGGCCTCACGGCGGTGGTTTCTTACCATCACCACAAGGTACTGGGGGCCCTGGGAAAGTCAGAGGAGCAGGACTCTGGCTTCATCAAAGGATTCTAGAACCCACCATCCTACATTCTGCAGTCATGAGCTGAGAGATGAAGGAAGCCCAGAATGACCGTGGACTCCGCCTCCCGTTATCTGTAATACTGAACTCTGGGAACCACCCGAGTGTCCCTCTGTATGCCATGGGCTCCGGTGTGGTCCTAGAAACATCATTGATTGCAATCTGACAAAGTATTTACATCATCAAGAAATCATTTTATTAGATAGTATCTAGGCGGCCTTTTTTGAAATCTAGATGCACCTACACGTACATGCATATTAGTAAGGGGGGAAGGCCATCCACCAACACATGACCAGTGATTGGTTCTAGATGATCAGTGTTTTCTCATTTTCTGAACTGGATAACTGCTGCTAACAGGCCTGCAGGCTGTCATAGTTGGTCCACAGATGCCCGGTCCTGACCGGCAGGTATGCACAGGGTGGGTCAGACCGGGGAAAGGGCCCCAGCTCTCCAGTGTGCTGTGGTCCGAATCGCTTAAGCAAATGGTGGTGATGGCGGGAGCCCAGCGTGGTCCCAAGCCTGAAGGAGCTTATGCTGTAGTTTAGGAGACAAAACATTCATGCATTCATCCATCCTTTAATTCATTCATCCATCCATTCATCCATCCATCCATCCATTTGTTCATCCTTCTATCCAACCATCCATCCTTTCATCCATCCATCCATTTGTTCATCCATCCATTCATTCATCCAGCCAGCCAGCCAGCCAGCCATTCATCCATCCATCCAGCCATTCATTCATTCATTCATCCATCCATCCATCCATTTGTTCATCCATCCAGCCATTCATTCATTCATTCATCCAGCCAGCCAGCCAGCCAGCCATTCATCCATCCATCCATCCATCCATCCATCCATCCATTCATTCATCCATCCATCCATCCATTCGTTCATCCATCCAGCCATTCATTCACCCAACATAGTTACTGAGCACCCCGTGGGTACTATGCCTGGCGTTGCATTTACAGGGCGAGGAAGCACGTTCACTGGTCACAGAACATGATGTGCAGTGCTTATCTGGGGTAAAGTGTTAGGGGAGTTTGGTTGGGGACCACAGGGAACGACAGAAGAGGTGGCCTTGGAGCTGGAATAGGAGGGTGAGCAGGACACTGCCCAATGGTCACTTGGGTGGGGCCCACAGGAGATGGGAGAATTGAGGCCCTCTTCCTCTTCACATGCGCCGAAGTCCCAAGACTGGCTTCTGTTTACTCCATGATGCCGACGCATCTTGCAGCCTTGGGAAGCTTATTTAACCTCTCCAGCCTCAGTTTCCCATCCCACAAAATGCAGATCATTTCATATCCTCCTCCACCCTCCCACCATCTCTGTCTCTCTTGTCAGGATGCTGTGAACAAAAGTGTTCTTCTTTAAGCCTTATCCAGAAACTTCTAGTTGGCCTCTTGGGCTTGTCACTTGCTAGCTTGGCTGCTCTAGTCCGTTGACTCTGCTGGTTTTGACAGTTTGGTGGCCCCATTGCTCCTGCCTCGGAGCTGCTTCTGCAACTTGGGTGGTTCCATCAGGGCGAGGAGCTCCCCCTATACCCAGCTCTGCACTCAAGAAGCCATCGCTGTCTGAGACTGAGTGGTTCGGAGAGCTCTGCAGGACCTGGAGAGGCTGGCCGGGTGGTCGATTTGGAAACGACAGTGAGGAACTCCGGCAGCACTGCTGTCTCTAAGCCTGGAGTCCTGGGGACCTGCTCCAAGGCGGGGCCACACTTGGGCTTCATGTCACATCCAGCAGACCTAAGGCAGTGGCATCACAGGAGGACCACCCCCACCCCCACTCTTATGAGCATCAGCCATGCTGTAGGCTGCTGGACCCCCAGGCTCAGGGATGCAGGGGAGTCAGGAGTCCAGACACAGAAATGTCCCAGTCCAACCCCCTCTGAAGAAACTGAGGCAGGACCAGTGGTCCACAGTGGCAGCTGAGGAGATGGGGTGACTTAGTGGCTCCGAGCCTCAGCCCACACCCTGAATTGAAGCCATAGTGACAGTTGAGGCTACATTGCCCTCAGCCTGGGGTCTAGCCCTTAGTGAGTCACCAGTGAAATGTGCCTGTTGTGATTTCCTGTTGGGGACTGAGAGACAGGCAGATGGAGACCAGCTCTGGCCTTGGCCTTGCCCTCAGTGTTGGGGGACGAAGCCTATGGACTTTGGGATTGGGAACTCTCTGGACTTCGCCACGTACTATCTTGGTAACCCTGGGCCCTGTCGAAGAAAAACCAGAGCTGGGCAGTAGTGGAAGCGGTAAAAGCAGTTTTTAGCCAGGACCCTTGCAGTCGGAGAGAAGGGAACTCACTGTAGAGCCAGGCTCAATCCCAAATGCATTATGGGCACGTGGGAACTTAGAGCCCAGAGGCAGGGTGGGGGCAGTGGGTGGAAATGACAAAGAGGGGGTATCAGGTGAGTGAGGCTGAACCGATCCCACAGGCTTCCTGTGGCTGGAGGCCAGGGTGAGCAGACATCACCTGGTTGGGGCGGGGGGTGGTGGAGAAGGATGAAGAATCTGATCAGATACCAAGCGGGGAGGGTTCTGGCTAAGGCATCTGGCTAAGGCAGTGTAGCAGGATTCTAAACTAAACTGGGAGCATCGAACACAGAAGCACAAAAATCAGGCTTTTCATTTTAATTGGAAAAAATTCAGGGGAGCCGGAGTAGAGTTAGAGAATCTGTGAGCACCAAGAATTGGAGCCTCAGTTTCCTCAGCTGCAAAATGGGTTATTTGGAGACCCCAGCAGCCTCCTTTGCTGGGCCCATTTACACAAGGTACTCAGCCTTCCCGAGCCTTGATGTCCTTCTGTGTCACATGCAGGTTACAATTCCTTATGAAATGACTTCAACTCTTAAAAGCCTGTGCAAAGGGGTTTTCTTACCTGGGTGATCAGGGGCAGGGAGCATGGTGTCAGGCCCCTCTCTCCTGGCCCCATTGCTATGACCATTAAAAAGCTGCCACTGATCAGTGAAGAAGGTAAGGCTTGCAAGTAGGTAGCCCTTTTCGTCCCAGCATGGGGTAGGGGAGTGGGAGCGCAGCTCTTGGGGAAAGCCTGAAGGGCTGTGGGGAGCCCCCACTCCTGCCCTGCCCCGCCCACTGAGCCACAGGGAGTTGAGCAGGCTGCTGGCCGGGCGGGACAGGACATCAGCAGAAAAATGAGTGCAGGTGAATGCTGGGTTGGTTCAACTTGCTTTTCCTCTGCTCCCAGGAAGGAAGTATACTTCAAACCCTGCTTATGGGAAAGCCTTTGCTTTGCTTCCTTCTCTCCCTGAACTTGCAGGTGCGCCTTGGGTTCTGGGTCCTTCCCACTGCCTCACATGTAGGCATCTGCCTCAGACAGGTAATGACCAGCCTCACCCCCCACCCCCCGCCCTGGGGATTCAAGGACAAAGAGGAGCCCCTGTCTTCAGGAGCTCCTGTGTTTCCTGTGCCACTGGGGCGGGGAACGGGGGGCGGCGCACCAGGCCAGGGACTAAGCCCCGTGCTCACAAAGAGAGCTGGGTGCTCAAGGAGCTCTTAGCCTGGTCCCTCAAAGTGCCAAGGGAGGGCAAGCTCCTGGAGGGGATTGGGCCCGGCCCAGCCCAGGGACTCCTGTGCATGCCTCCTCTGCGTTCTGAGCAGGCCTCCATGTCTTCTTCAGTTTGGCCACCCTGGGGCTGGTGATCTGGGTAGAAGTTCCTTCCCCCACTGTGCCTGAGTTTCCAACTTCCTCCCAGCTCTCACAGTCCCTCTGCCATAATCTGTACAGCCCCTGCCCAGCAACCCATGAACAGGAGCTCGAGGGACTTTCAGGTTGGTCCTCTCAGTGGAGGCCATATCCCAGGCTCCTGACCTCTCCTGAGTGGTGGTAAGTGAGGTCATTTTGGAATGTTGGTGAGGTTGGTAAGGTCAGAACCAACGTCCAGGAAGGAATTCCTGAGATGTCTTCGGTGCTGAAAGATGGTTTTATTAAAGCCCAGGGACAGGACCCGTGGGCGGAAGGAGCTACTGCCCTGGGATTGCGAGGAGGGAGGGACTCATGAGAAGCTTTGGGATGGGGGTGGGGAGCAGTAAAGATAAGGGAATTTTCAAGAGGATTTTCGTATACTGAAAGAAGACTCACTGGAAACCTGATGCCTTGCTTTTGTCAAACCAAGGTTGTTTATCCCTCCAGCAAGGCATTTAAGCCAGGAGCTTCCTGGAGGAGGGTTATACTCTGTATTTGTCAGTGGGCTGCAGGTTATCTGGGCATGTATAATTGACAGCCTTCTGCTTTGTTCTCCAGTTAGTGGGGGGCTGGTTAACTGTGAGGAAGTCTGGACTCAGCACCTCTGCCCTGCACAGATCTTCCCTCCAGGTCATCTCCTGGGGAGTTCGAACCCACTGCTGGCCTCCAAGCCGGCCAAGCATGGGGGCAGGGGGGTGGAGGAAGGCATGTTCTGGGGGGATGGCGGGGGGGCGGTCGGCTGCAGAGGGAGCAATCCCCTGGCCAGCAGCCCATGCAGCAGGTGCCCTGCCACTGTAAAGTCATCCCCTCGCTTTCACTGTCCCCCTGCATTTCCCAAGCGAGAAAGCAGAGGTTCAGGGGTCCTGCCTGAGGCAACTGTCAGGCACTGGCAAAGCTAGTCTTACCTTTCTGATTCCAAAGCTCTGCTCAGCATCTTAACCACCACCTACTCCCTCCCCACAACATATCACATGAAGTAAACAATCTGGGAGGGAGGCGTGCACGCGAAGTATGTTTGGGGCTACCAATTTCAGAAATTTTTATCACAGGGATGCCTGGGTGGCTCAGTTGGTTAAGCGGCTGCCTTCGGCTCAGGTCATGATCCCAGCATCCTGGGATCGAGTCCCACATCGGGCTCCTTGCTTGGCAGGGAGCCTGCTTCTCCCTCTGCCTCTGCCTGCCATTCTGTCTGCCTGTGCTTGCTCTTGCTTCTCTCTCTATGACAAATAAATAAAATAAAATCTTTAAAAAAAAATTTTTTATCATAGAAAAAGGGACAGGTTTCTTCTGCCTTGTGACGCAGAGCAGAACAGGAGGCATGGAAGATTCTAGAAGGAATCTGAGAAATCTCCAGCAAACCCTTTCAGGGCAGGTCAGCAAAGATGCCATGCCTGATGTGGCGGCATTAGAGAGCTCTGAGTTTATGTGCCCCTGGCTTCCCCTCGGAGGGGGAGTCCCTGGACTATGGCAGGGAGCCTTTCCTGGATGGTCCAGAGATCTGTGAATGCTGGGGTCTGAAAGCCACACACTCCTGCTGGGTCCCAGGAAGACTGGTTTCTGTCTCCTGTTGACTAAGGGGACCTGTGGAGGGTTCTCTGGTGGTGGGATGGGGGCATGGGATGCCCGGCTGGAGGGCCCAGTGGGAGGTGGTGTGAAGAGCACAGACTCAAGCCAGCTGTGCCCTGACTTCATATCCTGGCTCCAGCACTTGCCACCGGTGTGACATGGCCAAGGTACCTAACCTCTCCACAAGCTTCCTCATCTATAAAATGGAGAGAAGCTGATACTAGGCTGTAGGGCTGTTGTGAGGATGGAGAAACTTAGCCTAAGGTGCTTAAGTCACCATGCACTCAACACTCATGAGTTAAACAGAAAACCACCAACCCACCAGCAGAGATCCCGAATGGCCTCAAACTCCCACTTTGCTGGGAGCATCTTGGGCTTGATGGCCTGTGGAGGCTTCCATGGTCACCGATCCTCCTACTGAGGCAGATTTAAGGCCTTTGAATTGCTTTTTCCCCACCCACGGCCACCAAGGCTGGGCTTGGGCTTTGGGGGGGTGCTGTGAATGAGCCGCCCCTGAAGGTCAGTTTCCTCATCTGTAAAGGGGGTCGAGGAGCACCTGTGATGCTCTACCCCTTGGCTCTGGGAAGAATCAAGTGTGGAAGCATTGTATACACTTGAGGGACAGGCACCTGTGAGGAACTTTACTGAGCCTGTGGCCTCCCCTTCCCTTCTGGAAGAGCTAGAGGGTAGCTGGGTCCCAGTCACCAAGTTCAAAAGGGAGGAAAATAGATGTCTTCAGAGGATTCTGTTGTGGGGCACTTTCCGAAGGGTGGACAGCAGAGCCCAGGGTGGGCCCTGCTCACCCTCTTCCTGGACCATGGAGCCCCAGGCACTGCCCACCCCTCACCGTGCAGGGGAAGGGAAGAGCACGCAGAACCCTTGCCAGAGGTCAGGGGCCCCTCGGCCTGGAGGTTGGGGCCAGCAGGCCCAGGCAGCCTCATTTGAAAGCCTTGGGACTTCAGGGTGGCTGGAGCCCGTTGGAGACTCAGCACGGTTTCTAGAGAGCAATGAGATGAAGTACACACACATATCCTTGGACAGAGCAATTGGCCCTGCTGCTGGCATCCATCCAAGGACGTTAGCACACCGACCCTGAAGGCCAGAGGCACCTTGCTTTCCGTCACTGGCAGAGTGGAGAGCTAGAGTGTGGTGAGGACGCAGGATTGGTGTTCTAGGCCACAGTCTGAAGCAGAGAGATCAAATGTGCACAGGGCCTCATGGGTGGCTTGTAAAACATGGTTTGATCACCAGCACCGTGAGTATTGGGCACGGATGCTCTTCCCACCGAGAGGAAGAGGACTTCCTGGTGGCTGATGCCCAGGCTGGGGCAGCGAGGCCTGGAGATGAACCTTACTGCAAAGTCAGGAAGGGCATCCAGAGAGGGGGTGGGAGTGGCTGGTCACAGGACTCGGGAGCCAGATCAGAGGGCCTCCCACTGGCCAAATCTGGGGCAGTTTGAGCACTGAAGTGATGAAATTCAGCAGGGAACCCTAAGCTGCTAGAAACATAGGCATCCACGTTGCTGATAAATAAATCCTGGGAGAGAAGGGAAGGCTCTTGCCTACAGCAAAATGCTGAGGGGCTGCTGGCACTGGAAAGTCACTTTGCAGCCTGCGTAAAGATCAGATCAGGCGGGGCGCCTGGGTGGCTCAGTGGATTAAGCCGCTGCCTTCGGCTCAGGTCATGATGTCAGGGTCCTGGGATCGAGTTCCGCATCTGCCTCAGCATCCCTGCTGAGCAGAGAGCCTACTTTCCCCTCTCTCTCTGCCTACTTGTGATCTCTCTCTGTCAAATAAATAAATAAAATCTTAAAAAAAAAAATCAGATCAGGCAAGAGTCAGCAGGTGTTACATCTGGGGATGATGGATGTTAATTCTGACAAGCGGGATATTTGCATGCTCCTAAAGTGTGTCCCCGCAGACTTCTTACAAGTTGTAAGGGAGGAAAAAACAAAACAAAACCAGTAATCACACGGTGGAGAAATCAAATAACACCCGGACTGGGTGATGGTGGTTAACATCACATCTGAGGGACAGACGGGTGAGGGACAAATGGATGGACACTGTGTGCCTCCAGTGTGACAGCCCAAAACCCTACCACCTCTTTGAGCTGAGGACCCATAGTCCCAGTCGCGAGCAGTGCCAGACAACCACAAAACATGAGATTCTTTTTCTTCATTTTTACAATTTAAAAAAATTTTTTTAAATTTATTTTTTTTTATTTATTTATTAGATTTTATTTATTAATTTGACAGACAGAGATCACAAGCAGGCAGAGAGAGGGAGGAGTACAATTTTTTTTTTTTAAAGTAGGCTCCAGCACCTGGCTTGGGGCTTGAACTCAAAACCCTGAGATCACAGGTCACCTGCTGTATCAACTGAGCCAGCCAGGTACCCCAAAACATGGGACCCTTTATTAAAGACAGAGATGGCGGTCCTCATATTCTTCCAAAATGTCAGTGTCACAAAAGACAAATGAAAGGAGCACAGAGAGGCAACACCTGTCCCTACACTGGATCCTGGGGCGGGGGGGGGGGGGGGGGTGGTGCTCAAAGGGACATGATTAAGCCATGCAAGAAAACTGAAATATGGGCCATGTGTTAGGGAAGGGTTCTATCAGTGTAAACTTAAAAAATCAATAGCTGTGGTTATGGCAGAAAATGTCTTTTTTTTTTAAAGATTTTATTTATTTGAGAGAAAGAGCATGAGCCGGGGAGAGGGAAAAGCAGACTCCCCACTGAGCAGGGAACCTGATGCAGGACTCAGTCTCAGGACCCTGAGATCATGACCCGAGCCAAAGGCAGACGCTTAACCAACTGAGCCACCCAGGCGCCCCAGAGACTGTTTCATTCATAGGAAATACACAGTGAAGTAGGGATGAAGGACCATGATATACATATGCTACCCTCAGAACAAGTGTGTGTGTGTGTGTGTGTGTGTGTGTGTGTACGTGCACGTGCACGTGCGTGTGCAGAGAAGACCCAGGCCACAAACGATAAAGCAAATAGGATAAAATGTTAACCACCGGTGACTCTCGGTGGAAGGTTATGTGGTGTTCTCTATAGTGTTCTCCCTTTGCAGATTTTTATAAGTAAGGAATTATTTCCAAGTAAAAACGTGAAAAAAGTAACTTGAGAAAATCGTATTTAAAATGTCCCCAAGTGGGACGCCTGGGTGGCTCAGTTGGTTAAGCAGTTGCCTTCGGCTCAGGTCATGATCCCAGGGTCTGGGATCGAGTCCCACATCAGGCTCCTTGCTCGGCAGAGAGCCTGCTTCTCCCTCTGCCTCTGCCTGCCTCTCTGTCTGCCTGTGCTCGCTCGCTCTCTCTCCCTCTGTCTCTGACAAATAAATAAAATCTTTAAAAATAATAATAATAAAATAAAATAAAATAAAATGTCCCCAAGTAAAAAATTGTCTCACTGAAGGTCTAAAGCGAGACATACTGGTAGGTTCCACTTGGATCAAGTTCAGGATCAAGCTTGTGAATCAGTGGTGAGAAAAAGCAGTTGGAGATAAGCTGCAAAGAGGCACAAGAGCCCTGTGGAAATACTTGAAATGTGTTCTAGCATGTTCTGGACAGAGGTCTCAGGAGTGTGTGCCTATTTGTACATCTACCTGCACTTGAGGCATTTTGCTGTGTGTGTATCTAAAAAAAAAAAAAAAGGTGCTTAATAAAAAAGCACAGAAACAGATGAGATCTATAACAGTACCATTTACCTAAGTTAAAAATATGCATATAATATGCCAAAGTTGTCTAAAATGAAAAACAAAAACCAGAAAACCCTCCCTATGCCCAATACAGGTGCCCAAAAGAGGTAGAAGTTGGTTCTTGCCATTACTGATGGCCCGAGGTTGTGTAAGACTCAGGGGTGAGACCCTGGCCCTGTCTTGGGCTGGGGTGGGAGGTCATGTGGTGTGTGGGTGGCTTGCAGGGTTGGAGCAAGGTGGGGTTGGGGTTTGTCTGCCTCCGCGGGACTGGCCCCCAGGCCTGTGTGTGTGAGAGCCTTGACCCTGTCCAGCCACTGTTCTGAGTGCCTTGTATTATCTAAGACTCATAAGACCCCTGTTGAAAGATGGTGTTATTTCTCCCATTTCACAGACAAAACTGAGTCACAGAAAGTTGGATCAATTAGCCCAAAGATCGGTGGCTAGAAAATGGGAGAACCAGAGCCTGAACCCAGGTGGCCTGGGTTCCAGCCACCTGAGTAGAGATTCCCTCTCGGGTGGTCCAAGGCAGGGAACAGAAGCACAGGTGGCTTGTCCCACAGATGTCCCTAGGCCCAAATGGGAGGGCCTGGCCCCCTGGGCTGAGAGGTCCTACAGGCTTTGGTGTTCATAGCTGCCTGCAGGGCTGTGCCCTCAGGATCCAGGCTGGGATGATGTCACTCTAGATGCCATTGACAGAACCTTCCAGTCCCCCCCGCTGCCCCCAGCTCTCGCTCTGGCATCCTAGCCCCACTCTTCTGCCCTATTTCCCTCTGGCCACAAACACCCCCTTCCCCTCATTCAGACCCCGTCTACCCTTCAGGTCCTACCTGAGCCTTCACCTCTGTCTCCAGCCTGGCCCCTTTCTCCATGGACTCCTGCAGTCTTTTTTGAGAACTTGGATTCCAATCTGGTCTCAGCTAATGATGTCTTTGGGGCCTTAAGCAAGTTACTTCACTTCTCTGGGCCTCTGTTTCCTTTCATAGTCATACCTGATGTTCAGGGAGTCCTGTGCAGGATGCATGTGCTCTCCCATTCATCCCCAAGCAGCCCTGCGAGTTATGTCCTGTGATAATGATGAAGGTTAGTGATGTCCTTTAGGCTCACAGCTGTTCTCGGGGACTCCAGGGACTTGACCCGAAGATGGGGTGATCTTAAAGGTTAGGGGTGAGGTGCTGTAGACCATTAGCAAGTTAATATAGCTGTTGCCTTATTCTGCTTTTTTTTTTTTTTTTTTTAAGATTTTATTTATTCATTTGGCACACAGATCACAAGCAGGCAGAAAGCCTGGCAGAGGGGATCATGACCTGAGCTGAAGGTGGAGGCTGTAACCTATTGAGCCATCCAGGCGCCCCTCTGCTTTTTTTTGTTGTTTTTTAAGATTTTTTTAAAAATTTATTTGACAGAGTCACGGCCAGAGAGGGAACACAAGCAGGGAGAGTGGGAGAGGGAGACGCAGGCTTCCCGCCGAGCAGGGAACAGGGAGTGCAATGTGGGACTCAATCCCAGGACTCTGGGACCATGACCATAGATGTAGGCAGACGCCCAATGACTGAGCCACCCAGGTGCCCCTGCTTTTTTTTTTTTTTTTTTTAATGGAGATACAACTTATGTAACAAAGGTAACCATCGTAAAGCGTACCTACAGTTCAGTGGTATCTAGTTCACAGTGTTCACAACCATCATTTTACCTAGTTCCAAAGTACTTTCCTCCCCGCAAAGGAGACCTGCGCCCATTCCCCCAGCCCCCAGCACTCAGTCGCTTGTCCACTCTCCGTCTCCGTGGAGGTGATTTTCCCAGGCTTTTCTTACAAATGGAGTCGTACGCTTTGTTAACTTTGGTGTCTGACTGTTTTCATTCAGCATCTTGTGTTCGAGATTCGGGGCACGGACTCATGCCTCATTCCTTCCCCCAGCTGAAGTGTTCTGCTCTTGGGACCTAACTATACCGAGTCTGTCACTTGCCTGTGGCGGGACACTCGGCTGCTGGGGATGTCTGTGCCCACGTCCTTGCTTGAGCACCTGTTTTCACTTGTTCCGGTTCTACCCAGGAGTGACTGTGCTGAGAGACGAGGCAATGCTAGCGTTTGACTGTGTTTGTGTTGGCGGGGGAGTGCTTCCCTCCATGTGGGTGTAACGGTGCGGTGGGGTCTGAGGGTCCCCCACCCGGGGCTGGGTGCCAGCCACTGAGCCCCACATGCGGTGAGTGATGGAGAGCTGTATCCACGTCTTCCTGCTGCCTGTCCTTCTCTGCCTGCTTACCCCAGCCCCCCAACCTGTCCTCTCTCCTTAACAGATGTGCCTGTGGAGAAGCTGGCCACCATGCCCGCCTTGCGCAGCGTCAACCTCCGCTTCAACCCCCTGAGCCCTGAGGTGCGCGTCATCGCTCCGCCACTCATCAAGTTCGACATGCTCGTGTCCCCTGAGGGTGCCCGACCCCCTCCACCTTAGGCCTCCCTCCTCATGGCCACCCGGCGAGGGACTGAGGCCACCTGGGCTGTCACCCTGAGGGAAGGGCGTCCCACAGGCCCCTGGGAGGCCAAGCCTGGGGTGGGGGGAGCTGGGGGCGGGTGGGCCAGAGAGCACGTGCTGGGAGGGGGCCCAGCTGGCTCGGGATAGATAGCTTAGAGCAGTAGTGGGCCCTGGGGTCCCCTGGGGCTGGAGCCTGGATGCTGGGCGCCCGCAGCTTCTGTGTGCATCTGGACAGACGCCTACCCTCTACGAGCCTTGTTTGGGCAAAGGGGCAGCGGTGGGGGTGGGGGCCTTTGCCAGTCCTTTGAGCTCCTTGAAGGCTTTTTGGGCAACACGTGCCTTCAGGTTGTCTTCAGGCCATCAGGCTCCTTCGGAGCCCGCAGATCACTTTCTGGGCCACTGTGGGTTTGAGGCCTTGCTTCTGGCGCTGAAAGCCAGCCGCCACCCTGAGAGGACTAGAAGACAACCTCCCTCTGCTTATTGCTTCCTAAGGACTGACCTGCATTGGGCCCTCTATGGGGCGCCATCCGCAGCCCCGTGGGTCTCTAGATTGGCGGGAGCCGGCGCCAGGAGTCGTGGGAACGCTGTGGGGAGAGTGTGGCTCTGCTCGAGCCAGGCTGCGGATGTTTATAGAGGAGCCCAAGGCCCATCAGGCCAGGAAGAGGAGCAGATCGGGTCCTTCGTGATGAAGACATGAGCTGGGCAGGCAGTTCTAAGGGCTCCGCAGGACAGACGAGGTGTGTCTGGCATCAGCCCTTGAGCCACGCAGGAGGTGGCCCAGGAGAAGCCAAGCCAGTCGTACCTGTGGCTTGGGTACAAGGTAGTTGGCTACCACCATGGTCTCCTTCTGGCAGCAGCCTGGCCGCCGCCTCATTGGTCCTCCGGGGGGGGCAGAACACACTGTAGACCTTCGGATTTGTGGCTAGCCAGCTCCCAAGCCTCCACCCAAAACCCTGCACCTAGTCATTTCTGGGCCCTCCACCTGGGGTCTAGGATGTGGCCAGGCCATAGGACTGGGACTGAGGGGTTTCCTGGGACATGGGATTGCAGTGCTCCCGCTGAGACAATACCTGGCAAACAGGGACAGCTGGTTTCCTATGAGCAAGGGACTTGGGACTCTTGCTGATCATATCTGTGGTGTGGAGAACCCTGACCTCTTGATCCCCCAGGCATCCACCTCCCACCTTCTCATCTGTGGAGCCGACAGACTCAGAGCCCACCTGGCCTGGATCTTTGTCTTGGTCTGTGGGAGATAGCTGAGACCCCAGGACATGGTGCAGACCAGGCCACCCAACCCTACATCCAAATATTGAAAGCCACACTTCCATGCCCAGGGTTAAGCTTCTTCCAACCCCAGACCCTCTTCCTCAGAATGCCGTGTTCCTTGTCCCCTCCCCAGCCCTGGGGCCCGCCTCTGCCCAGGCCTCCTGCCTCCTAGCAAGGACTGACAGGTTGGACCATTGTTGGCTCAGAGTGCTCAGCGTCTCAAGAGATGCTGTGTTGACTGTGCTCTGGGAAAGGGGTTTGCAGGGCAGGGAGGTCCAGATGGATCTTCAGGCCTGCAGGGCTCAGCTGTGGACAAGTGGGAACTGTGGCCCCGTCCGGACTGGCCTGGCCTCCCAACCCTGTGTCGCGGCATCAAAGAAGAAGTGCACTTTTCTGAGAGGCACAAAGGCACTGTGTGGCCAGAGCCTCGCAACCCAGAGTGTGATCTGGGGACCAGCAGCACTGGCATCCATGGGAACTTGTTAGAAATGCAGAGTCCCAGGCCCCACGCCAGACCTCCAGCAGCAGCACTTGCGTTTCAACAAGACTCCTAGGTGATTCCTAGAAGCACTTTATCGTTTGAGAAGCCAGGGCCTAGGTGTGACCCTGGGCTCATCCTTGGAGTGGAGGACAGAGGTTTCAGCCCTCCCCCTGCTACTCCAGGCCTCTGAGGCTGTGCCCACTCCCATCCCTAAACCAGCCCCAGGACACCCCAGGCCTCTCAGATCTTTTCAGAGTCTACGTGACTCTTGCAGCGAAGGGAATGATCTGAAGTCCCCAGGAGATGAGGGTTGGGTTTGCCTGGCCCTCTGGCCACTGCCTTTCTGGTTACCCTCTGCATAGCCAGCTCCTGCTTCCCTACATCCTCACATCAGGCCCTTTTGAAGGGGTTGCTTCTGGAAGTTGTTTTCTACTCTGCTGGGAGAGTCTTCCCTTGCCTGTGTGGGAAAGCCTGAGGTGCAGAAGCCCCCAGATCAGAGCCCACAGTGTAAATGAGCCCTTAGCTTCAGTCTGCAATAAAGAACGCTTTGGTTTCATCTGCTTGCTTGGTGCTGGGTTCCTTCTTTCCGCACAGAAAACCCCTGCCCCACCCTGTAGCCTGCGTGTCAAACCTGAGGGGCTCCTTTTGTTGAAAGCTTGAGCTTCAAAAGGAGTCACCCTAGGGTGATACTCAGAATAATTACAGGCTGCTGCAGAGGTGACCAGGTAGATGTGATACATGGCTTGGAACTGTGCTATTACAAGACCGCCAGACCCCCAGTTCCAGCTGGGACCACAGACCTGGGAAAGGATGAAGGCACCTGCTGTCCCTCAGTTTCTCCCTTACCAATGCAAGAAATGACACCCTTAGCAGTTCGTTCCTCAGTGTCTGTGGCTCTCAGAGAGAGGCCTCTGGACCAGCACACCTAGGGAGCCGGCCAGCTGCACACATTCTTGGCCCCTGCCCCGATCTCCAGAATCCGACACGGGGTGGGCTGGCACCCTGTTTCATCAAGACTTCCAGGGGGTCCGCTACCTGCTCAATTTAGAGTTCGGAGTTCAAGTCGGGTTTTGTTTCCTAAATCTGAAAGGCTTCCTGAGTTTATTCTGAGTTGTGGGCCACCCATATGTAACAATACTGAGGTTAGTGGGTACCAGGCAGCGTCTAAGCACACGGCAGAGCTGAACTCATTTGACCCTGTAACAACCCGAGCAGGCTGGGAGTTGGACAGATCGCGTTCCCTCTCCAGGCCTATTTCCTGTTGATAAGGAGACTGCACCAGAAGATCCCTGAAGGCCTTTCTGGAACATTGATCCCTATTTCTTGATTCTGGGGCCTTGCTGTATCTGTCCCTTGTGGATGAGCCTGGATGCAAACTGCCCACCCCTCGCCCCAAAGCTCAGAGGACTCCATTTCTTCTGGTCGAACTCTGGGTCACCGAAAATCGCACAGGCTCGGCCGCTTGGTGAGACAAAGCTCCGCCTCGAGAGCATCTGACTAGTAAGTGTGTCCCGGGGGATGACAGAAATCACAGCAATTAGATTTCGGAGTGTGATTTCAGGTGGGTTTTCAATGCAGTGGAGGAAGGACACCTTGACTGAGACTAGGTGAGGATTATGGTCTGGTTTGGGATGGGCGGACACAGCAGAGGGGCATTTGGAGACAAGGAAATCAGAGTCTGTAAGATGTAAACTCTTGCGATGCTATTTACTGAAGAATTGAGTGGTTTTTTCCTTTAAATGATTCAGGAAGCCCCGGAATGAACAATAAAGTTATTTACAACTTCCCTTTCTCAGGCAGGAGTTTCCTGGAACGATACCATTATGTTGAAGAAGGCAGGGGTTAAGTCTAATGAATGTAGACAGGTGTGTGGGACTCGAGGGTTTTTTTTTTTAAGTATTACTGAGATGTAATTAATATACGACATTATGTTAGCTTCAAGTCTTCAAGTGTCCACGATACTGAGTCTCTGTAGCTATTGTGAAAAGAACAGCACCAGAATTCTGGTAACATCCATCACGGCACATAGAGGATACTGATTCTCGGTCTCACCAAAATACCGTGTGGGACCCTAGAGCCCTCCTTTGGAGCTGCCTTTTACACCAAACGTGCCTCTTGCTTCTCAGAAAGCCAGCCCTGGCGTGGAGAGTGGCTCCTGGGAGGGTCTGCCCCAGAATCCCTGAGCATAGCCCTGGGAGAGATGCCAAGGCCAGGACGGACGGGGGCCAGGAGCAGCGAGACCATGCTAGGAACCCGTGTCTCAGCGCCAGGTGTGCTGGACCCCTCTCAGGAAAGGGCCACGAGCTGGCTGCCTGAGGTCTGGGCAAGAGCACCCATGGAGCTCCTGGTCCTTATGAGCACCAGGAAGGCACCTGGATGTTTCTCCATTACTCTTAGCAGTCCCCCTCCTGATGCCTGCTGTGCCGATGAGGAAGCCGGCTCAGTTTGGGGCTTAGCATGGGCCTGGGAAGGAGCAGAGCCTGGGTCTGAACAGGGAGACCAGCTCGGACAGGACAAGCAATGCCGTCTCCAGCTCGCACGCTTCCTTTCCCATCACAGCCCCGTGAAGAGGCCTCTCTGTGCCTTACTCTCCTCGTCTGAAAAATGGGTGCTACCCCTGCCTTCCTTCCCTAACGTCAGAGGGCTTCACAACAGATGGTGCAGGTAAGCAGCGCTGGGGGCGCCACCGCACACCCATCTCGCACACTCGAACATTCCTCTCCCAGCAGAGCACCACTGCCTCATGTGAGCCCAGCCTTCCCTGCTGAGAACCTCACGGGGTCCGGACAGGGCCGCGCTGCTTGTCACGCAGCTCCAGGGCACACCGGGTGCTGGTGGGAGGCTGACTCCCACAGGGCACGAGAGGACAGACAGATTCCCCCGCCACCGACTCACCCCACCTTCACAGTTCGGGCACCCCTGAAGCTCTGTCGCAGGCCTTGGCTCAGGGCCAGCCGGGGCTGATGGCAGACTGTGTGTACATCCGAATTCTTACAGCCAAGGGCCTGGGCACCCTCACTCCTGTAGACCAGAAGCCCGGCAAGGTGGGTGTCTTCAAGGGTGGATGTGGCAGGCAGCTGCACGGCCCTGCCCCGCGGATGTCGCCTGCCACGGACTCCAGCTAATCGGGGCCAGGCACCTGGAGAACAATGTGAAGGGGCCACTGGAGTTGTGCAGTACAGGAGAGAAACAGACTCTTCGAGGAGCAGAGGTGTGGGCTTTGCTTTGAGGTTGATGTACTGGGAACCTTCATCTCTGTGGGAGCCAGAGACCCGGTGCCACACCGTTCACAACTCCAGGGGCCTTTTATTTTTTTTATTTTTAATTTTAATTTTTTAAAAGATTTATTTATTTATCTTAGTGAGGATGAGAGTGAGGGGTAAAGAAAGAGGGAGAGAGAATCTCAAGCCGACTCTGTGCTGAGTGTGGAGCCTCATGCGGGCCTCGATCCCAAAACCCTGAGGTCTCAGCCTGAGCAGAAACCAAGAGTCAGACGCTTAACTGATGGTGCCACCCGGGCACCCCTGGAAGGCCCTTTGGATCCTAAATCACTCATCTGCCCAAGTTCTACAGTGGTTCTCCGTGGTACTTCGATATAACAGCCGCATCCTTATAATGGTCTTTGAGCCTGATGTTTTCTTCCCTCCATCACTGCTCATTTCGTGCCTCCAGCTCCTTCACCGCACTCCAGGCACACTGGCTTCTGCGGTTCCTCTAATATTCCACATCATCCGTGCCTGAGGGCCTTTGCATCTCACCAAGGAAGTCTGCTTCCCAAGGACTGACAAGCAGTGGGATGTCTTCCCTACTTTGGTCTTCTTCCCATCACTCACAAGTCTTGGTACCGTGGCTGGGGCTTTTCCTAAATGGAGTGGTCCATAGCTAGTAGGCACAAGCCGAGAAAGTGGGGGCACTCCCCCAATACCCTCACCAGCCTGTCACTGTGCCTGAAGTCCCACCAGTTTGAGACCACTGCTCTTGGTTAGGCTCTCCCTGTGATCATATGCCAAATCCTGCCAGGATGCTGAAGGGGGTTCCTTCAAGAAAAAAGTCCAGTGTTTGCCCAGGCCCTTGTCACTCCCAAGTGTGGTCTTCAGGCAGGCAGCATCGACAGCACCTGGGCATATGTTGGAACTGCTGAGGCTCGGTCCCTCCCCAGAACCACTGGGTCAGAATCGTGTTTTAACTAGACCCTCAATGTCATCTGTGGGCCCATTGAAGTTTGAGAGCCGGACTTTGACGACTGAGACCCCATCTCAGAACCTACTCCAAGTAAGTCCCAGTGATAGACAGTGAAAAAGCATAATTTTCAGAAGCTAAAAACATGAGTCTTCCTATAGGATGAGCAGGTATCAAAATTTTATTCAATTTTATTGATCGATGGAGGAATCAGTGGGACGGTAAATCTGGTTCCCAGAGCTTTTGAGGAACTGGAGTTTATGTAGCACAAATCCACAAGTTCACTTGTTCCTTCTCAGGGCCTATGCCCTCGATGAACAGTAATTAACAAAACCACAGTGGAACATTCTCAGGGGCCGGCCTGTTAACCAGAGCCTCATCTCTAGGCTTGGGTAGGATTTCCTAATAACAGATTTCCCTGAAAGGGCGTGAATCTTCCCAGGACCAAGCAGATGACCAGCTCTGTGTTCCTGTTAAAGGATCCAAAACTTGAGGGGAAGGAAAGAACCAGGGCTGCCCAAAGGAACAGAGAGGGGACGTAAAAAAAGGAACAAAGGAGGTGAAAGTAAAATTAAAAATACTTTAGCAGCTTACCACATATCTGTGACTATGCCAAGTACTTCCCATTTCTTCTCCCACTTAATCCCCACAGCAACGTCTGAGCCCGCTACCACTTGTGTTTACATTTTCTAGAAGAGGACACTGAGGACTGGAGTAGACCAGGAACCTGGCCAAGGTCAGACAGTGCAACTGGCCTTTTGAGCAAAGTCCCTGTTTCTTAGAATTGTCGTCCAGGGCCCCAGGAAATGGTTTACAAAAGCCCCCCCTACCCTGGAGGAGGCTCTTGGGCTGCCTCCAGAAATCTCCCCACCTTTCCCAATAGGCTTCAACACCTTTTCCAAGTACGTGTTCTTCCTGAACTGGGGAGCCTGACCCGAACCCCACTTTGATCCGGAAGTCTACAGCAGCACTGTCCAGGGGGCAGGACCCCAGCCAGAGAGCTGGGGTTCCCGGGGGGGGGGGGCTGCCCACCCCCTCCTCAAGAAGAGACTTCTTACCCTCGGCTCTCCAGAGGACAAGGTCAACTGTTCCAGAAAGAGTGTTCCAAAGGGCGTGTGGAGTGACCTGCCCAAGAATGGGCAGCGAGCAGGTGGCAGAGCCCAGACAAAGGGGCAGGTTTCCTGGCTCCTGCTCTGGGTTCTTTCTGGGGCCCCTGCAGGGCCCTGGCGTTTGGGAGCTCTTCCGCTGAGCCCTCATTTTGGCCTCTCCTCTAGGGCTGTGTTGCCCTAACTGTGCCTGCCCTGGAAGTGAGTCAGTCCTTTGAGTCCTCCCTTGTCATTTACAAATGCAGATAACAACTCCGGCCTCCTTCCTTGGGGAGAGCTCACTAATAAGCATTTGAAAGCATTCTAAAGGAAGGGCTCCTCAGGGGCTGGCAGGAGAGAGGGAGGGGCCCCACCTCCAACCCAGCCTCTCTGCACCTCCGGACCTCACCCTCCAGGAAACAGGCCCCCCCTCCCTGAACTCCCCCCACTACCACTAAGTAGATGCTAAAAACGCCAGCTGTGTGCTGGGGTTTGCTTCCCAGGGACCCCCATATTGCCACCAGGCAGAACCCCCTTCCCCTTCCCCGTGAATCTGAGCCTTTCCAAAATGAGGGCTATGCCAGTGGCCTTCCTCGCTCCACAGGCCCAAGTGCATTTCCATTTCCAGCCCGGAAGAGAGAGACTGGGTCTCCTGTGGGAGATGCTTGGCTTTCCCACCTGCGGGGAGCTTCCCCACAGGGCGCTCTGTGGCTTCATGCCAACCCTCTCTCAGGCTCCTGCCAACTCTCGGGCATCTCAAAATGCACCTCTGACCCAGCTGAGAAGAGACAGAGTTCATGTACCTTCCAGCCATACCCAGCAAAGGCCTGTGACCAGCGTCTTAAACCTCCAAGGAGAAAGGAAGTCCTTCAGTCATGGTAGGGTCCCGTTTGACCTCCGTCACTGCCCTCCAGAAAGTTTGATTGTGAGAAGATCCCCCCCTCTAAGTCCTCCCCTGCTTTCTCTAGCCCTTCTCCAAGCAGGGGTTCACATCAATGCTTCAGCACCAAAGCTCCTCGGAATCTCACTGCCCAGAAGCCACCTCCTGGTTCCCAGCTTTTCAGATGGAAATCAGTTTCCAGGATAGTGGGGTTTTCTGTGAAAAGACTCCCTAGGCCACAGCTGATAGAGGCAGGTCAGCATGGGGCACAGCTCCCCCCCACACACCCCGGAGGAAGGGACAGGCCAAGAGCTTGGCCAGAATGGGCCAAGTCAGAACTCCTGAATGTCAAGGTGGGGGTGGGCCTCCTCAAGACGGACAGGGATCCCTTCTGTGCTCTGAACAACTATACCCATAGTTTCTCAGATGCTCCCAGAGGGCCAAGAACCTTGAAGGCAGGCTGGGGTAGGAGCAGCAGGGCTAATGCCCAAGAAGTCTAGAACAGTGTTCTTCCACTTTTTGCCACTGCCCGGCTGTGCAGGGTTGGATCAGGCACTGGGTTCACCTGCAAAACAGGAACAAGAGTGCCTTGCTTGTCTGAGGGGCTCTGGATCCACAGTTCAGGACTGGGAAGGACCCCAGCCCTGCCATCATGTGAGTCCGGGAGGAAGGCATGATCTACAGCAGAACACTGAGGTGCCTCTGGTTTCCTGAGAGCCCCTTTGGGGCAAGGAGGGGAGTGAAAGGAGGCACTTTTTTTTTTTTTTTTTTTTTTATCTGCATGGAGAGATATTACCAAGTCTATCTGGCCTCTTCCCGTGGCTTTGGGGATAAGGAAGGGCACTGTATGACAGGCACTTGACTCAGTCTTCACAGCAGCCTTGAGAGGAGGATTGTGAATCCCATTATACAGGTGGGGAAAATGAAGTCAGAAGGCTTATCACCTGGATCACACAGTGATTAACGGTGGAGGAAGAATTCACACGCAGGTCTTTCTATCCATGCCACTGCCCTCCCTGCCCCGCAGAGGCTGACCCCATGGAGTGTGCTCTGTGTGGTACTTGGGCGTGTTCATATATTTGGGCACCGTATAAAGGTGGAGGAAAGAAGTCTGTGGAACAGGAAGCAGAAGGAAGAAAAAAAGGCTTCGTGATCCAGACCCACTCAAATAAAAAAGATGGGGAACGTGGGAACTTGACCACAAGCCTGAGTTAATGCCCGAGAATGATGTGGCTGCTAAGGAAAGGTGAAAGGCAGAGGAAAGGGTAAGAAGGTGGGGGGGAGTGAAAAAGTGAGATTGAATTATTCAAAGCCTAGTGCCCAACATACAGCTCGTATTTATTGAGTACCTACTATGTGCCAGGCACTGTTGTCAGTGCGTGACTTTATGGTGGGTACTATTATCCCTATTTTGTAGATCGGGGAAACTGAGGCACAAAGAGATTATATAACTTTTCCAAAGTCACCCCGACAATAAATAACAACACTGGGCTACATGGACAGGGAAACTGAGGCACAAAGAGATTATATAACTTTCCGAAAGTCACGCTGACAATAAATGGCAATGCTGGGCTCTAGGGATTTTACAGCAGTGCCCTGAACTCCGAGTCAGTCAAGGGGGCTTGATATCACCTATCACAGTTCTGGGTCCTGACAGTCAGAGGGACTCTGAGAACTGTGAGCGCTTCCATAGGGAGGTGGGCTCAAGATAGTAATGATCGAATAACTAAGGTTTATGGAGCACTTACTACGGCGAGGCACATGCGATAGGTAGAGTAACTCCTTTCATCTTCACCGCGGCTCTGGGAGATAGGTACTGTTATTAGTCCCTTTTTACAGATAATCCTCAGGCCAGCCACAGGAAGAAAAAAAATGCCCAAAGAAAATCAGATGTTTGGCCTGCAGAAGGGGGTCTCGACAGGGAGCTCTCCCTCCCTGCTGCTCCTTCTGGGCTGTTCTGGGCAAAGAAAGGGTGATGCGAGGCAGAATTACCCACTACTGGGCGTTAGGAACCGGAGCCCTGGCCCAGGGTGGGGTTAGACTCCCTGGTCTCTAAGGTCTTCCAGCTCTGAAACTCTGCCGGCCACTCAGGACAGAGGAGGAGCTGGAGGGAGACTGGGAAGAAGCTGGATTCCAACATTTTCCTCAGATGTCTGGATAGAGGCCCCACCCCCAGAAAAGGAAGGAATGGGCCAGTCACTCTCTTCCATCTGCTTGGAACCTAGGATCTTCATTCATGTGACACAAGTCTGTGGTGGTGGTTGTCCGGGGGCTTGACAGGGGATAGAGTAATGAGAGGGAGGTGGCCTCCCATCCAGCTGGAGGGACCTTTTGTTGGGCCTCTACTATGTGCTGGGCGGAGGCTTTGGCATCTCATTTCCTCTCCTGGAGACCGTTTTTACAGAGGCAGAAACTGAGACTTGCCTGAGGGGAAAAGTGCTGAATGCCTGGCCGCTGCTGCCAACGCCAGTGATCATGGAGGAGAGAGTGTCCCCACTCTCCTCCCGGAGCTGAGAGCTGATGCAGCAGCCACCCCTTCCCTCCTTCGGCGCTCCCATGTATTCACAGCTGCCTCTTCTTTCTTTCTCAGGAGGACCCCAGGGTCCTGGACACGGGGGTGGGTGTCTGGGGGTCAAGCTGGGATGGGGCAAGGAGGAGGAGGAAAGGGAACAGGGACTGGGACGTGGGGCGCGGGGAGAGATACAGAGTTAGTGGGCATTGCTGCCAGGGCTCCAGTGGGGTGTGTCGCTTACTTTGGAGGGGCGCTCGGCCCCTGCGGAGAGAGGTCCATCGGGGAGGCGGGCTGGGGCGCAGCGGGCAGGGGACGGTGCGGCGGGCACAGGCGTGCCGGTTGCCATGGCGACGGCGCCGCGCTAGCCCCCTCTCTCGCTCCCGCCAGGGAAAGCGCGGGGCAGCCGGCGGCCGGCCGCAGAGTGGGGCAGGCGACTGCGCTGCGCGGGAGCCCGGCCACCGCTAACTCTGGGCCCCAAGGAGGAGTGAGACCCCGCGAAGGGCTTCTTCCTGAGGGCGCACGCACCAACCCCCACCCCGTCTCCGCCCATTTCTGCCGGGTTCCAGACTCGATCCCTGGAGCGCAGAGGTAGAGGCGCGGGCAGGCCAGCCAGCGCCTGGAGACTCCCTCGCCCTGCCAGGGCGGAGTGGCCCGCTGTGCCCTCTCCAGAGCCGGTGGGAGTGGGCAGCATGGAGGGTGAGTGAGCCCGGAGCTGGGGCTGAGGGTGGGCTGCAAGTGGGAGTGGGTCGGGTACTGACTCAGGAGCAGTGAGCCAAGGGAGAGCGAAGGGCCTGGGGTACCTGCTCACTGAGGGCTGTCCAGAGCCAGACACTGTGACAATGTGTGTGTGTGCATGCATGTGGTGTGTTTGTGTGTATGTGTGTGTGTATGAAAGAGACTGAGAGACGCAGAAAGACTTAGAGTGCTCTGTGGTGTGTGTGGTGTATGTGTGTGTGCCAAAGACAGAGACGGAGAGACAGAGAGAGGGAGAGACAGGGGTCTCCATGTGCCTGAGCTTGGCCATTGGCTTCAGTGGAACTGTGACCCATTGACTTTACCTGCTAGGAGTGGGAGTACTGGGGAAGATAGAATTCCAGACAAAATTTCTTCCACGCAGAGAGAATTTTTCTCCATGGAGAAAAGGTGGGTTTATGGACCTGATCACCAGGACTCTAAGGTTTAAGTCCCAGGCATAAGGCTGCTTGCTCCAACCTTACCAAGTGGAGGTCCAGACTCCCATCTCAGCCAAGGTGGGCAAGGGAAACCATATGTAGGCTAAGAAACTGGAAGACTGAGGGCTGGTCTACTGGCTTGCTGGGCGTCTTTGGGGGTGGTGTCGAAACCTTTCTGTGGCACTGGTTCACCTACCTGTTGAATGGAGAAATTTACATTTAGCTGGCTTCATAGTTGGCTGTGAGAGTAAAATAAGATAAGATGTGTTGAACAAATCCATACCGGTAAGAGAGGCTTCCAGAGATAATAAAATCCTGAAATTCCAAGGAAGTAATTGCAAACACTGCTGGTGAGAAGGAAAAGAGTTTCACAGAACCTCTTGCATGCCGCGCTTATTGGATATGAAAAGTGCACGCACACAAAGATGCAAGAAGGAATGCATAACCCAAGATGAATCTGGAAGACTGGCAGGATCTGTAAGAACAGTGGTAGCAAAACAGCAGCACCCGAGTGAACAGAAGCCGGGGGAAATTAACAAAGAGAGCAAAGCTCTTTCAAAGTCCAAGTAAGGATATCAAGAAGGAATCTGCTCAGGGCTGGGGATATGTGGTATAATCTTAACACACAAGTGAGGGCAAGCAGAGCAGGACACAGGCAATTTTATACCAAATGATGGAATAAAGAGCATAAAGAGGAAATTGAAAGCCAAGATAGGTGATGGCAAGAAGGCATCGAAGCCCAGACAAACGACATCCCGGGGATGGGGAGGCCTTGCGGATGTAATCACTGCCTTAAAGGAAATGACAATGAATAAAGCAAAACCAGAAAACTAAAGATGGGCAGATGTCCTGGTTTTCAAAAAGGAAGCAAAGATAGATTTAGAGAAGAAAAAAAAATCTCTAAGCTGCTAAGGTTAATATCGGCCTCTATTAAAATCCCAGAATAAATTATCAAACATGTAGTGAACATTTCGGAGACAATAAAGCCATGGAACATCTCGAAATTTTTTCAAAGGATACTGTCCTGTATGCTTGCAAAGAGATGAGACTGAGCATTTTCAGCTCAGTGCAAAACTGGAAACCATCGAGTCGTCCATAATTAAGTAAATTAAAGGATGAAACATCTGCAGTGGGATAGTATATAGACAGTAGGAACTGCGTTTAGGATTTTATTTATGGGCATGAAAAGATGTTTTGTGCCTACTGTGAGTAATCTTTCAAAAGCAGGTTTTATTTTTTTATTTTTTTATTTTTTTAAAGATTTTATTTATTTATTTGACAGAGAGAGAAATCACAAGTAGGCGGAGAGTCAGGCAGAGAGAGAGAGAGAAGCAGGCTCCCGCTGAGCAAAGAGCCCGATGCGGGGCTCGATCCCAGGACACTGAGATCATGACCTGAGCCGAAGGCAGCGGCTTAATCCACTGAGCCACCCAGGCGCCCCCAAAAGCAGGTTTTAGAACACATGTGTAGTATGATCCCCTTTTTGCAAAATTACGTAGGCTTATTATTGGATATATAGGTAAACCATATGCAGAGAGACATCTTTGTGTGGATTGCCCTGCTTCTGAAAGTGTACCCTAAGACAAGGGCTCAGGTCTGGGGAGTTTGATGCCTGAAAGCCGAGGTCAAGAGAGTGAGGTAGGAGAGGAAGAAAAATGGGTGCAGGAATGAACTGGGGCTTCGCTGTGGGCATCTAAGGGCTCTATCCCTCTTGGAACCCTCTGGGCAGCATGCAAAAAACACCCAAGATTTGCCTCACCCCAGAAGGGGAGGGTCTGCTGTTTGCTCCTCTGCTGGTTGAGGGTTACCCCTTCTGCACTCCTAGAAGTTTCCTGTTCTTGGGTTCAAAGAAAGCAGAGCAGAGAGACGCCTGGGCGCAGGCTAGGCTGGGCACAGGAAGTACAAGGAACAGTCAACCGCAGCTGGGATCTTCAGGCTGAGGAGATGTGGCAAGAAGCGTCACATACACACTGGCCATGGATGTTGCCCCGCATGTGAAATTTCAGTGACATTCATTCTCTTCTTTCATAGCACTCAGAACTGTTTCATAAGAAGCACATCATTTTTTACAAAAACTTTTTTTTTTTTTTTTTGCAAAAAGAAAGAATGTAAGAAGAAGACCCAGTAGCAGTGTTCACTAAAGCAAATCAGACCAAACTCACCAATTTCCTCTTTCAGACTGGGTTTCTGAGAGGAACAGAGACGGATTGCAGGATTTCAGCAGGGCACAGCAGAGATCTTGGGTGAGAGCCCTGGAAAGTGATAGAAAGATGTGGGAAGGGGATGGAGGACTGCCAGCAGGGCTTTCCTTAAAGGTTTCAGTGCAACTTAGAGGTCCCTCTGGCTCTGGCCTTGACCTGACATTAAGCAATGTAGAGGGAAGATAAAAGGCATGCTTATCAGATCTCTGAATAAGAGCCACAACACCCACATGGCAACAGATTCAAGATTTGAGCTATCTCAACATTCAGAGCAAAACCAAAAAAATGAAATGTAAACATAAGTGGAAGGCAACGTCCTTAATTCCAGTCCAAACAGTCAATTGTGTACATTTACGATGAGGGAGCTCTGGTTTGAATTCCTGGGCAATATAAGGAAGTAAATTCCTGGGCAGATGAAAGCAGACTGATGGTGTACTGAGCCTAGAACCCCTTTCCCTGAAGAGCCCCTGGTGGTTCTGGTGGGACATAGATGGGGAGAAGGAGATGATCCTGGGAGCCAGCTCTCTGAAGCTCCAGGGAGCAGAACTAGGACAGGTAGGGGCAAGTTATACTAGACGATGCAACTCAGCTGTCAGGAAGAACATTCTAGCACTCAGAATTGGCCTAGAAGCTATTTCCTCACCAAATCTCATGATCCAGCTTGGACAAGGGGGTCTGGTGGGGGCCTGAAGGGGGAATTCTTGGGTGGCTGGACCAAAAATAGGGCCTGGAGGGATCTTTGGGGGCCAGAAACCTTCTCCCGGCACCTGTAGGTGGACCCTGGGGTCCGCTGAGTCACCTGCGGAGTTGTTGGGGACCGCCAGGCAACAACCCCCATCAGACTTCCCACTGGCCTTGGCGGTGGTACGCAGGACTATAAGTCAGCAGAGCACAGCAAATCACCCCCACTCTCAGTCCCATCCCAATCTAGTGGCCTCCTTGGAGCCCCGGGCAGCCTCCCTAGCTGCTGCTTGGACCCGGGGGAGCTCTGTGGCTGAGGGAGGCCTGGAGGCTGAGAGGATGTAGGCTCATACTAGCTGAAGGTAGGTGTGCTGTGGGGCAGCAGCCCAGGCGAGGGGAGAAGGTCACAGGAGAAAGGAGAAGGAGAGGAGCAAGCCAGCTTGTTTCCCTCCAGTGCCAGACACGGAAGTATCTTGGAGGTTAAAGTGGGTCCTGCTTCTCCATGCCCCTGGAGATGCTGCCAGAGGCACTGTGTCCTGTTATTTTTTGCAAAGCACTTCACGTCTTGGAGCAGCTCATCCAGATCGGGGAAGTAGGCAGGGAGATAGCATCACCTCCATTTAACAGGTGATAAAATTGGGCTTAGAAGGTGCAGCTTGGGGACGCCTGGGTGGCTCAGTTGGTTGGGCAGCTGCCTTCGGCTCAGGTCATGATCCCAGCATCCTGGGATCGAGTCCCACATCGGGCCTTGCTCCGCAGGGAGCCTGCTTCTCCCTCTGACTCTGCCTTCCACTCTGTCTGCCTGTGCTCGCTCTTGCTCACTCGCTCTCTGACAGATAAATAAATAAAATCTTAAAAAAAAAAAAAAAAAGAAGGTGCAGCTTGCCCGGGCTTGAACTAAAGCAGGTCTGCTGGCTTCTGCATCAAAGACCCAGATTCTACCCAGATTCTAGGGACACTTAGGGCTGCCACCCACATGGAGTCCAGCTCTCCAGCTATGTCTCGAGGACCATCTGCCCCTTCCTGTCTTATGAGGACTTGGAATGGACGGGGTCTCAGCTGCTGCTGGGGAAGCAGAGGCCAGGTAGGTGGATGTCTGGTTCTCACTGGAGCCATTTCTCTGTCCGAAGGCAGTCTGTCCTGCTTCTGGCAGTGAGTTTGAGACAATAATTGCAGTAAGTATTTCTGTTCCAGTCACTGGGTGGCTGTTCCATTGCAAATACCCCAGGTTATTAGAGCCAAGAGAGGACTGGGTAAGCAGGTGGTCAACCCTGGTTTTAGAAATGAAACTGAGGCACAGAGAGTGGAACTGACAATGCAGCTAATTTCTATCAGATCTATTGAAGATACAAATAGAAAAGAATTCAATTCAGTCTCTCCTTCTCAAAAACCTTTTGCTATTCTCTCTTTAATAACTGAAATTACACCACCAGAGCTTTGTTTTTCTTTCAGATTTAAGGTTTGACTCCCTTTGAAATGCAAACACCAAAAAGAGACACTGCACTTTAAGCCGTTATGAATCATTTCCTCATCTGTGTGAACAAATTCATCAGACTCTTTCCTGAAAGAAGATCATGCTAGGAATGGGGAGAGAGAGTGCATAAGTAGCTTGGGACAGGGATGTTGAGGCTCCAAGCAGTGATGCCTGTTTGGGAAGTATTGGGTGGGGGAAGAATGGATCCCAAAGGAGTTGGCGCTGACTTCCATTACTTCTCGGTTAAGCCCAAGGTAGCCTGGCTCTGCCTCTGGCTACTGTGTGCCTGCTTCTTCAGGAAAGGTTTCAGATGACCCGTGTAGTATTCATGGTGTCAGCTTTGCAGCTGGAGCCTCGGGGAGGCAGGGACCCCTCAAATCAAAGATCCCCAGTTGCTGCAAAGGGACACTGGAGGTCATAATAGATGGTCTGATAATACCGAGAGAGGATAAAAAAATGATCAGAGGTGGCAGAAAAAGAGCAGGTGCTGAAACTAAGACTAGGTCACCCAGCCTACTTGATGGACCCTGAATCCTAGAGCCAAGGGCCTCCTGTGTTCTAAGAGCATGTCTCTGCTCTGAGCTTTGATTCCCTATCTGTGAAATGAAAATTTTTCCTTTCCTTGTCAGAGATAACTTGATGCTGTATAAAAAGTATTTCTTTTCATTTTTTTAGATTTTATTTGTTTTAGAGAAAGAATGAGAGAGAGAGAGAGAGAGAGCATGAGCAGGGGGAGAGGGACAACCAGACTTCCCACTGAACAGGGAGCCTGATGCAGGACTCAATCCCAGGACCTTGAGATCATGACCGGAGCCAAAGGCAGACGCTTAACCAACTGAATCACCCAGGTGTCCCTGTATAGAAATTATTTCAACAAAAATGAAAACAGTATATATCAGAGGCTAGGGAATACAGCTAAAGCTGTCCTTAGAGGAAAATTCATAGCCCCAGGATCTGTATTAATTGCAACCATTTATTAATTGTCTGCATTGTCTATGCCCTGTGCCAGTTAGTGGGGATTACTCTGAAATGAAAGAGTCAAAGTTTCTGCCACTAAGACATTTCCACCTTAGTGGAAGAAAAAACATTTCTGTACATAGCTGAAATAGGAAACTGAACATGAGCAGTGCTACAGGCAGACAGAGAGGAAGCAATCATAGAACCTGGAAAGGATGCTCCTGGGCATACACTTGGCATTATCTAGAGCTGGAGAGAGGAAAGTCTTTCCCTTTCTGCTCTTCCCTTAAATCTTTTCTACCCTTCTTTTTCTTTTCTTTTCTTTTCTTTTTTTTTTTTAAGATTTTATTTACTTATTTGACAGAGGGAGACACAGCAAGAGATGGAACACAAGCAGAGGGAGTGGGAGAGAGAGAAGCAGGCTTCCCACTGAGCAGGGAGCCCAATGTGGGGCCTGACCCCAGGACCCTGGAATCATGACTTGAGCTAAGGCAGGCACTTAATGACTATGCCACCCAGGTGCCCCCTACCCTTCTTTTTATTTTTTATTATTTTTAAAAGATTTTATTTATTTATTTATTTATTTATTTGACAGAGAGAGAGAGCAAGAGAGTTCAAGCAAGGGAAGGGGCAGAGGGAGAAGAAGCAGCAGGCTCCCCACTCGCTGGATCCCAGGATCGTAGGATCAGGACCTGAGCCGAAGGCAGATGCTCAACCGACTGAGCCATCCAGACACTCTCTTCTACCCTTATTTTTCTAAGGCCTGGAATTCCTCTAAGTGTGCTGAGAGTATAAGCTTAAGATGTGAGTAAAGAGCAGCTCAGTAACTTCAATTTTTACTGAGAGCTAAACAATTTGCATCAAAACCTTCTTTCCTGAATCCAGATTTTGATGAGTAAAACAGAGAAAACTGGAGAGCTCCAGATGGAAGCGAGGAGAAATGAAAGGGGTTTAGAGTAGAAGGGAAAGTACAGAAAGAGGCTAGTTTGGTTCCCATTGGCTGCTGCAGCAGCTCTTTAGCCATCGGCCTTGGCCAACCCAAAGGATTCTTAGGAAGCCCATCCACTCCTCCTCACCAACAAGGGGCTGGCTTGCGAGATCCCTGTTGCTGTGGTGGGTGCCTGGGATGCGGTGGGTTTTAGCTCAGCTGCCAGGAGGGAGGGAGGAAGGGCAGGAAATGAGGTCGCAGGTCTCAGAAAGCATCCCTCCTCAGCAGTGATCTCCCTACACACCCACCTTTCCCTTACCTGTCTTGCCCAGGCTGTTTTCCTTGGGGTCAAACCCAAATGAGCTGGAACCTGTCACCCCTTGGTCCCCTGCAGCTGCCTGGTGGAGAGCTAATATAGCCAAGACACAGCCCTTATTTAGGTCTGTGAGACCCTTTATAATTTTACTCTGATATCTTGCGGAGCCTTATCTAACAACGCCATGAGGTGGGGGGGATGCAAGAAGTCCAGGACGTCCACTTTTGACAGCCAAGAACAACACAGGGAGGTGCCGGGGAGCTCCCAAGTTCACAGAGGAGTACCAAGGGATGGTATGCAGGATGGAGCTCCCCCATCAGCAGTCCCCAAACAATCCCAAACTAAATACACCTCCTTGTCAAAACCGTGCAAAAGCAACTTTAGGACAAGTTCCTAAGCTAAGCTTTTCCTTCAAACCAAGTTAGCCCCCACCAGCCCCTCTTATATGGAGTGACCACCACTGGGCCAACTCTCAAGGTCATGTTTTCTGACTGCAAGGTCAGTGTCCTTTCCTCTCTGTGCCAGCAAAGGCTCCGTGGAAGATTGCGTGGCCTGTGAGACGAAGCAGAGGGAGGGCTGGAATCTGATCCGGGGAGCAGGAATTCTGGGGCTTTCTACCCTACCCAGCCACACCCCTTCCAGCTGTCCCTGGGGTTTTGAACCTGGACTCCCCAGATTCCGAGGAGGCCCAGGGATGACCAGCTTTGATCTCCTCATATTAGTCAAGACGATAGGCTGCAAGCAACAGAAACTGTTTCTGGCTAATTTAACCAATGATGCAAATTTATTGGAAGAGTAGGGGCAGATCATCCAACAGAAGGAAAAGCTGTGTTATTGAGACTCAGAGTCAAATCTGAAGCAGAAGAGGTCTGATCAGCTATCCTTTGGCCAGGGGCCAGTGCAGACTCCTGACTGACAATCTCTCTAAAGGGCCCACAGAGAGGGCTTGCTCCCTAAGGTCAGAAGGGGTAATGGGAGCGAGGTGAACCACAACCACAAATGCCTGCCGTTCCCTTGAAACTGAATAATCAGTGCGCTATTTTTTTTTTTAAGATTTTATTTATTTATTTGACAGAGATCACAAGTAGGCAGAGACGCAGGCAGAGAGAGAGGGGGAAGCAGGCTCCCTGCTGAGCAGAGCCTGATGTGGGGATGATCCCAGGACCTTGAGATCATGACCTGAGCCAAAGGCAGAGGCTTTAACCCACTGAGCCACCAGGTGCCCACCAGTGCACTTTTTGAGAGACAGATCCAAAGCTGCCAAAGACTGTGGATTCTGTCTGGACCGGAGGCATTCCTTGGCCTATCAGGACAAAGCTCTAGGAAAGCATCTGTGAAGTGAATTCAGTTGCGTTAGAGACTCGGGGAGTTTGGCAACTCCCACAATGCCAGGCACTGACTGTAACCACCTCGGAGGCAGGGACTTGGAAATTCAGTGGTTCTGTCCTTGGAAATCACCAGGGGAGCTTTTCAGAAAAATACCAGTGCTGGGACCCCTAGAGATTCTGATTCATTTGGGGGCGGGAGTTCTGTATTGTTAAAAGTCAGGTGATTCTGACTGGAGTCAGAGTTCAGAACCACTGATGCAGTCAGTTTAAAATCACACTTATCAGAGCTTCCTTCTGATTAGAAAGGTCAGAATGCAAGTTAGCGAACAGGAAAATAAAAATCACTTGAAACCTCCCTGTGGATAAATACTATTTTTCTTCTCCTCCTCCTCCTCCTCCTCCTCCTCCTCCTCCTCCTCCTCCTCCTCCTCCTCCTCCTCCTCCTCCTCCTCCTCCTTCTTCTCCTCCTCCTCCTTCTTCTTTTTTGTCATTTGTTCACACACACGTACACACCCTTTTATATAGAATCCAGATTTATAATATATACTATTTTGTAGCTATTACAACCCAGGGTCAGTATTTGCTCTCACACCATCAGATCTTATCCCTTGGGAGAAGTCCCTAGAAGTGGAATGGCTGGATCCTGGAGCAGGTCCACTCTCAGGGCGCTGGATGGATGGGCCCCAGCTGCCAAGGGTTGAGGGGCTTTGTGCCCCCCCCCAGGGCACAGTCACCCCCTGGCCATCGCTGAGCACTTTTCTTCTCTGCCAATCTAATAGATAAAAAAGTTGTTCTTTAAAATTGCCCTTTTTTGATCACAAACGAATTTAAACTTTTTGTCTTACGCGTTTATCAGCCATTTGTGCTGTTCTGTGTTGTAGCCTTCAGCAGCTCCCTGGCGCCTCTCCATCCAGGTCGAGGTCCCCCAGGAGGCTCTCAGGAAGTGGCTCCTGAATGGTGAGCCCCAAGTCTCTGGTCGGTGCGGGGGGGGGGGTGTGTGTGTGTGTGTGTGTGTGTGTGTGTGTGTGTGTGTGTGAAGCTCCCTGTGGTACCAGGAGAGATCAGCAGGTGGCGATAACGATGACTGTATTAGGGGGAATTGCTGAGGATTCCGGGAAGCAAATACCCAGCCTGATTCCGTGCTCAGGACCGTGGTTTTGGTGCTGTTTTCTCTCCCGCACATCTTTCAGGCTTGGCGGGGAGGTCCAGACCAAGAGCATCATAAAGATCTCATCCTCACAGTTGTGTTGTTGACACTGTTGATACTGTTGGTTAGGAGCTAAAGTGCCTGGGGCACTGAGGTCTTCTCGCCCATCATCTCTTTAGCTCTCACTGCACCTCCTTTCATTTGTGTGAGCTTATCCCCATCTTACCAGTGAGAACTCTGATTTCCGGAGAGGGGACATGCCCTGTGCTAGGTCCTAGCCAGGAACTGTGTGTTTCCATTTTCAAGATGGGAACCCTGAGCTCCCCAGAAGGGAGGCGGTGTTTCAGTCCGTTGGGCAGGCTATGACAAAATACTGGTTTGAGGGGCTTCAAAACAACAGAAACCTGTTTCTCACAGTTCTGGAGGCTGGAAGGTCTAAGGTCAAGATGCAAATTTGGTGTCTGGTGAGGCCCCAATTCCTGGTTAACACACAGCCCTCTTTCTGCTGTATACCCAGGGAGCTCCCTGGGGTCTCCTTCATAAAGGTGCTAATTCCATTCATGACAGCTCACCAGTGGAATTTAACCTCGCCCCAAAGGCCCCATCTCCAAATACTATCCCACAGGGGAGTAGGTTTCAATTTGTGAATTTTGAGGGGACACAGAGTGGACACAGTCGGTTACCTGGAGGCACCAGGAAGGAGACAGGAAAGAGGACTGGGACTTCCCAGTTGGGGTGTGTCCACTATTGCCAGAGCCTTTGGTCCAAGCCCTTTGAATCTGTGGTTCTCAAACTGGAGTGTGCTATCAGAATCACCTGGGAGATGTGTTAAAGCAGTTGGGTTCAGGTTCCCTAGATCAGAAGCGAGGCCCGAGATCCTTTCATTTCTAAGTTAGCAATGCAGATGCTGCTGGCCGGGACCACCCACGGAGGTATCAGTGTACCCCCATCTTCTCTCTGGCCCTGGGCTTTCTGTGGCCCAGGGCTTGCTGGCTCTCTGAGATCATCAGAATGCCTTAGAGGCAACCACAATTATATCCTGAGACCTCCAGGAAGCTCCTGGGGTAGGAGAATGACTTAATTGGGTTCAGTGGATAAGATTTTCACCTGCTTTAATGTATCCACAAGGGCCCTTGTCCAGAAAGGACAAGTCCAGGGTATTAATGAGGTCTCTGGATGCTGGTATGGATCCGCTGGGGTGGGAGGGCTGCCTGCTCCCAGCTCAGCTTCCCCCAACTCAGGAGAGTTGCTAGGAATCCTCCCCAAGAAAGGAACAATGGAGCAATGGGCACTGAGGGTGGGGACAGACGCCCAGCCCAGCGGAGTGTCTAGAGATGAGCAGGGTCGCTCCTGGGCACTTCTCAGGACAGAGTGCAGAATATGAGCTCTCTAAGCAGTTTTCTAAGGCCAAGTGAAGGGCAAGGACAGACAGACTGGAGTCTGGCCGGGCAGATTGTGTCAATTTCCTCTACACGCGCACATGCGCAGATTTCTTTGAATCATGGGGACCGATCCTGAGCTGATCTGGGGCTCAGGACAGGTGAGTTGCCTGGGGACGCTCCCAACAGACTCTGGGATGGGGTTCCTTCCAGAGGAGCCCCTGAAGGCCTCCCAATACCAGCCATGTCACCTGTCACCTGGTTTCAGAGTTCATCTTCCCTTCCTTTTTCCCTTCACGCAACTATGTATCCATCCACCAACCATGTACCACTGATGATAGGCAGGCACTGATGAGACCCTGGGGATTCGGCAGCCAACTGTTCTTCAGGACTGACTTTCAAGGGTGGGGAAGAGAGTCCAGTCAACCTGAAAACAAAGAAAATATTGACAGCTGGAGGAAAAGAAAGAAGACATTGAGAGAGATAACAAATAGGAGGGCACCTACTTGAAATAGAGCAACTGGGTCAGACTTCTCTCTGAGAAGACAGCCTAGTCTAAACCGAGAGCTAAAGGGGAGGAGGAGACAGGAGCAATAAAAAGGGGTAAAATCCTTGGGGCCGGAGAAAGTAGGAGCGTGTAGGAGCCAGCGCAAGGTGTCCAGACTGGAGTGGGCAAATGGGCATGTGGCAGGGGGTGAGGTCAGAGGTGGCTGCAGGAATCAGAACACAGAACGTCTGGGCAGTTGAAGTCAGAGCTCGGACAGTGAGGGGTCTAGGCCATAATCCTTAGTGGCTGCTGCCAAAAACCATTGGTGAACAGCTAATGGGATCACCTCCACTGGAAGAGCATGGGACTCTTGATTTCGGGTTTGTGAGTTCAAGCCCCACATTGGGTATAGAGATTACTACAAATAAATAAACAACCTTGTAAAAAAGTTATCCAGCGATCAGGGAATTTGTAAGCTGGATGTTGGGCCATTGATAATATGAGACATCATTGTCAATTTTGTTAGGTGGAACACTGATACTCGGGTTATGTGAAGGTTTTTTTAGTCCTATCTTTTAGCGATACGAGCGGAAATGTTGACGGATGAAAGGAGGTGATGTGCTGTTCCAAAGAGAGGTGGGGGTTAGGGTGAAATCAGATTAGCCTTGGACTGATGGTTGTTGAAGGTAGAGGATGGATGCGTGGAAGGTCTTTATACTCTTCTCTCTTGTAATAGTTCAGTAAGCTGCATACTCTTGTGTATGTCCACGATACCATTCTCTCTTGTCCACGCTTGACATCTTCTATAGTAACGTAAAGGTGTTTGGGGGGCAACTGGACGCTTGCGAGCGGCTAAGCAGGGGGCTGGCACCTCTTCCTCCCACTGTGCCC
Organism: Mustela erminea; assembly: GCF_009829155.1. NCBI lineage: Eukaryota > Metazoa > Chordata > Mammalia > Carnivora > Mustelidae > Mustela > Mustela erminea. The sequence goes on along the minus strand of NC_045627.1, from coordinate 36,635,149 downwards.
CAAAAGCCGCAGCATCTCCACCTCCACCAGCAGGCCCTCCACCTGCTCCCCGCCTCCCCTGTGCCTCTGCTGCTCCCGCTGGGTCCTCCAGCCCTGGTCATGCCAGCTCCTTGGCCCCAGAGCGTCTCTAGTCTCCAGATCCCAAGCCTCCGGTGGGTCTCCAGGCTAGTGGCTGAGCTCTGGATGTGACAGAAGACTCTTCATCCCCTGGAACAGGCTACATCCAGTCCCAGAGGAAGGCAGGAGGAGAGTTTATGAGACGATATCATGAGTCACCACATTTAATGGTTTCCCAGAGGAGCTGTGGTCAGACCTGGAACTGTTCCTTCCCACAGGTGGCTGGGTAGGCACATGCTAAAGCCTGGATGGGATCCAGAGACACACGGAGTGGAACCACCTCAGAGACATACTCCCGAGCTCCCAGCAGAGTGTAGAAGAACCCCCTCTGATCTCAGTTCTCCCATTTCAAATGGGGCGCATACCTCACAGGTTTCCCTCAGGGGGTGATTGGGAAGGTTAGACAAAATAATGCATCTGTAAGTGTTTTGTTAAAGGCTGTGCGAATGACGCTATAGATACCATGGTGGGAGAGAGTGAAGGATGTATGGTAGCCTTGGCTTTGGATGGTCTTCTGGTAAATTTCGTGTGTGCCTTTGCTCCTTACCCAGGTTCAGAGTCCTCTTCCATTAGCCCTTCCTTTACTGCCTTCTTGCCTTTCCCAGCTAAAGTTCTGCAGAGGAGATGAGGAGGGACAACAAAGATTTTGAGGGTATAATAGTCAGGAGACTATTTCAGGAGAAAACAGGTGGTGTGCTCAGAAGACTCTAAGAGAGGGACTTTACAGGGGAGAGGGGAGGGTGAGAACCAGCAAGTGGTGGGCAAGGACTGGCACTGGAAGTCCTTCTTCACAGGAAGCTGTGGTGCAAGGAGAGAACACGGTGTCACCCTGGCCCCAGAAGAGCTGGAGTCATGGGATAGGGTCACCTAACAGGAGCTGTATCTGTAAAGACAGCCCTGCAGGCAGAACTGGGCCAGGCAGGGAGGGCGTTGGGAGACAAATGCCCTGATGTTTGTCTTCTCCCGTCCTTCAGTCTCCTGCAGTGCTTTCCATTGGCTGAACCGGGTCAGAAACCAGAAGGCAAGGGAATCTGGCCGATGTAGTTCTTAGAGGTCAGCCTCTGGGGCAGACAGCAGGGCTAACAAGGATGGAGCCCAGATGGGGCAGCAGGGTGGGCCTTATGGGAATGGAAAAGAGCCAGCATTGGGAAACGAGTTCTGGACGGGATGAGGCGAAGGTATGAGATCAGAGTTTGGGTGCTGTGGGTTGAAAGTGCATTCAGTGGCTGTTGCAGTTGAGCTCCTAATTGGGGTACTGGGGCATGGTCAGGATTTGGAGCACAGGACAGTGTCACCAGGGGCAAGAAGTCAGTCATCTCTTCTTTGCCTACAATCCTGACCAGTATGCTCCTTTGCTTCTAGGGGAGCCCTCCCAGCCTCCTAACAGCAGCTGGCCCCCAAGCCAGAACACGAGTCAAGCCAAGGCCACCCCAGCTGCAAATCTCACCTTCTCCTCCTACTACCAGCACTCCTCCCCAGTGGCAGCCATGTTCATTGTGGCCTACGTGCTCATCTTCCTCCTCTGCATGGTGGGCAACGCCCTGGTCTGCTTCATCGTGCTCAAGAACAGGCACATGCGCACCGTCACCAACATGTTCATCCTCAACCTGGCCGTCAGTGACCTGCTGGTGGGCATCTTCTGCATGCCCACTACCCTCGTGGACAACCTCATCACTGGTGAGTGGAGGCAAGGGAGGGAGGCAGCAGGAGTCCCTGCCACCCCTGAGATCATTGCTTGGCCTGGTCTTGAAAGATCCGTGGATCCCCTTACCCAAGAATCCAACACTGCCACTGGATGCAAACAGCAAGAGGTTTATTGGGGCGCAGGTACCTGCGGGTGGTCGGTTGGGTCATCCATTATCTCCACAGTCTCTTGGCCAAGATGTCATTGTCTCAAACTCTCCAGACAGTCTTGTGGCTGAGGGATTAGGTTAGAAATAACAGATACAATGAATTAATTATTCTTTTCATGGCGGTTGTATGACTTCCTCTTCCATCGTTAACTAATCCTCACACCAATCCAATGAATTATGCGTTGTTATTATTATCCTGATTGTAAGGGATGGGGAAACTAATGCTCAGAGTGATGAGGGACAGGTCTGTAGTTACACAGCTAAGTGTCCAGTCCCGTGTCCTCACACCCATATTTCTAACCACTACACCATTCAGTCTTACTCTCCTGGGTAGCTCCTCTGGGCAGAGCTAGAACCCGCAGGTTTCCTCTGAACACGGACCTAATAATCCACTTATTTGAGTTGTTCTCCGACCAAAGAGAGTTCAGTCCTATAGGTAGTGAGCTCCCTGTCACTGGGAGTGTCCAAGTAGAGACTGGCTGGCCATTCAGCAGTGACTTGGTAGAAGGAATTGAAGCAGAACTAGACCACTTAACCTCTAAATTCCTGCCTGTTCATCCCACAAATGTCAGAAGGCTCACACTGTCGTCTACTCTCCCTCATGTGATTTAGTGTTTCGGAATAAGGTTACTCAGACCCTGAGACTATTTGGGGAAGGACTGGTTTCCAGAGCCATGGAGATGCCTAGAGATCAGAGCTTGTGGGCTCTGAGCTCTGAGCGCCCGGGAGCTCAGCTGCAGAGCCTGGATCGCTCCAGTGGGAGTGACTTACCTGACTTTGGGGCCGGGGAGTCACAGCCTGGGTTTTTGTAGATTTCAGGATCCAGGAAGTAGAGCCAGAGCCATCAGCTTTCCCTCAAGTGCACTGGCTCTGTCTGGAGGGACCGTCACTCACAGGAGGATCTCAGGTTCTGCCAGCGCTGCTGAACATAAACTGTTCATCTTTCTCCTTCCCAGCACACCTAGACCTACACATAGGTGTGCACGCACACACACGCAGAGGTGCACAACCTAGAGGCATGCACATGCACACGCACCAGTTAACAATGACACGGTGAGGCCATGAGTTGGTTACAGAGGTGTCTGCCAGCCCTTTTCACCTGTCTACGTTTAAAAAATTGTTGGAATAACACATTCACATGGTTCAATCGTCAAAAACTATCAAAAGGTTTCCAGAGAAAAATGTGGCTTCCGTCCCTGTCCTCTGGCCTCCCCGCTTCTCTCCTGGGAGGAAATCAATATGGCCAATTTCTTGTGTCGTTTTCCAAAAGTATCTTTTCTTAAGACTTTATTTGTTTGATGGAGAGAGCGAGAGCTCAAACAAGCAGTGAGAACAGCAGGCAGAGGGAGAAGCAGGCTCCTCGCTGAGCAGGGAGCCCAATGCAGGACTCCATTCCAGGACCCCGGGATCATGACCAGAGCCAGAGGCAGATGCTTAACTGACTGAGCCACCCAGGTGCCCCTCTTTCTAAAAGTACTTTTATGCAAGAACAAGCAAATTAAGGACACACTGGCTTCCAAAACAGTCAGTTCTGCATCTTTACTTTTTTTTTCCAGCTTAAAAATATAGTGTGTAGATTGTGGGATTCATTAAAATCAGTTTACATGGAGTTATTCCATATTGATAAATAAAAGAGTTTTTCATTCTTTTTGCCACTGCCTGGCATTCCACTGTATGAATGTACTGTAACTTATTTAACCAGTCTCTTTCTGATGGGTATCTGGGTTATTTTTAACAGAATCTTCTGCAATAGAACAAACCTTTGTACAGCTAGCTTTTCTTTCCTTTTCTTTTTTCTTTTTTGGAATGAAGTTGCAAAAGGTTGCATTATTTACATCTGCTGCTCCCGGTGCTATGTAACTTCATTCTGTTGTAAAGACCCTCATTTATTTTTTATCCCTTCCCTTCTGTGGCCCTACCTGACTACATATTCTCTTCCCTGCCCTCTAGGCAAACATTCTACTCAACATAACGTATGTCTTTTTACTTGTATGCAAGTAAAAAAATTGTGCATTGCCAAATGTGTGCACATTTTACATTGAAATATTTTTGTCCAGGTACAGTTTGATATGCACACAAATCCTCCTCCTTTTGTGGACAGTTCCACAGGTGTCGAGGGTCATACACAGTCATGGCGCTACCACCACGGTCAAGATAAAGAACAAGGTCGTCTCCCGCCTCGACCCCCCAACTACTCCCTTGTCACTTTTCTGGGTCAGGGTTTTCCTAGTTATTCTTGTGGGTCTATTGTTAATTTGATGATGTGGTTTGGTGTTACAGAACTCATTCTTTTTCGGACCTTTGCCACTAAGGTTTCCATTTACTTTGTCCTGCGGACATCTCACCTGCTGTTGCTAAGAGCTCCCTGCTGCGCTACTGGGTGGGGGGTGCTTCCACCCCATTTTACCCTCTGGTCTCCTAGGGATGGACACCCAGTGGCCTCTACTCAGTGGTGGGTTAAAGCCAGCTGCCTGGGTCAGTGACGTCATGGTGGTAGTAGGAACTTGGCCATGTGGGGAGGTATTGGACTTGGCAAATGCTATAAATCAGAGCGTTTTAAAAATTTAAATTTAATTTTTTTAAGAGCTGATTTACCAGCACACTGCTGCCTCCCACTCTCCAGCACTATGAACAGTTGGACTATGAGGGAATGCGTCTGGGATATGAACTTGGGAGAGGACTTGCCGAATCAGGGCATTTGCACGTTCCTGCTTTTCCAAAACAGAATCAGATGCTCTTCATGGTGATGGGCTTTCGTGATGTTCCCCAGCACCACACCAAACTCTCACACTCACCCATAGTGATTCAGGGGCAAAGAGATGGGAAACCAACTAACTCATGACCCCTCAGCTCTCTCATCTGTAAACAGGAGGTCACATTAGGGTTGTTGGGAGGATGGAGCGAGACAGTGCCTGGCACTCTTAGCAAGCATGCAGGCAGAAAGGTAACTGGGGGTGGCTGCTGGGGAAGGGGGAACCAGCCTTGGGAGAGGGCTCCTGTGGCCAGGCACAACAGACAGAATAGGTGGGACCCCCAGAGCTACAGGGGCAGAGACACCAGGCAGTGACCAACACAGGGCCTCAAGGAACCAAGATGTGGATCCGCTCTCAGTCCTGAGGCCAAGTCCTGGTCTCTGGACAGAGCGAAAGCCTGGGAATCAGAGCAAGACACTGGTGGGGCTAGATCTGCTTAGTGTCTCCCCCACCTGGGAGTCAGGCTCGCTCAGTCCCAGTGGTTCTCAACTCTGGCCACCACTCAGATCCCTTGCATAGATCTGAAAAGTACTGATGTCCGGTCCCACCCCTAGAGATGCTGATTTTAATTGGTCTGGCATGGTCAGGGCACTGGCTGTTTTCAAAGCCCTCGGGTGATTCTAGTGAGTGGCCAGGGTTGAGAACTGCTGGCCTAGAACTTGAGGCAGGGTTATGGGAGCAGAAAGCCAGACTAGGCCTGGCTGGGTACAGAGCTCCTGGAGAGAAATCACTAATCCATATAAAGACTGTCTCTCTAACAGTGAGAACTGAACACAGTGGTATAGACTGGTCATTTTGTCGCTTCTGGAAGTGTGTAAGCAGAGGATGACCACCTAGCAGGACATGGGGGAAAGATCGGAGCCACAGAGGGGACTGGCCTAAATAGTCCAAGGTCTCCAGCTCTTTGTGGATGAGACACTCATTCTGTCGTGGACTCTGTCATTGCAGGGTGGCCCTTTGACAACGCCACGTGCAAGATGAGCGGCTTGGTGCAGGGCATGTCCGTGTCGGCGTCTGTGTTCACACTGGTGGCCATTGCTGTGGAAAGGTGAGAAGGCTCCTGGCTGGGTCATCCTCGACTGACAGGGGCCCAGCACTAGGAAGAGTCACCATCTCCACTGTTGTGCCGAGCAGGAGGCTGGGGCCGAACCATGAACCGTAAAGGGAGGGGCTGTGGGGCTAGCTGCCCTCTGCACTTAGGGGACCTGCAAAGAATACCACCACCTTCGTTTAGAAGGCTGGGAGGCAGCTCCTGTTAAGGTTTACCAGGGATTCCTGGGTCCTATGAGAGCTTGAGGGCAGTCCTTGTTTCCTGAGCTTCTGGAAGTGCGTAAGCAGAGGATGACCACCTAGCAGGACATGGGGGAAAGATCAGAGCCACAGAGGGGACTGTGGAATAGAATCTTGCCACTCACTTGTCTGAGCAAGGAAAATCAGTTTCAGGGTGGGGGTGTGGGGGTGTGGTCAGAGTGTGGCCCTGCTCCTTCACTGACCTTCCCCACTCCTCCCAAGCCTGCCTGCAGCCTCCTTGCTGGTCCCTGGCAGCCCAGGCCTTCCTAACTCCCCACCTACACCTTACCTCAAGCTACTTCTGGTCTCTTCCAGCCCCTGATTGCATCAGATTATCTGATTAGCATGAGTGGGTGAATGGAATGGAGCCAGGGGCCAAGGAAGCTTCGCAAACAATTAAACTGACTCAAATGCATGCCATAGGTCCTCCTGCCCTCATCCACCTCCGTGAGCTCTTGCACTAAGGGTTCCTCTGGGCATTTTTCCCCAGAGCATGGGAGGCAGGGAAGGATGCCGGCCCAGATGACATAGGGACAGTCCATCATGTAGAGTCAGCCCCTGAACACCAGGGGTTTTCTGGAGAATTCCTGAGCAGCTAAAAATGTTCTTTGATGCACCTACCTAATCAGCCTACTCGAGGACAGAATGTGCAGGCTGATCCCTTTGCTAGCTGCCAGCTAATCAGCTTATGCCCCCCAAGTGCACCGATAGGATTGTTTCCCACGCCTTCCGCAGTTCCTTCCCCCTTCCTGCCTTTGTTCCGCAATACCGACTCCCTTGCAGATGAGAACCAACTTGCTTGCCAAAGAACCTAAACTTCCTGAGCTGCCCTTGGAAGCTGCCGACGGTGCCCACACACCGCCAGCCCCCACAAGGGGTAGCTTTCCCCCGAACCCCTCTTGGGGGTGGGGAGACAGGGACCCTGGGGCCGGTGGCGAGCTGGCTTCTCTCCCTGCCCTCAGGTTCCGCTGCATCGTGCACCCTTTCCGCGAGAAGCTGACCGTGCGCAAGGCGCTGGTCGCCATCGCAGTCATCTGGGCCCTGGCCCTGCTCATCATGTGTCCCTCGGCCGTCACGCTGACCGTCACGCGCGAGGAGCACCACTTCATGGTGGACGCCCGCAACCGCTCCTACCCGCTCTACTCGTGCTGGGAGGCCTGGCCCGAGAAGGGCATGCGCCGGGTCTACACCACCGTGCTCTTCTCGCACATCTACCTGGCGCCGCTGGCACTCATCGTGCTCATGTACGCGCGCATCGCCCGCAAGCTCTGCAAGGCCTCGGGGCCCGCGCAGGCCGGCGGGGAAACGGCGCCCCAAGGCCGCCCTGGGGCCCGGCGCAGGGCCAGGGTGGTGCACATGCTGGTCATGGTGGCGCTGGTCTTCACGCTGTCCTGGCTGCCGCTCTGGGCGCTGCTGCTGCTCATCGACTACGGCCAGCTCAGCGAGCCGCAGCTGCACCTGGTCACCGTCTACGCCTTCCCCTTCGCGCACTGGTTGGCCTTCTTCAATAGCAGCGCCAACCCCATCATCTACGGCTACTTCAACGAGAACTTCCGCCGCGGCTTCCAGGCCGCCTTCCGCGCGCAGTTCTGCCTGCCACAGTGGGCCGGCCCCAAGGAGGCCTACTCCGAGCCTCTGCCCGGGGAGCTCTTGCGCGCCCGGCTCTCTGCGGAGGGGCAGCCCGGTGACTCCGGCCTGCCCTCGGAGTCCGGCCAGAGCAGCGGGGCAGCCCGCTCTGGCCGCCTCCCCCTGCGCGGGGGCCGGGTGGCCCATCATGGCTTGGCAGGGGAGGGTCCTGGCTGTGGCCACCTGCCCCTCACCATACCGGCTTGGGATATTTGAGTGGTACTGGGAGGGCTGGCCCTTGATCCCCGGAGCAGGGGTCCCCCGAGGGGAGGGGGTGGGGTGCCTGGACAGGATAGCAACGGGGGTAGTGGGGGGAGGCAGTGCCGCATGCCTCCTTCTCCCCTGCAGGACGGTGGCAGAGGCTAGAGCTATCTGGTCTACTGCTTTCCACCTCAGAGAGAGGGAAGGAGCCGACTTCCCAGCAAACCCTTCCTCCCGTGTCGGACTCCACACACACCCTCTCGCTGAATCCTTACAATGCTTTGGAAGTGGGTCTTCTTTCCCCTTCTACGGATGCAGACGCGAAACTGAGGACCCGAGAGGAGGTGTGGCTAGCCTGGGCTCTCAGCGGGGGTAATCTCCTGGGAGCCTGACGCCAGGGCCTGGAGGGACATCTCCAGCGGTCTCCAGGAGGACCCGTTAAGGTGGGCCACACTGAAATGGGTGAATCCTAGTGACATGGCTGGGAAAGAGCAACAAGAAGTTGTCCTGCCCATTTGTCACATAGTGTTCCTGTCCTGGAATCCCTTATGTGTTACCTAAGCACCTCTGCTTCACCCCCTCCTAGGAGAACACAGTGTGCCTCTCCTGCCCACTCCCTGTAGATTTGTTCCAAGATGTGTTCTGGGCCATTCTCTTTTTCTCAGAGTGCTACAACGGGACATCACATCTAAGCAGCTGCACAGGGAGTGTCCTTTGCAGACACTCTGGGTCTTGCCCTTTGGGTCCCTGCCCGGAGGAGAGAAGAGGGGGTACTGTTCTCCCTCCTCTCCTCATAGGGCCCCCTGCCATCCCCCAGCCTCCCCCCACCCCTGAACTTTCAAGGTGATAGACAGATGTCAGGCCACCTGGAGGCCTCTGTTTACTTATTCATGGAGAGGAGGAAGGAAAAGCGCAGTACCTACTTTCTGCTTCTGGAAATACATCAGCCCACTGGAGCTGGGAGCACAAAGCCTTCCCACACTGCCGGGTTCCGGGTTTCCGCAGGGAGCTGGCCAATCAGAGCTCAGGTGGCCTCAGGGCCTCCTGGAGGTCAAACTCTACACCTCTCCCTAGTACAGATAGCTCCTGCCTTCTGAAAACAGGTGGAGACCAGGAGGCCCTTTGTTTTTTCTATCACTCAGGACACTTGCCTCACCTTGAAGAAATGAGGATTCTCTCGGGGAGGTGGGAGGAAATGGGATTGCCTCAGTGATCGCTGCAAGGCCCCGGTAACCTGAACTTCATTGGACATTTCTCCTCTTCTCTCTGTAGAAAACACGATGTTGCTAGAATGTCCGTGCTTGGCAAATGACTATTTCCAGGGCTCAGTCCAGACAATGCCGCTCGGAGGCTTGTTGGTTTTTGTAAGGGACACACAATGACTTAACCCTGTTTTACGCCCTCGAAGTACTGGACAAAGGGAGCAGATTAAACTTTGGAGGGCTTGTACAGTACATTCTCCGAGCATGTCCCCAGACACTGTCTTGTTGGATCCATGCGAATTGTTGTTGTCGCCGTTCCACAGACAGAATGACCGAGGCCACAAGGGCCGAAGGTCACAGGCCACAGAGTGGCAGGATTTGGATTAGAATCTGTCTTCTGATGGTTTCTTCCCACACTGCCGCTCAGGGATGTGGATTGGGTGTAATGGGGAGGAGAACCGGACTTCTACAAAGGTTTTCTGCCTGACAGTGAACCAGAAAATTCATGAATCTAGGAGTCCTTCAAGCTGTCAGTCTTGGAAATGGGCATCTCTTGTGTCTGCTCTTGTAATATCCAGACTAAATTGTTCTGTGCTCAATATCCATAACCCATGTACCGGGCAGGCCCCCGACAGCCTGGTCCTGGTATCTGGGGGTGATGAAGGAGGGGTAGGCCATCTTGTCCCTCATTAGCTAGTGTACCAATGGTCCCCATTTCTGGTTGTTCTTTGTTAAGTGTCACATAGGCCAGAGAGTTCCTGGCCGCTAATTGTGAAGAACTCTGTCACCAGGCTCTAAAATTTGGCTGGAGAAAACCCCAACGCTCAAACCCCAACGCTGGTCCCTGTGGCTGGGGGGGATCTGTCCAGAGACACCGTCTGGTTTCTCCTCTGGCGTGTGTTTCTCCTTTAGCATGCCCTCCCCAACCACAAAATCACAGCCTTTATAGCTGGGGGAGAACAGAGTGCTCACCCCAGCCAACCTTTCCACCAAGGCCCCTTTTGTTTTATTTCCCCCCAAAAGATGCTGTGCTTTGCAAGATTGGGCCTGCCAAAAAAGCTGTACTAGGTCATAATTCATATATTTGGCTGTTATTTTTCTTTTTAAAAATCAATCAATGGCTGTGCCTACCCATTCAGAGATTGGATCTGAATGGTAACAAGCATGACTTTATGCTTTCATGAAAGGGTGAGGCCTTGCGGGTATGCGCAGAATGTTTGTTTTTTTATGCATGTTTTAAAATATACACAACATAAAACTTACCATTGTTAACATTTCTAAGTGTGCGGTTCAGTGGCTATAAGTGCATTTACACTGATGTGGAACTATCACCACTGTAGATTTCCAGAATTTTTTTTTTAACATCCCACACTCCAACTGTGGACCCAGTGAACACGAACTCTCCATTCCTCCAGGCTTCTGGTAACCACCATTCTACTTTCTGTGTCAATGAATTTGACTACTCTATGTCCCTCACCCAAGTGGAATCAAACAGTGTTTGTCTTTTTGTGTCTGACTTATTTCACTGAGCAGAATGTCTTTGCAGTTCAGCTGTACTGCATCATATGCCAGAATTTTCTTTTATTTTGGGCTGGATAACATTACATTGATGTATATGCCGCATTTGGTTTAGCCATTCTTCCATTGGTGGACATGTGGGTTATATCCTCATGTTGATTATTGTGAATAATATGCAGACTTTTAAGACATTAGAAGTTCCTGAAAATAATGCCTGTGTGACCCTAAGGACAGAGACCCCAGGTTAGAAACTTAGGATTGCTCCCAACTCAGCATTGATGGGTAAGAAAGAAGAGATCAAGGAAGCTGTGATTTGTCTCAGTTCCCTGTGCTCAACCCACTGTTCTGAGCTTCTGCTGGGCTTTATTTCTTCACCAGAGTGGCTGGAAAATTGTATGTTCCCTCCGTGGGATGAGAGCTTATAAAGTTATTTTATTTTTTTAAAGATTTTTAATTTATTTAGTTATTTGACAGAGAGAGATCACAAGTAGGCAGAGAGGCAGGCTGAGAGAGAGAGAGGAGGAAGCAGGCTCCCTGCTGAGCAGAGAGCCTGACGCGGGACTCGATCCCAGGACCCTGAGATCATGACCTGAGCCGAAGGCAGTGGCTTAACCCACTGAGCCACCCAGGCGCCCTAAAGTTATTTTTGTAACTATAGCTTTATTATCTTCACAGGAATCCTCTGTCCCAACACCTGGACCCTGTCAGGAGTCTTGTCCAGTTATCCCAAGGACACAGTAAACAACGCAGCCTTTTCCTGATGTGCCATCCTTCGCCTATGGGCTGGTTGGGTCTCCTAAGGTGATTGCCCTTTCATAGGCGGAAAGTCTGAAAACGAATTGGTTGTGTGATGGGTGAAAAGGGCCAGAGACCTGTTGACACTGAGCACCCCCAGTTCTGAGGACTCTTGGAGGGACTCCGTGTCCTGTCCTGCCGTGTGCAGCACGAGGGGCCACTCTAAGCGGGGGTCTCCATGAATGAATGGCCTCTTGACTTCCCCAAGGCCATGCAGCCCTCAACAGACCAATGGAGCCGGAGGCAGGCGTCCGGTTGGGACCCCACAAACCACAGTCTGCCCGTCCCTATGCTGAGGACTTTCTCTTGGGGCCTGGAAGATGCATGAGTTGATTTGGGTTGGAATGGAGGGTGGAGCTGGCAAAGGAGGACGAGAGCCCCCTATCATTAGTCTACTGTGTATTCATCCAGAAACCCAGGTGAGAGCCAAACCGAGAGCTGGGCGGACAAAGCATTGCTATTAAGCTCTGTACCTTTTTGCATCCGTTTCCTCAGCTCACCCCTGAGAAGTGCCACTGACGAAAGATAGATGAGAAGGAGGTAACCCAAATGGGCTTCATTACAAGCAAACAATGTTGAATCGACAATAGCTTCCTTGTGGAATAACCCAATTATGTATGTTTATGGCATTTTATTGTCGGTTTTTTCTCTCTCAACACAAATGCTCCATAATCATTGTGGAAATTTTACAATTTTAGATAAGCAAAGAGAAGAAAATAAAAAGCACCCAAATGCCATCACCAGAGATAAGCACAGAGTCATTTGCTCTACATAGATATCCGTATGTTTTAAAATTTTGTACAGCTTTACTAAGGCAAATTTGAATACAACAAATTTCCCCCATCTGAATCATATACTTTGGTGACTTTTAGCTGATTGTGTAAGCACCACCACACCCAAGATATTCCAAGATATTCCCTTGTGCTTAACTGCAGTCAACCCTGTCCCCAACTCCCGGCCCCAATATCCACCCAAAATGTCATGTGCATGGACCCACACAGTGTGTAGCTTTTTGAGTCTGGTTTTTTCCATTTAGCATCATGTCCTTGAGACTGATCCGTGTTGTGTGTATCGGTCCTTTGTTCTTTTTATTGCTGAGTGGTATTCCCGTGTACGGCTATGTCACATTTTATTTCTCTGATCATCAGTTGATGGACATTTGGATGGTTATTCAGCTATGACTTTATGAATTATGAATAATGCTGCTATAAATGAATTCATGTAAATGTCCTTAGAGTAAATGTGTTTTCAGTTCTCTTGGCGTGGGTTTGCTGGGTTGTGTGGTGAATGTATAGTTTAACCACGTAAACAACCATCAAGGTATTGTCTGAAGCTGCTGCACCATTTTGCACTCCCATCAGCAGTGGATGAATGTTCCAGTTGTTCTCGCCAATGCTTAGTCGTACTACTCTTGAAAAAAGGTCCCTGAGGATTAGTGATGCTGGGCATCTTTTCATAGGCTCATTGGTCATTCGTAAATCTATTATAAATTTTTCCAAATGTGATTATATTGTAGAGACTATAGTACAATTTGCCCTAAATCTAAGAGGAACTAGTCACTAATAGATTATTATTTTCTTAGCGGGGGGGTAGTGGCAGGGGGAGAGGTGGAGAGAAACAGAAACTTAAGCAGGCTCCACACCCAGCATGGAACCCAACGTGAAGCCCAGTGTGGGGTTTGATCTCACAACCCTGAGATCATGACCTGAGCGAAAATCAAGAGTCGGGCACTTATCCGACTGAGCAGCCCAAGTGCCCCCTACTAATCGATGATTTTTAAGCCCATCAAGAATGGATTTGAAGCAAGATATGTAGAGAGAACATGTGTGAGAAGGGGATTAGGAGATTAGGAATGGCCTCTCTGGGAAGGTGACATTTGTATACAGCTGTGAATAAAGCAAGAGAGAAAGCCATGTGAATTGCTGAGGAAAGAACAAGGCAGATAGAATATCATTTGCAAGGCCCCTGAGACAGGAAAGGGATCAATGAAAAAGGAATTAATGCATATCGAAGGGTACTAAATTTCAAGAACTACATTTCTGGTCAACTGAAAACTGTTAAAATCCAGGCACAGTAAAGTGCTTTTGCCCGCGATATATTTCTCCCAAGAGACCATAAGCTCCATGAGACATGTCTGTTTCACTCACCTTTGCAGACTCAGATCTAGGACATTGCCTGGTACATAGGAGGCACTCAGTAAATGTCTGCTGAATGGGTGACATAATGAAATACACAAGTATTTATGACTATTCCCATATTACAGATGGGAAACCCAGGTCCCAGAGAAGGTAAGTTAACTCACTAAAGGGCCCATAACTAGATGGTGGTAAGATGTGGACTCACATCTTCATCTAGCCGGCCAGAAAGCACAGGTTTTGCAACTCCCCCATGCTGCCGTGGATTCTCCTTCCTGTATTTGGGAAATTGAGGTTTGGAATAAAACAGAGAGGCTTGATGGAGGTCCCCTTTGATCCAGAAATAAAACCAGCCAGCCACAGGCTCCAGGCTGCCGTTTTGGCTGGAAGACCACATTTCCATCACATTTAGTGGATTCCAAAACTTGGGGATGGAAGGCGTACCAGGAGTTTAACTAAAAAGGTAAAAACTTAGTTTGATCCAGTCCCACATCAAGTTTCCACAGGCTGAAAGCAATCATCCTTTTGCTTCCTGTGCCTTTGCAGCCCGTGATGGGGCCAGAGCTGCCCGGCAGGTTAGAGTTTGCCTTGCCTTGAGTTGTTTGTGTTCTCTTGCTAGCTGCAGTGCCTGGGCCTCTGAATCCTTGTCACCGACAAATGCAGCTGTTGTCATGTGCAAGCATCCAAATTAATGTGGGTGGAAAAACCCAAGTTTAGTGATTTGGGCAAATTAGTTTATCTGTCCCATGGCCAGGGGCTGTGTTAAATCCCTCTCTGTTTGAGGAGTAATCACTCCCCAGCCCACTCTGTCTTCCTCTCCACAGGGAGGTTAGAACAGCCCAAGTCAAGCTGTTTTTGTGATGGGGCAAGCTACATTTCCGTGTTTGGACCAGGCCCAAAGAAGAGTATTTTACACAACGTATTTTGTTCATTCACAGTGCTGTCTGGAGGTCCTCTGAAGCCACCTCTAATGGTCAAAATCACCCCTTTATTCTCCTCTAGTCCACGTCTTTGGAAAATGATTCCATTCCCTCTGCGATAAATTATAGACAATAAACTCATTATGAAAGCCCTGAGTGTTTATTTTCTGCTTTCCATCACATTAGTAGATTTCTCTCTTTTGCATCTTTACTGTGAATGAAAAGTCTCCAGACAAATAGCCATCCCCCCAGAAAAGGGAGACAGTAGGCTATGTTACCACTGACATGACTGCAGTATTCCCATTTTACAGATGGGAAAACAGAGTGACGTAGAGGCCCAAGAATGTCCTTGAGGCCCCCACATCTTGCAAGTGGGGGAAATCAACACCAAGTTTCAGGCTCTGTGGGCTGCAGTCCAGTGTTCTTGACAAATCACCAAGCTTCTTGGTGAGCTCCCTACTTTTAGGCATATGTGACAAGTTTAGATAAAACTTAAATCTGGTATGTGTATGCTCACCAAACGTAGTGTCTGCTGACTCTGGAAACATGGGCCTCTCACAGTGCAGCAGGCAGAGATAGAAAAGACAAAAGCTGACATGCGGTGTACTACTTTCTAAAGGAAATATCATGGTTGGCCAAAGAAGCAATGGAATAGCCCAAGGAGTGTCAGAAAAGAATTCCCTAAGAAGCTTGAAATAAGTCTTAAAAAAAAAAAAAAAGATTGTATTTATTTATTTGACAGAGAGAGAGATCACAAGTAGGCAGAGAAGCAGGCAGAGAGGGGGTGGGAAGCAGGCTCCCCGCTGAGCAGAGAGCCCGGTGTGGGGCTCCATCCCAGGACCTTGAGATCATGACCTGAGCTAAAGGCAGAGAATTAACCCACTGAGCCACCCAGGTGCTCCTTGAAATAAGTCTTGAATTAGAGACAGCCAGATGGAGAGCAGGGTTTGAAGCAGGGAAGTGATGCACTCAGATCTTCTTCTGTTAAAGCTTATACTGGCAGCGGGTAGAGAGCGACTCAGAGGGGAATGGAGCTGGAGACCAGTGAGAGAGGAGGTATGTGGGGGGCAACCCAGCAAGATAGGCCGGGACTGGCAAAGGCAGTAGGACTGGAGAAAGGACAGCACGTTCACAGGATGTTAGAGAGATCAATTCAGTATTTTCTGGTAACTACTAGGATGTGAGATGGGCCATCATTCTAGGATACTTCTAGCTGTCACGACTGGATGAAACAGAAGGTTTGAAAAATAGTCAAGTGCAAACTGTTGGTTGATCCAGAAGCTCAACAATGTCACCAAGGACCACACTGGCTCCTTTCCTTGGCTCTGCCATCTACAGTGTGAACCCGGTCCTCAGGCGGGCTTTCCTCATGGTGCAGAATGCAGAGATCAGCAATCAGATATACCTGCTTTCTTACTTACATTGAGAGAGAAAAAGAGAGAAGGAATATCTGAATAGCTCTTCCTGTGACTTTCTCCTAAGAGAACACAGTAACTTCTCAGAAGGAAGTAGGAAACTTATACTGGTTCATATTAAGTCAGGTGTCCTTTCCTGAACCAATCCCCATGGCTAGGATAATGCCACATTCTGAATTCCATGTTCTTTGATGGAATTCCGGAAAAGGAAAAGGGGATACGATTACAATGATTGATTTAGACAAATCAAGGTCCACCCCTGGAACTAGAGTCAATCCCCAATCTAATTAATCTGGGGGCGGGAGTGACAGATTAATGGGAAGTTGGATCCATTAGAACGTCTTTCAGCTGCAAGAAACATAATACTGTAAATCAAACTGACTTTTATGCAACAACAAAGTCAAATTATTATCTTACATAATGCATTGACTATTAGTAAGCTCAGATTATTATCTTTCCATAAAAAGACCCAAGGCAGGAAGGACCCAGTTTTAATTAAGTCAGCAGCTCAGTGATGTCAAGACCCAAGATTTGTCCCCTCGGCATCTTCATTTTGGGTATATTGGTATTACATGCAGCCTTTGTCCCCTCCGGACTACAAGACAGCTGTGCTTGGCAAATCCCATGACAATGTATTAAAGAAGAAGGGTAGCTCTTGCAGAAGCAAGAGAACCTTTGCCAGAAGACTCGATCTACCCTACCCTTAGACGATCTACACCTACCCTTAGACGGCATTGACAGCATTGTGTCATGTATTTACAGCCAAACTAGTCATGGGCAAGGGGAACAGAACCACTGTGATGAACTTAATCAGACCCTTCCCTGGGGCTCTGATGGCACCACATTTCCCTAAACACATGGCTACATAGGGGTGGGTGGGTGCATGTCTGAACAACATGGTCCTGTTGGGAAGGAGAAAGGGGAGTGAACAGGTGTTGGATAGGCAACCACCAGTGACGGCTACAAGGAGTGACCAGGAGAGGCCCGTGAGGAATTCTGGGTAGGATGACTGGGCAGTTGAAACATTGCCACCTGAGTCTATCTCAAGAGAAAAAATTTTTGGACCTGGTGAATAAGAGATGCTCATGTACCAGCCACAGTGAGAGGTCTAGAAGGCAGCTAGCTATATGTAAGGCTTAGACATCCCTCCCTTTTAAAAATTAATTAATTAATTATATTTATTTATTTTAAATTACATAAAATGTATTATTTGCTTCAGGGGAACAGGTCTGTGAATCGTCAGGCTTACACAATTCACAGCACTCACCGTAGCCCATAGCCTCCCCAATGTCCATCACCCAGACACCCTCTCCATACCCCCTCCGCCCGGCAACCCTCAGTTTGTTTTGTGAGATTAAGAGTCTCTTATGGCTTATCTCCCTTCTGATCCCATCTTATTTCATTTTTTTCCTTCCCTACCCCCCACATCCTCCCACCCTGCCTCTCAAATTCCTCATATCAGTGAAATCATATGATAATTGTCTTTCTCTGATTAAATTATTTCGCTTAGCATAGTACCTTCTAGTTCTGTCCATGTCATTGCAAATGGCAAGATTTCGTTTCTCTTGATGGCTGCATAGTATTCCATTGTGTATATATACCACATCTTCTTTATCCATTCATCTGTTGATGGACATCTAGGTTCTTTCCATAGTTTGGCTATTGTGGACATTGCTGTTATAAACATTTGGGTGCACGTGCCCCTTCAGATAACTACATTTGTATCTTTAGGGTAAATACCCAGTAGCACAATTATTGGGTCATAGGGTAGCTCTATTTTCAACTTTTTGGGGGAACCTCCATGCTGTTTTCCAGAGTGGCTGCACCAGCTTGCATTCCCACCAACAGTGTAGGAGGGTCCCCCTTTCTCCGCATCCTCGCCAACATCTGTTGTTTCCTGACTTGTTGATTTTAGCCATTCTGACTGGGGTGAGGTGGTATCTCATTGCGGTTTTGATTTGTATTTCCCTGATGCCGAGTGATGTTAGCACTTTTTCGTGTGTGTTGGCCATTTGTGAACATCCCCTTTTTATTTTTTTTAAAAGATTTTATTTATTTATTTGAGAGAGAGAGAGAGAGAGAGCATGATAGGGGAGAAGGTCAGAGGGAGAAGCAGAGCTGGGAGCCCAACGTGGGACTCGATCCCAGGACTCCAGGATCATGACCCGAGCTAAAGGCAGTGGCTTAACCAACTGAGCCACCCAGGTGCCCCAACATCCCCTTTTAAACAGCCCCCTTTCTCTCTGGCTTCTAAGACACCATACTTCCTTGTTTCACCTCCTATCCTTCTGTCAGGGCTTCTTTGACCTGTTCTTGGCACTTTGTCTGCCATCCATCCCTGGAATATTGAGATCCCTCAGGGTTCTGTTCTAGGCCCTCTGCTTTAAAAAAAAAAGAAAAGAAAAGAAAAATTGTGGGGCACCTGGATGACTCAGCTGGTTAAGGGTCTGCCTTTGGCTCAGGTCATGATCCCATGGTCCTGGGATCAAGCCCTGCACTGGGCTTCCTGCTCAGTGAGGAGCCTGCTTCTCCTTCTCCCTTCCCCTCTGCCGCTCCTCCTGCTTATTCTCTCTCATCCTCTCTGTCAAATAAATAAATAAAATCTTTTTAAAAATTGTATTTCATTCCTATATATATTTCCTCTGGGTGGTCTCATCTTCTCCCGTGGCTTCAGTTGCCCAAATGAATGACTTCAGCAAACCTGTCTTTCTCTTCTCAGTTCCAGGCCTCATATCAATTTTTTTAAGGATTTTATTTATTCACCTGACAGAGAGATAGAGAAAGCCAGAGAGCACAAGTAGAGTGAATGGCAGAGGAAGAAGCAGGCTCCGCATTGAGCAGGGAGTCCAATGTGGAGCTCAATTCCAGAATCCTGGGATCATGACCTGAGCCAAAGGCAGACACCTAACTGACTGAGCCACCCACGTGGCCCAGGCCTCATATCTAACCACTCACCGGATCTCTCAACCTGGATTTTTGTCTCTCCTCACCCCCCATAATCTCTATAATATTTTCTCCATTATGTGTTCCTGACGATTCTGGACATTTTTTTCTCTTATATAATAGATTATGCCACTGTAACTTCTAGCCACGTCTTCATCGGGCTCTATTGCTGTCCTAAGTCCCTGTTGTCATATCCCTCCATTCTCTACTCTCTTCTCCTGCTCTGCTGAATGTACTGTGGGCAAGGGGCAGGGGGGCGGCAAATCCCTATAGACCAGGTTTCCCAAACTCCTGTGTCAGAGGGATACAAGATTATATTATTGTTTCCAATTATTTACTCTCTTCCCTGAAATACGAGTATAGAACCCTGTATTATCAAGTGCATTATAATGCCTCCCTGCAGATTAATATACTTCTCTGTCCCCTTAACATTGGGTCTGGCTGCTTACTTTAGCCAGTGGGAAGTGAAGTTCGATATCAACACTGACCAGAAGCTTTAGGAGCCCCAGTGCAGTTCAGCTGTTCCTCTTCTCCCTCTACCAGGAGACCAAGATAAGAACTGTTCCCTCCATCAAGATCCTAGAATAACAGATAACATGGAGCAGAGTCAAAGCCAATCTGTAGCCCGAACCTGTAATCTGAGAAAAAAATGAATGTAGTGAGATTTCGGGCGATGGAGGGGAGGGCTGTCCGCTAATGCAACATTAGCTAGAAAAAGCTGACTAATAGAAGGATTGGTGCAAGTTGCAGAATGCTGTCCTTAAGTATGTGCCATTGTGGGGCACCTGGCTGGCTCAGTGGGTTAAGCGTCTGCCTTTAGCTTCAGTCCTGATATCAAAGTCCTGGGATCAAGCCCTGTGTCTGGCTCCTCGCTCAGCAGGAAGTCTGCTTCTCCTTCTCCTTCTACCTGCCACCGCCGCCCCCCACCTCACCCCGGCCACTTGTGCTCTCCTCAATAAATGAAATCTTAAAAAAAAAAAAAAATGTGCCATTGCTTCTAAGTGGTGGGGAGCAAGTGGTGAGGCCTTTGGTCATTTAGGCAGATCGTGGTGGGCGCCTGAGTGGCTCAGTGGGTTAAAGCCTCTGCCTTTGGCTCAAGTCATGATCTCAGGGTCCTGGAATCAAACCCCACATCTGGCTCTCTGCTCAGCGGGGAGCCTGCTTCCTCCTCTCTCTGCCTGCCTCTCTGCCTACTTGGGATCTTTGTCTGTCAAATAAATAAATAAAATCTTTATTAGAAGGCAGATCATGGACCAAGTACCTTGTGAGTTTAGGCAAAAAGGTTGGGAAACAGGTTGTTACGAGTGTGCCTTAGTTGTTTTTAGCTGCATTTGACAGGCTGCTACAAGAAAGGGGTGAGCTCAGAAACGAATTGACTGTTTTGTAAGCAGAGATTACAACTCAGCCTTGGGGCAGAGACCAGATCAAGGTCATGAGCAGTGGCTGCTAGTGAGTCTCTTGGTGGATAAATGACCCAGGGAAAAGAGACTTAAGAGTGCGGCTCTCCAACAGAGGAGAGGGTTGGTAAGTTCGAGTTCCCTAGCAGTGATGCCTACAGAGAGAGGTATGTCTTGAAAAGAATTATACGTGTGGTAATTGGCATACAGAACCACTAGAAGCAGGTCAAATGTTATTCAAGATACAGAGGTGTGCAGCCAAGACACATCAGCTTGGGTTAAAAGATGTGATTGTTGGAGACCAACATTGGGTTCCCAAATTTCTGTGCACAGGAAGGAAGCTGAGAAAGCGGCTCCGCTCCCCAGTCAGCCACAAGTTATGAAAAACTCAGGCTACTTCCAGGGACCTGAACGAGAACTTTATCAAGGAATGTTTCTACACCCAGTAGTATTTGGGAATTCTAAGAACCAATGATGATTGTGAGTCTCTCATTCTTTCTTTTGATGAATATTAGTATTTATTCAGTGTTTATTCTGTTCAACTGTCTCATATTAGGTACAGATGTGGGGGGCAGTAGATAATGTTTGTTTGTCTTTTAAGTTCATTAGTTTCTGGATCAAGAGAAGCCCTATCAGGACATAATGCAGAGACTATCATGAGACTTTAAACTTTGGCCCTCATGTCTTGATTGGTTGAACCTTTTGGGTGTCACTCTTTGCAGAAAGAGTGAGTAATATTTTTCATGCAAAAAAGAGAGAGATGAAAATTTATGATCAAGACGGTAGACTGTGATATTATTTTTACTATTTATTTGCTTCTTTCCCTGTAGGAGAATTACACAGCCCTCAACATGGTTACCCATTTGCTTTATCTGCTACAGGAGGAGTACATTTCCATAGCCTGTTGGCATCAGGCAAGGTCCTCCTGCTTTAGTGAATTGAATGTGAATGGAAGGGACATAGACCATTTCTAAGCAAAAGCTTATGAGCCCACTCTGTGGTTTGGCCATTTCTTTTTCCTATCTTCTTGGTCTTGTTAGGGACAGGCTGGGGGATGCCACTTCAGCCTCAGTCTGCAAATGAGAAGGCATATGGGGCAGAGCCACAGGTGACTCATAGCATCACCAGGGAACTTGAACGAGAAATAAATGTTCATTCTTGTAAGCAACTGAGATTTTTTATATTGTTTATTACAGCAGCACAACTAGTCAAAATTGACTAATACACATGCCTTCCATCTGGGCCCAGCCAATGGGAAACACCATCAGGAGACTGAAGGATATGAGGAAGGGAAAGAATACAGGTCCCCTTCCTTCTCCAGGCAGCCTCTCCAGCAGCAACTCTATCTCCAGATAGGCCAGCCCCCTGGGATCCCTGTTCCTGACCATGGGCCCTGAGCTCCTCCCTTGGGTGACGCTGCCTTGTCCTCCAGTCTGGTCCCTCTAGAATTCCTGTTGTTGCTAATCTGTATTTGACTTCTTAACTCTTCTTTTACTTACTGACTGACTCTCTGTGTTCAAGTCACTCTGGTTTAAACATTTTGAGTAGTTTTGGTTCAGCTGGACCCTATCTGATACACCATCCCATGGATAAATTTTGGAGTAACTATTGATCACTGAGGTCTCAAACTTTGTGTGATTTTTTTGGGTAAAGATTTTATTTATTTATTTGACAGACAGAGATCACAAGTAGGCAGAGAAGCAGGCAGGGGGCAGGTGGGGGGGAAGCAGTCTACCCACTGAGCAGGGAGCCCAACGCAGGGCCTGATCCGAGGACCCTGAGATCATGACCTGAGCTGAAGGCAGAGGCTCAACCTACTGAGCCACCCAAGCGCCACTGTGTGATTTTTTTTTTTAAAGAAAGATACATTTGAATGTATATTTTTTAAACCATTGTCACCATTTAAAAATTTTTTTTATTTAAATTCAATTAGTCAACAAGTAGTACATCATTAATTTCAGATGTAGTGTTCAATAATTTATCAGTGGTGTATAACACCTAGTGCTCATCACATCATGTGCCTTCCTTAATGTCCGTCACCCAATTACCCCAATCCCCACCCCCACTGTCGGCATTTTAAAGTGTAGAGTCCAGTGGTATTAGGTACATTCCCATTGTTGTGCGGCCATTACTAGCATTCACCTTAAGTATTTTTTCTCTTCTCAGACTGAAACTCCATAACCATTAACAGTATCTCCCCATTTCTTCTTTCCCCCGGCCCCTGGAAACTTCTACTGCCTGTGTCTGTGAATTTGACTACTCTAGGTACTTTATGCAAGTGGAACCACACAGTATTTGTCCTTTTGTGACTGACTCATTTCACTGAGCATAGTGTCTTCAAGGTTCATCCATGTTGTAGCATGTATCAGAATTTCTTTCCTTTTTCAAGCAATTAGTCCCTCATCTTCTACTCCATCCAACCAATGGCCAGTTCCATTGATTCTACCTTAAACATGGCTCCGTCACTGCTCTTCTCTTTTGTCACCCACATCCAGGGACTGGTCAGCATCTTCAACATTGGCCACTGGGGCAGCCTTCTCTGGGGTCTTTTGCTTTTAGTCTTAATAAAACTTCAACCAGGCTCCAAGCTGCTAACAGAACCACTTTCTAAAGCAGTTCTGATGGTGCCCCTTTCCTGCTAAAAACTCTTAGGTTGCCCATTGCTTTTAGGGAAAAGTTCAGACCCTAAATTATGCCTTCCAAGGCCCTCCACCAATTAACCCTGACCTATTTCTCTGGTCTCACCTCTTAATATTCCCTTTCTGGATTCTGCCTTGTCATCTTCATCTTATTAACCTCTTCTCTGCCTTCCAGGCATAGGTTAAGACTCACTTCCTTGTAGGGGCTCTCTGTTCCCATAATGCAATGTCCTGTACTTTGTCACTCTACTTATCCGAGTTTATTGTAATTATTTGCTGAAGTCTGCCTTCCCTTTGGACTATAACTTCTTTGAGGGCTAAGACCATGACTTTCTTTCTTTCTTTTTTTTTTTTAAAGATTTTATTTATTTATTTGAGAAAGAAAGAGAGTGAGAACATAAGCAGGGTGAAGGGCGGAGAGAGAGCAGCAGACTTCCCGCTGAGCAAGGAGTTCAGTATGGGGCTTGATCCGGCTTGATACGGCTTCGGCTTCGTTCTGGGACTCCGGGATCATGACCTGAGCCAAATGCAGACGCTTAACTGACTGAGCCACCCAGGTGCCCCAAGACCATGTCTTTCTAAATGCTACATCCCTACCACCTAGCAGAGACAATGACCACAATAAGTATTAAATAAAACATAGCTGTAAATTTGAAAGTTTTCTTGTTACAGGACCCTTAGGTGGTAGTTGACATCAAATATCTACATGAGATAATCTAGGGGGAGGGTCCCTCTAGAGACAGAGAACAGAAGTAAGAAAGATATGCTGATTAAGATGAAGAGGTGAAGACAATGCTAAGGGGGAGAATGAGAAATGAGCGGCCAGAAAAGGAGCAGAAATGTCAGAAGAGAATGTGGTCATAAGCCAAAGAAGAAAGAACACTGGAAAATTAGAAGCACCCACCAGAGTCAGCCACAGCAAAGAGGACAGGATACAGACTGAAAAGAAGTGCCACTGGAGTTGTTACAGAGCAAGAAAGATAATATTTGGCAGAAGCTGGGTTTATCCTTTGTCAAACTACTATACGTAAGAAGGTATTATCTGCTTCCTTTTCATTAATTCCTCTATCCATTAGCCCAGCAAAAACTTAATAAACATCTCCTCTTGGCCAGGTACTGTGCTAGCCCCCAGGGACACATGAGAAAGTGAACAACTTTCACTTGAGCCCATGGATCTTACCCCCAACTGCCCGCAAGGGAAAGTTCTAAAGCACTGACATGGATATCAGCTCCAATAAAACACCAAGCTAGGGCGTGGCATTTTATTGGAGTTGATATCCATGGGCTTTCCTAACACACAGGATGAAATAAAAAATGGTGTGCAAGTCCAGAGGTCGGCAAGAGTTTGTTATCTTGCTCTGAGCTGGCAGGAGGCAACGGGGAAAGTGTCCGTAGAACACAATTGCATCATTTCCATCTGTTTGTTAAGTTAGCCACAGATACGATTCTGGGTTTTTCCCGAAGTCTAGTTCCTGTGCTCAAAGGCAGAAGACTGATAGAGCAAATTAATCCAAAGATCATCCACTTAAGAAACTCCCTGAACTTAATCCTACTTAAAGTAGTGTTCACTCTGCAGAGATTCCTTTAATTTCCAGTATACATTGTATTCTGACTAAATTCCTACTCGACTCTTTTTGCCTGTCCTGTATTGCAACTGGAGTACAACAGTGTGGTGTACTGTTCAAAAGGTCAGTGAGTCATGGCTTTCTGAAAATTAATGGTAGACTGGATGGAGACAAGGGAGGAACACTCTTTGTAACTCTTTAGGAAATTATCTTACTAGGTTTTCATTTCTACAGGGGCCATCTCATTTTCCATAGTAGACATGGCTTTGAAACAGAAAAGTTTAAGTCAAAATGAATTTTTTTTTTTTTTTAGATTTTATTTATTTATGGCAGAGACGCGGAGAGAGAGGGAACACAAGTCGGGGAGTAGGAGAGGGAGAAGCAGGCTCCCCACTGAGCAGGGAGCCCAGTGTGGGCCTGGATCCTAGGACGCTGGGATCATGACCTAAGCTGAATGCAGATACTTAACGACTGAGCCACCCACGTGCCCCCAAAATGTCTTTAAAGTGTATTATCTTTGGGGCACGTAGGTGGCTCAGTTGGTTTAGTGTCCAACTCTTGATTTCAGTTCAGGTCATGATCTCAGGATCCTGGGATCCAGCCGTGCCTTGTGTTCTGCAGAACTCAGGGGGGGATCTGCTTGAGGATTTTCTCTCTTCCTCTGCGCCCCACCCCACTCACACACACTCTCTGTCTCTCAAAAATAAATCAATATATCTTAAAAAAAAAAAAAGGCATATAACTTTAATGCCCCAGAACAACAAGATCTTTTAAAGGAACCCAGCCCATCGAACTAGGCATTCTTTGAAATATTCATTATTACATAATCGAATTAGTGAATAATCAGTTCCTAATTTATAATTCAGATTTTGAAGTACACTTAATTTTTTTTTAAGACTTTATTTATTTATGAGAGAGAGCAATCCAGAAAGAGCAGGAGCAGGGGGAAGGGTAGAGGGAGAAGCAGACCCCCTGCTGAGCAGGGAACGGGGTGCAGGGCTCCACTCCAGGACCCCAGGATCCTCAGGGAGTCATCCACCCTGCCCCAGGGGTGAGATCATGACCTGAGCTCAAGGCAGACACCTAATCTATGGAGCCACCCAGTCGCTCCTGAAATACACTTTAAAAGTATGTGTATAGGAGTGCGTAAGTAAGTGAATCAATTAACCGACTACAGCCTCAATCAGACTTTAGTTGTTGGGGTCTGGCCTGACTCAATAAAACACATGCTGAAAAACAAGCCCTAAGGAACTTATGCCTGAGAGAAATGTGCTCAAGGGCCTCTGAGCGCATGCTCGGACCTTCCCAACGCTTAGAACTGAAAAGCCCCCCGGGATCTGGGGTGAGTTGAGCAAGGAGGGGCCACAGTGACTCTTCCTTCACTAGGGAGAGTAGAAATAACAAGTCATACTTCCATAGTGTTTACAACGAGCCAGACTCTTCCTCAAACTTTAATTAAAAAAAAAAAAAAGATTTTATTTATTTATTTGGCAGAGAGAGAGGGAACAGGAGCAGGGGGAGCAGGAGAGGGAGAAGCAGGCTCCCCATTGAGCAGGGAGCAGGATGCCAGACTCCATCTGAGTACCCAGGGATCATGACCTGAGCTGAAGGCAGATGCTTAAGGTACTTAGCCACCCAGGTGCCCCTTCCTCAAACTTGACACGCATCAACTCAGTTAATCATCCCCCAAGCCCGTAATAGTTACCATTTCTATCTCCATTTACCAAGATGAGAAAGTGAGTTAGAAAGGTTGGCAGCAATTTGCCCGCTGTCTTACACTAGGAAGTGGTAGAGCCGGTTACTCACCAGGAAGCCATTGTGGGGTGGGGGTGGGGTCAGTAATACACCTCAAGTTCAAAAAACTGCACACTTTTAAGGTCAAAGGCAGGGCCCGCCCGATGACACACGTGATTTCGGAAATCATTTTGACACAAGGAATTACTCGGGGCGGGGGTGGTGGGGTGTAGGTGGGGGTGAGAGTTCCCTGTGTGCACGGTGGGGGAGAGGTTGCCGGTCAGTTCCTAGCTGGCGCAAGCTCTCGTCCTCTGTCAGAGTCCCCGAGCACTCGGGGCGGTGGCAGTACACAGGCAGAGCCAGAGCTCGCCGCCAGCCACGTGGCCCAGACTGAGAGCCAGGGGGCTGTCCCGCGAGGGCGGGCCGGGGAGGAGGGGCTGGGGCAAGAGGACGCGCGGGCCGGGCGGAGTGCGCCTGCGCGCCGCGTAGGCCGGGCGGGGCGGGGGGTGGGGTGGCCGCTTAAAGCGGTTCCCCGCCCAGCTTTCGGGGCCAGTCTCCGCGGTGCGCAGGCGCGGAGCTTTCTCCTTGTCATTCGGCGCCGCGTGCGGGCTAGTGGCTCTGTGGTGGCGGCGGCTAGTCAGCGGCACCATGAGCGGCTTCAGCAGCGAGGAGCGCGCCGCGCCCTTCACCCTCGAGTACCGAGTCTTTCTCAGTGAGTGTCGGTGGCCCACGGCCCCTCCCCTCCCGCCAACCCATTCATTCCCGGGCCTCGCCTCGCCTCCTACCCCGGAGCCTGCGGCCCGCGCTCCGCCCCTCGTCCCGGGCGCGGGCAGGGTTCCTCGGGCTGCCCGGGGCCTGGGCCGGCCCTCCGGTTTCACACGTCGCGCTGGCAGACGGGACGGCGGGGCTCGGCGTTCCTCTTTCCCACGCGCTGTGGGAGCAGACCCCGGGCCGGGCTAGTTCTGCAGGTGTCCTGCTCGGGCGGGCACCGTCTGATGGGCAAGGAAACCACCAAGTCACCTTAGAAGGCTGTCTGGGAGTAAACTAATCCTCGTAAGAGGATTGCTTGATTTGGAGGAACTGGGGCGGGGTGGATGACTCCCTGAGGACCTTAATTCCTGAACTGTAGCTCAGCTTGTGGGCATCCAGCAGGGTCCAATGCAACCCTGAGTTCTGCAGACGGGGAAACTGGGGCCGGGATCGGAGCGGTCAGTGGAGGAGCGAACCGATCCCCCACGGTAGCGCTCCTGCCCCTCGCGCCGGGCTGTCCCCGGTAGCACAGATGCTGGGAAGGCGCCTTGTGAAACAGAAAGCTGTTCCCTTCAAGTCAAACAGGTGACGTCAGTCTGGGAAGCACGAGTGAGAAAGTGCCAAGTTTTTGCCCTTGGGCAGGGAATCGGCATCTGAGGGGGACCCACCCCAAGTCCGCACCTCGAGCTGCGCTTAGAGCCCAGCGCGCTGCGGGCTGGCTGAGCTCCGCTTTCCCTGGCGCACGACCTTTTTTGTCTTGCAGGTGGAGGAAAGCTACCTCGGGGTTATCTTTATCTCTTACCCCCCCCCCCCCCCGCGCCCCGCCAAGCTTCTAGGAACAGATTATTGGAGACAACGGAGGCGTTCGAAAATGTGTTACCAAAGGCGTTTCTGTTTTAACTGTAAACAGTTTACTCGGGAAGAAACGGGCAGGTGCAGAGAAGTCTGCGTGTGGTGTGTGAAGGGTAGGAAAGAGCCGGATCGAGGAGGATGAAAGGGATTACGGAGAGAAAGAACAAAGCTCCTAGCAAAAAGTAACCAGCTGTGGGAGGAGCAAGAACGCATGTAGCTGAAGGTTACCGTGTAAAATCCAGGAAGGGTGGGACTCTCCATTTTATTTAATTTAAATAAGGAGTTGATTAAGGGCAGTGTGGGAACTTTTGACGAATAATTCACTAAACTGTTTTTCCTGGATTTAGTGTTGGCTCTGGAATTGCTCCGTAAGAGGGATTTAGAGAGGTGACCCTAGAGTTTGAAGGTGGAGGGATGATTGGGGAATTGTCTTCAAGCAGTATTAAAACAGTAGTTTTTAGGGGCGCCTGGGTGGCTTATTGGGTTAAAGCCTCTGCCTTCGGCTCAGGTCATGATCCCAGCTTCCTGGGATGGAGTCGCATCCGGCTCTCTGCTCGGTGGGGAGCCTGCTTCCCTCCCTTTCTCTCTGCCTGCCTGTCTGCCTAATTGTGATCGGGCTCTTTCTGTCAAATACATAAATAAAACTTAAAAAAAAAAAAAAGACCAGTAGTTTTTACTTAGGTTATGTAATGGTCATATTTGATGGCCGTTATGGAAGACCATAGCCATTCCTTGACTTTGGCACTGGCTAAAGTAACTTTTTATCAGATAGAATTCTCTGGGACTTAAGAAATAACAATAAATAGAAACAACTCTGTAATTACATAATTGTAAGAGTTTTTTAAAATCACAGATTTCTTAGCACCCTTCTTTAGAGGATTTTTTTTTTTTACCTCTGTAATGTTACATTTGCCAGACTCTTTAAAATTGATAGTGGAGGGCACCTGGGTGGCTCAGTTGGTTAAGCATCTACCTTCTGATGGGGTTGTAATCCCCCACCCCCATGGGTCCTGGAATCAAGCCACATGGGGCTCTGCAGGGAGCCAGCTTCTCTCTACTTGCTGCTCCCTCTGCTTGTGCTAGGGTGCGCTCTCGCTCTCTGTCAAATAGATAAAATCTTAAAAACAAAAACAAAAGACCCCAAAGAAACAAAACCTGATAGTGGATAGGATTGAAGAGTCACAGGTGACTCTGAAGGGATGGGTGGGTGGGGGGTGGTCACTGCTCAGTCTTTGCTATTCCACCTTGGTTTTTATTTTATTTATTTATTTATTTATTTATTTATTTATTTATTTATTTTTAAAGATTTTATTTATTTATTTGACAGAGAGAAATCACAAGTAGATGGAGAGGCCGGCAGAGAGAGAGAGGGAAGCAGGCTCCCTGCTGAGCAGAGAGCCCAATGCGGGACTCGATCCCAGGACCCTGAGATCATGACCTGAGCCGAAGGCAGCAGCTTAACCCACTGAGCCACCCAGGCGCCCCCACCTTGGTTTTTAAATATGAAGGGATATTGTATGGACTGACCCTTAGGTTTCTTAAAGAATAGTAAGGAAGTTTTGAAATTACTTTTTGGACATGGTAGTTAAATCTTTAGAATATAGAAATTACCTGTGAAGGTGTTGTTGGAACTTGATTGTCCTTAAGAAATACAATAATCTAACATAGCTCCTGGAACATTACTTAAGACAGTGGGGTTTTATAATTCCCCAAGTTCCCCCCAAGCCCAGTTATTTCATTAGTTCTGTAAACTGTTAACTGATATAAGATCAGTCCAGTACAATTTGATCCCCTTTTATATCCCAGTCACTGCTAGACTCTGGGGATATAAAATAATATAAGGCAGCCCCTGCCCCCATTGTAGAGGCTTGTATCTGTTAGACACCTAAGGAAAGCATAGGATGAAAACTCCAGTCTTGGAGGGGTTGGGAAGGTAAAGTATACAACCAGTTTTTCTGGTGTGGGAATAAAAAATGTCTGCGTCACTCTTCTGGTGAATGGTGTTGATAATAGAGGGAAGCTCTGCAACTGTGTGCCAGGGGGGTATCTTTTTTTTTCTTCAATTTTATTGTAAACCTAAAATTACTCTAAAAATTAAATATTTTTAAAAATGTGTACTTAATGCATCTGGAAATACAGTTAACAAAAAATTAGTAATAACTTTTTCTAATTCATTTTGCAGAAAATGAAAAAGGACAATATATATCTCCATTTCATGATGTTCCAATTTATGCAGATAAGGTAAGATGTCCTCATTTAAACATAGTCTCTTTACTCAGATCAGTTAGTTCATATGAATTTTCATATAGGTCTTAATAAAAGCTTAAAATGCCTCATTGTGCTGTGAGTTAAAGGTACATTGACTGAATAAGAAATCAGTCTTAATTCCAGATTATTTGGCTAAAGAAGCAACTATAAATTGGGGAAGGAATAGAGGAACAGACACAGCTGCCTTGGTTTAGGAGCGCCTGGGTGGCTTAGTTGGTCAGGTGGCCGGCTTTTGGTTTCTGTTCAGGTCATGATCTCAGGGTCCTGGGATCAAGCCCTGCATTGGTGGGCGGGGGAGGGGGGGTGGTCTCTGCTCAGCAGGGAGCCTGCTTCCCTCTACCTCTAGCAAAAATAAGCTAGAGTATTCAGTGACTACAGGAAAATTCAGTAATTTTAATGGGTTGGTAGAGTTAACATGCATAGTGTTAATAAAAGTTAAATCTATGGGCTTTTTTTCCTTTTTTTAAAGATTTTATTTATTCATTTGACAGAGATCACAAGTAGGCAGAGAGGCAGGCAGAGAGAGGAGGAAGCAGGCTCCCCGCTGAGCAGAGAGCCCAATGTGGGGCTTGATCCCAGGATCCTGGGATCACAACCCGAGCTGAAGGCAGAGGCTTTAACCCACTGAGCCACCCAGGCGCCCCTCTTTTTTTTTTTTTTTTTTTTTTTTTTAAAGAGAGAGTTAGTATGCAAGTGGGAGAGGGTGGGAAGAGGCAGAGGGAGTAGGAGAGAGAATCTTAAGGAGGTTCCACGCCTAGTGTGGAGCCTACTGCAGGGCTTCATCTCACGACCCTGAGATCATGACCTGAGCCAAAATCAAGAGTTGGATGCTTAACCAACTGAGCCACGCAGGGCACCAGGTCTAGACTTTAAAAAGAGAAGTCTGTTCCTGTGCTCACCGGTGAGCTGAAGAAACCGCACAAATTTACCACAAATTGGTAAGAATCTTACTTTGCTAGGAAAAAATGTCTACAACTATATATTCCAAAGTTTTTGTGATCCTTTGGAGGTAGAATTGCTAGTGACTCTTTCTGTTTTTATTTTCATTTTGCCTTTTTATATTTTCTAGTCTTTTTACAAAGAGTGTGTATTATTTGTACAAATTTAACTATTTTGTTTTCATTCATAGCTTTAGATGCCTTCCCAATAGTAGAAGACTGTAGTATATTTAGGAACCAACACAAGGACAAATGTCTGCTTCCTTTTCATACCTTTAAAAATTCTTTTTGGGGCACCCAGATGGCTCAGTCTGTGGTACATGCAACTCTTGATCTCAGATTGTAAATTTGAGCCCCACATTGGGTGTGAGATTTTTTTATTAATGACCTCATGATGATGGAGTTTAATGGTGCAGGGGCACCTGGGTGGCTCACTTGTTAAGAGTCTGCCTTCGGCTTGGGTCCTGATCTTTTGGGTCCTGGGATCGAGTCCCTCATCAGGCTCCCGGCTCTGTGGGAAGACTGTTTCTCCCTCTCCCATGCCCTGTGCTTGTGTTCCTTCTCTCGTGGTGTGTGTGTCTCTCTCTCTCTCAAATAAATAAATAAAATCTTTAAAAAAAAAAAAGAAGGAAAGAAAGAAAGAAAGTAAACGGTGCAGACCCAGGGGTCCCTGCTGAGCACGGCTCCCACACCCTTGAGGGTGGGCCCCTAACTGACTGCCCAGCCCTCAGTCTAGCTGAAGCCTTCTGCTGCAGCTCATCCTGGAGACCCCGGGCCTCCCACACTTCGCAGAAGAACAAATTGCAACCCAGACCCCAGCCAGAAAGCCTGGGATCCTGGAAGCCGCACACCACCAGTAGAGGAGGGAGAGAGAATTGGCAGCAACATCCAGAACCTGTGTGGGAAGTGGAGGGGCGGGCTATTGTGTTTTTTTGTTGTGGTGGTATTTTATTAAATTTTTCCTTTTCTTTTCCTACTTATTTTGATGAACACCGTCCCTAGCTGCCCTGGCCTGTGCTCCTGTCAGGTGTGTCTGGTGGGGAGGTGCCCCAGCACCCCCAAGACTTTAGGGTTTCTGTTTGGGTCTAGTTTAGACCTCACGTGGTGCTTCTGAGGAACCTGCCTGAGCTGGGCTCCTCCTGGAGACAGTGGAGCGCATAGCTGGAGGCCAGTTATGTGCCACAGTTACGGAGGGACCTCTAATTGGCTTGGTTTTCCTGTGGGATTCTGAAAGTTGTACTTATTCAGAAACTAATTTGTTACATCTGATTTCCCGGGAGTTGATAGGAACTGCAGGATCCTTCCTCTTGAACTGGCATTATTTGGTTGGCTTGATTATCTGTCTGGTGTATAATTAATACATATATATATATATATATATATATCTCAAAGTACTTTACAGTAACCTCTTAGGCAGTTTTGAGTAGTTAAGCGGTATAAAATGATGACTGAAAGTTTATTGATGGTATCTTGACATATAGATGTGCTAAGGAAGAAAAATATTTTCTTGACACAGAGTTGGTTTTTTTTTTTTTTTTTTTTCTTTAAAGATTCTGTTCATCTATCTGACAGACAGAGATCACAAGTAGGCAGAGAGAGAGAGGAGGAAGCAGGCTCTCCGCGGAGCAGACAGCCCGATGCAGGGCTCGATCCCAGGACCCCGGGACCATGACCCGAGCCGAAGGCAGAGGCCTTAACCCACTTAGCCTCCCAGGCGCCCCCAGAATTGTTTTTTTTGTGTGTTTGTGTCTTAGTTTGTTTGGGCTGCTGTGGCAAAATACTGAAGACTGGATAGCTTAACCACAGCAGAAATTATTGCTAACAGTTGTGGAGCCCGTAGGTCTGCGATCAGGGTGCAAACATGGTTGGGTGAGGGCCCTCTTCTGGTCATGGACTTCGAGCTATGTACTTACATGGAAGAAGGGGCCAGGGATCTCTCTGGAGCCTCTTCTATAAGGCACTAACCCCACTCAGGAGGGCTCCAGCCTCATATCTTAAACACTTCCCAAAGGTCCCACCTACTGTACAATCACCATTGAGGGTTAGGATTTCAGCAAATGAATTTTGCAAGGGATACAGACATTCAAAATAGCTATAAGAAACTGGACATATTCTAGCCAGCAGTCATGTGCTTCTTGCAGTTGCGATGCTTAGTTTTTCCAAAATAGGACACAGAGACTGCATTTTGGTGCTGTGTAAAACATCTTCACTCAGATTATTTTGCGACTCCTTTAAGTCTTTGTGGGACTGATTGTGGCGATAGCGTGGGATTGCTCAATGAAGACTCAGCCTCTGCACCACCCTGGGCTGGCTCAAAAGCACGAGCTCTTGCAACAACTCTGGATTTCACCAGTGGTCCGGACCTCAGTGACCCTCAGCACTTGAGATTCTTGTCTGAGAAGCAGGAAAGAGTTCTTTTGTTTTGTTTATGAGGAAGTTTATACAAAACACGAAGAAGGGTGTGGCACACAAATTATTTTGGATTATAGCCTAAATAAAAGATCTGATTAATTCCGTTGGTTAGAGAAGAGTGTGATTTTTTTTTTTTAATGCCAGTGTGATTAAGTTTATGTAAATACATTTTTATGTGTGTGGCTGTAGACTTTATCTCTAATATGGTCAGTCATTTGAGGAATGATGATGAGGGAATGTACCTTTGAGACAACTCTGTCAGCTCTACAGGAAAAATGCCCTGAAGGCTTATATTGGGAGCATATGTAAACATGGAACTATGTTTCTTTTTTCCTCTTCTAAAAGAAAGTCAAGCTTATAATAGGTTGATGCTTCAGAAATTTAACGGAATTTTTTGTAGTTGTGTATCATTCTCTCTTTTTTTAAAAAGATTTTATTTATTTTTATGAAATAGTGTGAGAGAGCATAAGCAGAGGGTGTGACAGAGGGAGAGGGAAAAGCAGGCTCCCCACTGAGCAGGGAGCCTGACAAGGGGCTCCATCCCAGGACCCCAGGATCATAACCTGAGTTGAAGGCAGATGCTTAACTGACTGAGCCACCAATGCACCATCTTTTTTTATCTTTTTAAAAGATTTTATTTTGAGGGCACCTGGGCAGCTCAGTCGTTAAGCATCTCCCTTTGGCTGGGTCATGATCCCAGGATCTTGGCATCGAGTCCTGCATCAGGCTTCTCTGCTCAGCGGGGAAGCCTGCTTCCCCCCTCCCTCTCCCCTTGGTTGTGTTTCCTCTCTCACTGTCTCTCTGTCAAATATATAAGTAAAAATCTTAAAAAAAAAAATTATTTTTAAGCAATCTCTACACCCAACGTGGGGCTTGAACTCACAACCCCGAGACCCCGAGATCAAGAGTCACATGCTCTACCACCTGAGCCAGCCAGGCGCCCTTGCAGTTATGTATCATTCTTAACTTTCTAGAGAAATCTTTAGAGGTGATATACTCAAGTGGATTCTTTGTGGATAACTCACTTCCTTACAGGGTTTGTATTGTTTTGAATTTCCTATTCCTTTTTATGGAGAGCTCCTTAAATGGAAATTTTTTAAATGTCGCTGAATTAGTAATTTAAATATTGTTTTCTTCCTGAACTATGTATGTATATGGAATGGGTTTTCTGGATTTTTGTTTTGTTCTGTTTATCTTTTGGTTTCATGTTTTCTAAACCAAAGTTATAACTGGGAACAGATGAAAACTGATGGTAATTAAACTTAATTGGCATGTTACGGGCGCCTGGGTGGCTCAGTTGGTTAAGCAACTGCCTTTGGCTTAGGTCATAATCCCAGGGTCCTGGGATGGAGCCCCATGTCGGGCTTCTTGCTCAGCGGGGAGCCTGCTTCTCCCTTTCCCTCTGCCTCCTACTCTGCCAGCTTGTGCTCTCTCTCTGTCAAATAACTAAATAAAATTTTTAAAAAATTAAAAGAAACTTAATCGGCATGTCATAACTGAGAATAAACTGCTATCTCCCTGCCCCACCCCTGCCCCAGTGAGCTTGCAGGTGACTAAATTTTGAAAACAGATATTCTAACCATAATCTCTGTGGTCTGTCAACTTTGTCAAAAAGGTAAAGTTGGGATGGATGATTAGGTATGTGTATAACATACAGCCACAATGCCTGGCTTTATAGGAAAGTCTCAGTAAACAATAACCAAACAAAATGGTTATTTCTTTAGCCTTTCAGAGCTCTATTTTATAGAGTAAAAAATCACTGAATCGGGAATAAGGAATGTAGATATTAGTCCTGGTTTTGCTACTAACTGGCTTTACGATATTGAGCAGGTTACTTCCCCCCTGTGTAGTGTTAATCTTGGTGGTGTTTTTAGATTACATTCTGCACTGATGTCCCGTGATTCTGTGTGTATGGCTTATTGATGAAGCCTTATTTAAGATCGTTGTTGAGGCTCCTGGGTGCCTCAGTTGGTTAAGTGATGGCCTTTGGCTCCGTTCAGGATCCTGGAGTCCCAGGATTAAGCACCGAATTGGGTTCCCTGCTCAGCAGAGAGCCCGCTTCTCCCTCTGCCCCTCAGTTCGCTTGTGCTCTCTCACAAATAAATAAATTCTTAAAAAAAAAAAAAGATCACTGTGGGGGAAAAAAAAGGTCAAAAAATATTATTGTTACCGGGGCACCTGGATGGCTCAGTCGATTGAGCATCACACTCTTCCTTTCCGGCTCCCATCGTGATCTCAGCGTCCTGGGATTAAGCACTGCCATGGGCTTTGTGCTCTGGGGGTGTCTGCTTGTCTCCCTTTCCTTCTTCCCTCTTAGGAGCACACCAGCATGCTCTTTCTCAAATAAATAAGTAAATCTTTAAAAAATATATATTGTTACTATTTGTCAAATGCTTCCTGTGGCTTAGGTACTATGCTAAAGCCTTTATGTGGATTATATCATTTAACCATCATGTCATGTCATTCTCTGAGCTGCATTCTTTCATTAGCCCCATTGTCAAGGATCAGCAACTAGAATTTCTAAGTGACAGTGGTAGGCTTGAAACCCAGGCATTCTGTCTCAGAACCTTTGGGGTTTTTTTAAATTAATTAATTAGTTAATTAATCAACTTGAGAAAGAACAAGTGAGCAAGCAGTTGGGGTAGGGGGCAGAGGGTGAGAGAAAAGCAGGTTCCCTGCTGAGCTGGGAGTCCTGGATCCTGATCTGAGCCCAAGGCAGAGAGTTTAACAGACTGAGCCATCCAGGCATCTCTCAGAAACCTGTAGTCTTTTTTTTTTTTTTAAAGATATTTTTTATTTATTTGACACAGAGAGAGAGAGGTCACAAGTAGGCAGAGAGGCAGGCAGAGAGAGAGGAGGAAGCAGACTCCCTGTTGAGCAGGGAGCCCGATGCGGGGCTCGATTCCAGGACCCTGGGATCATGACCTGAGCCGAAGGCAGAGGCTTTAACCCACTGAGC
Source organism: Mustela erminea (assembly GCF_009829155.1). Taxonomy (NCBI): domain Eukaryota; kingdom Metazoa; phylum Chordata; class Mammalia; order Carnivora; family Mustelidae; genus Mustela; species Mustela erminea. The sequence goes on along the minus strand of NC_045627.1, from coordinate 36,598,867 downwards.
CACCCAGGTGCCCCAGAAACCTGTAGTCCTAACCACTGTTCTATATACTTCCTTGAATGATTATGGGTGTGTGGTGGATTTTACTTTGTGCCTTTTATATTTTCCAAATTTCCTACAGTAAATATCTGTTTGATAATGCAGAAGAAAAGGTTTACTTTATTTATTTAAGCTTAGAATTCAAAGGAAATGCATAAGAACTTTCTTCCTTTGGATAGGCTCTGAAGTCTTCTAGTCCAGGGATTCTTGGTGACCTCCAGGCCCTGAAATGGCCAGGATGGATTTCTGAGGTTCTGTGAACTCTATGACACTACAATTTGGTATATATATGCATTTTTCTTGGGAAAGGTTCTGTGGTCAAAATTGTTAGTCATTGGGGTGCCCGGGTGGCTCAGTGGGTTAAGCCTCTGACTTCGGCTCAGGTCATAATCCCAGGGTCCTGGGATGGAACCTCGCATCTGGCTTTCTGCTCCCCGCCCCCGTCTCTCTCTGCCTGCCTCTCTGCCTCCTTGTGATCTCTGTCAAATAAATAAATAAAATCTTAAAAAAAAAAATTGTTAGTCATTGAAAATCATAGAAAACTTTGACAGCTGGAAATGCAGTCTTTTGCTTGATTTTATAAAAAGAAGAAAGGGGCGCCTGGGTGGCTCAGTGGGTTAAGCCGCTGCCTTCGGCTCAGGTCATGATCTCAGGGTCCTGGGATCGAGTCCCGCATCGGGCTCTCTGCTCAGCAGGGAGCCTGCTTCCCTCTCTCTCTCTCTCTCTCTCTCTCTGCCTGCCTCTCCATCTACTTGTGATTTCTCTCTGTCAAATAAATAAATAAATAAAATCTTAAAAAAAACAAATAAATAAAAAGAAGAAAGTAAGTAGATTGTGGTTATAATAATCTGTTTTTAAATTTTAGTTCTATTAATCAATTAATCAATCAATCTCTTTAATTAAAGTTCTCTTAAAGCTCATCTGAATGGGGGTGGATAGGATAGGAACTTATTCTTAGTTATGACACATCAGTTAAGTGTTTTTTTTTAAAAGATTTTATTTATTTGACAGAGCACAAGCAGAGGGAGCAGCAGGCAGAGAGGGGAGAGAAGCAGGCTCCCCACTAAGTAAGGAGCCTGAGCCTGATGCAGGCCTCTATCCCAGGACCCTGGAATCATGATCTGAGCCAAAGGCAGACACTTAACCAACTGAGCCACCTAGGCTCACCTAGATGCCCCTCAAATAGACTTTTATCATTTATCATTTATCAATGAAATAATTAGAATCCATTTACTTTTTCTTTTTAAAAAAATTTAAAAATTTTTTTCAGCTTTACTGAGGTAGGATTGACAAATAATCATGTGTTTACGGTATACAGTGTGATGTTCTGATGTATGTATACACTGTGAAATGATTCCCCCCAATCAAGCATACTGACCTCATCACTTCACATACTTAATTTCTCATGTGTGTTGAGAATACTTAAGATCTACTGTTTTAGTAGATTTCGTTAAACCATGCTGTACATTAAGATCTCCAGAACTTAATCGTCTTATAATGGAAAGTTTGCATCCTTTGATCAGCATTTCCCCTTTTCCTCTAGCCCCGGCAACCATCATTCTACTCTGTTTTTATGAGTTTAACTTTTTTAGATTTCACTTAAAAGTGAGATCAGACAGTATTTGTCTTTCTCTGATTTAATTCACTTAGCATAATGTCTTGCACGTTCATCCATGTAGTCACAGTGGCAGGATTTGGATTTCCTTCTCTTTTAAGCCTGAATAATATTTGTGTGTGTGCGTACACATGTATTTATGTATATATGCAACATCCGTTGACGGACACTTAATTTGTTTCTGCATCTTCTGTGAATAATGCTGCAGTAAACATGGGAGTGCTCTTCAACATTATGATTTAATTTCTTTTGGATATATACCCAGAAATGGGATTGCTGGATCATGTGGTAGTTCTCTTTTTGGGGTTTTGAGGAACCGCCATACAGTTTTCCATAATGGCTGCACTTACTTATATTCCCACCAACGGTGCACAAGGAGGAATCCATTTATGTTTAATAGCTTAGAGTATATCCTGTAATCAAAAAAACAACTTTGAAAAAGCCTAAAACTAAGGGTTAAGAGCCATTGTCACTTGGGGAGCACTTAATAAGGTATAATATCCTTAGAAATGATGAAATCTGGTACCCCTTTAAAAAAAAATTATTTATTTGACAGAGACCGTGAGAGAGGGAGCACAAACAGGGGGAGCTGGAGAGGGAGAAGGAGACTCCTTGCTGAGCAGGGACCTCCCACCCCCCCAATGCTCAATCCCAGGACTTTGGGATCATGACCTGACCTAAGCCACCCAGGCACCCCTGTTACACCTTTTCAGAAGCCCTTCCTGGGACTGGAACATTTCCTTATTCATTATGTGAGCTCTTCTGATAGGGATTTTATATCCCAAAATTATTCTAGAGGTTAAAAAAAAAAAAAAAGGCCAAGCTGCTCTTGTTTTTTATTAGCCTCTTGCTTGATGTCTAATCTCTAGATATATTTAGAGATATATTTAGAAAAAAATCCTCTCTACCACCGTTTTCTGCCAATTTTATTGCAAAACAGAAAAATAAAAGGAAGGATGATGGAATCAGAGAGTGATTTTGTATTTCTTCCGATATCTGACATTTACTTGATTCCTGAAAGTATCCAGAGAAAAACACGATGGGTCAACTTGAAAATGCTAATTTAAGCCACTTACATAATTTTGCAATATAGCATGTCATGTTCAGTAGGCTTCAGATCCTGTGTTGGAAATAGATCATAAGTCATGAGGTGTTCAAAGGTCTCCCAGTAAAGACACATTTAACTTTACTACTAAGATTCAGAGATGGCATATAATTAAGAGCATGTTCCCTATATGCACAAACTTACTTTAGTAGTAATAGCCTACCAAAAAGTTATAGCCTGTTCATTAGTAAACAACTCATTAGACTACTCATTTGACCCACAAGAAAAATAACCAGTTTGGAGATGAAACATATGGTTACCATACTACTGTAATATTCCTGTTTAATCAGTGAAATTAAAAGACTAATCAAGATATAGGTTACATTTCTTCTATTCCTAAAATACTTCTGTTTAAAATCTTTTTGATTTAGGGGCACCTGGGTGGCTCAGTCGGTTAAGCATCTATCTTTAGCTCAGGTCATGATCTCAGGGTCCTGGGATCAGAGTCTAGATCAGGCTCCTTGCTCAGCAGGGGACCTGCTTCTCCTTCTCCCTCTGTCCCTCTGGCTTGAGTGCGTGGGCAAGCGTGCATGCCCACCCGTGTGCTCTCTCTCTCTCTCTCTCTCTCACAAATAAATAAATAAATAAAATCTTTGGAAAAAATAAATCTTTTTTATTTAATGGAGTGATGTAATTAATTTTAGCCTTAAGTTTCTAATCTCCTTAGAGTCTGGACACCTTTAACATTGACATTCTTATTGGTGAAATGATCATAAACCTGGGAAATAAGACTGACTGTTATGTGTTGACTTTCCAAAGTGACTTTGGGAAGTCAACACATAACTAAAAAGCTAAAACTATGGTTTGCCTTTCCTCTGCCTCCTACAGGCTTGTCAAAACCATCAAACTAGGGGTAGAGGTTAGTACCTTTTTCTTCCTTCCTCTGAAACTATAAGGAGCTGAGAGCTTGATGCCAAAGCAGGGATTTAGAATCAGAGCATAATAAAGTGGAGAACAGAGTTCTGAGCAGCTCTAACAATGGGGATAATTAGCCCACAGACCCAGGATTGAGCTAAATCATTGTTGAAACCAGTTGGGATTAGAGAAAAAAGGCATGAATCTGTAACTGGGTTGTACAAAATATCCTAAGATCTTGTCTCAGTATTTTAAATGCATAAATGTTGGAAATGTAAGAATGCATGATTTTTTCCATTTGTTAATTGTAAAATCCCCCAAAACATAAGATTGACCATCTTCAGCATTGTTAAGTGTATAGTTCAGTGGTGTTGAGTACTTTCACATTGTTATGCAACCATCGCCACTCTTCATCTCCAGAATTCTCTTCGGTTGGCATAACTGAAACTCCCCCCACCCACACCCACACCCAGACTCCCTGGTAGCTATCCTTCTGCTTTCTGCCTCTATGAATTTGACTTCTTTAGATACCTCATATAAGTGGAATCATGTGGTATTTGTCCTTTCGTGCTGGCTTATTTCATTTATCATGTCCTCAAGACTAGCAGTGAATAGAATAAAAGCTCTTTTAACTCCCTAGAAGTCGGATCTCCAAATCAGGTTGTTCCTATGTGGAGGCCTCAGGCTGGGGACAGCTGGGGGGTGTCCATAAACCTGGGTGAGGGATCTTATCTGTGAAATGAATGTTTAGCACATTTTCAAGGGGTCATCCACATTATAGCATGTGTCAGAATTTTCTTCCATTTTTTTGGGTTGCTTCTACATTTTAGATACTGTGAATAATGCTGCAAGGTCATGGGTGTACAAAGACCTCTTCAAGACCCTGCTTTTGGTTCTTCTGGGTATATACCCAGAGGTAGAATTGCCAGACTACATGGTAATTCTATTTTTAATTTTTTGGGGAACTGCTGTTTTCCACAGTGACTGTACCATTTTACATTTCTACCAACAGTGCACAGGAGTTCCAATTAGAATGCATAGTTTAACAGTAAAAGTGTTTCCAGGAATGGAGTAATTGGTTGAATTTCTTAAATTGCCCTGAAAGGCCTAAGGATCACTGGTCCCCTGAACAACTCCCTGAATTATAGCCATGGTATCTAGGAGAAATAAACTATTCTTTAGTAGTAGTTCCTGCTAAAGAATGAAGCTCCCGTTTTATATCAAAATACTTAAGTAACACCTCTGTTGTGATAATAATTGGAGAGAATAATTACTAAAAGCTATAAGCTCATTGCTTTTAAAAAATATGTAGGAATTACTATGGCATCTCCATAAACATTCATTTTATAGACAGGATCCCTCACCCAGGTTTGTGGACACACCCCCACCCCAAAGCTGTTCCCAGCCTGAGGTCTTCACACAGAAACAACCCGATTTGGAGATCCAACTTTTGGGGAGTTAAAAAGAGCTTTTATTTTGTTCACCGCTAGTCTTCAATGCTTGGAAAAGTAGCAGAACAGTGGCACTCAATGATTCATTATTTGTTGAAAGAAAATGAATGAATCGGCTCTGAGGCTCTTTATAGGATGGATACTCCTTGCTATTTTTTGGCTTAGCTAATTTCTTTTTTTTTTTTTTTTTAAGATTTTATTTATTTATTTGACAGACAGAGATCACAAGTAGGCAGAAAGGCAGAGAGAGAGGAGGAAGCAGGCTCCCTGCTGAGCAGGGAGCCTGATGTGGGGCTTGGTCCTAGGACTCTGAGATCATGAACCCACTGAGCCCCCCAGGTGCCCTTGGCCTAGCTAATTTCTAAAAAGCACCAAACCTTCAGACATTTGGAATTCTTCTGTTTGCAGTAGAGTTATCTTACCATTTTCAGAAAGATATTTTCTTTCCTGTAATGTTGGTTCATCCTTTCTTTGTTGGTTCATTCTTTCTTTTCTTTGCCTGCTTGCTTCCATTGTAGTTACATAGGTTTGGAGTATTAGGTAATGTGGTTTTTGAGGATCTATACATACTTTTCATTTAATTCAATTAAAGTGCTTAATATAGTTACCAAATTTCAAATTCTTATATTTTATCTCTATTTGCTACTTTTTCACTTGAGATAATTTATTCACTTGATAATGTTTACTTTAAAAAAATTAACCAATCTCCTTGGTTTTTCCTTCTTAGTTACTCTTTTACGTGGTAACAGCTCCATCTTGTGAACCTTTAGGATATTGCTGTTGAAAACTGCAAAGTCCTGACTCATTCATAAATGCAAAGATCTTCCATTTTAATACCTGAGGAGTGGCACGAGATGGACATAGTTCTCGAAAACATATAGTGCGGAGAATGAAATTTAATCAAGGATTAGGTCTACTCATGAACAATGTATTACTTTTTCTAAACCACGCAGTTAATTACTTTACAGGGATAGAGCACTTAGACAGTCCTGGATTTAAATATCTCTAATTTTTTGTGAGTTTTATGTTATATCAGGTAGGTGTTAAGAGGCTTGGAGCAGAAATGTGTGAAAAGCTTTAGTCTTCCCCGGTTTGACCTTGAGCTTACATAAGTGACAGAAGTTTTAGACCGTGAACTCTAGCTTTTTTGTTTGATTAAAAGGAACAGCAGGATAATTATTGGCTTAAAACCGTTGACTTACTTCCTTGCAGTTTACCAGTATGCTTTTCTTTCTTTCTTTCTTTCTTTCTTTTTTTTTAAAGATTTTATTTATTTATTTATTTGATAGAGAGCAGGAGTGAACATAAGCAGGGGGAAAGAGAGAAGCAGACTCTCTGCTGAGCAGGGAGCCCAACCTGGGGCTGATCATGGCTTGAGGTGAAGGCAGTCGCTTAACCTACTGAGCCACCCAGGCGCCTCTCAGTCCCTGTTTTTGATGTGAGGTAGCAGAGAAGTAATCCTAAGAAGTGTGTAGCTAAGTGATTTTCATTTGAAGTCCACTTGTAAAAATGTACATTTTATAAAAGAACAATTGCAGATTTGGCTTCATATGTGCCTTTTGCAGAAGCTTGTAAACAGAAAAACTGCATTTAAATTTTATTCCTTGGTGAAATAATTTTCTGACCATTTAGAGCTTGATTTAAGGCTATAAACTAATTACAGTAGAACTACTATGGGTTAAAATATTTTTGGAACTTTTATGTGCTCTTCAATGTCAAATTTCTTGTCTTTTTGAGGAATACTTGATTTTTTTTTTTTAAGATTTTATTTATTTATTTGACAGACAGAGATCACAAGTAGGCAGAGAGGCAGGCAGAGAGAGAGAGAGAGAGAGAGAGAGAGAAGGAAGGAAGCAGGCCTCCTGCTGAGCAGAGAGCCCGATGCGGGGCTCGATCCCAGGACCCTGAGATCATGACCCGAGCCGAAGGCAGCAGCCCAAACCACTGAGCCACCCAGGCGCCCCAGGAATACTTGATTTTTTAAAAAACATTTAAGTTGGGAGAAAAATGTGGGTAATCAAGTTGATTGACTTTGTATGAGGCTAAAACTAAAGTATGACAAAGTAATTAAATGGACTTGGGGTTTATCTTACAAACTGCCTCTGAAGTCAGAGTTCCAGAAGCATCTTGAACATTTGCAATGCCACTGGGGAAAGTGAAGAGCCTTTGAAGATGATCGCTTTGAAGATGGTCTTCCTCACACATACAAGTTTTGTTATGTTTAAAAACTCTTTCTTTATAGGAACATTCTTACCTACCCCCCAACATTTTATTTTGAAAAATTGATTATGTTTACTGAAACATACAAAACAGTTCAAAGAATTATACTACAGACAAGCACACACTCACCACCTTGATTATACAGTTATTTTGCATATTTGCTTTATCTTTTCATTCATTAGTCAGTCTGATTTTTTGATGAATTTTGTTGAAAGCCCATTGACTTCAAAGGTCCACTCCAATGAACGCTTTAACTTTGGAAGAACTAGGGTGTGCTCACTTAAGTAAGAGAACCAGTTAGCTCCTGTGACCCTCTCCATTCTGTTTTTTTCAGGACGTGTTTCACATGGTAGTTGAAGTACCACGCTGGTCTAATGCAAAAATGGAGGTACGTTTCCTCTTATGTTGATAATCAGACTTAGGATATTAATTTTGACCTAGCCAAACTGATTTGCTCAAGGGTTCAATAGCTGAGGTCGAAGATTTTCTTGTTGCTAGTCTCAGTCTGTTTTCCAGTTGGATCTCCTGTTGCCTGCCAATCTCTGACTTGAGCTCCAGCTCATTTACTGTTTGCAAATATGCCATGAACTTCCCCAAGCCTTTGCTTCTGGCATTCTGGAAGCCTGGAATTACCTTTTTCTTTTGTCTTGTTCCCCTAAAGTTCATCACTGACTCCTCCACAGAGTCAAACAGGCTTTCTTTAGTTGCCCCAGCCACCTGTATTGAAATTTCTGTTGCATTTTGTTCTTTCTGATGATACCTAATAGGTTTGGCTTTTTGTTGTAGATGTTACATATTTTATATCACTTAAACTTTTTGACTGTAACCACATTTTGTATATATTATATACTCAAATATTTGAATAAATTTAAATGTTTTAAAGGAAAATTTAAGTTGGATAATACTTACTTTGCCCTTTTACTAAAAACCTTAAAACATTTATCAAATGTTAGGATTTATTCCAGGTAATTTAGTTTTTGCTTTCTGGAATAAATAAATGTTTTTTGTTTGTTTGTTTTCCCTTCTATATACCTCAAGTAAGTTTTCCACTTAAAGGCTGTTTATGGAATAACTTTTATATCAAATCATTAAAATGTGAGAGGTAAGTAAGTCATTAAGGTGGAATTAGGGGATGTGTATTCTTTAATTCATTTCCTTAAATTCCTATCTGAATAGTATTTTATATCCAAATATACAATGATTTGAAATTTTTTATTTCAGATAGCTACAAAGGACCCTTTAAACCCAATTAAACAAGATGTGAAGAAAGGAAAACTCCGTTATGTTGCAAATTTGTTCCCTTATAAAGGATATATCTGGAACTATGGTGCCATCCCCCAGGTATGTCTCAAAATGTACTTTTTAGCTTATAAAAAATTAACCTACTGCTAGTAAGAAAGATTTAAACACAAGCAGAAAGTTTTTGCTATAGATGTTAACAACATAAGAGTAATTATAATACTTTCTTGAACAACTTATTTCCAAGATAAACTGAAAGATAAAGGTTTACAATGTTTAAATTCACATTTGAAAGTTTATTCTTTTCTGAAATCTTTATTTTTCTATATGGACTGGTTGTAAAGCATGCACATGGTTTCTTTACAGAATGAGTAGTAAACCCATTATAAGAGCCTATATGTATATATAGCCTAGTGGCTGAAAGCACTGATTTTTGGTACCACATCCCACGTCTGCTGTTTGGCTCACCTAACTTGCCTTTCTTGCTTCCTGAGACCTGTATTCCCAAGATATTATTAGCACTTAGCTCTTATGGCTATTGAACCTTGCACATGGAAGCTTTTATATTGAGGCCTGATTTCTTCTTACCGCCAGTCTTTTTGTGGTAAAGTAGTAAATGGGGTTCTGTTTCCCTAAGCAGCCAGCACTTTGAGGAGGGAGGCTATCTGCACTGTGTACCAAGTTGTCCCCAGCACCATGCCAGTGGGTATAGTAGGTTCTTATTTAATATTTAAGTGAAGAGCCACTAGAATCATGTCTATTATGAGTAAATGATGGCTATTTAATTCCAATTCAGTAGGCTAATGCCTGTGGTACTGAATGATTTTTGCTCAAAATTCTCAATTTTACTCTTTTCCTGTTGATAAATGGTTTATTTTTATTAGCCAGTAAGTCTCTTAATTGCAGTCTACTGTGAAACAGTGTGAAAGTTACCAGAACAAAGACCACACTCCCCGAGCTTGTTAGGTGATCACAGAGTCGTTTGTCTGCCTTTATGGCACCTCACTCTGTATTTCAGTTGATTTAGTAGTTAGCCTCAAAACATCGTCCCTTTGGGAAGACACTGCCGAAAGACTTACTCCTGTGGAGGCTGGATTTGGCTTTGTTGCATCCAGTCTTCCTTTATGACCCTTCACTTTTCTGTTTCTGCCTTTCCTCCCGCTGAGTAGGCGAACAAATCTGAGAAGTGGGTTCTAGATTGGGGGAGCAAAGAACGAGAACAACAGCTACATTTTAAGCTTGTAGACCAGCCGCTCCTCTGTGAGATGCTCTACAAGGAGTCGGGGAAAAAAGCCAGCGACTGAAAGCTCCAGAAAATCCTGATTAATAAACCTTTCAGTCTTGGATCCTGGTCAGTGATGACCCTTGCCACCAGAACATCTCATTTCCATTTTAGTACTATTCTCTCCCCGCCTCTGTTGTGGAAATTTGTGCCAAGGAAAATCTAGTTAGAAGACAGTGAGCACGAAGAATTCATCAAACACATTTTACTTTTAATGTATTTTTTAGGTAAATATTTGGTTTTGTATTTGTGTTTGCATGTTGTCTCGGCTGTTAGGTGGCTGGTGTTTGTTTTATACAGCATGGTTATTGGGAGCCTCATGGCTCCCAGTCCTGTGACTTTTGATCTTGGGGTCGGGAGTTCAAGCCCTCACACTGGGTGTGGAGATTGCTGAAAATAAGTAAATAAATAAATAAATAAACAAACAAACTTTTAAAAAAAGAAAAAAGATCGTTCTCTGCTTTATTTATTTATTTATTTAAGATTTATTTATTTATTTGAAATTTATTTATTTGACAAAGAGAGACACAACGAGAGAGGGAACACAAACAGGGAGAGTGAGTGGGGGAGGAGCAGGCTTCAAGAGCCGGGAGCCCGATGTGGGGCTCAATCCCAGGACTCTGGGATCATGACCTGAGCCAAAGGCAGATGCTTAACCACTGAGCCACCCAGGTGCCCCCATTCTGTGCTTAAAGTTAGTTTAGCGTATATAGCATAGCATATTTAGCATAATAAATATAACTATATATAATATATAATAAATATAATTATAAATATATAAATTAAATATATATAAATATAACTATATATGATATATATAACTATATGTTATATATAGTAATAAATATAATTAATTGCTGGGGCTAAATAAATAGCCCCAGCAGTTAATTATAATTATTGTGCCCAGTGAAGAGTCTTAGAAGTGAATAAAGAATTTCTTAAAACTGAGAAGAAAAGGGGTGCCTGGGTGGCTCTGTGGGTTAAGCCTCTGCCTTCGGCTCAGGTCATGATCTCAGGGTCCTGGGATCGGGCCCCCGCGTTGGGCTTTCTACTTGGCAGGAAGCCTGCTTTCCCCCCGCCGCCTGCCTCTGCCTACTTGTGATCTCTTTAAATTTAAAAAAAAAAAAAAAAAAAAAAACTTAAAAAAAAAAAAAGAAAATAGCTGAAGATTCATGTTTTGCAGAAAGACTCATGGGATATATGACCTTTTAAAGTCCTGCACAGTCCACTTTGTCAGTAGCATGTGTAGGAGTGATACACTCTTGGCCTTATTATTGTTACTACTTTTTAGACTTGGGAAGACCCAGGACACAATGACAAGCATACTGGCTGTTGTGGTGACAATGATCCCATTGATGTGTGTGAAATTGGAAGTAAGGTAATGGCTCTGAAATATTTTTCTGTAGTGTTAAAAGATGATAGTCATGAGGTATACAGAGTTCATACTTTAAAAAATATTGTGAATAAAATACAAGTATTAGCGAAATAATGATGTCTCTTTGATAAATTAACAGCTTCTGGTTCATCTAAGCATTTGTATACTATAATCTGTGCATTGAAACCTAGTCTAGAAAAGTGTGTATATATGCATGTGTGACTGTACGCACATACGTGGGAGAAGTAGGGGTGTTCTGCATCTTCAGAAGGCACATGACCAGTCAGTAGGTGAAGAGTACCTGGAGGTAAATTTCATCTCAGTGCAGGGCAAACCTTGCCTAATGAACCGCCCCATGCCAAATAAGCTCATGAGAGGTAATTTCTTTATCATGGTGAGAATTTCTTTATCAGGTAGGGCTGCTCTAAGATTATGACTACAGTTAGATTTCTTTATGATCTGTCTCAGGCTCAGGGAAATAGTTAACTGAAAAGAAAGCTGTCATTGCTGTTTTTAACTCATAAAGTTAAGTCGTATTGTATGACTTGCCTAATTCAGCCAGGGGGTGGGGGGCATAGAATTCAGTGATCCATCACTCACATACAACCCAGGTGTTCTCCTTAATACTCATCACCCTTTTAGCCCACCCTGCACCCACCTCCCCCCAGCAACCCTCAGTTTGTTCTCTATCAATAAAAGTCTCTTATGGTTTGTTTCCTTCTCTCCTTTTTACTTTTCCCCCTTCCCATATGTTCATCTGTTTTCTTGAATTCCACATATGAGTGAGATCATATGGTATTTGTCTTTCTCTGACTTATTTCGAGAAAACACATTTAAATATGAGTTTGAAACATTATGGAGGATTTATTCTTTGGCACAATCAGTGACAGTTCAAAAAATGTGAATTATCCTGAACCATGCTATTGCTTAAGTAATAAGGGTAATAGGTAATAATAGGGAATAATAATAGTAATAGTAATAAGGGTACCTATTTTCAATTTTGATAAAAGAGTGACAGGGATTTGATTGTTTAGCTTTTCAAAAATTGCTCAAAGGAACAATTTTAAGGTAAGTTTGCAGAAACTTGGTATCTTCCATATTTCTTGTTATCTGCCAAGTAGAACTTTTCTTCCAAAGGTTCATTCTGTAGTATTGTCCTAACTGTGGTTATTGACTCTCAGGTATGTGCAAGAGGTGAAATAATTGGGGTGAAGGTTCTGGGCATACTGGCTATGATTGATGAAGGGGAAACTGACTGGAAGGTCATTGCCATTAACGTGGATGATCCTGATGCAGCCAATTACAATGGTAAGGAAATCTGAAGATCTGATCTATGTCTAAATCTTATGCGTCACCAAACTTAACCTGTGATGATAGATTTGCCTTCAGGAAGCGATAAGCAATAAGCCCATGCCTTCAAACTGTTAAAGAATGGAGAAGCAAGAGGTGCCTGGGTGGTTCAGTCGGTTGAGCAGCTGCCTTCAGCTCAGGTCATGATCCCAGAGTCCTTGAATCAAGCCCCGCATCTGGCTCAGCAGAGAGCCTGCTTCTCCCTCTCCCTCTGCCTGCCGCTCTGCCTACTTGTGCTCTCTCTTTATCTCTCTGTCAAATAAATAAATAAAATCTTTTTTTCTTTAAGATTTTATTTATTTGACAGATAAAGATCAGAAGCAGGCAGAGAGAGGAGGAAGCAGGCTCCCCGCCAAGCAGAGAGCCCGACGCGGGGCTCGATCCCAGGACTGTGAGATCATGACCCGAGCCGAAGGCAGAGGCCCAACCCACTGAGCTACCCAGGCGCCCCAAATAAATAAAATCTTAAAAAGAAAAAAAGAGTGGAGAAGCGTAACATTGATTGGACAAAGCATTGTTACTGCACCTAGGGAACTTCTTAATAATTAACTTAAAATTAACTCAACTTTCTCCTTCATTCCAGGAAAGAAAAAAATTGGTAGTTTGTGTTGACTGTTTTCTCTCTTCCTTCCATACATACTAGCATTTACTTGCTCTATTTATTTATTTTAAAATATTTTTTATTGAGCTATGATCTGCATACCATAAAATTTGTTTTAAAGTATATAATTCTATGATTTCTCATATATTCACTCAGTTGTGCAAATATCATCACTATCTAATTCCCGAACATGTTCCCCACCCTAAGAGGAAGCCCCATAACCATTAGCAGTCACTCCCTGTTCCCACTTCCGGCTGTCCCTGGCAACCACGAATCTATTGTGTGTCTTTATGGACTTGCCTGTTCTGAACATTTCGCACAAGTGGGATCGTATGATAACGTGTCTGTCTGGCTTCTTTCATATAGCATAGTGTTTTCAAGTCTCATTTACATCATAACACATATCAGTACTTCATTCCCTCTCCCCTTTTTTTGGTGGTATAATTCACTTAACACAAAATTCACTGCTGTAACAGTTTTAAAGTGTATAGTTTGGTGGCATTTAGTACATTCACAAGGTTGCGTGACCATCAGCACCGTCTAGTTTCAGGACATTTCATCACTCCAAAAGAAGATGCTGCTTCTAAGTGGTCAGTCCCTAGGCCCTTCTTTTCCCAGGCTCTGGCAGCCACTAATCTGCCGTCTGTCTCCATGGATTTACCTATCCTGGATATTTCATACACATGGAATTTCACACACATGCGGCTTTTTGTGTCTGGTTTCTTTTACTTAGCATAATGCTTACTAGGTGCATTATGTAATGCACCTAGTAGCTGTAGCTACTACAGCTGTAGCTCGTATCTGCACTCCTTCCTTTTTATGGCTGAATTCTATCCATTGATTGCATGGATCTATGCCACATTTTATTTATCAGTTCATCTGTTGATAGACAGTTGGTTTGTTTTTGGCTGTTAGGAATAATGCTGCTGCTGTGAACATTCCTGAACAAGTTTTTATGTGGACATATGTTTTTAATCCTCTTGGATACAGATACCTAGGCGTGGAGCTGCTGAGTCATATGGGGACTCTCATGTTTAACCTTTTCAGGAATGGCCAAACTCTTTTCCAAAGCAGCTGCACCATTTTACAGTCCTGCCGCTGGCCATCAGTGTTCTAATTTCTCAACTTTCTTGCCCACTTGTTACTTTTTTTTTTTTTCCCCATTATAGCCTTTCTAGTTCTTTATGTATTCTGGATACTAGACATTTATGAGATACATGATTTACCTGTATCTTCTTCTACTTTGTAGATTGTCCTTTAATTTTCTTAATGAAAGCCCTCAAGTTTTCCATTTTTGTGTAATTTATCAATTTTTCTTCTGTTTCTTGTACTTTCGGTATCATATCTAAGAAACCATTACCTCTAGTCCAAGGTCATAAAGATTTACACTTATGTTTCTTTCTAAGAGTTTTATAAATTTAGCTCTCACATTTAGGCCCTGATCTGTTTTATATTAATTTTTGTATATGGTATGAAGTGGGAGGCCACCATCATTCTTTTGGATATGGAGATCTATTTGTCCCAGCACCATTGTTGAAGACTATTCTTTCCCCCATTGAATTGTGTTGGGATTATTACTGAGAATCAGTTGGCCATAAATGTATGGGTTAATGCTATAATCTGATTGTCTGAGTCCTTTTTGAAAAAGAAATGTTTGTACCTTGTAATTCTATCTTGTTTTCATGTCTATTTTTATATTAATCTTGTCTCTAGTTAATGATCGAACCCATTTTCATTATTGAATTGGTCTTCTCTTGCCTGTCTGAAATGGGTCTCACTGGACTAAAATCAAGGTGTCAGCAGGATTGTGTTCCTTCTGGAGGCTCCAAGAAAAAATATTTTTCCTTGCATTTTCTAGCCTCTGAAGGCTGCCCATATTCCTTGATTCATGTCCCCTCTTCAAGCCAGCAACTGCAAGGCAAGTCTTTATCACCCTCTTCCCTGACGGACTCTTCTGCCTTCCTCTGCCACATAAAGACCTTTAAGATTAAGCCCAGCCAGATATCCCAGGATTATCTCCCAGTTTCCAGATCAGCTGATTAGCAACCTTAATTCCACTTGCAGCCTTCATTTCCTCTTCCCACGTAACAGGACATATTCACAGGTTCTGGGAATTAGGGCGGGGACATCTTTGGGGACAGCCTTCGGCTCACCACAAATGGTGACACTGTAATGGTGGATATATGATAGTATGCATTTGTCAAAACCTGTAGAATTTTATAGTAGCAGAATGATGCCACACCCCTTCAAAGTCATCTACCTCCTAATCCCCTGAATAGGTTACTTTACATGGCAGATGCACTTTCAGATGTGATTAAGGTTAGGTCCTTGAGATGGGGAGAGTATCCTGGATTATCCACATGGGCCTCATTTAATCACATGAGTCCTTGAAAGCAGAGAACCTTTCTCAGCTATAGCCACAAAGAGATGTGATAGCAGAGGAGTCAGAGTCAGAAAGAGAAACGAATAGAGACTGACTTTTTGTTTCACATTGTCCTGTATTGTTAAAATTTTATAGAGTGAGAATGTGTTCATTCTGTTTGTTTACCCCTTGACAGTGATTCTTGTGATCAGTGTGTCCATTTTCCCATATGCTATTAACATAAGATCACTAAGTGGCATGCTCTGGCCACAGTTAGGGAAGCCACACCTATCATTATGTCAGCGGCATTTTGCTAGGGTATCATTTCCCTGCAGTAGAGGCTCTTAGAACCCTAAAAACTTTGTCTGGGTGGTTGGCCCCATGGTGCAGGTAGTATACAGCTTTCCCACAACGTCAACCCGAGACAGTGTCTGTTTGCCATCCGTTACTGGAGTTTCTAGATGGATAGAAGTCTTGACTAGCCACAACTTTGGGAGAGATACACACAGAGCCATGGGAGAGGACTGCAGCAACCAGGTTGGACACATGGATCCTCTTTGTCATTGGGGGGCCCACAATAGCCAGATTACCCTGTGAGCCTGGGGTCCCATGCAGGCTACAACACCAGTACTGACTGGCTGATTAGGACAGCCAAACTCAAGAGGGAACAACAGCACAGGGTGCTGTCTCTGGTAGGATCTCGATGTGGCATTAGGAGGCCCACAACTGTTGTAACTCTGCAGACCACTGGCAGCATGCAAAGTGAGAACAAAAGTTGACTAGCTTTTTTTCCTACTTTTTCTCTTCTGGGGCTGATGTTCAGGGTTCCCCAGTCTGGATCCAGTGTACTTTTCAAGGTCTGGTTCAGGGTCAGAGAGTCAATCAGCTCCTACAGGTTTCTAGGCTGTGGTATAATACAAAAATATATTTGGTCTTTGTCTCCAGTTCCTGGCAAAGAACTTCCTGGAATTTCCTGGGTGTTTCCTAGTCTGTTTTGTTATACATAGTAAGTCCTTTTCTTCAAACCTGAGTTTATGCTAATTAGGTGACTTAGGTGGGGCTCCTAGCTAACCTCAGACTGGATTGGTCACGGAAAGACTGAGTGGTTAGAGGGCAGGAATGTTCAGTCCCACCCACGGGCCTCTGGGGCCCGGAGGAGAAATAACACAATGCATGATATTCTTTAACTACACAGATTATAAACTGGACTTAAGGAAAGTTATTTTATAAAATTTAAATGTGCTTCTCTTGTTGAATGTACTTTTCCTTCCAGTAATACTTTTCTTGGTTGATTTTTTTTTTAGCCCTTGTTTCTTCTGTTTGCTTGCATTGAACAGCAGTTTGGTCATTTAAAGTTGACCTTGAGGACATTGAGGCTAGGCATTGTTGATGGCTATACAGAAACCTTGAAAATTTTAAAAGAATTTTAAATTATAAAATTTTTTAAACAAATTTTTTAAAGGATTTTATATATTTATTTATTTAGAGAGGGCACACATGACAGCCACCGTGAGTGGGGGTATGGGCAGAGGAAAATCTCAAGCAGACTCCCTTGCTGAGTGCAGAGCCTTACGAGGGGCTGGGATCCCATGACCCTAAGACCATACCCTGAGCCAGAGGCAGACACTGAGCTGACTGCTTCTCCCTCCCCCTCTGCCTGCCACTTACCCTGCTTACGCTCTCTCACTCTCTCTGTCAAATAAATAAATAAAATCTTAAAAAAAAAAAAAAAAAATCAGACACTTAACTGACTTAGCCACCCAGGTGTCCTAAAACATTGTTGTGTTTTGTTTTTTTTTTTTAAAGGTTAGTTTCCTGTTGGCCAGAACTAGAGCATTGTGATGTAGAATGCCTATCCTGTACAGGGAGAAGTCTAGTGTCATTTATGTCACCCATCAATGGATTTCAGTATAATCCATTTTTCTTGTCTCTGGTAATTGGAGTGTGTACCTCTGAATATAGCCTCAGGCTGTCTTTTTTGGTATCTCCTGCCCTTCTCATAGAAGTTACCTAACCTTGACAAACTCTTTCATTATGTAGCCCCCAGTCATATCTCCCTCCTCACCTCTAATAGAAATTATTACTGTATTAATTGTTTCCTTAATACTTAAAGTCATAGATGATTTCCTTTTCATGTGTATGTGTTCTCTTTTCAACAAGGTGGTTAGCTCCGTTATCTTTTACTTTGATAATCCATTCCATAGCTCTCTCAAAGTGCATACTTGAGATTTTTATTGCATGAATAATTACCTGTGCATCTTACAATCTACTTATTCTCTTCTTAGATATTAATGATGTTAAGCGGCTGAAACCTGGCTACCTGGAAGCTACTGTGGACTGGTTCAGAAGGTACAAGGTTCCTGATGGAAAACCAGAGAACCAGTTTGCTTTCAATGCAGAATTCAAAGATAAGGTAATGCATCATTTAGAAGCATAGCTTTAAGCCTGTTTGTATTGAGACTGTTTTAACTATATATATATATTTTTAATTTAACTATATTGTTACCATTTAAAGACTATACGGTCATAAAATAAATGTTTAAAGACATTGGTAAGATAGTCTTGACATTAATTTATCCATTTAAATGTTCTCTCCTGCTTTTGACACAAGGAAGTGAATTCAGAAAAGACAAAGTTATCAGTCTTTGGGGAAATCTTGATAATAAGGAAAGAACTCTTATCTGTCATTGTAATGCATTTTCTTCCAATTATAGGATTTTGCAATTGATATTATTAAAAGCACTCATGACCATTGGAGAGCATTAGTGACGAAGAAAACCGATGGAAAGGGAATCAGTTGGTAAGCAGTAATTCTTCTCTGCATGTTTAATACATAAAACAGACCAGTTTGCTCCAGAGATTTTAATGATACAAACATACTGTATCATGGTATTCCCTTAGAAAAGAGAGAACTAGTTTGTCAGTCCGTGCTAAAGGGAGTGGGAAGGTAGATATGTTAGCAAGTGAAAAGTACTCAAAAGATACCCTCTGAACAAGTACAAACTAAAACTATAAAGGGGACAGTTAAGAACAGAGCTTTGTGAGGGTAACTGGAAAGGCTTCCTAACATCAGGATGCTCAGAATGTAGCAAGTAAAATAATTTTGAGTGCAAGGGTTTTTCTCTGATATACATACAGAAGATGCATTGCAGCTAAACCAGTATCTACCATGCACACAAAATTTATTACTGCTAATAATAACCTAATATTTATTGAACAGTTAAATATTTGCCAAGCATGTAACAGAGATGTGTGGGGTTGCCTGGGTGGCTCAGTCAGTTAAGCGGCCCACTCTGGATTTCTGCTCAGGTCAATGATCTTGAGGTGGTGAGATTGAGGCCTGCATCAGGCTCTGCACTCAGCAGGAAGTCAGAGCCTGTTTGAGATTCTCTTCCTCTCCTGCCCTTCCCACTGCTTGCATACACACGCTCTCTTTCTAAAATAAATAAACAAATAAGCAAACAAATCTTTTAAAAGGGGGGTATGCCTGGGTGACTCAGTGGGTTAAAGCCTCTGCCTTCAGCTCAGGTCATGATCCTAGGGTCCTGGGATCGAGCCCTGAATCAGGTTCTGCTCCCCGCAACCCCCCCCCACCCCGCCAGCCTCTCTGCCTATTTGTGATCTCTGTCAAATAAATAAATAAAATATTTTAAAAAAGAGAGAGAGAGATGGAGGGAAGTTAAATTTAACCAAAGTCACCCCATGATAAGTGTTTCAGAGTTAGGACACACATCCAAGTCTGTCTGGCCTCCAGACAGTGTTCAGGATCATATACTTCTTCTTGAATACTCAAAAATTTATGAGAGAATGACCACTATCACCAGTTAACTAATGTTCTTGAAATAGTAGTCAATGAAATACATAAGGGAAAGGATGTATTTTGATCCAGGAATGTTGGAAAAGGAAGAGCAAATTGTCATAGATTATATGATTTTGTATCCAGAAAACCCTAGGGAAATAAAGAATTTAGCAAGGTGACCAACTACAAAGTGAATATATATATCAATAGCTTTCTATACAAGTGGTAGCAGAAACCATAATGGAGGAAAAGGCCCCATATAGAATATATTATTTAAAAAGAAAACACAAACCAAGGTATAAACAAGACATCTGCAGGACCCAGAAGAAGAAAGCTTTAAGACACTTGAGGAATATAAAATATTAAAAAAAAAAACCAAAAAAAAAAACTGTGTTCATAAATAACATTCAGTTTCATTAGAAAAAAAAAATTGCATGTGAAAATAGCCAGAAAAATTCTGAAAGAAAAAAAAAATGAGGGTAGTGGTATCAGGGTGGAGTGTTAATTGTTTTTGTCTTGTTTAGTAATACTGTTGTCCTGAATGTTTGATACTGAAGAAGAAAGTCATATCACTCAGAAGTCCTTTTGGAGTTTGGTAGACCCAGAGATGTCTTAGTTTATAACAAAGTATTATGGATGAATGGTTATGGACCCACACGGGCTGTTTAGGAAGAAAACTGGCTAGATCCCTAACTATTCCCCATACTTCTTAACGCCAGAGGTGCACACCAGCAACACCACCATGTTCTGGCTGTTTTGTTTTGTTTTAAGAGGTGCTATGACCAGGCAGGTGCTCCAGGAGTGCCCTCAGAGGCAGCTCTGCACATTTTCTCACGTTTAGCCTCTCTGCACCCTTATGTTAATTGGGTGTGGTCTGTAGGTATTTGAGTTTACAGCCCTTGTCTTACATCAGTATTTAATGTCAGACACATACATTTTGATGTGAAAAATTTCTAGAAAAAGTAGAAGGAATTTTTTTTTAAGATTTTATTTATTTGAGAAAATCTTTTTAAAAACTCATTTATACTGCATGAGCAGAGGGAGGGGCGGAGGGAGAAACAAGGTCCCCCACTGAGCAGGGAAGAGGACATGGGACACTATCCCAGGACCCTGAGATTCTTACCTGAGCCGAAAGCAGCCCGCTTAACTGACTGAGCTACCCAGGTGCCCTAAGTGAATTTATTAGGTTATAGCAGGGAAAGCCTTTTTAAACAGAGCACAAACTCATAATCCATACAGGAAAGGTTTACTTTTCATATATATCAGGAGACAATTTTTCCCAGTTGCTTTTTTTTTTTTTAAACAAAATACAACGAAGGCCTAAATTCTTTAATACATAAACAGCTTCTTCAAGTCAAAAAAGACTAGCAATTCAATAGATGGAGAAAAAGGTAGGAGAAGGAAGTTTACATAGAAGAAGGTGTACAGTCTCATAATTTAAAATGCAATTCAGCAAGATAATGATATTGCCCATTACATTTGCCAGAATTAGAAAAAAATCAGATGATAGCCAGAGATACCAAGACCATACATATGTAGCTATTGAGCTCATAAATGGGTATACCTTTGTGAAGGGCACTTTGATAGGATCCAGTCAAGAAATTAAAATTGCATGTATTTCTTCACATCACCACTGCTAGGAATATATCCATAGTTCACCAAGATCCACGTATAAGGATGTTCTTTATAATGTTGTTTATAATAGCAAAATGTTAGGAAAAAAATGTAATGATTAAGTACATCTATAATGGCACATTAAAAAAAATCTCTATATATTGATATGGAATGATATCTAAAATATATTAAGGGAGAAAAGCAAAGTTCCTAGTAGTGGGGTGCCTGGGTGGCTCAGTGGGTTAAAGCCTCTGCCTTTAGCTCAGGTCATGATCTCAGGGTCCTGGAATCGAGTCTCCCGCTTCGGGATCTCTGCTCGGCGGGGAGCCTGCTTCTTCCTTTCTCTCTCTGCCTGCCTCTCTGCCTACTTGTGATCTCTGTCTGTCAAATAAATAAATAAAATCTTTAAAAAAAAAAAAAGTTCCTAGTATTGTATTTAATATGATCCTATTTATGCAAGATAAGCACCCCCCCCCCCGCACACACACACACATACGTACACATATACCAGCATCTATGTATTTATGTCCACATTTTTTTTCCGGGGTCGGGGGAGAACTGGAAATTATAATTGAGAGAAAGGCCTTCATTTTATGACTGTCTGAATTTTCTAACTATTTATATGTGTATTATGTTCATTTTTTTAAATGTCAAAGTTATCTGGGCAGTAAGATTTTTTTCTGAGTATGAGAAAATCCTAACATAAAAATAATTCTCAGGGATATTCTGTTCTGTGAGTCAGGATAATGTCCTGTAAAGTGAAAACACTGTCTTTCCACAAACAAGATAAAATGAGCAGTTATATATTTGTGTGAAAAAGTACAATCCTAATACACTGCTTTTAAGTTCTCAATTTTTGTGGTGTCTTATTACTATAGAAATGATCTTAATGCATGTTAAGTAACAGGTAACTGTAGATATTTTCTTTTTCATTTTAGTAGACAATTTTTGATCATACCCATGTTATACTAGTGCTATAATAATATATAGGAAATTTTGAACTATGGATAAACAAAAAGAAAACCTATGTTTTAAAAAAATCCCCCTTATTAGATTTTCCATAGATATTCCTATTAACATGTAGAGTTTTTTTTACAGTGCTTGTGTGAATGTGTAATACTTTAAAAAATAATTAGGATTATATTACATGTATAATTTGTTTTATTATTTTTAATTTCTAAAAATTTTTAAAAATATTTTTATTTATTTATTTGACAGAGGGAGAGAACACAAGCAGGGGGAGTAGCAGGCAGAGGGAAGGGGTGAAGCAGGCTCCCTGCTGAGCAGGGAGCCCAATGTGGGGCTGGGTCCGAGGACCCTGGGATCATGACCTGAGCCAAAGGCAGACGCTTAACTGGACTGAGCCACCCAAGCACCCCATGTTTTATGATTTTTTTAAAAAACACTTAACACTATAAGTATTTCCCTATATCATTAATAATATTTTTATAATATTAGGTAACATTTCCATCTCTGTATAATATCTCACCTCCTAAATAGACCATTTTAAATCATCCCCATTGCTGGATATTTTGGTTACTTCCAGCTTTTCATTCTTATCAATGGTGAGGTGGTGTCTGTTGAAACTTTATAGATCATTGTTTAAATCTGTTTGAATTCTCAGAGTTAGAACTTCTCTATCAAAGCCTATGGACTTTTTAAAAGGTTTTTTCCAGAAATATTTGTCCAAGAACCAAGTGTTGCTCCCACCAGGCTAGTTTATCTCAGGTGCTTCATCAGCACTGACAGGAACTGACAGGATTTTTTGCTTTTGTCTAATTTGGAAAGATATGTTTCTCATTTTAATGTGCATTTCTTAGTTATTTCAGCAAGAATTACAGGACATTCCATCTTAGATTTCTAAATTTGAACTTGTTTAGGTACTAGAATAAAATTGGCAACAAGAATAACTATACCTTGGCCAAATAAAGAGAATATTTTATATGGGTGAGAAAGCTTTCAACTAAATCAAACTTGAATTTCATCTGGTCTACCATCTTCAACTTCCAAAAAATTATTTTTCATTGGGGTATAATTGATATAACATTATGTTAGTTTCAGGTATACAGTGTAATGATTTTTGATATTTGTATATACTGCAAAATGATCACCATTAAGTCCAGTTAACATCCATCACCACCGATAGTTATAGCATTTTTTTCTTAATATGAGAACTTTCAAGATCCACTTTCCTAGCTACTTTCAAATATGCAATATGGTATGAGTTAGTCATAGCTGAAAACTGGCACTTTTGACCCCTTCCACCCATTTGATCCACCTTCACCTCACCTCAGGTAACCACCGGTATGTTCTCTATATCCGTGAACTTGATTTTTTTTTGCTTCTTTAGATGCCACATATAAGTGAGATCATAACGATATTTATGTTTTTCTGTGTAACTTATTTAATTTAGAATAATGCCCTCAGATGCCATCTTTGTTGTTACAAATGGCAGGATTTCGTTTTCTTTTATGACTAATAGTCCATTTACTACATTTTCTTTGTCCATTTGTCCATTGGTGGACCTTTAGATTGTTTCCATGTCTTGCTGTAAATCAGGCTGCAGTGAACATGAGGGTGCATGTGTGTTTTCCATTTCGTGTTTTTGTTCTTCAGATAAATATTCAAAGTGGAATTGCTGGATCATAGCGTAGTTCTTTTTTTAAATTTTTTGAGGGCCCTTCCTACTGTTTTCTGCAGGGGCTGCTCCAATTTGCATTTCTACCAACAGTGCACAAGGGCCTCATTTTTTTTTTTTTTACATACTACTAACATTTGTTATTTCTTGCTGATAATAGCCATTCTGACAGGTGTGAGGTGACATCTCTCTGTGGTTTTGATCTGCATCTCCCTCATGATGAGTGATGTTGCGTGCCTTTTAATGTACTTGTTGGCCATCTGGATGTCTTCTTTGGAAAATTTCCTATCCAGTCCTTTTATCCATTTTTTTTTTAATTTTTTATTTTTTATAAACATATATTTTTATCCCCAGGGGTACAGGTCTGTGAATCACCAGGTTCCTTTTACCCATTTTTAAATCAGGTTGTTCGTTTGCTATTGTTGTATGAATTCTTTATATTTTTTATGTTAAGCCTTTATCAGATATATGATTTGCAGGTATTTTCTCCCATTTAGTAGGTTGCCTTTTCATTTTGTTGATGTTTCCCTTTACTGTGCAGAGGTATTTTAGTTTGATACGGTCCTACTTGTTTATTTTTCTTTTGTCTTTGCCTTTTGGATAAATCCAGAAATTTATCTCCAAGACTGATGTCAAGGAGCTTACTGTTTTCTTCTAGGAGTTTTATGATTTCAGGTCTACATTCAAGTCTCACCTATTTTGATTTAATATTTGTGTACGATGTAAGGTAGTGGTCCAGTTTCACTCTTTTGCACATGGCTGTCCAGTTTTTCCAAAATCGCTTATTGAAGAGACTGTCCTTTTCTCTTTGTATCTTGGCTCCTTTATTGTAAATTAATTGAGATTATATGAATGGGTTTTATTTCTGGGCTTTCTGTCCTGTTCCTTTGATCTGTGTATCTGTTTTTATGCCAATACCATACTGTTCTGATTACTGTGGCGTGAAATCAGGAACTGTGAGGCCTCCAGCTTTGCTCTTACTTCTCAAAACTGTTTTGGCTACTCAGGGTCTTTGGTGGCTCCAAACACATTTTAGGTTTGTCCTGTTTTCTGTGAAAAAATGCCACTGAATTTTGATAAGGATTGTGCTGAATCTGGATTGCTTTGGGTAGTATGAATATTTTGACCACATTAATTCTTAAAGTTCATGACCATGGACTGTCTTTCCATTTATTTGTGTCTTCCTCAATCTCTTTTTGTTAGAGCCTTACAGTTTTCAGTGTACACATCTTTCCCACCTCCTTGGTTAAGTCGGGGCACCTGGCTCAGTAGAGCACTCGGCTCTTGATCTTGGGGTTGTGAATTTGAGCCCCACATTGGACTTGGATATTACTTTTAAAAAAGTTATTCCTAAGTATTTTATTCTTTTTAATGTAACTGTAAATGTTACTGTTTTTTTTCTGATAGCTTAGTATTAGTGTATGGAAAATGTGACAGATTTTTGTTTATAGTGATTTTGTATCCTACAACTTGAGTAAACCTGAGATGCAAGTAAACCAAACTTGAATCTCTTCAGGCCTACCATCTCTATCCGTTGCTTTTTTCTTTCTTTTTTTTTTTTTAAGATTTTATTTATTTATTTGAAAGACAGAGATCACAGGTAGGCAGAGAGGCAGGCAAAGGGAGGGTGGGGTGGGGGGGAGCAGGCTCCCTGCTGAGCAGAGAGCCTGAGGCGGGGCTCGATTCCAGGACCCTGGGATCATGACCTGAGCTGAAGGCAGAGGCTTCAACCCACTGAGCCACCCAGGTGCCCCTATCTGTAGTTTTTTGGCTCTTAAGAGACAAGTTTTGTTACTGTAACTCATGACTACTTCTTTTTTATTTAATAGCATGAATACTACAGTGTCTGGGAGCCCCTTCAAGTGTGACCCGGATGCTGCCAAAGCTATCGTGGATGCTGTATGTAAAAGTTTTCCTTGAAAAAGAATGTACCTGGTGCTAAAGAGATTAAGATGATAATTGGGAGGGAAAGTACTTCCTTCAGCAAATACTGGGAGTCCCTCCTGGCTGCCTATCATTGTGTGAGGTCTTGAAATTACAAACTGTGAGTGCACACAAGTGGACTTTTGACTGAAGGGAGAAGCTGAGAAGGGTCTTAGTCAGTCAACTCTAATTGGGCATATAGTATACTTGTAACAATCAAAGTGATTCCAGAAGGTTCTAACCCAAATCCTGTGTGTGTATCCGAAGCCCATTTTCCAAAAGAATTAATGGGAACTTACTAGACTTGGTTATAGCAAGGACTAAGAAGGTGGTCAAGTTTCAGGCACCATGCAAGAGCAGTTAATAACCCTAGAAAAGACTTTCTTTTAGTAAACTATTCATGAAAGAAATAATTTTGGCTTTGTATTATGTTTAATTATTTGATTTGGATCAACCAAAAGACTGAACTAGATAATCTTAAATTATTTTCATTTACTATATTAAATGAGGAAAAGAAAATGAAATCTGACTTTTTATTGCCTTGTAAGTGGGGTGTAGCACAAGGAAAAAGAACGATTTAACAATGAAGCCAGTACATTTAGATTTCTCTTTATATCTGAATCCTGACAAAGTTGAGATGAATAAGAAGAATTGGAAGGGGAAAACCGTTGGTTAACAATCATAACTTCAATGAGGACACTCTGCCTACTTTTTCTGTATATGTGTATATATAAATTCATTATATATGCATCAATCTGTTATTTCAAGCAGCATTTCATTTTATTTATCCTCCTATGTTCAGTCAAAAGCTAAAGGGCATGAATTTGTTTTTTGGCAGTAAAGTGAACCTTGCCTTGTTTTTATGTATTATAAAT
Organism: Mustela erminea; assembly: GCF_009829155.1. Lineage (NCBI taxonomy): Eukaryota > Metazoa > Chordata > Mammalia > Carnivora > Mustelidae > Mustela > Mustela erminea. The sequence continues at coordinate 36,572,527 of NC_045627.1, read as the reverse complement.
TATTTTTAGAATCTAAAAATTGGGAAAGTTACCTTCTGTTCAGATTTTTTAAAATTTTTGTGTTGGTATACCTTTTTGGCTTACTTTTTTTTTTTAATTAGACTAATACATTTTAATATTTTATTTTAGTTACCGCCACCATGCGAATCCGCCTGCACAGTACCAACAGATGGTAAGATCTATATTCTAGTAAAATTACACTAAACATTTTGTGTTTAGTGTAATTGTGTGTGGGAAAAATATATTTGTACCTACAGATATATATTACACACCATATCCACAGAGAAAGAGAAAGAAGGGAAGAAGAAACATTTTTAGAGTTCCATAATGTATGTGGGAAGAAAGATGGCTGCATTGCCACCCTTCACACCAGCTCCCATCACAGCAGTTTCCAAACCATGACCTGCTGTGGCTCTCTGGGTTCCGGGAGAAGGGCTCGTGGATGTGGGAGCAGGTGGGGCTCTGGATCCCCCTCTGGCCACCAACACAGCTTTCTCCCCCTTTACATTTAGAATTCTCTGTAAGGTGGTTCTGGTGAGAATCACATGTTAATCGATTAGGATCAAACGTGAGAAAGCCCAGGAGAAAACACTGTGATAAATTACCTGTTTTTGCCATAGTGGAACTTCAGGTGTCAGTTTGTTTTAAGGTGATCTGTGGTAGAATACATGAAAGCAAATATGATATTCGTTGTTATATTTCGGGTATATTTTAATTTTTTTTTACTATTTTACGTTTTGATTCTTAATAGAGATTCTAATTTGGTTTTCTTTTTCTCCAAATGCAGTGGATAAGTGGTTCCATCACCAGAAGAACTAATGACTGTTCTGCCGAATACAGGCTGGTGATGCCGCACCCTGTTCATCTGGAGCCATAGATGCAGAAGTAGCTTCTCACAGCTTCACATTCATAGAACTAATCTAACTAAAGCAAATTCTGCTGCGACCAATATATTCAGAATGTTATGCATCTAAAAGCATTTTTCACATCTCAACTAAGAGTACGTGTTTCAATATCAAAGCGGTTGTTGTAATTTAGAAGTCATTTGTGAATATGCAAGATGAATGCATGTTGGATGTATATGTTTACCATGTGTTAGAAAATAAAATTATTTTGCCAAAACTTCATTTATAATATTTTTACTTTACTCTGAAACCTAACGTTACGAAGTGGGCATGGGTGCTATTTGGTGTTTGTTTTCTATCAGTGATCTTATAATTCAATTTCATAATTATTAGATTAAAACTGACTTTATTTTTAGGAACCTGAGAGTGAAATCCCTCATTGTTTATAGTAATCTCAATGCTATATTCTTTTTTTTTTAAAGATTTTATTTATTTGAAAGAGAGAGAGAGATCACAAGTAGGCAGAGAGAGGGGGAAGCAGGCTCCCTGCTGAGCAGAGAGCCCGATTTGGGGCTCGATCCCAGGACCCTGGGATTGTGACCTGAGCTGAAGGTAGAGGCTTTAACTCACTGAGCCACTCAGGCACCCTCTATGCTGTATTCATACTAATTCCTAACAACCCGTTGCAAAGCAGAAAGCAAAACCTTGCTCACATTTTGAAATGATATAGTTACTTTCTTTACTTCTCTAATCAACAAATTAGATTCTTAAGTCATTTACATTATATTCTGAGCTACAAGTCCAAATACCTTTGTGACTAAGGTCTTAGGTTTTGGAGCTGTACAGACCTGAATTTTCCATCCTAGCCCATCTATTTTTCTCTGTAATCTTAGGTCAGTTACCCACCACCCAACTTCAGTTGTTTCACTTGTAAATAAGATGTTACTCATGCAATGGCCTGTATTAAGCAGATTTTTTTATTTGAGATCATTGTGGATTCACACGCAATTGTAAGAAATAATACAGAGAGCTTCTCTATACCTTCCTGTTTCCTCCAGAGGTACGATTTTGCAAAACAATGGTATGATACGACTGCCCACCAGGACACTGACTTTGATATGGTCCACTGATCTTACTCAGATTATCCAGTTTTACCTGTGCTGCTTTGTGTGGTGTATTGTCCTGTACAACTAAATATCCCATGTAAGTTCCTGCATCCTGTAAGACACTCAACAGTTCTTTTTTCTTATTTTGTAAGATTTTATTTATTGGGGTGCCTGGGTGGCTCAGTCAGTGAAGCATCTGCCTTTGGCTCAGGTCATGATCTCAGGGTCCTGGGAGGGAGTCCCATGTTGGGCTCCCTGCTCAGTGAGATGTCTCCTTCTCCCTCTCCATCTGCCTCTCCCCCAGTTCATGCTCTCTCTCTCTAAAATAAATAAAATCTTAAAAAAAAAAAAAAGAGCAAGAGAGCACAAGTGGGGTGTAGTACATCCTTAATCCCTGGCAACCACTAATCTGTCTTCTATTTCTATAGCTTTATCATTTCAAGAACGTTATATAAATGGTACCATGCAGTGGGTAGCATTGTGGGTTTTTTTCACTGAGCATAATTCCTGGAGATTCTTCTAGGTTGTGGCATGTATCGATAGTTCATGCTTTTTATTCTTTTTATTACTGAGTAGTATTCCTTGTATGTATTCCTAGTATGTATGTAGGCTCACTCCAGTTTTTGGCTATTACACTGAAGCTGCTGGGAACATTGCCAGACACATTTGTTGTCTGCATCACCTGTCACTGTGATTGCCAGGTCAAATGATGGATGCTTAGTCTCATAAGAAGCTTCCAAATTGTTTTCCAGAGTGTTGTACCAGTTCACATGTAAGATAATTACTGCTATGTTCACATTTTATCCTGTTCAGGGTTTGCTCACCTTGGATCTGTAAGTCTGTGTCTTTCACCAGATGTGGGAATTTTCCAGTTGTATTTCTTCAAATACTCTTTCAGCCCCAACTGCCATCCTCTTTCTCTGGGAGCCTGATGATATGAGGGTTGGATCCTTTGCTATCGTCCATGGGTCCGTAGGCTCTGTTTTGTTTTTCCAATCTATTTTCTCTCTGTTCCATACTGGGTGAGTTGTGTTGTTCTGTCCTCAAGTTCATAGAGCCTGTCTTCTGTTTTCTCCACGCTCACAGTGAACCTGCCCCGCAGGTGTTCTGTTACTATGGAACTGTTAAGTTACTGTATTTTTAGTTCCATAGTTTCCATTTGGTTCTTTTTTATAATTTCTATTTCTTTGCCAAGGTTGTCTATTTTTTAACTTATTTCAAGGGAATTTCTAATTGACAGTCTAATTGCAGTTTTAAGATGGCTACTTTAAATTCCTTGTCAAGATTCATCACTCCATTGTCTTTTTTTCACTCAAGTGGTGATTTTCTTCTTTGACCGTACGATGGGGTAGCTGTGTCCTAGGTGTTCTGTCTGTTATGGTCCTGTGTAACTCTTGGATTTTAGCGGGCATCCCCCACTGAGGGCTAGTGCATGAGGCTTGGCCCACTTTGTGTTTCAATGGCGGTTTAATTTTCACTGCTTTGCACTGTTAATCAGATGTGCTTCGTTTCCCCTGGTGCCTCTGGGGTTTCTATTGGTCCCTGCAGGTGCTGCCTCAAGGCCCTGGTGGGTATCTCTTGGTGGAGGAGGGGCGTGTGGATCCAAGAACTGGTCCTCCCAACCCTCACCTTCTGGGGCTAGTGTCCCTGGGTGGGCGAGGAGAGCCTTACTTTAGGCTGCAGGGATAAAGAGGGTTCTAACCAGTGCACCTGCTATAGCTGGGTTTCTCCCTCGGGCTCAGCCTGCCTGCCTACCTGCCAAGGAAAATTTGGGGGAAAGGGGGAGTCTGTAGGGAAGAGAATACCTCCCTGGTGGCTTATTCCTGGCTGGACCCGTAGTGATCCCCCTTGCCAACTGATGTTCTGCCACCAGACAGACTCCCACTCTAAGGGGCAGGAATGAGCCTCTGTGGGCTGCCTTCTATTGCTAGGTCAAGGGTTAGGAAGGACTCTCTTGTGGGTGGTAGGACACACATGCCCCTGCCACTGGGCTGCTCTCTGGTCCTGATCCCAAACCAGCTCGCTGCCTAGAGTTTTCATGTGACTGCCTGTTTTGCCATTTCCAGGGTTTATAGCTGTAGTTTGCCATGAGGAGCAGGGGGAAATGGGTCTACACCATCTTGTCTGGACCAGAATCAGAAATGTCAGCATTCAGATTTTAGCAATGTTTCTCTGACTCCCTTTGTAAGTCTATTTTTAAATGTTGCCTCAATCACAGTTGTATGTGATTTCTGAAGTGATTTGTCAGGATGAGAAACAGGTTTTGTAATGAAGGGATTATACAATGTGCAGGACTTCCAAAGACTTGGCCCAGTAGTTAGGAATCAGTCATCAAGGTTTCTGCCAGTTTTCAATGCAGTAAATGATTGTATTTTTTCCGTTGACTTGGAAGTCAAAGCTGACTATGTCACCATAAACTACTTAAGCCTACTTGAGTTAGTTTTTCTGTCTGTAAGATGGTCGTGAAGCTGTCATCACAGGTAGAAGGAATGTAGGTGAAGGACTTCCTCAGTGCCAGGGTCACAGGAGAGGCTTGGTGGAGGCTGGTTGTTCGTAACTGTAAATCTCAACAACAGTGAGTGTGATCAGGTGCATTTTTCCAGCTAAGAGAATCTGAAACCGTGGCCCAGCTGTGGACAGGATCGGACTGAGAACTCCCAGGGGAAATCAATTCCCTTTCGCCATCATTGAGCCTAGGCCTGCGTGTGCAGCAGCTGTAAAGGTAGTTATGTCCTATCTGATCTGCATGTTCGCTCTGCAAGGGCTTAAACTATGCTTTTGCACAGAATGTTCTTTACATTTAGAATGAGCTGTTCGGCTTTCTGAGAGTCTGGGCAGAGGGGAACTTGCTTTCACATTGACAAGAATGCTGTGCAAGTCGTTTCACGGTGGGCAAGTACTTATTAAAGAATTATTAACTGGGGCGCCTGGGTGGCTCAGGGGTTAAGCCTCTGCCTTTGGCTCGGGTCATGATCTCAGGGTCCTGGGATGGAGTCCCACAACGGGCTCTCTGCTCAGCAGGGAGCCTGCTTCCTCCTCCTCTCTCTCTCCCTGCCTCTCTGCCTACTTGTGATCTCTCTCTCTGTTAAATAAATAAATAATTTATTTTAAAAAAATTATAAACTGGAGTTGGTTAGGACATAGTTCATGCTTCCCTCTGTCGGTCTTTGGAATCTTTGGTTATTACAAAACCTTTAAGTTAAAATATTCACCAGATGTAAGATGAAGCAATGAAAAATCACAAGGTCATGTGGCAATCTGAATTTAAAAAGAAGCCTGAGTTGAATTTGGCAGTCTCTTATCAAAAGTTTAGACTCACACTTACCCTTTGAGTCAGCAGTTCTATTCTGAGAATTCATTCCAGTTGACAACAGTCAACCAAGCGCACGGTGTGTGGTGGCTTTGTGTAGTACAGCAAAACCTGGAAAACTAATTGTCCAGTTGAGAAGTGTCTAGATATGTTCTCAGTACCTTGTAGCAGTTAAAGAATAGTTACCGCTAGAACCGATACGGGAAAGATACTCAAACTATACAAGTGGTAAGAGAACCCTGTACTCCGCAGCTGCTAACTATGGCCCGTGGGCCAAATCCCACCTGCTGTGGGTCTGATAACTAAAGCGGCCTTGGAACACAGCCACACCCATTCATTTGCGAATTGTGGCTGCATTCAAGCTACAATGGCGAGTTTCGTAGCTGGACAGAGACCATATGGCCTGCAAAGCCAAAAATATTTCCTGTTCAACATGTTGCTGAGAACATTTGCCAATCCCTGCTCTCTCCTATGATCCTATTTGTGTTTTCCACAAAATGAGCATGGGGGAAAAGACATATATTAGTGGATATGCTTGTATGGGCATAGACAATTTCTGGACACAAAACCCACCACAGTTAACAAGGATTATCTCGGGTGGGAGCCTAGAGATAAGTGTGGAAGAAGCAGGGTCTGGGGAGTTTCTTTTCACTTAGTAAGATTCTGTGCTCTTTGAATTGTTTTTCTAAAACCATGTGTAACCTAATTTTTTTTTAAGGAAAATTGAAGTAGGAGAACACCAATGGATAGTACTCAGCACAGCTCCTGGCAGAGGGCTCCCGGCTCCCGGCAGCCTCTCTCCCTGTGGGCCTTGAACCACCAGCACTGATTCACCTAAGATATTTGCAAAAAATAAAGAAGTAGGGGCGCCTGGGTGGCTCAGTGCGTTAAGCCTCTGCCTTTGGCTCAGGTCATGATCTCAGGGTCCTAGGATGGAGCCCTGCATCCGGCTCTCTGCTCAGCAGGGAGCCTGCTTCTACCACTCTCTCTGCCTGCCTCTCTGCCTAATTGTGATCTCTCTCTGCCAAATAAATAAATAAAATATTTTTAAAAAAATAAAGAAGTAAAACACATACCATATATATATAAAATATACGATAGATAACATGATACACATATACATACTATATATGATAGATAACGTGATATCCATCCCACTGAATTAGAGCAGGGAGGGGCTAGACCCTGAAATCTAATTTTGAACCAGTTCCCCTCAGGTAATTCTAACAAATCTCATGTCTGAAACCACTGCTCTAGTCATAAATCTCATAAATTAGCTAAAGAGTTCTCAGCGGGTCGTAATATAATCAGTGTGAGATAATTAGCAAACATCTACCACAGCAACAGCAGCCACAAAAATAGCTTCCCATTTGTGGGGCGCCTGGCTGGCTCAATCAATAGAGCATGTGTCTTTTTTTTTTTTTTTTTTTTAAAGATTTTATTTATTTATTTGACAGAGAGAGATCACAAGTAGGCAGAGAGGCAGGCAGAGAGAGAGAGGAGGAAGCAGGCTCCCTGCTGAGCAGAGAGCCCGATGCGGGACTCGATCCCGGGAACTCGAGATCATGACCTGAGCCGAAGGCAGTGGCTCAACCCACTGAGCCACCCAGGTGCCCGAGCATGTGTCTTTTGATCTCAGGGTGGTGAGTTTGAGCCCCATGTTGGGTGCAGAGATTACTTTAAAAACAACAAAAAAATAGCTCCTATTTGTTTGTACTTAGTAAATAAGCATCAGGCCCTGCCTCTTCTATACGCTTTATGTACTTCATCTCATTTAATTCGCTTGCAACACGCAGCTAGGGAGGCCAAGCTCGGAGTGCCTTGGGCCCTGCCCTTTGTGAAGGGCCAAAGGGCTGGGAATGGGACACCCTCCCAGCCCCATGGCTCTCCCCAGTGACAAGCTGGTTTCCTCTTTCCCCTGGCAAGCCATGTAACACTGGCTGCACTTTGTCAGGTGGTCTCAAGAGACTCGTAAGCTGGGTCACCTTCAACGCCCAACTTCCATCCCTGGGAAACAAGGGGCTCAACTGGGGTGCCCCGGAAGTCCTCTGCCAGCTGATATCCACGCCTCCACCTTGGAGCTGCAGTGCGGATGGTCCAGTGGGACGTGCGGCTCCTCACTGCTGTACCCATGCACCGGCGGCCACCCTCCCCTGGCCTGTCCCCCTGCTCCTTCCCTGCGGAGGCAGATGGCATTGTCCTCCTGTGTTCCAGCCCTAGCAGCCCTGTTTCTCCTCCTAGCTCCTTAAAATACATAACTCCGTGAGCACGGTGCTGGGATCCCTAAACAGCCTGCCAGCCCCTCACAGGCAGAGGCCGTGTTGATGCTGTGTCATCCAGCACAGCCCCAAGCCCACAGCGGGAGTTCAGGAACCACCTGATGCTTCTCCAGTGTGTTTGCCAACAGAAACGTAAGGGCGTCATCATATGACTCGAGTTGATAACCAGCAGCTGGTGCCTGCCTGCTCCCGCAGAGGGTGTGAGAGGGCACTGCGTGCAGTAGAGTGACACATGGCCTTCCACACGGGGGTCCAGCACCCCATGGGGATGCAGTCTGTGCCCAGACACTGAGCAGAGACATGCGGCTTCCATTGTACTTGAGGGGGAATAATCACTGGGTTATTCACAGGTTCAAAGACATAGACGTGCTGTGATTTTTGAATGCTGCCTTCCCCTGAATTTTAAAGAGAAACATGCCATTGCGGGGCAATTTTGCTATGTGTGCCTTCTGTCCTGGGGCTATGGCACCAGACCCCTGGAGCCAAAGCGGATTTTCCTCTGGTCTTGGAGTCAATTCAGAGGCAGTTTGCAGAGCACTATAGGAACGAGCTCTGGGCCGCCGGTCTTGAGTCAGGAGTTCTGGCTCTGGCCCTGTGTGATATCGCGAAGGTCTTCTTACTTCTCTGGGTCTCAGTGTCTTCATTTTGTATAATAAAGTAGTCGATCCCTACCTCGAGCATGTATTAACAAGGAAGATATCATGTCTTTATAACTGCTACAGTCCTGGGGAGCAAGAAAGGGGTGGGAACAAAGTTTCTCTCTGTGGCTGGCACTGGGCTGAGAGCTGGGGTGACAGAAACCACCATTTCACACTCTTTGCCTTCAGGAAGTTCCCCGGTATGGCGGTACACTAAAACAATGGCTGTAGATGTGGAGAAACTGGACCTCCGCATGCACTGCTGGTGGGAATGCAACATGGCGCAGCCACCTTGGAAAACAGGCACGTTTTCACAAAGTTCAACATAGTGTTACCAGATCACCTAGCGATTCCAGCCCTAGGTATATACCCAAAGAGATGTGTCCCTACAAAAATTTGTATGTTCATAGCAGCATTATTCATAATAGCCAAAAAGTGTAAATAGCCCAAAAGTCCACCAACTGAGTGGGTAAGTAAAATGTGGGTATGACTGTGAATTAGGTGTTGTTCAGCCAAAAGGAATGAACTATGGGCATGCACTACAACTTGGATGAACCTAGAAAACATGGTGCTGAGTGAAAGAAGCCAGACACAAAGGCCATATCTTGTATGATTCCATTATAGGAAAGTCTACAATAGAAAAATCCATCAGGACAGAAAGTACACAGGTGCTTGCCAGAGTCTGGAGTGAGGGAGAGTGGGGCTAATGGGGTATCTTTGGGGGATGGTGAAAATATTCTAAAATTGGGGTGATGACTGCCCAACTCTGCAAACATACTGAAAATCACTGCAAATACACTGCAAATGGGTGAATTTTATGATATGTGAATTACATCACAATAAGGCCATTATGAAAAAACCCCAAACCAACCTCAGAGGTACTATAATGGTAGAAAAGTAGTTGAAGGACAATGCGGGAAAAGGCCGTGTGGGAAAGGCTGACTAGGGAGAGTTTGCTTGACTTGGGTCTTGAGCCACAAGGCGCAGAAGAGATGGAAGGGTGTCCAGACAGAGGGAGTAGCCCGTGCAAAGGAAGGGATTCTGAGGCTGGAGAGAATGTTGATGGTAATATTCAACTGTTATTGGATGTTTGGATTGTGCCAGCAAACTGGTATCATCTTATTTAATCTTCATAAAAGTCCTTAACTTCATTCACTCTGTCATACTGAACAAACTTCATCAGAGACCTCCTGTATGCAGGAACTGTGCTAGCCACCAGAGATGCTATGATGAGGTAGACACTCTCATTATCCACTGTAGGCATATAAGGATTACATAGGTTATGTGAAGGTACAGAATGAGTAAGTGGAAGAACTGGGGTTCAAACCCAGGCAGTCTGATTCCAGAGCCCATTTTCAAAAAAATGTTCTTTTATACATCCCTACAAATACTAATCATTTAGCATAAATACCATCACACATTTCTCCATTCATCTCCCTCTTATTCTATCACTCTCTCTGTCTCTTTCTCTCAATCCTTTTCTTTTCCCAGTTTGATTGCGAGAACATGAACAGATAACACTGTGTTTCAGGTGTACAATCTGTTCATGAGATATGCTCACGCACTATAAAATGATGACCATCTCAGCATCAGCTCACACCTCCCCTCATGTCACCTCATACCATCGCTGTTCCTTTTTTGTGGTGAGAGCATTTAAGATCTATTCTCTTAGCAACTTTCAAGTATAAAATACAGTATTACTAACTATAATCATCATGGTCTACCTTAGGTCCCCAGTAATTTATCTTTTTTTTTAAATTTTTTTTTTAAGATTTTATTTATTTGTTTGACAGAGAGAGATCACAAGTAGGCAGAGAGGCAGGCAGAGAGAGAGGAAGGGAAGCAGGCTCCCTGCTGAGCAGATAGCCCGATGTGGGGCTCGATCCCAGGACCCTGAGATCATGACCTGAGCTGAAGGCAGCGGCTCAACCCACTGAGCCACCCAGGCGCCCAGAAGTTATTTATCTTAAACTGGAAGTTTGTATCCTTCGGCCAGTATCTCCTATTTCCCCACCCCTCTGCCCCTGGTAACCACCGCTATACTCTGTTTCTAGGAGTTTGGCTCTTTTGGATTCTACATATGATTGATATCATACAGTATTTGCCTTTTTCTGGTTTATTTCACTCAGCGTGTTGTCTCCAAGTTCATCCATGTTGTCACAAATGGCAGGATCTCCTTCTTTCTCACTGGTGAACAATATTTCATTGTGTATACACATCACAACTTCTTTATTTGTTCAACAATTGATGGGCACTTAGGTGGCTTCCATATCTTGGCTATTGTGAATAATGCTGCGGTGCACATAGAAGAGCAGATATCTCTTTAAGATTGTGTTTTTAGGGCACCTGGGTGGCTCAGTAGGTTAAGCCTCTCCCTTTGGCTCAGGTCATGATCTCATGGTCCCATGGTCCCATGGTCAAGCCCCGCATGGGGCTCTTTGCTCAGCAGAGGGCCTGCTTCCTCCTCTCTCTCGGCCAACTTGTGATTTCTCTGTCAAATAAATAAACAAAATCTTTACCAAAAAAAAAAAAAAAAAAGATTGTGTTTTTGTCTTCTTTGGATAGACCAGAAATGGAATAGTTGGATCATATGGTAGTTCTATTTTTTTATTTTTTGAGGAACCTCTATATTGTTCTCATTCCCACCAACAGTGCACAAGGGTGCCCTTTTCTCCACATCCTCACCAAATCTTATCACTTGTTTTTTTTATAATATCCATTCTAAAAATCACCTTTTGATAATATCCATCTAAAAATGGATAAAATCCATTCTAATAATCTCACTGTGGTTTTGAATTTCCCTGATGACTAGTGACGTACCTTCTCATGTACCTGTTGGCCACCTGCATGCCTTCTTTGGAATCATGTCTGTTCAGATCCGCTGCCTGTTTTTTTAATCAGATTGGTTTTTTGTTATTGAGTTGTATGAGTTCTTTATATATTTTAATCCCTTATCAGATATATGATTGGCAACTATTTCTCCCACTCCATAGGTTGCCTTTTAATTTTATTTTTGTGTATTCTCTGCCCCAGCCCCAGAATCAGCCATTTCTTCAAGGAGCATCAGTTCCTTTCACGGGAGAATGGTATTAGAAACCAAGACTGGATGCAAGGTGTCCTCAGGGCTACTGAGTTGCTGCTGATTCTAGGTCCTCTCAGCTCACAGAGCAAGGAAATATACGTATGTATACCATCTTGTGTATATACATATATCTATACATATTTCCATATACACCTATCTGTATCTATAGTAAGCTAAACTTGAGTTTCTACTGTTGCCTCCTAAACGGCTTCTTCAAAGCCAGAACCTACACCTGGAAAGGCTCCTTCAACCAGAGGGAAAAAAGGGAAAACCAGTGCTGGCGAGGATGGGAATAATCCTGCAGAAAATGGAGATCCCCAAAAAGACTTTGCATGGAAAGCTGAAAATGCTAGAGGTTCTGCTCACTTCACCAGTACATACACTAACACTGGGATGGAAGACAGATTAGCAAGGCCCTGCGCAAAAATGACATGTAAATCTGTGAAAATGCTGGAGATGCCAAATGAAACATGTGTATTTAAAAAAAATTTTTTTAGGGGTGCCTGGCTGTCTCAATCAAAGGAACATGTGACTCTTGATCTTGGATTGAGAGTCTGAGCCCCACATTGGGCATAGATATTCCTTAAAGAAAACAAAAAATCTTTTTAAATGTGGCAAAATATTTTACCATTTAAAAACTTAACATTTTAACCATTTTTCAGTGCACAGTTCAACAATGTTAAGTACATTCACGATGTTAAGGAAAAGATCTCCAGAATTTTTTTTGTCTTGCAAACCTTAAAGTTTATAATCATTAAACAACTTCCCATTCCCCTTTCCCATAACCCCTGACAACCACCATTCTACTTTCTGTCTCTATGAATTTGACACCTCCAGGTACCTCATATGAATCGAATCCTATAGTATTTGCCTTTTTGTGACTATCTTATTTCAGTTAGCATGTCCTCAAGTTTCATTCATGTTGTAGCATGTGTCAGATTTCCTTCCCTTTTAGGGTTAAATAATATCCATTGTGTGTACATATCACATTTCATTTATTTATAAAGTGTGTTACTTTCACCTTTTTAAAAAAGATTTTTATTTATTTATTTGATAGAGAGAGAGATCACAAGTAGGCAGAGAGGCAGGCAAAGAGAGAGGGGGGGAAGCAGGCTCCCCACTGAGCAGAGCCCGATGTGGGGCTCGATCCCAGGACCCTAGGATCACAACCTGAGCGGAAGGCAGAGGCTTAACCCCCTGAGCCACTCAGGCGCCCCTTACTTTCACCTCTTGACTGTACATAATGCTCCTGTGAACATGGCTGTACAAATATCTCTTTGAGACCCTGCTTTCAATCCTTTGGGATGTATACACAAAGCAGTGCAGTTGCTAGAACAGATGGTAATTCTATTTTCGACTTTGTGAGCAACCCCCAGGCTGTTGTCTCTAGTGGCCGCACCATTTTACATTCCCACCAACAGTGCCCAAGTGTTCCAATATCCCCACCTCCTTGCCAACACTTATTCTCTGTTTTTGTTCTTGTTTGTTTTGAGTCTAGCCATCCTAATGGGTGAACTGCCGCTTACGTCAGTTCAATTTGCATTTATCTGACGATTAATGATGTTGGGCATCTTTTCATGTTTCTTGGCCATTTACAGATCCATTCAAGTCCTTTGCCCACTTTTTTCTTTTTGAGAGTGCTGTATTTGATTGGAATGAAATGGTATTATGTAAAATCACCAATACAAAGATAAGGCATTATTTCAATACAAACAGGACAAAAAAGACTTGAAAATCTCCCTGAGTGTCACAGTGTGTATGCTTTGATCTAGTTTTTCGGGGAGTTGAAAGTAATTTCACTGAAGACCCAGGGAGCTCTGATTTGCCTTTTTTTTTTTTTTCCTGAGTCATCTTGGAAAGAGTGAAGGAAGGGGCATTTTGGCCTATCAGTTCCTCAACTCTTATAAGGATATAACAAGGGACGAAGAAAGTAATATACTATTCAGGAGGACATGGAGTTCATTTGGAACAAAGATACAATAGAAAATAGTTCTCTTTTAGTGATTTTTCTGACTCTAAAACCCATACAGTTTTGGAAGGATTCCCTGTCCAGGAGGAAATCTAAGGTAAAACTTATTTTTGTATAACTATAATGACCAAGGAAATCAGAACCTAGATACAGAGAAATTTATAAAAAAAATATTTCAGGAAAGGACTTCAAGTTAGATGTCCTTTCCCACCCCTTTGTAAACTGGGGAACATACAACTTAAAGAAGAAGTGCTTTTTTTCTAATTGCCTCTAGGTGATGTCTAAGGGGAAACATCTGAAAATTTTAACAATTGTCTCAAATTTTAAAATAGATTGCTTTGGGGGGTACCTGGCTGTCTTAGTGAGGTGTCTGACTCTTGATTTCGGCTCAGGTCATGATCTCAGGGTCGTGAGACTGAGCCCTGCATCCAGGCTCCGTGCTGAGCCCACTGAAGATTCTCTCTCTCCTCCTCACTCTGCCCCTTCCCCCTCTAAATAAAAATAAAATAAAATAACATAAAATGAAACAGATTTTTCTAATCAATATGGCATAAAATCCTCCAGATGACAAAGGTCAAATGTTTATTTTCTCAAGATTTGAACCAACTTTTAAGTTTTTTTTAAAAAAAGATTTTATTTATTTATTTGACACAGATTGAGAGAGAGAGAGAGAGATCACAAATAGGCTGAGAGGCAGGCAGAGAGAGCGGGGGAAGCAGGCGCCCTGCTGAGCAGAGAGCCGGATTCAGGCTTTGCTTCCAGGACCTGAGACCATGCCCTGAGCTGAAGGCAGAGGCTTAACCCACTGAGCCATCCAGGCGCCCCAACTTTTAAGTTTTGACCCAGACGATATTCCAGTTTTTTACCACTGAGCAGAAAAGAATATGAATTTTCATCATCTATGCCCTTTTAGATCCCCAGTCTCTCCTTCATAGCCATATTTCTAACGGCATTGTCCTGGGTCACTGCCCCATTTCTCTCTCTCCTCAGGTCATTCCAGTCCAGCACCCATCCTCGTCACTCCCCCAAACTGCATTTATCAGGCTCACCCATTACCTCCATGTTGACAATTCCAAGAGATGCTGATGGTTTATTGTATGTGTCAACTTGACTGCACTAAGGGATGCCCAGGTAGGTGATAGAGTATTTCTGGGTGTGTCTGTGAGAGTGTTTCTGGAAGAGATGAGCACTTGATTCAGTAGACTAAGGAAAGAGATCTGTCCCCACCAATGTAGGTGGGCATCACCCAATCCCTTGAGGATTCAAATGGGCCAAAAATGCAAAGGAAGGACAAATTCTCTTTTTCTCTTCTTGAGCTTTGTCATCCACGTTTCCTATCCTCAGACATCAGAGCTCCTGGGTCTAGGGCCTTCAGGCTCTAGGGCAGATACAGCAGCCGCCTGATTCTCCACTCCAAGGCCTTTCGGGCTTGGCCTGAATCATAACACCAACTTTCCTGGTTCTCCAGCTTGCAGATGGCAGATCTGGGACATCTTGGCTTCCATAACTATGTGAGCCAATTCCTCTAATAAATAAATCTCCTCAAATATATGTGTATGTATGTATGTATATGTATGTATGTGTATATGTATACACATATACATACATACATACATACATATACATAGTATGTATGTATACATACATACATATACATATACATGGAGAGCTATGAATACTGACACGTTTTTCAATCCCCATTTTAGCTTCTGAGTCCTGTCTACCGAATAATACTGAGCATGTATAGGGGATAAGAATAGAGTGGGGGGGATTACATAAAATTGCTCTGTTTCTATTATTGTTTATTATCCTAAAAGACCTATTTGTATTTCTTTTCCTGTGAATTGTCTGGTCTTATACTTGGCCTATTTTTCTAAAAATTTTGTTGAGATTCTATTTTGGAGAGAGAGAGAGAGTGCGCGTGCACACCTGCTGTGAGCAGGGGGCAGATGGAGAGGGAGAGGCAGAGAATTCTAAGCAGACTCACGCCAGTACAGAGCCAGATGCAGGGCTTGACCGGCAGCCCCAGATCATGACCTGAGCCAAAACCGAGAGTCAAATGCTCAACCCTCAACCGACTGAGCCGCCAAGGCACCCCTCCTTGCCCATCTTTCTAACAACAGTTAGTTTTTTCCTTTCACTTGTGATGTGATTATGCATATTTTTTCCCAATGTGCTGTCTTTTGGGTTCATGGTGTCATCACTGTTAGGGCAGCACTTTTCTGTCATATAAAACTTTCCTGTTTTCTTGTAGTTGAATTCGCACATTTTTTCTTTTTTTACTTAGAAACTACAGGTTTACTTTCTTTTTTTGACGAAGACGTAACAGACAAAAAACAAAAATAAAAACCCAAACAAGAAAACATGTGGTTAGATGTTTGAAAGCAAGGCTGGGCTCAAACAGCCTTCTGGTCAAATACAACTAAAAGTTTTGCTTAAGTGTTTAGGCAGTATTTTTGTTTATTTTTATTTATTTATTTTTTAAGATTTTATTTATTTATTTGACAGAGAGAGATCACAAGTAGGCAGAGAGGCAGGCAGAGAGAGAGAGAGAGAGAAGCAGGCTCCCTGCTGAACAGAGAGCCAGACGTGGGACTCAATCCCAGGACCCTGAGATCATGACCTGAGCTGAAGGCAGCGGCTTAACCCACTGAGCCACCCAGGCACCCCTGTTTATTTGTTTTTAAGCAAGTTCCATGCCCAGCATGAAGCCTGACATGGGGATTGAACTCATGACCTTGAGAGTAAGACCCAAGGTGAGATCGAGAGTCGGATGCTTAACCCCCGAGCCACCCAGGCACCCCTAGGTTTTCATTTTGTTTTGTACTACCTATTGTCCCAACCTTTTTATTATTTATTATTTATTTTTAAACCTATAACTGAAACATTTATTGAAAACATACTCTGGAAAAATTCCTTACATGTACAACATCCTTCTTTCACTCATTTTAGAGCTGGGTACCCTGAGGTACCTGTCAACTTGCTGAGGTATCTGTCAACTTGCTCAAAGCTGCCCACTTGGTAAGGAGAGTTTGCAGCAGTCCTGATAATTTGCCTGTGTGCTCCTTCCTTCCTCCTGAGCCTCCCAAGCCATCCTTTGGTTTGGGACTCCCCCACCCCAACCTCTAACAGCCAGCCTTCCATCAGGGCCAGTAATCCAATGCAGTAACTCGTGCTAAGGGAGCCCTATGTCTCCAGGATACACACACTAAGGGTCCAAGCCCTACGGACACAGTTCTGGTCTCACCGGAGCTGGGAGAAGCCTCAGAACATGGCTTTCTGTGTCTGGACAGGATTCAAACTCAATGCAGAAGACTTACAGGATAAAAAGAGCGGGGAAAGTGGCGAGCTTGTCCGTCCAGCTCCCTCTGAGTATTACTGGAGTTGTCGGATGCCACTTAAATTTTATTTCTGCACATATTTGGGTCTATTTCTGTATTTTGTTCTAATTGGCTTGTTTGGCTTTTCATGCACTAGTACCAAAGTGTCTTCTTTAAAGTTTTTATTTTCTTATGAGAGAGCGAGAGCGAGAGCCAGAGAGAGAGAGAGAGAGAGAGAGAGAGCACAAGCAGTGGGGAGGGTAAGAGCGACAATCATACTTCCTGATGAGCAGGGAGCCCCGATTTGGGGCTCAATCCCAGGACCTTGACCCCAGGACCCTGGGATCAGGACCTGAACCTAAGGCAGATGCTTAACAACTGGGCCACCTAGGCGCTCCCCTCCTTGCCCTCCTAAAGTGTTTTAATTACTGAGGATCTATAATATATTTGAGTATCTGATAGTGCTAGGTCCCCCTCCTTGTTCTTTTTCCAGAGCCTGTTCCCTGAATAGTCTTGTTTATTTTTCCATTTGAATTTTAGGAAAAAATAGGGTAGTTTAAAACACACACACAACCTATTAATTCTATTAGTTCTTTTATGGGAATTATGTTAAATTTTATAACTGTACTTAAGGAGAATTGAAATGTTTCTGGTATTGGGTTTTACTATCCAAAAACATCATTCATCTTGTCACTTTACTTAGTTTTCCTATCTGTAAAATTGGAGTAATACCAATCTCATAGGACTGTCTTCAGAATTAAATGAGAAAATGCTTGGGAAGGATGGCAGAGTAGGAGCTAACGTGCCACTTTGCCACTTCCTAGCCTATGAACTTGGGCTTGGTTACTGGACTATTCTGAACCTTGATTCTCTCATTTGCAAAAGGGGGAAAATAAATCTGCTTCATCTGCTGTTATCAAGGTCAAATACTGGGGGCATGCATGCCAAGTACTCAGTGCACTGCGGGGAATCTAAGGGCTCAATGAATATTAGCTGTTCTTCCAAAACACAGGCTGTCGCAGAAAACGGTGACTGAAAGCAAAGGCTTTCTGGGATGCACCCTAAGTCGAGGGCTGTCGGGGCAACTCTTCGCTCTGAGAACCTACCTAGCCCCTTGTCGCTGCTCCCGATTTGGCCCGACCGTCTGCGACGGCAGTCGGACTAGAAGCCGAAATCCAGCGCGTCTGGGAGCATTGCGAGACTCCAGGCTCCTGTTCCGCCCCGGGAGCCGCGGCCCTGCCACGGCTCGCGCGCCCCGCCCCCCACCGGACGGTGGGGGGCGGAGTTAAACGTGACCCGTCCCCGGGATCGCTCTGCACGCCTCAGTCCCGCCCCTCCGCGCCCGAGTCATCGGTAGGAGGTCCCGGCGTGTCTGAGCGCCGTGACGCTACGAGGGGGCGGGGGGCAAGTACGCTCCCGGAAGTCCCGGGGGAGGGGGTGTTACGTATATCCGGCGAATAGCTGGCGGTCCCGGGTGCTGCTGGGCTGTGTGCTGTGAGGGAGGGTCGAAGCCGCCCGCCGCCGCCAGAGGAGCCCCCTTGGCCGTGAGTGGGGGGGCTGCTGCGAAGGAAGGAGCCGAGGGACGCGAGGGGCTGGGGCGGACGGCGGGGAGGGTCAGGGCGGAGGCCGGCTCAGGCGGGGTTGCTGTGTGTGTGGAGGGGGGGGGAAGTGACACGCAGGCGGTTCTGTGGGGCCGCGGGGCTGGTTCTGGGTGGGGACGGGCCGACTTGGCCGGTCTGCTGCGTTTCCTGACAGCCCTTGGGGTGTCGGGTCGATCTGCATTCCTTTCGGGGTCCCGCAGCTGCTGGGCGGGATAACAGTTTTCTTGTCTATACTGTGCGCTCAGGTTTGCGAAACGGTTTCACATCCCGTCTCGGAGGAGCCTCACAGCCCTGGGTCGGGCTGGTGGGGGTCCTTGATGACAGTCCTTGGTGTGGGGGAATAATAAGGCTCGGGAGGCACTGAATTGGCCAAGGCCCCACAGATAACGAGAGGAGCGCTCGAACCGATCTCCTGACTCCCAGACCTGTGCGCACCCCCCTTCCCGACTTTCAGCTCTGTTATCGTCTGATGCCCTGGGTCTCGAACCCTGTATTTTTTTCTTCCACCTTCCTCTTTTCCTTCCTCTTTTCAGTGCCTGGAAAAATTCCTTCGAGTGCATTTTGTATAGATTAGTGTTTTCTTCATGATTCTATCGTAGAGACCGGGAGTGCACTTGTGAGGGCTGGCACTAAATTGTCTCGGTTACTAATCTCCCCTGCTCTTGTCTTTTCTCTTTACCTCGACCCATCTGCTTAGGTCGTGACAAAGGACCTGTGGTGCTTTGCCTGGGGGCTTGACCTTTGGTATTTATGCTGCAGCTAAGCTTGGTTTCTTAGCTAAGAACCAACAGCCTGCTCTCCCAGATCTGTCAGGAATGGTGTCTCCAAGTTGTAAAGAGTATGCCTAAGAAATAATGAGTATATAGAGAGAGTAATGCATACATTATTGGCTAATGGTCAGCATTGGCTAGTGCTCTTCTTTTTTATTTACTTCATTCTCATGTGAGTCCTGAAATTGGCAAATTTTAGTTTGGGGTACATTGGCAGTGCTTTGCTGGTAGTTTAGAGTTCTTAAATTTTAGAGTACGCCAATTTGGCCACAAGATGCCATAAGGTGGTAGAGTGGATCAAGAGTAGGAGATAAATAGAATGCTAGTTATTAAAATACCGTTCAGAAGGTGTGATAAATTGTAAGGAAGGAAACTTAGAAAGATTATCATCTGTTTAGCAGGTAGGTTAAGGAAGTTTTTTGTTTCTTTAAAAGCAGTTTTGTGATTTTGATTGGAATTTTATGTAATATTAACAGGAAGAGCTTTAGCTTTGGCATTTTAAAAGGAAGGTCTAAGTTTTGGCACTTAGACTAGACTTCTTTAGCTGAGCAGTTTTGGTTCAGTCAGCTGACCTAGGAGTGTCAGCGTCCTTGTCTTGTTATCGAAGGCTAAGGACCCCTGCCCAGTAGGATTTGTGTGAGGTCGAAATGAGATATATGTGCAGGCACTGTATGAAACTGTAGAACTGCTCACGAGGAATACAAACCCTAAGATTGCAAGGACGGAGGAACCATCAAAGCCATTTACTTAACTATGGAAATAAAGTACAATACAGTACAACACTTTGGGTCCAGTAATGGTTTTTATTATTTTTTTAACATCACCTGAAGAGTTTCTTCAAGCACTTTTCCATCGATCATTTTGGAGGGACCTTTAATTAAAGCAGGAATGTCAAGGGAAGATAAATTGGAAAATCAAACTAATTCAGTTACCATGATAAAATTTCTTATGTGGGGGTTTTCCCATTGTCACCTTTGGAGAATTCATTGAGTTTGGAAGAATTCTAAAATGATGTGGTAAAACTTTACAAAGAGTCTGTAGAAGTGTTGACTGCAACCCTGTGTGTACAAATGAATGTGTAACAGTGGGTTTTAAAGGAGTGATCAGAGTGGGAGGGATCTTAAAGAGAGGTTCTCTGTAAAGGTGAGCCTCACTTCTCCAGGTTGTAGAGTGAGAAAAGTAGAAGGGAGAGATGACTGGTTCGGGGGAATTGCAGAGAAGAGGCACATTGTTCTTTTACTTACCTGCAGTGGAAACTTAAAAACAGGAGCTTTGTCGGTATATTTAAGTCATTAAACTTCTTAAAGTGCCGACTAAGTTATCAGACAAATTATTTAACATGCTAAATTTGGTCCCTGTCCTCCCCAAATATATGTAATATATATTAATGTTAATATACATATTTTAAATTTTTATTTATTTGAGAGAGAGAGAGCATAAGCAGAGGGAATGGCAGAGGGAGAGGGAGAAACAGATTCATTGCTGAGCAGGGAGCCTGATGTAGGGCTCAATCCTAGGACCCCAGGATCCTGACCCAAGCCAGAGGCAGATGCTTAACCAACTGAGCCACCAGGCACCCTGCCAAAATATATTTTAATGTTACTGAAAAGGGCAAAAAAACCCCACAGTTAGTATTTTTTTCTTTTTTTTTTTTTTTTTTTGCAAAAGCTTTTGTCTTAGCCTCTGCTCTCACCCAAACTCCCAAGCCTCATTTGGCTTTCCATGATAAGAGCCATAGAAAACAAGCATTAGGAAGCCCCTAAAGTTTATAGTCAGACCTGATTTTTTTTTTTAAAGATTTTATTTATTTATTTGACAGAGAGAGATCACAAGTAGACAGAGAGGCAGGCAGAGAGAGAGAGAGGGAAGCAGGCTCCCTGTTGAGAGCCCGATGCGGGACTCGATCCCTCCCACTCTGATCACTCCTTTAAAACCCACTGTTACACATTCATTTGTACACACAGGGTTGCAGTCAACACTTCTACAGACTCTTTTGTATTCCTCGTGAGCAGGACCCTGAGATCATGACCTGAGCTGAAGGCAGCGGCTTAACCCACTGAGCCACCCAGGCGCCCCAGACCTGATTTTTTTTTAAAGATTTTATTTATTTATTTGAGAGAGGGAGGGAGCGAGCATGAGCTGGGGGGTGGGGCATGGGCAGCAGAGGGAGAAGTAGACTCTCCACTGAACAGGGAGCCCAGTGCAAGACTGGATCCCAGGATCCGGGAGTCATGACCTGAACATGAAGGCAGTTGTTTAACTGCTTAGCAGACTGAGCCACCAGGTGCCCAGAGCCACCAGGTGCCCAGGCCTGATTAAAAAAAAAACAAACAAAAAAACCAACTCAGTCACTGGACAGAAAAAAAGAATGATATATACACACACACACATATATATGTATATGTATATGTATATTAAATATATGTGTGTCTATATATGTGCGTGTGTGTGTATATATATATATATATATATATTCACATTTAGTTATTTAAGTAGTTTGTACCCTTAATTTGGGGCTCAAACTTACAATCCCAAGATCAAGAGTCACAGTTCCTCTTACTGAGCCACCCAGGCACCCAGTGTAGCATTCTTTGAGGGAAGAATATGGGTGGGTTTTTGTGGATAACCCTGTTAAGGTCACTAGTAAAAGAAACAAAAGTTTATGAAAGTTGCATTTGATAACAGTTGGTCACATCTACCATAGCCTTGTGTTCATATGCTCTTGCTGATAAAGAGGAGTGAAAGTGGGGGATTCTTCTTCTTCTTCTTCTTCTTTTTTTTTTTTCTGCATTAAATCTGAGATACTGAGGCAAAAGTTCAGTGACCAGGAAATGCTGAACCTCAGAAACTTTGACACTAGCACTGGCTTTAGATCTTCCCTTCTTAACTTCTTTCAGAGGTCCTCTTGCTCATTACCAGTGTGTGTAGACTTTCTAGTAGCTTTGGGTGATCTTTTGTTTTGTTTAGGCTTATGGAAAACAGTATGAAAAGTGGTCCTACTATTAGTACTAATTAGGGTGTGTACTTGGCTAGGAACCTATTTCTATGCCCTAAATAAGTACTCTTATTTTAAGAAAATCACTGTTTGTAAAATGGTAATTATGTCTTGGTTAGTCATATTATGAAAAGATTATCTTATTTCTTAATGTCTCTCCAAAATAGTGATATCATATCTTTTTATAAGTCGAGGCACAAATCTGCAAGAGGGGTTAAATAAATATAGTTTAAGAAAGGGTATTGGTGGGGCGCCTTGGTGGCTCAGTTGATTAAGATTTCAACTTTTGGTTCAGCTCAACGTCATGAGCTCAGGGCTCCTTGCTTATTGGGTTGTCTACTTGAGATTCTCTCTGTCTCTGCCCCTCCTCACTTCCCACAAGCTCTCTTTCTTTCTCAAATAAATAAATCTTTAAAAGAAAGAATTGTCATTGGTAAGTGGGGCAGGGCAAATCATGTCAGTCATTGGGATTTTGGTAACTGTGTTTTAGAGCTGTTTACAAGGAAGGATTAATACGCTTTTCATTCTTATTTTCTGTTTAGTGTATCGATGTGATGTTTTGATCTAGATTATTGATAGGATTCATTTCCTAGAGGTTTTACTAATTGGTAATAGCTGTGGTGTATCTAGGGAATGTGAATGAGCAGCTGCCTGGAGGAGAAAGTTACACAGTAAAAGATGAAAGTGTATTTTTAAAAATTTTTTTTAAAGATTTTATTTTTATTTATTTGAGAGAGAGAGAGAATGAGAGAGGAAAGGTCAGAGGGAGAAGCAGGCTGCCTGCCCAGCAGGGAGCCTGATGCGGGACTCAATTCTAGGACTCCAGGATCATGACCTGAGCCGAAGGCAGTTGTTTAACCAACTGAGCCACCCAGGCGCCCAGAAAGTGTATCTTTAACTCCTAGCCCTCGGAGTATCATAGATTGAAAACTGACAGAAAACCAGGATTTTGTACAGATCTGAGGACCCTAGAGACTTCCCTCCAGGGTGCAAAATCTTTATTATCTTATGCCTGAAAACATGGGACAATAAACATGCATCAGAGCTACAGAATAAGAGTTAACTTCTCTGAAACTATACTAGCATTCAGAAAGCTAATGTTTGCTGCTTTCATATTTTATACAGGTAGTAAGCATTAATAATGTCTTTCATCTTTGAGTGGATCTACAATGGCTTCAGCAGTGTGCTCCAGTTCCTAGGTAAAACCATTTCCTTGAAATATATTATAGGTTTCAAACTTTGTACATTTCGTCCAACAATCTAACACAAACAGCCTTTGGTAAGTAGAAAGCAAAATTATGTTAATTTTTTTTTCTTTTTTAGGACTCTACAAGAAATCTGGAAAACTTGTATTTTTGGGTTTGGACAATGCAGGCAAAACCACTCTTCTACACATGCTCAAAGATGACCGATTGGGCCAACATGTTCCAACATTACATCCGAGTAGGTTTGAAAATACCAGGTGACCTTTTGATACTTGAAGGTCATTGTCATGGTTTGAGGATGAATCCCCAGTTGACTCATTTCTTGTATTAACTGAGGTTTCAAAAGACAACTCACTTGAAAAAAAATTCCTTGTAGGACACTCAGGTCACATATCCCTAAATCTAACCCTCTGGGACTCTCAGTATCAGTTCTCACTAGTTCTCTAAGGGGACACATCTCCCATATCTACTTCTAAGAAGCAGCAGACAGACTTTGGAGAAAAAGAAACTTGGCTTTTTAGAATAATTTAAGAATGTTTTCATCCTTGTATCCTTTTCTTTCCAAGGTAAAAGCTTCATTAAGTTTTGCATTTGTGTTGGCTTATAGTACTGGGAGCTGGGCCTTGTTGGATGGAGGAGTTTATGTCTTTTTTCTGTTTTGACAATTTTCAGCATCAGAAGAGCTGACAATTGCTGGAATGACGTTTACAACTTTTGATCTTGGTGGGCATGAGCAAGGTAAGAGAATGGAAGAATGGAAGAATGCTATTAACTTATGGTTCTTTTTATTCCCTCTTTTTTTTTTTTAAGCAGTGTGACATTTTTTCCTTTTTAAAATATGATTAAATTATGATTGAGCTCTTATTACTTAAAATTGTTAAGTACTTTCAGACTTACCAAAAATTGCATATAGAGAACTCTACTCCTTTATACCTTTTGCTCTAATTTATTAATCTCTGTGTAACACATAGTAAGTTATCAAACCTAGGAAGTGTTATTTTTATCTACTATGTAGTGTATATTTCTCTTCTTGTCAGTTGTCTCCATAATCTCCTTTATAGCATTTTTCCTCTTGAGCAAGATCTCGTACAATATCAAATTTAATCATGTCTCTTTTATATCCTTTATTCAGTGGAGTGTAAGTATGTAGAAAATTGTTATTATTTGTAAGTAATTTCAAATTTGTCAAAAGTTGCAAAAATAATAACAGGGAGGGGCGCCTGGGTGGCTCAGTGGGTTAAAGCCTCTGCCTTCAGCTCAGGTCATTATCCCAGGGTCCTGGGATTGAGCCCTACATCGGGCTCTCTGCTCAGCGGGGAGCCTGCTTC
Organism: Mustela erminea; assembly: GCF_009829155.1. NCBI lineage: Eukaryota > Metazoa > Chordata > Mammalia > Carnivora > Mustelidae > Mustela > Mustela erminea. The sequence goes on along the minus strand of NC_045627.1, from coordinate 36,548,079 downwards.
CCTTCCTCTCTCTCTGCCTGCCTCTCTGCCTATGTGTGATCTCTGTCAAATAAATAAATAAAATCGTTAAAAAAAAGGTTAAAAATAACAGGGATATATACTTTTTTTTTTTTAAAGATTTTATTTATTTATATGACAGAGACACAGTGAGAGAGGGAACATAAGCAGGGGGAGTGGGAGAAGGAGAAGCAGGCTTCCACTGAGCAAGGAGCCGGATTTGGGGCCAGATCCCAGGATCCTGGGATCATGACCTGAGCCGAAGGCAGAGGTATAACTGACTGAGCCACCCAGGCGCTGCTAACAGGGATATACTTGTGACCACTCTCATCTATTTAGTATACTCTGTCCATATGGGGCGGTTGGTAGAACATTTCCTTCTACCTTACTGTTTTTGTAGTACCTTTTGCCTTATGCAGGCCATGTCTATTTGGTTCCTAGATTCCTATCAGGTATCTTGTGTGGGTTTTAGAGATATGTAGACCAGAGCAACTTTTTCTGATGGACACTTACTTTACATTTGGCAAGACTTTAGGCTTAGGAGTCAAACATTTAAGATGTGGGAATAAATATTCTGCAAAGTAGGAAAAATATTGAAATTCTGTCAGATTTATTCATTTGTTATTAAATTGAGTTGAGAAGTTTCCTTTTGGAGCATTCATTGTATTAGGTTGAATTAAATATAGCTTTTTAAAAGCATAGTTAAAAGAATAGAATATTGGTAATTTTAATTTTTTAGCCAAGTAATTATTTTTAAAATTTTATTTATTTATTTATTTTTAAATATTTTATTTATTTATTTGACAGAGATCACAAGTAGGCAGAGAGGCAGGCAGAGAGAGAGTGGGGGAAGCAGGCTCCCAGCCAAGCAGAAAGCCCGATGTGGGGCTCAATCCCAGGACCCTGGGATCATGACCTGAGCCGAAGGCAGAGGCTTTAACCCACTGAGCCACCCAGGTGCCCCTTAAATTTTATTTATTTATGTCACAGAGAGAGAGAGAGAGAGATCACAAGTAGGCAGAGAGGAAGGCAGAGAGAGGGGGAGGGGAGCAGGCTCCCTGCGGAGAAGAGAGCCCGATATGGGGCTCGATCCCAGGACCTTGGGATCATGACCTGAGCCGAAGGCAGAGGCTTTAACCCACTGAGCCACCCAGGTGCCCCCCTTTTTTTTTTTTTTTTAAAGATTTATTTAATCTATTTGACAGAGATCACAAGTAGGCAGAGAGGCAGGCAGAGAGAGAGGGAGGAAGCGGGCTTCCCGCTGAGCAGAGAGCCCGATGCTGGGCTTGATCCCAGGACCCTGAGATCATGACCTGAGCCGAAGGCAGAGGCTTAACCCACTGAGCCACCCAGGCGCCCCCAGGTTCCCCATTTTTGAGCCAAGTAATTTTAACCGAAAATCTAAGGAGTGATCCAGATGATTTTGTAGTCAGCGATTTCATTGACATAATTACATTTATTTTAGTCACTTAATATTTATATCGCACTAAATCATATGTAGTATCATAATCACATAAAATACTTGTACAGAAAAAAGATTGAACAAATATATACAAAAATATTAGCAGGTATGTTTCGATGGAGGATTATAGATCATCTTGTGTCCTTTTTTCTGTAATGAGTTTGTATTGTTTTCATTTGGGTAGGAATGGGTGTATGGTGGCTTTTTTGCTTCTTTCAAAAGGATTTGTAACTGCTTACAAATTGAAATTCAGGGTAATACAGTTGTAAGAACTGAACTGAGACCACTTTGAGAATGTAGGAAAGATGTTTTTAGACCCCTAAACTGAGATTTAGGGTGGTATTCGGTGTGATAAATTTAGGTTTCAAGTTTTGATAGACTAAGAAGGGGAGGAATGTGTTACGTGTAGTTTTGTTTTGTTTGAGGAAAATTTGTTTAACAAATTACTTTATCTTAATAACTTAGTCACCATTTTACAAAAATTACTAAAATGCTAAATATTTGGAGATTTCCTTTAAAAAAAAAAACGTATAAATTTTAACTTATAAAAGTAGGCCAGGCTTAGGGTGCCTGGCTGGTTCAGTCAGAAGAGCATGCAACTCTTGATCTCAGGGTCGTGAGTTCAAGCCTCAGGTTGGGTACAGAGATAACTTAAAAAAAAAAAAAGTAGTTCTGGCTCCATATAACAAATTGAATATACACTCAGCATATGAATATGGAAAGCAGAAAGTGAAAGTTTCCCCAGCCTCTCCCTATCACACTCTTTAGAGATAACGGTTATTAACTATTTGATGTGGATATGCTTTGTTACTCATCCCAGTGAAAGTAGTAGAAATGAATGGCTTAGAAATGATAATATAATTAAAGTATTGCTTCCCAAACCATTATCACTTCATGGCATAAACAAAAAAATAAAATTTATAAGGCCTCTTGGGTTAAGTATGGGTGACTGAGGTAATTGCCTGGGAACTTCAACCACCTGTCAGGCCCCATCTCCTGAGAGTGGATGGAGCGGGTGTGTCAGTACACGTACACATTGGTTAGTTAGGAACTAACTTGGGACTAAATGGTGTCTGAACAGGTAATTTGCATCTTGATGAATTTGGTTTTAGGGGTGAGGTTGGTCATTTAAGGTGAGTCAAAGTGACTAGGTTTCAGACAGTAGGGAGTGGTGGAAACTTTGCCAAATGGAAGAGCCCAGATTTCATCTAAGGGGGGACTTAGTTCCAGCTGATCAGTGACATGTGGGCAGGTATGTGTGGGATTGCCAGATGTTGCAGTTTTTCTGAAAATCAGGCAGAAAACCTTGATTTTTTAAAAAAATCAGGTTCATGGAATATCAGAGTATATATGTATATGTACTTTGTTCTGATTTAATTCTGGTTGGGACTTGGAGAATCCATATGGAATTGAATGCTATTGAAACCAAGCCAGGGTTTGCCCATTTTAGGACAAAAAAAAGATACATTTTTCAAAACACTTAAAAAAAAAAAAAAAAAACTAACGCAACTACAAACTTTGTCTTCCAGCACGTCGCGTTTGGAAAAATTACCTCCCAGCAATTAATGGGATTGTCTTTCTGGTCGACTGTGCAGATCATCCTCGTCTCATGGAATCCAAAGTTGAGCTAAATGTACGATTTTATTTTTTCTTTTCTTGGCCTCTGTTTCTTTTAAGGAATACAGGTCAGTAGTGCCAGTACTTCAGCATTCCAGTTACCATTTGATAAAAGTCCTAGTTACAGGAAGAATGTGTTTTAAATCCAAAGACCTTGCTTTTCAGTGTCCTGAGGAAACAGCTTGAACTTGAGGAAGTTAACTTTGTTTATATCTATCATAGGGTGACTTTGTCCAATTTGCTCCCACAATCCCCAGAGTGTGCCTCTTGCCCTGGCATAGTGAATGCGTTTTCCCTTCACATACCATAGATGGTCCCTGTTTCAGAGTGAAACCTAAAGAGAGAGATTAAGGGTTCTTTATGTGTTTGAATCTGAGTTCTCACTCTGTGTCTGCCCCGCTCGCACTGAATGACTTCACAGACATTCACAGTCTCTTCTCAGTCGTCAGTTTGGGTCCTGGGCAACATTTGATACCGCATTTGCTAGGCTTCACAGTTCTTGTCATGTTGTCTTTGTTAATCCCTACTGGGTCACCCTGCACCTCTTCTTTTTATTTTATTTGTAACTGTCTCTCTGCATTTTTGTTCCTGGCCGTTTGAACCTGTGCCCCATTTATTGTGAATCTATAGCTCTGGTCTCTTGTAGAATCATTTATAGGGCATTCCTTCTCTTACTTGACCTCTTGGCATTGGCATTCTCTCTCTCTTTGAGCTCCCATTTGCATTCTTGGTTTTGGTGTGCTCTCTCTGGCTAATACTTCTCAGATTCTTTCGCAGGCACCCATTCCCCTCCTTAGCCCTTAAACCTTGGTGTTCCCTAGGGTCTGTACTTCCTCCCAGGCTGGTCAAGGCTGCTTCTCATTCCTTCTTCTGCCACATGCCAGTGACTCCCCTATGGATTTCTCTTGTTTAAACCTCTCTTGAGGTCCAGCCTCATACATAATGCTGCCTACTAAAGAGCTCTACCTGCCAATTCCAGGCTCCCGGGAAGAATGGAACTCTTCCCGACCATCTACCTGGACATGCGGTCCAGATACTGTGAATGACCAGAGATTTCACTACCACCCTGCCACATTCTAAAATGCTAGAAGGAACTTTTTCAGACATATCATTGGCCTATTTAATATTCTTTACTAGAATTCTATCACCTTCTGGATAAAATCCACAAGTCTTTTGCATAGCACATAAAGTCTTTCCTGATCTTTCCTCTGTTTATTTCTCCAGCTTCTTTTCTCTTTATTGCCTACCTCGAACTACATTCCAAACATAGAGAACAACTTGTCCTTCCTTCACTATGCACAAATGTCCCTGCCTGGCTTTCTCATCTGACCCCCACCCACTTTAACTGGTAAATTAAAAAATGTCCTTTAGGAGATCCCAGAGTTCAGCCTTGACCTCTTATAGGAAGCTTTCCCTGACCTCTCGGACTTAGACTCGCCGCCTTATCAGTGTCTCTGGTCTTTACTGGTTTTCTTGTAGGTGTCCTCATCAGATTGTGAACTTAGAAGGGACCTAGTTTTGTTCTTTGTGAAACGCTTGCATTTAGCAAAGCATCAGACATAGAGTAGCATCTGGTTAGTATTTAATCAACGAATGACATCCTTACTCTGATTTTGTCTAACACTTCCGGGAACCTAAGATGGTCAGAAGTATGTTGCTCATTATCCCTTCAGCTCTACTGTCCTTTCCAAGCTTTTCCTGTCAGTGGGCACTGGGTTCCCAGGCTCGAAATCTCTGCCGGCTCAGGCCCCTCTTGCTTGTCTTATCATCCAGACATCAGTCTCTTTACTTCTTTCTTCACAGTGCCTGCTGCACTCACTGTCCCTTGGGTGCTGTCATCTTAGGCTACGTCATTGTCTCTTACCTGAGCACACATAGATACTTTGTGTGAATTCATTGTGTTTTTTTTAATGCACAGATCCCCCCCCCCCCCAGAGAGTGGGAGTGGGAGGGGCAGAGGGAGAAATAGACTTCTTGCTGAGCAGGGAGCTGGATGTGGGTCTTGGTCCTAGAACCCTGAGATGACCTGAGCCGAAGGCAGACGCTTAACTGACTGAGCCCCCCAGGCAGCCCCTTACACACAGATTCTGTCTAGTAATTTCTGGATTTGGGGTCTTCAGGATCTGTTGCAGCTGACTTCTTAGGTTGGCACCGTAATGTTGATCATGCCTTCCCATTCTGTTATTACTGTGTGTCAACATACAAAGACAGGCAATTCTCCATGTGGCTTTCTGAACTCTTTCCTACCATAAAGCCATTGCTTATATTCTTCCTTCTCCTTTCCATCTATCCAAATCCTGCCCCTCTTTTAGAGCCTAGTTTGGGGTCCTCTACTTTGCTAAGACTTTTCCTTAAGTCCACCATTTTCCCTTCCATTTGATTTCCCCAAATGTCTGTTAGTATTTGTATTCTGTCCCTGTTCATTGTGACACTTAATCATACACTTGCTTTGCTTTGCTGACAGATGTATGAACATAGAGTGAGGATTTCTTGAGGCCAGGGATATGTCTTACCTTTCTTTTTGTACTCCTTTCAGTGCCTGAGATAGTGCTTTGCACACACTGAGCACTCAGTGTACACTCGGGGACTTCCTGTAGCCCTCCTTGAGACTCTGTAGCCAGAGCATTCAGTCTTCTAGGACCGTGCTCAGTGGAGAGCCCGAGGATGGTCTGTGGTTGAGTGATTTATCTCAGAGTTAAGGTTGAGGCAGTTCTCCTGCCTTGTAAATAGGCACAGCCTTAAGTTGCAATTGTTTTGAAGCTGTTAGGGGATTTTTACCTAATGTCAAGGTAATTTTTAGGGGCTTCTACGTAACATTAAGAATGTTGTATAATGTCAAGATTTTTAGATCATCGCTCAGGTATAAAGACTATTAGATATTTCTCTTTACATTTGATTCATTGTAGACAAGTGATGGTCTGGGTGGTTTTCATGATCTAGTGGGCATTCATAGATTCTCACCTAGTTCTTCCTTTATGTTGTCTTTAGGCGCTAATGACTGATGAAACAATATCCAATGTGCCAATCCTGATCTTGGGTAACAAGATTGACAGAACAGATGCGATCAGTGAAGAAAAACTCCGTGAGATATTTGGGCTTTATGGACAGACCACAGGAAAGGTAAGAGAAAAATCGTCAGGGGACATATTATTAAGGAAATTCACAGTGTTTGAAAAATTAATGTTTTACTATCTGGATTTTACTTGTCTTTCAAAAGTTTAACCGGGCCTAGGATTGGTTTTGCCATAGGTGATTTGTAGTCACTGTGAAGGCAGGAGCCTGTTCTTTCACCATTGTCTGAGGAAATTTTCCTCAGGTATATGAGGATGAAGAAATTGGGAGGAAAGTCAGGCTTACCAATTTAAGAATTTTCTGACTCTCTTTCAAATCTCATTCAGAGAAATCTTTTTTGAAGAAGAAATCAGTTTTATTTTTGACTGGAGATTTCAGGTTATGAAGAAGAGTGATCATTCATGATCACTTTCCAAACACTGAAACCGTAGCACTGGATTATCGTCAGTGTTCTTGCTGAGCGAGGTAGGACTGTGATCCCTAATTTGAAGATGAGGAAAATCAGTGATTTGTTCAGATCTACACAACAAGTCAGTGATAAAACCAGGAATAGAACCTGAGTCTCCCGGATCAGTAGGTTATATGCTGTTTCCAGTTAGAAGGAGAGCTTGCTGCAGTGCTTGTGAGAGAAAAAATCTAGACCAGCAGTAGTTAAGCAGGAATTCTGGTTTTTTCAGCTTGAAGTTTTGGCATAATCAGTTTTAAAAATTTTCCTTTTCTGAGATCTCTGATAACTTTTTTTCTTTTTATGGTTTCTTATTTCTAAGTGTTACCTCTTCTTGATTAGCTATTTCTTTCTAGAAACACTGACTTTAATTTAATTTCCCCTCTTCTGCATGAGTGTTATACAACATGAATTCTTAAATTCCTTGATATAATTTATTTCTGAATGTTTGTGCTAATGAGAGTGTTCTTTTTTTTGTTTGTTTTCCTTAAGTTTATTTATTTGAGAGAGAGTGCACAGAAAGAGAGTATGAGCAAGGGGAGGGACAGAGGAAGAGGGAGAAGCAGATTGGCCGCTGAATAGGGAGTCCCAAGTGGGGCTCAATCCTAGTATCCTGAGATCATGACCTGAGCTGAAGGCAGATGCTTAATCCACTGAGTCACCCAAGCACCCTTCCTTTTTTTTTTAAAGATTTATTTATTTGAGAGAGAGAGAGCATTTATGATAGGGAGAGGGGCGGAGGGAGGGAGAATCTTGAGCCAACTCCCACTAAATGAGGAGCCCTATATGGCGCTGGATCTCACAACCCTGCGATTATGACCTGAGCCGAAACCAAGAGTTGGTGGTGCTGAACCAGCTGAGCCAGCCAGGTGCCTCAAGAATGTCCTTATTTCCAAGAGTCTTCGACTTCTTTCCATCAAAGAACATGCTGGTTCTGTGGGTCCTAGTGGCCTTTTTCTTGGTTAGCTGCAGTATCTTGCCAGATGCTGGTGTGTTCAAAGTAAAGGCTCTTCACTATGCTGCTTATTTTGTCTTGAAAGCATGACGCTCTGGGGAAGAAAATCTATATGGCTTTGACCCCATTTTTATAAGTAATTCCTACTTCCATTTGCTTTTGAGGAACAAAGAGAGTGATTTGTGATCACCCTTTCAAGCTTTTCCACCACGGGGATGCTAACAGGCCTTGCTTGGTTTTGCCTCCCTTAGGGGAATGTGACCCTGAAGGAGCTGAACGCCCGCCCCATGGAAGTGTTCATGTGCAGCGTGCTCAAGAGGCAAGGCTACGGCGAGGGCTTCCGCTGGCTTTCCCAGTATATTGACTGATGTTTGGACAGTGAAAATAAAAGAGTTTTCCTTCTCTGGACTGATCCTATTCACAGCTTCCTCATGAACTTTTCTAATAGAACAAGGAAAGCTCTTCAGCCGTGTCTGGCGTTGAGAAGCCAAGAGTCTCTGTCAGCTCTCTCATCGCCCAGTGGTGACATGTGCTCTTCTCCACACTGTCGGGAGGTAACGCTGCCTCACGTGCTGGTGCAGCTCAGCATCCTGGGACTTGGAAGTTGGCAGGATTTGCTGGGTAAAGCTGTGTGCCATCCTGGGGCACCTGAAAAGAAAAACACGTCTCACCACTGTGGTTGATTTCAAAGAAAGTGATTCTATTTTTTAAAGAAAGTGTTGTTAATGTCATTGGTGTCCCTCCTAACTTTCTGAGTTCAAAATTTACTTGGTCCAGAGTTTTCTCTTTTTTTTTTTTTTTTTTGGTCTAGTGAATGGCATTTAGCTTCTTCATGAAATTATGCACATGAAACATGTTGGAGGCCAGAGCTCAATCGAGTAAACTTAGTCCTGTTGAGTTAGCAGGTCAGTGAGCCAAAGCTCCCCGGCTCTCTGACGGCCTTATGGTAGGTGGCGCCAACCTTGCGCACAGAGGAGCAGGAGAGGGCCTGGTCGGCCTGGTGACGGCAGCAGGTTTCCACTGTGGTCAGCCAGGGTCATTCCTCACCTGGTTTGTACAGCAGATGGTTGGTTTGCTGTGGAGGAGTTCAGTATAGAGTGGTGATTTTATTATTACATACAAAGCTACAAATTTCAGGCAGTCTTTGCTTTTATCTCACCATAGCACCTTTTTCATTTTCAGTTATAAAAAAGAATGACTTTTGCATCAAAAGAGAACATCCCCCATGTTCTCCTATACTACAGGCATGTGTCTGTTAATTTTGTACAGAGTCTAGGAGAACATTTTGGGGATAGGTGAGTCATACAGGGAAGTTACAGTTGAAGGGCTTTTAATTCTGTGAGTGAGAACTTAAAAACCTGGCATTTGTAGCATTTGTTTGGATCCAGGAAAGATTTATTTAGTGGGGTTTAAAATTCTCATGTGCAAGATTTGACTTCTTTATGGGAATGTTCATGAGCGCTTTTTCTAGGTTACTTTTTGGGGGAGGGGTTGTGGTATGAAATTGCCTTTCTCCATGCCAGAAATAAGCTGGGGAAACTGAGGACTTCGTGTAGTGGTGGTCTTTCTGCGCCAGTGTCACTTGTCATTAAGAGCTCAGTATAAAAGCCTCAGCATGCCCAGTCGTGTGATGATCATTTTTATAGCATTCCTTTTTTTAGTGCCATGTGTAAAATTGGATTTTCAGGATCTTAGGCCCTCTCTTAAAATGGGTGGGTGTCTTCATTTTTCTTTAATGAGAGATTACAAGTAGTTTCCTCAAAACAAAATTATGATGCAAAGGTTTGAAATAAATTCAGTGGAATTTTGGTGTCTCATGTGAGGGTAGGGAAGTGTGGGTAATATTCCAGGGGCGAGTAGGAGTGTTACTCTTTAATGGACTTATCATTGTCAGTCTTCAGTACTGACCTATTAGGAAAGGATACTTTCTCACTGCCAGGTACAAATGCAGAGGCTCAGTAAAGGATAAATCTGGGAAGAGCGTGCCTTTCCTCTGTTAGCAAGCATAGCTGGATTGCAACAAAACTGTTGGTTTGGAAAGGGTGAAAGCCTTAACTGAACAAATGTAGCTAATGGTGAATGAACTAGGTAGTTAACATAATTTTAATTTCCTTTGGCTAAAGGTAACCCATACTTCTTTATCCAGAGACTTGAGAAGTATGATTGCAGCGCTAGTTTTCTTGTTTTTGGTTTTGTTTTTTCCTCTTTGTCCTTGACCCCTTCGTAGCAAGCTAGAAAACTATGGATTCTACACAGCTCAGCTCTTTGTGAAAGTGGTTTACTTTGGCCACTGGAGAAAGAGGGGATTGAAAAGTCTGGCATCTGTCTTATTTACTGCTCCACAGAAAACACTGTTCCTATGAAAAGATTGCAAAAGAAGCTGCTGTGAGGATCTTGGCTCTTAACAGAGAGGATCAGAGCTTTGTACAGGAACTCCCATGAATTTAGACTTTTCATTCTGTTTTATCAGAGTGCATATGTGTCCTATTTCAGGAAAAGTTAATTAAAACAGTCATTTACAAAAGAAAGTCAATCTGTATCCTAAGCATTTTAATAAAAAGTTAAAACAGACTTGATTTCTTGTGCCATTTATTTTTTCATTTATTTGCAAGGCTTTGTTCTGGTTTTGAATGTGCCTTGATATTTGTTGTTTGTGTGGTGGGGGTGACGAAGCAAAAGTTGTTTCCTACTTAGGGAAAGAAATATTTACAAAGCTTATGAGAGACAAGTTTTGCTACTGGGAGAAAAAAAAAAGGGCTCGGCCAATTCACACATTTCATTGCAAGTCATAAACTTAGTACATTCGAGAGGCTTCAGACATTTGGTGATCCCAGGACTGGTGGGGTACTTCTTTTTAGCAAAATCTCCTATTAACACGTTAGTAAGGACTGGGGCCAGTTTAGCTGTTTACCATTCTCCATTTTATACAAAATCGGAGAGATTCGGTTGAGAGCTACATTTGGTAAAGCAGGGAAAGCAATGAAATGTGTGCTTGTGCATTTACCAGGTTTGTAGGACCTTGTTTTTAGAAAACGCAAATGAGATTCTAAAACTAAAGCAATGGGACAGATAGAATGGAAGCAAAATGCAACAGGTCCTTTTTGACCAAGTATTAAAAGTGTTAGAGGCATCTTGTGATTGAAACTAATGTCCCTGTTACTAAAATGATGCCATGGGTCCTATGTTTATATATAATATCTGTTGTTTGGGTTAGAGTGGGACATGAGAAGTACAGACTGAGTCAATGAACCCAGCACTCATGGGGTCTCACCTTGGCTGCTGGCTGTGACTTGGGACTCTTTTTAATGTGCTGTAAACAGAAAAACCTGACGCATCATGATTCATGCTGGAGGCTTGAGCGTCATTAAGGGAGAATAATGGACTCGAGAGAGAAAGGAACTCTTAATTGCTAGGAGGTTGGGATTTAGATTTTCCTGTGATCGAGGCATCTTCAGTGTCACAGAGCCGAAAGAAAACGCCTGCTATGGAAGACTGCTTATTTCAGTCCCACCTCATACTATGATGGGTCATTTAACTTTCTCCAGCAGGCTTATTGGATAAAACATCATTAGTTTTATCCGGAAATTGAGGCAAAAAGATTATGTAATTTAAGTAGTAATTGAATCATCTTTGTTAATGCTTGCATAAATAATGCACTACAGTCTTCCAGGCTGCTGCCTGACCTGTGTGTGTGTGGTGGGGGGGGGGGGGGGGCGATAAAAGAATGCTGTCTTGTGACATAAAATTCAAATTTCAGTTTCCATAAGGAAACTTCTACTGGAGCACAGCCATCCATTCCCTCAGGTTTTGCCTACTACAGCTGCAGACTTGGGCGTTGGAGAGTTTATGGTCCCCAACTGCTGTTCACTGAGGCTCTGGCCCTTTACTGAAAGTGTGTTGGGCCCCTAACCTAGATACATCCTAGGTGGTGGTTATAAACATATGGGAAAAGTGCACACTGCAAAGTACAGGGTGGTAGAATTGAAAATTTTTACTTCAGTTACTGTTCATAGTTTTAAAGGGCAATTTTACTTTGCGCAAACCCAGTTTTCACCCGTTTTGTCTCAGGCTTTGGCATCAAAAGCTTCCTAGATGTAGTCCTGTGAGCTGCGTTTCAATTTCAATTAGTAATTTCAAATTACTAATTCGGCCAAAGGGCCAAGGATTTCCTTGCGCTTATCAAGCCCGGGGCCAGAGGCCGCTGGTTTAGACCTGAGCGGATACTCAGGTCCTATCACTGCCTGGACAAGTCTAGCCACGTCAGCCCTCATTTCTATTCTTTTTCTTGCAGCCCAACGAACAGCAAAGGTACTCTGTCTTGCCCAAACCCCGTCTCTCGGTAAAACCACACGCCGTCCACTCTCCCAGAGTTTAACCTCCTGGACTGCTCCGGCCCCTCGGTGGCACAGGAACCCAGAACCAACGAGTCGGGGGCGGGGGCGGGGGCGGGGAAAGGGACGGGGTCAGCCTGGGCAGCCAATCAGAGCCCGGCCCGAGCCCAGCCAATGGGGGCGGGCAAGTTGGGGCTTAGCCAATCGGGTCCGACGAGGAAGGCTGGAGTCCGTGTTTGCAGGTCTCGCTTGGCCCTTTGGGTGACGCTGAGTGGGAGCCGCGCGGGGCCCGACCGGGGATCTCTGTCTCTCCGTCGTTCCTCTGGAAACCCAGTGTGCATCGTTCTGGAGGCCATGGCGCGGCAGTGGGGGCCCTCCATGAGGGCGGCTGAGAAAGCGGGTTGCGTGGTGAGCGCCTCCCGGGCTGGGCAGGCCGAGGCGGACTCGTGGAGCTGCAGCGGAGTGATCCTGAGCCGCGGCCCGGACCTGGTGCTGTGCCACGGGGGCATCTTCACCCCCTTCCTGCGGGCCGGGAGCGCGGCGTTGACCACGGCCGGCGCCTCCTTCCTGCCCAGCGACAGTTGCGATGACGACCTGCGCCTGCACGTGCAGTGGGGTCCGGCAGCCGCGAGCCCCGCAGGCCGCGCGGAGAGGGGCCGTCCCGGCTTGTGCACGCCCCAATGCGCCGGCCCGGAGCCCGACCCGCCGGCCCGACCCCGCGGGCGGCTCCTACAGCCCCCGCGGCCCGCCGAGTTGCTACTGCTGCTGAGCTGCCCGGCCTTCCGAGCCCACTTCGCGCGCCTCTTCGGGGGCGAGGCGGCCGAGCAGTGGCGCTTCGCGAACGCGGCGCCGGACGACGAGGTGTCGGAGGAGGAGGAGGAGGACCAGCTGAGAGCGCTGGGATGGTTCGCGCTGCTGCGCGTGCGGCCCGAGCCGGAGGAAGAGGAGGAGGCGGCGGCGGCGGAGGAGAGCAGGCCGGCCATGGCCGTGGCGCCTCTCGGGGCCGTGCCCAAGGGCGCGCCGCTGCTGGCCTGCGGCTCCCCGTTCGGGGCCTTCTGCCCGGACATCTTCCTCAACACGCTCAGCCGCGGCGTGCTCAGCAACGCCACCGGCCCGCTGCTGCTCACCGACGCGCGCTGCCTGCCGGGCACCGAGGGCGGCGGCGTGTTCGCGGCACGGCCCGCGGGGGCTCTCGTAGCGCTGGTGGCCGCGCCCCTCTGCTGGAAAGCCCGCGAGTGGGTGGGCCTCACGCTGCTCTGCGCTGCCGCCCCTCTCCTGCGCGCCGCCCGAGCCGCACTCGGCCGCTTGGGTCCAGGCCCCCGCGCCCTGGCCGCCCTCCTGCCGCAGGAAATGGGCGCGCCGTGGGGCCTGCCTCTCCGAGACCCCGGCCCCCCGTGGGCGGCTGCGGCCGTGCTGGTGGAGTGCGGCACCGTCTGGGGCTCCGGAGTGGCCGTGGCGCCCCGCCTCGTGGTGACCTGCCGACATGTGGCCCCTCGGGAGGCGTCCAGGGTGCTGGTGCGCGCCACGCCCCCTAAGTAAGGCCCGCAAAGTTGCCCCAACTCTAACCGCCCCGGGGGTCTCGGATCGTAACTCTGAGGATAATGGAGGCCTTCTGGCGTCATGCTGATGCTTTGACGGCGTAACGCGGTCAGAGACCTGAGGCCCTGCGCTCATCCTCGGCGTTCACAACCTTAATGTAGGGCGTTCGGGGCCTCCTCCTTGGCAGGGGGTGAGCGGGGCTTGAGCAAAAAAAAAAAAAAAAAAATGTCAGGCAGCTGTGGATTGGGGGGGCAGGGCGGAGTCTCAGTATCCCTGGCTGGGCGGGCGTCTCTGAGCACCCTCTCCCAGCTTGAATTCCTTCTGAACTCTGCTGTCTCATAGCTTTGGATGGTGACTTCCCCACCCTGTTTTGTCTCCCCTGAGAGGGGTGGTGAGGTCTCAGAGGCCCAGAATGCTGCCTTTCTGGGGTCAGGAGAGGAGCCTCTTAATCTTACTTGATCGCTATCTTAGATCTTAAGCAGAACTTCCCATCCCGGTAAAAATTACATGTGTGGAGTTACACCTAGTTAGAATGTGGGATTGGGGCGGAGCCCACAGACGCACTGGAACAATCTTTGGATGATCCTGGCAGCCAGGTTTGGACTTTAGTCACTTCCATCTCTGCAGGGAAAGGGCCCTTGGCCTTCTTTCCTATCTTTTGCCTGGTAGCAGGGACAGCAGCCTTAGCTTCCTGGCTTAGTTTCTAGGATGCGGTCTGTTTCTGGGACCTCCCAGGTGCCAGACTTAGGCAAGAGCAGAGCACTATTGCATCTTTTTGTTAATGCCTGAGGTTCTGTACCCGGCTCAGCCCAGCCTTGCAGCCCAGGCCTTTCCAAATCCCTCTACTGAATTTCCAGGGTTAACCCCTCCCCTCCACCCCCGGCAGCCGGCAGGACAGCCATGGCGCTATAAGGAAGAGGGTAATGAGGATTTCCAGCAGGAGTGGTGTCCACTCCCCCTCCCCTGACAACACACACACTTGTTTCTGGGGAGCCCATGGGGTCTGCTGGAAGCTTTTCCTGCAGTGTAGGACGGGGGCCCCTCTGTGATCCCAGGCAAGCCAGTCTATGCTGCCTCTCCCTGAGTTGACTTGTAAAGTCTTGGAACACAGTCTGGGACACACTGAGAGCAGAGATGTGCTAGGGTGTATGTATGTATGTAAACAGGGACACAGCGTTGAAATCCTACGCCTGCCCCACCAACTGGCAGGATTGTTTTCCTGCAATGAGACCGTGAAGGAAAACACTGGGAATGTGTGCCCTGGCTTCTGCCACTTAACCGTGTGACCTTGAGGAAGTTACTCAACCTCTCTGGGCCTCAGATGTGCCATTTCAAATGGCGGTAACACCAGCGCCTGGTTCTTAGGGCTTCGATGGGAACTAAATGAAATGGGGTGCACAGAGCATTAACACGTGAGCCGGCCCACAGCGCTCTCCAGGTGTCAGGGCTTAGGAATATGGTGAGAGGCAGGGAGCTTACATAGAAGTGTGAAGCTTATGTTTGGAAGTATCCCAGGATGGCCGAGGGGTGTGCCCAGAGATGCCTGCCTGGCACATGTCAGGGCCACCCGTTAACCCCCAAGTGCATGACTTCTAGAGTCA
The DNA here is from genome assembly GCF_009829155.1 of Mustela erminea. NCBI lineage: Eukaryota > Metazoa > Chordata > Mammalia > Carnivora > Mustelidae > Mustela > Mustela erminea. The sequence goes on along the minus strand of NC_045627.1, from coordinate 36,533,060 downwards.
CTGTCATCCCCTTGCTTCCTCCCAGCGCTGAAGGGTCAGAAAGCTAGCACTCACTTTGTTTCCCTTGCTCCTAGGAGTGCCACAATCTGGGGACGTGTGGTGTTTGCCACCCAGGAGACCTGTCCCTATGACATAGCACTAGTGAGCTTGGAGGAGGACCTACACGATGTCCCCCTGCCGGTACTGGCTGAGCATTTCCAAGAAGGTAAAGGACAGGGTGCCCTATGGTCTGTGGCGGACCTCAGGAAGCAAAGTGCTGGGCACTCGAACCCTCTAGATCGTGGGCCTGGTTCCCTAGGCGGGCTCCCTGCCTCGCCCTTGACAGAATGATGACGGTGGCAGGAGTCTGGGATGAAGTCAGCCTGCCTTGAGCACTCTGGCTGGGTTGCTCTTGGAGGTTTCCCTGCTTGTGCCCAGCATGCGTCAGGTCCTAGGCACGGTGGGGGTGTGTGTGTTGGGGGCGGGTGGTGGGGTCCCCATGAAGGGTAAGGCACACCTTTTTTTTCCCCCTGAGGCCCTGCAGCGGTGTCCTGTGGAGGGGCTGAGCTTGGGGGCTCCTTATAACGTCGCAGGCCTGCCAGAGCGCTGTTCTGCTTTTGAGGCCCCAGTGGCGTGGCACACTGCCTGGGGAGTGCCTGAGGTCTCCAAGTGGGCATCTCCTCTGCCACTTGCTAGCCCTATGTCCTTGGACAGGCAACTCCTTATTCTCTGCCTCAGTTTCCACATCTGGAAAATGGGGATAATGTTCCCTGCTTCTGGGCACTGTGAGGTGTGGGTGAGACATTGCCTGTAAAGCAATTAGCTGCATTTGCCATGCACGAGCACTTGGTAAAGGAAGTTACTGGCAGGTTCTTGGTCATCGTCATGACCATCTTTTTTTTTTTTTCACTTGATCTTAGCCAAAAGGCCGAGAAGCGATGACCACTTTTTTTTTTTTTTTTTTTTTTAACCAAGAGACTTCTTAGGAGGAGATGGGTATTAATGTCACAAACATTTATTTTTATTATTTTTTTAGGGTTTTATTTATCTGTTTGTCAGAGAGAGAGATCACAAGCGGGGGAAGTGGCAGGGAGAAGGAGAAACAGGCTCCCCATGGAGCAGGGAGCCTGATGGAGGGCTTGATCCCACGACCCCGGGATCATGACCTGAGCTGAAGGAAGATGCTTCACCCACACAAACATTTATTGAGCACAGGGCTGGGTACCAGGGACCCTGAAAAGCAGCTCCCCGGTCCAGCAGGGACATGAGGGCCGGAGAACAGCCTGATGTCAGGAACAAGTGGTGAGCAGGTGCGGAGAGCTCAGTGGATGTCCTGGCTTCTTCCCGTAGGGACCTGGGGCCGACTCCCTGGAGGCGGGAGTATCTGAGCAGCAGGGCAGCTTTGGGACTTTGGAGAGGGCAGGGAGCAGGATGGGGAGCGTGTGAGTTCTGTCAGACAGAGGCGACTCCCTGCCTTCGCCCTCCTTTCTCCCCGGGCAGGAGAAGCTGTCAGCGTGGTGGGCTTCGGCATCTTCGGGCAGGCTTGTGGGCCCTCGGTGACCTCAGGCATCCTGTCCGCTGTGGTGCGGGTGGACGGCAGACCAGTGATGCTCCAGACCACCTGTGCCGTGCATGGCGGCTCCAGCGGGGGACCCCTCTTCTCCGCCCGCACAGGAGACCTCCTGGGTAAGCAGCCCCTTTGCCCTCTCCCAGCCTTGCCCTTGCTGGAGCCTCAGTGCCATCTAGTAAGTGCTGGGCATCCTGCCCTGGGAGCCACCCTTGGCCTGGGACGTTGGTGGGCCTGATGCCCAAGAGGTAGTGAGCCAAAGTTGCCAGGCGCTTGTGCGCTCGAGGGTGGAGAGGGACAGAGGCTGAGCAGGGAGGGAAGAGATCTGAGTACCGGTTCCTTCTCTGCCACTAAGCCACCCTGTCACCTCAGATAAGTCCCCACACCTCATTGGATCTGTGACACTCAGGAATTGGATTAGTCCAAGAGTCACAGGTCAAGTGAATGAGTACGGGAGTAAAGACAGCAGGGAATGGAATGTCAGGGGTGACGCGGGGGTGAACGGAACCCCACTCCAGCACCCCACGGCCTCCTGACACAGGACTGTGGGGTTAATATGGCCCAATTCTGCAGCTATTCGCTAGCAACTGTGACCCTTTTTCTTTTTTTAATATGTGGTTGTTAAATCTTTCCATTTTAAAATTTTGGTAATAAAAAACAAAATAATACATCCATTTAAAAAAAAAAAAGCCAACTGTGAGCACATGTGGACCCCTCCACCTGCACGCCGGCACCAGGACCCCTGCGGTGCTTCCCCTTCCCTTACTTCTGAGGTCATGAGGAACCTCATGCTGTGCTAGCTAGTGGGAGTGGAATCTCTTGCTTCTTCAGCTGTGGAACACATAGTACTGGTGGAATCCCTACCTCACAGCCCCGCGAGAAACAGATTGACCAGTTAGAGCACAGTGTTGAAGTGCTGATGGTTCTTTTTGTCTTGAGCCTTTACGTATCCCAGCAAAACACTTTTTCCCCAAATTTCTTAGGCATTTGCCCACAGTCTGTTGCCCACTGTAGAGCAGCCTGCAGACAGCATCTTAGCCAAGTGATGGAGGTTAGCTAGCATCACAGACGTGCTGACAGACATCCTCCATCTCCCAGCGGGTCGCCCGGAGAAGGGCACGGGATGGTATTCCCAAGCACGTCAGACCTCATACTTACCGTGAGGAAACACTGGGTGACCCCAGTGTGAGGGACCTTCTGCGGAACAGTTGACCTATGCTCCTCTAAGCGTCTAGGCCACCAACAGTGGGGAAAGACTGGAACTGATGCAGATTGGAGAAGACTCTAGAGACAGGAGCCAGAGGCTGCCGGGGCCCTGGATTGCATCTGGGAGCAGAGAAAGTTCTCATGGAATCACCGGCGACATCTGAACGTGTCTTGTATTTCAGTCATGACCATTGCTCCAAGGTGACTTTCCTAGTTCTGAGGACCGTTTTTGCAGTGACCTGAGAAGCTGAGGGGCAGGCAGGGACTGTACTGTTCTGGCAAGGCTCCAGGCTGGGGATGGGCCTCAGCTCCCATTCGTACGTCCATCCGTCTATCCCGCGGCTCACACCCCCTTTCCTCTTTGACCCTTCCACAGGCATCGTGGCCAGCAACACCAGGGACAATAACACAGGGGCCACCTATCCTCACCTGAACTTCAGCATTCCCGTCTCGGCGCTGCAGCCGGCCCTGTGGTGGTACAGGCAGACGGGGGACCTGGACGGCCTCCGCCAGCTGGACGGTGCCACGGAGCCCGTGAAGGTGGTGTGGCGGCTACAGCGGCCCCTGACCGAGGCCCCGCGGAGCAAGCTGTGAGGCAGCGTCAGGTCTCTGGAGAGAAGAGCCCCTGTTTTACACCACAGCGAGGAGCGGCCTTGGGATGCGGACAGGGCGCACCCTCCCAACCTTGTTCAGCTCTGGAATTGGGACCAGACCCCATGGGTCTCCAACCTGGCAGCCTTTTTCGGGGTGCCCCTTTGGGCCCTCACCTCAGTCTGCCCACCGGCACTAGACTTAGCTGTGTTATTTCTCCTTCTGGGGAGCCCCGTGCGGGCACATAACAGCCCTGGTCCTGAGAGATGGAGGCCAGCGGAGGGCAGGGCCAGCCCCGGCTTTGCGTCTGTTCCCTGTCTCCTGACGGCTGCTGGCCGCCAGAGCAGCGATGTTACTTAGAAACCCTCGGCAGAGAGGCCGGCCCTGACCGTCTTTCTGGATCTGCTGCATCCCTAGGTGGAGTCCCTGAAGGTTAGGATTCGTGGGTCTTCGTAAGTCGGGTGTCGCTGACCTCCAGCGGCACTCCACCACAGTGCCTTTACTTTCCCGCCCATAAAATGGGCCTCAGGAATCTCATGGGGGTAGAATGTGTCTCGCTGAGGGTTGGGAATAAAGAGGATGTCTAGGAGAAACTCTGCTTCTATATATCAGGTTCTTTTTTCTTCTTCGTTGTTGCAAAAGTTGAATTGGGAAGAGGAAACCACCAGGCACAGAAATACACCTTTTCTGTCCTGCCTTCTTGGCGGGGCTGTGAGCTCGGGGGATACTCTCATGCCAGATGGGCCTGGCCTCAGGCCACGGTGCCAGTCAGCGCTGTTCTGGGCTCGTAGCTCCCGGAAGGTGGCAGTCTTGGCCGGGCAGTAAGGGCTTCCAGAGCAGCCAGGATGCATCCAGGCCTGTACTAGGCCCTGAGGGTGGGTTGGGGAGTTCAAGGTATGAAGGAGACCATGGCAGCCCCAAGAAGCTAAGACCAGCCTTGCAAGTCAAGAACATGTACTGCATATCCAGGGTCCTGCATGTGTCCCCCCTCAAGAAATGACTGTGAGGTCATTGACAGGTTGAATGCCATTGTGGGGGTGGTGACTGGGGGACTAACTCTAAGCCAAGAGAATCGCCGGGAATACTTCGTTTCCAGCATCTGCCTGTTGCGTGTCAACTGGACAACGAAAACTCCTGCGATGGTTGTTCTCCTCTTCACAGCTTCAGAATGGTCCAAGACCAAAGTTAGCTTGAGAGAAACCCCATAGTAAAGTAGTGGCAGCAGGGGATGAGGGCTGGGGGCTGACTTAGCTGGGGGCGGGAGGGGAACATTCCTTCCAGTGGGTATCAAGGAGCTTGGCATTCTGGGGAGACTGGTGTGTCAGCCCATGAGTGCGATGGGCTGTGTCCTAGGGCCTTAGGGAGAGGGGATCAGGTAAGGTCTCCTCGAGGTGTCTTAGGAGCTGAAGGCTGCGAGGAAAGTAGGTCTTCACGTGATGGCCTGGACACAGGCAGGGTGTTCCAGTTGGAGAGCAGCAGGAACTGGGACAAGGAAGTGTGAGCCGTGTGTGTTCTGGGCAGTGCTAAGTGGAGGGGAATTGGAAAGGAGCAGGATGGTGGGCTGGGGAACCAGCCCCACAGGGCCAGGTCGGGGAGAAGATGGGTGAAGTAGGACGGGTAGGCATGGAGGAGACCAAGTGATGGGACAGGAGCCGGGACAAAGCCGAGAGAGAAAGGGAAGATGCGCCTGCGTTTCTGAGGAGGACAGTAATACAGCTGATGAGTTTGGGGGCAAGATGTTTCCTCGGGATGTGTGGGACCTCAAGTGGAGAAGTACAGTGGGCTGTTGAGTAAGTAGATGAGTCGGGATAAAGCAGGACCCTCCCCCCACCCCCAGCTCAGCGGCTTCAGACAATAGAAGTTTATGTGGGGTCAAAAATAGCAGACCGGACCAGCCAGGAAGGGAAGGGGGCTCTGGTGCAGGGGTGGTCAAGGGACTGAGGCTCCTTCCCTCTGGTCCCGCAGAGTCCTCTGCCATGTCCTCTCCAACTGGCGAGTGGAAGGGGAAAGAGACAGATCTAGTCCTGCTTTTTCTTCTACTTTTTTTTTTTTTTTTTAAGATTTTGGGGTCCCTGGGTGGCTCAGTGGGTTAAAGCCTCTACCTTCAGCTTGGGTCATGATCCCAGGGTCCTGGGATCGAGCCCCACATCGGGCTCTCTGCTCAGCAGGGAGCCTGCTTTCTCCTCTCTCTCTGCCTGCCTCTCTGCCTACTTGTGATTTCTGTCTGTCAAATAAATAAAATCTTTTAAAAAAAAAAGATTTTATTTATTTATTTGAGCAAGAAAGAGTATGAGCCCTGGGGAGGAACAGAGGGAGAGGGAGAAGCAGACTCCTCTGAGCAGGGAGCCTGATGCAGGACACAATCCCAAGACCCTGAGATCATGACCCAAGCCCAAGGCAGATGCTTCACCAACTGAGCCCCAGGTGCCCCAATTCCTACTGCTTTTTAAAAAAAAAAAATAATAATAATTTTATTTTGAAACAATTTAACATGCAGAAAGGTTGCAAGAATTCACAGACGCCCTTCACCTAGACACCCCATTCCACTTTTGCCAAATGCCCCTGTGATGTTCTTTGTAATAAAAAGGTTTGATTTGGGATAATGAATTACACCCACTTACCATGGCTTTGATTCCCTCCTTTGCCTGGAGCACTTCCTCACTCTTTCCTGAGTCTGATGCCCTTGATCTTCTAAAGGAAACAGAGAATGTGCCTGAGCCTGAGTCTGTCCAAGCTTCCTCCTGATCAGATTCAGGATATGCCTCTTTGGTGGGGCGATCAAATTAGTGATGTCATCTTATTGTGACCTACTGGGGGGTATGTGACATATATTTGTGCTATTACAGATGATAATGTTGGTTGTTTGAGTAAGACAGCGCCTGCGAGGTTCTCGGACCTAAAGGTTTTTTTCCCCTCTTTGTAATTAATAGTTATTTTGTGTGGAATCACGGTAAGTGATATAAATCCACTATTCTTTACCCCACTTTCACCCACGATATTTATCACCCATTTATGACTGTTGGCTGGATAACCTTAATCATTGCAAAATGGTTGTTCTTTATTTTCACTACTCCTCCAACATTTATTAGCGGGCGTTCTGTTGTAAGAGCTTTCCCTTCCATTTGTTTAATTGTACCTGTTTAGACTCATGGATTCATATTTTCTTCTATGGATTATAATCTGTTATTGTCATTATTTATTTCAATGCTGAAATTGTCTGTTGCTTTTGTCTATGTGCTTTGAGGCCGAAATTGTCTGTTGGCTGGTGGGAGCTCCTTCAAACTAGCTTCTCTGTTCCTTCTTTTGGCATCTTCCCATCCTTCTTTGAGTACTGCCTTCCAAACAAAAATGTGCTGGGCTTGCCTTGTACTTTCCTGGAGCCAGGCATTTTTCCAGGGTTCTGACTACCGGAAAATGGTGTTTAGAAGCCAAGATCTAGGTACAAGGTGTGCTTATGGTTCTGAGGTGTTGCTGCTTCTGGGGTAGACTCTCCGTCTGTATGTTTCAGTCTCTGTATATGGTAAGCCTTCAGTCTCTGTATATGGTAAGCCAAGAGTACCGATTTGTATTAAATGCCACAAGGTTCCTTCTTGCTCTCCCGTATTCCTGTGTTCTCCCTCCTGTTGGTGAGAAATACAGGTACTTGCTTGCTCCATCCCCTGCATGTGGTCGATCTTCTGACCCCCTTGGGCTGCCTCTGCCCATGCTCTGATGCTCTTCTCATATGGACCACCATTTACGCTCCCCACAAATCTACCCACTGATTTTTTTTTTTTTCCTACTTCACTGGTGATGTAGGAAAGATATTAGGGATCAAAGCCAACAGCTAAGAAAGAATTCTTGAGATCTCTTTGGTACAAAAAGGTGGTTTTATTACAGCACGGGGACAGGACCTATGGGCAGAAAAAGCTGCACCGGGGTCATGAGGAGTGGCCTGTTATAGACTTTCAAGTTGGAAGGGGGTTAGAGATAGCGTGAGTCTCTAAGGAATTTGGAAGCAAGGTTTCCAGGACCTTGAGGGGGCTAGCTATTGTTGGGAAAAAGTCATTTATTACCGTTTAATAAAACCTGAGTCATGAAACCCTTCAGATGTGTATCAGTGGGCCAGTTCCCTGGGTGAGGGGAGGGAGTGATTGCCAACACATATCTTGGTGGTTTAGAGATTAAGGAAATTTCTAAAGGAAACTTTATATGTTAAAGTAGACTTACAGGATCGGTGGCAGGGTGGGGGTTCGGGATAGGATTGTCTTTTGCCCTCAGCAAAGTATTAAGATCGAAGCAGTTGAGTCCCTAGAGGAATGTCACTCTGCCTATTGGCTGTCGGGAGCTCCTTCAAACTAGCTTCTCTGTTCCTTCTTTTGGCATCTTCCCATTGTTTTTGGAGTACCACCTTCCGTGGCTGTAGGTAGGAAGGAAATTTAATATTTTTTCTTCTGCCTTTGTTTCCCACATCAATTAGGAAGAGGGAAGGAAGCCACCTTTGCTTCTTAACTGCTTCAGACCAGAAGTGATGTGTCTCATTACTGTTCACTGTCCTTCAGTGAGAACTTGGTCCCACCCAGAAGCAAGGAACAGGGTGGGAAATGTCCCTGGCTGGGCAGAAGCTCCCCGGCAGGACCCCCACACCATAGAAGGATCTCTGGCTGAGCTGGCTGACCCTGCCAAACTGGGTCTCATTTTTGTGCTGCCTTAGGAACAAAGACTCACTTCTACCTGAATAAAAATAGGTTTAGTCTTCAGAACCTTGTGGACAGGTGCCAGAAAACTCCTCAACCTGGAGGCTCTAGGGGCCGCTAGGATACATGAGGACCCGGCATCCTCTCTGCTTTGTTCCCCCTCTTCCAGCCTCCTCCGCATGTGGGTTCTGTCCTTTGTTGTAAGCACAGTTTGCATTTGGCCATCCAGACCTTTCTGGCCCTTTTCTCCAGGCCCTTTGATCTCTAGCTCTCCTTATCACACACCCCGTTTTCAAAATTCCCTCCATAAATGCCCAAGAGACCAGATGTCTGATTGGAACCATCGTCTTCTCAGGTCTTGCTATGGCTGGGTTCCTGGGCCAGGGGGCAGGGCGGTGGCAGGGCAGAGAAGCCCTGCACGGCTGTCTGCGTTGCAAACGAGGCTGGGTGTGGGCTCAGTGAAGGGCCTGGGGCTGCCAGTGTTGACCGGACAGAGGCAGAGCCCGAGCCTGCCAGGGGCCCAAGAAGAGACAGGCAGAGGTGCAGGAAGAAAACCAGGGAGGCCAAGACCTAGCTTACCAGCATCCCCCATACTCCTGGGTATGTGCTAGACTGCGTTTCCTGACCCCTCTCACAGTGGGTGTGTCCATGAGTTCCAGCTCACAGAATGAGAGCAGAAGGGAAGCATACCACTTCCAGGCCTGCCTATAACAACCTCTTCGCTCTCACCCCCTCCCCTTGATGGGAATGGAGGCGACTCCTAAAAGAGGTCAGAAGCCACTTGTTAAAGATGGCCTCTGGCTGGCTGGTTCCAGGATGACTGTGCCTGAAGCAGGGGGCAGCTTCACGAACCTGTCCACTGGCCTGGTACTGACACCCAGCAAGAAATGCCCTTCTGTTGAATATGAGCCATTCAGTTCGGGGGTCCAGATGGCCCAGCAGTAGAATTCTATCCTTGGGAATACAGTCTTTCCCTAGCTGGAAGCACTATAACCAAAGCACATTCTGGGGGAGAGAAGAGGAAATAGGGAGATTCCCCCTGTCCTTTGAGGCTCATACATTTCACTGAAAATACAGGAGCAAAAGGAAAGTACTTATCAGGCTCGCCAGAGTTAAGGGTTGCCTCTTCCTCAAGTGGGGGGTCCTGCCTCTCTTTCACCTGCTCCCCGAATTGACCCAATGACCTTGGAGCTCCTTCCAGCCATGGGACCTGGCATTAAAGCCACTTGTTATCTGTCAGGAAATACGGGTTCATCGTGGCTGAGAGTCAGCGACACTTCCTTCTCTTAGGTTACATGATGTTAAACAATCTGTCTGCAGTTCCTACAAATCATTAAAGTTCCATAAGACTGCCAGGGTTTCGACATTCAAACCATATCTTCCTAACTAGCTCTGACCCTTGCAAATTCAAAGACAAAAGTCTTCTGTTGGGCACGGAGCCCTGATTTTCAGTTTCATGGCTCTGGGCCCTGTTGGGTGGGAAGAGAGGAGTGGTGTGGGGTAAGTGGCCTGGGGAATTGCGTATGGGGATTTTTTTTTATTTTGGGAATGATGAAATGCCCTGGAGTTAGACAGTAGTGAATGGTTGCACAGTGTAAACCCCTGAATTGTATACTTAAAAGGGGGAATTTTATGGTATGTGACTTATGCCTTAATCTAAAAAAAAAAATCATTCATTTTTTTGAACGTGTGGGGGTGATGCCAGATGCCGGGGATCCACAGTCCAGCAAAGCAAGGTCTCTGTCCCCCAAAAGCAGGTCAAATGTGCTTATTGCCCTCCTTAGCATCAGAGTTTAAACCTCAGCTCTACTTTTCTCTAGGGGTGTCAGGAGGCAAAAGAGGAGATTAAAAGCTATTTGGAAGTTTGCAAAGCCTAGGACATGTGCAAGCCTTGGGGCATCCACGCTGTAGCTCTTGGGTGGGTCCTCAAAGGCCAGCATTAGGACGGGCAGGGCAATGAGCCCTCTGTGTGGTTGCTTTTCTGTGGCCCCAGGGGCTGAGAGAAGGAGGTAGAGATTCCCATACCTCTGATTCCATCTCCTTCTTCAGCCCAAATTCAGGGGGCAGGGTGCCAGCCAGGATAGGAGAGAGGCAAGGAGTCCAAAGAAGCGGAAGGGGCAGCACACAGCCTGGGCTGTATGGGCTAATGATGTGTGTAGGGCACTCACAGGAGGACACCAGCTTCCCTCAAGCTTGGGATGGTTCTAGGCACCAACGTCTTCCAGGTCGCATCGATCACAACCCTCCTCATACCAGGGGTATACCAGGGGATACAAGGTCCTTGCCCAGAGCTTTTGGAAAAGGCACAGAACAGTTCAGACTGCTAATGTAAATATTCCTGAATACCAGGAAGATGGAGGGCAGTATCAGAAAGAGCACTGGCCTGGGAGCCCAGACATTGCCAACATACTGTGTAGCCTTGGGCAGACTGTCTGCCTGTATAAAACACCTATAAGAAATGGCTGCTGTGTGTGTGTTGCTGCTGTGAGCCAGGCACCCAGCTAAACACTTCACACAGATGAACTCGTTGGATCTGTTCCACAACTCTTAGGGTAGGTGCTAATATTTGTATTAAATAGAGGACGATGGCTCATCCATCACCAAACTGGCTATATCCTGTCTCCAGGTTAGAACTTGGGCTGGTCTGTTTCTCTCCGGATCTCAGTCAAGCTCCTTGGTCTCCAGGACTGCCCTTCTAACTAGTTCCCCAATTTCAGGCATCCCTGCCACTCCCCTATTCTTTCCCTACAGACATAAGTCAGATCTGTCTCTCTTCTGCCTAAAGCCTCACAGTGACATCCCACCGCCCTGGGGATGACACAGCCAATCTCCACCGGGGCCTGGGTGGGGGGGAGGGCGGTGCTGCGCACCCTGTCCACGCGGCGCCACTCTGTCCCGTGGCAGCCTCTGCAGCAGCCCCCTCTCAGCTGTCTGTCCTGCCTCTGGGTCTTTGCACGCTCATCCTTGGAGAGAGGCCTTGGGACACTTCCTTTGCCCGTCTTTGGTACTGCGGTTAGCGATACAGGTTTTGTGTGGTTACCCCGGACTGTCAGCTCAGCGGAAGGTGGACACCATGCCTGTTTGGTTCTCCGTTCTGTCGCCCCCCGCCCCGCCGCCCCGGGTTTACAGCGGGTGCGGGTTTACAGGGTACCCCGTGCGCGGTCTCCGGGATTGGGACTTATGATGGTGCAGCGGGAGGCTGGTGATCAGCCGAGGTGGCTCAGCCAGTGCCTGGGAGGCCGTAGCGTCCCCCGCGCACTCTGGGGGCGGTCCCGGGGGCGGTCCCGGGATGAAGGCAGGCGCGTGCCAAGCCACGCCCACGCCCGGCGGGAGGAGCCCGGGGCGCTGGGCTACTCGGGAGCGGCCGGGGCCGGGGCGGGAGCGGCCGGGGCGGGGGCGGGAGCGGCCCGGGCGGGTGGCGCAAGGGGCGGGCTCTCGGGGCCCCGAGTGTCCGAGCCCGCTCCGCCCCACACACTCCTCGAGGGGGCTTGCGGGGCCAGGAAGACGCAGCGGACGGCGTTGGAGGTCGGTGCCGCGCGGCTTTGGGGCCCTGGTGGGGAGGGCGATCGTGCGGGGTAACCGGGCCCAAGCCCGCCTCACCCCAGTTCCCCCAGCACACGATAATTGGGAGGTTTAGTCCCGGGGAGGGTAGGGCAAACTCGACCCCTCGAAACATCCGCCCCTCGAAACAAACGAACGCCCCTCGAAACTTCCGCGAAGTCTTCCCGGGGAAGACGGGCGGCCCGTCCCTCACGCTCCCCCGGTCGAGAGTCACCCCTGGGTGGAAAGCAGTGTTATCAGGCAGGAGGAAATCCTCCGTCTCTAGGGGGGCAATACCTGGGCTTACCCGAGTGCCGACCGACTCTGGCGTGCGCTAGGAGGTCCGCTTCTTTCCCGGTGCAGCCCAGGTTCTGCGGGGACAAAGGCCATTGGTCCTGAACTAACTCTGGTGGGGCTGGGAAGGCCAGGAGGCCTGAAATTCACCCGGAGCTGCTACTAGTGGGTGATGTGGGGCGCTTTCCTCCCCATCCCACCCAGTAAACACACCCGCCTTTCCCCTCCAGGGAGAGCCCTTCTGTCAGGGTGGGACGGGAGAGGCCCTGGGGAGCTGAGGATCCCGCAGAGGGTCCTGGGCAGGGCAGAGGGTCAGGTTGGGATGGGCCTTTCAGGTGTGGCAGCTAGCTGTACCTTGTGTTTAAAGGCCAGCAGGTGAAACAGGTAAATATGTAAAATATCAGGGAGGCCTGCTCAGGTCAGTGTGTGTAAGTGTGCGTGACTACACTAGCACCCCAAGCTCTCAGACCCCCTTGTCCTCACCCTTTGCCTACAGAGGAGCCTCCAAGGAGCGCTGGGCCGAAGCCAGCATCTGGAGGGCTTCGGGGAGGAGACCTGGACCTGGTCTCGTTCAGAGCTACGGAGGGGTTACTGGGTGGAGCTGGGCTCCAGCCAGGTCTTCAGCCCTGAAATGAGGAAGCCTGGGTTTAGACACATGCGGGGAGCAGACTGTGGGTCTGATGTTGAGGGACCACAAAGTGACTTGCCCCCAGGAGGATGTCCAAGTTTCCTGGCCTTGGTTTTCCCTATGAATATGTATGTGCCACCTGAATGAGCCTGTCTGCCCAGAGCTGCCCTCTCCTGGGGCCTGACAGGACAGCTCCCCCTTCAGACTTTACCTTCTTTCAGAAGTCCCTCTCTTTTGGGTTATATTCAGTGTGCATCCCCTGGGGGGCTGGCCATAAAACGCCAACTCTCAGCCTGCCCCCTTCTTCCCTGACTGTGAGGGTGGCCGCCTGAGAGGGGACACTCAGGGTGAGCCACACTCCAGCGGCCCCCTCATTCCAGATGGCCACTTGGAAACATGGCTGAAATCTACCCTTGGGGTAATGGGGATGACTCAGAAAACTGTGTTTTATTTGTAACCACTGCGAAGCAATGCTGGGGTCATGTCCTCGCTTTGGTCAGAGCCTGCATGGTTCTCGTGTCTTCTGAGGCAGGACCTCTGAGCAGCTTTGGCATAAATGTAACTTCCTCGCTTCTCAGTAGGTTCCTAGCAGGCTCTTGTTTGCATGATTGGAGAAGAATCCTCCTGGAGTCAGGCTGGTGTTCTTGGCAGAGAAAAGAGGATTTACCGAGAAAATACAAGCGTAAACCAGATTGTGTGTGTATGTGTATTGGAGGGGTTGGTAAAGGTAAAATTCCATAGGAGTTGTGGACAGTTAGGGTTTTTTCTCTTCTTGGATGGGACTTTATGCTAACATTCCCGAGTCTAGACTGATGTAGTTGATTCTCTAGGGTCACTCTCCCCCTCGGCTTGATGTTTGGTTCAAAACCTGATGGTGGGTCTGGCAGTTCCTGAAAGAGTTAAATCTAGAGTTAGCAAACTCTACCAAACAACCAAGCAATCCCACACCTGGGTGTATATACTCAAGAGAACTGGAAACGAATGTCCGCACAAAATCTTGGACACAAATGTTGACAAGCAGCACTGTTCATAGCAGACAAAAGGTGGGGACAACCCCATGTCCCTCAGCTGACCGATGGAGAAACAAAATGTGGGGGCTCCTGCGTGGCTCAGTCCTTAAGTGTCTGCTTTCAGCTCAGGTCACTGTCCCAGGGTCCTGGGATCAAGCCCCGCATCAGGGTCCCTGCTCAACAGGAAGCCTGCTTCTCCCTCTCCCACTCCCCCTGCTTGTGTTTCCTCTCTTGCTGTGTCTCTCTCTGCCAGATAAATAAATAAATCTTAAAAAGCGAAACGAAACAAAACATGGTATCTCCCTATGATGGAATGTTAGCAACAAGAAGGAAAGAATCCTCATAATATGCTGTAGTTCGGATGACTCTTGGAAACGTTATGCTAAGGGAAGGAAGCCAGACACAAAAGGTGGGGAGCAGGTGAATCTATAGAGACAGAAAGATGAGTGCTTGCCGGCGGCTGGAGGGAGAAGGGCATGGGGAGTTACTGCTAATGGGTAAGAGTTTTTTTGGGGGAGTGAGGAACATGTTCTGGGATTAGATTGTGGTGATGGTTGCACAACTTCATGAATGTACTAAAAATTGCTGGACTGTGTACTTTAAACTAGTGGAATATAGGAGTGTCTCAATTTATAAAAATAGATGGTAGGAGGCCTGCCCTGTTTTTAAACCTTTATTATTTTTACCAAAATGACATATTCAGTTAAAAATTTTCGAGCAATACAAAAAAAAAAAAAAAAAAAAAAAAAAAGAAAAAGAAAAAGGCTCAAAGAGGAAAGTAAAAATATCACCTAGTGACCTCTATTAGCATTTTGGTTTGGAACTCAGTTCTAGTCCGTGTGTTGAGGGTTGAACTTGGACAAATTATTAAACTGGTTTCTAAGATGGGGACAGAAATCCACAGCTGCTGGGTACAGAGGCACAGATAAAAACACAATGAATGCTAGCCGACGCAGTTACCATGTTTCTGTGCACAGCGGGTTAGGCTTTTTTTTTTTTTTTTTTTGAGATTTTCTTTATTTGAGGGAGAGAGCATGAACAGTGGGAGAAGCAGAGGGAGAGGGAAAAGCCAATTCCCCACTAAGCAGGAGTTCGATGTGGGGCTTGATCCTGGGACTCCGGGATCATGACCTGAGGCGAAGGCAGACGCTTAACCGACTGAGTCACCCAGGTGCCCCTAGTGGGATGAGGCTTACATGCTGTTACTAGACTTTTTCGTAGACACCTTTTCCCCCCGCTGAGACTTGATGCTTTTAGAGTGGTTTTAGGTTCACAGCAAAGCAGAGGGGAGGGCCCCGCGATTTCCCAGGTGCCCCCTGCCCCCGCACAGCCCCAGCTTCTCCCGCGGGCAGCCTCACTCATCAGGGTGGCACAGTTGTTACCATTGATGAACCTCCGAGGACGGAGTCACCCGAAGACTGTAGTTTACATCGGGGTTCACGGTTGGCCTCGTACGTTCTATGGGTGTGGCGTTGTCATGGACAAAATTTTCATGTAAAAAAATAACCCGTTCTGAAAACGGACAGCTCCAGGATATTCCGTCGTGGGGGTGTATAATAGAGTCGTCTGCCACGTATGGAGGTTCGATTGGCTCCCTCGAGTGGCATCCCCCGCTGACCGAGGCTATTCGAATGGCGCTACTGTTCGCTTGGAGCGTAGGACTCAACGTTATCCATAGTCCACGTGCTTTTTGACCGCCTTTAGGGTGTGTAGCTGGAACGCAGGTCTGTGGCTTAAGCCCACGGATTCGGTGTCCCCAGAGTAGCTGTGGCCTCGCAGAGTCTAACTGTCCTCAGGGCCAGGCATGACTTGGCACTGGAAGAGCCAATGGAACGTTGGTGTGTCCTAGAGCCTTGGGCAGGAGAGGCTGCTGAGGAGGAAGGACGGAATGGGCTGGAGAGCTTCCAGCCCCCATCTTCCAAGTGGGGGTGCCAGAGGCCAGTAGGGGAGAGGGACAGATTCCAGGAGAGGCCTCAGGCAGCCTAGTGTGTAAAAGCCTTTCCCCTCCCCTGGCCTAGCTATGGCAGCCCCTCAGGGGCCTGGCTCTGCCCTCGGGCCCCAGGCGCTCCACTGGGAGTCTGGAGAAGCAGTCTGCTTTCATGGAGGGGTTATCTAGGCCAAGGTTAGCCCTTTGGGGAAGTCAGCTGATGACCCTTGGGGGCTGAGGGAGCAGGGGTTCAAGTCCTTTGGCCAACCCACTGTCCATCAGGCCTAGGCTGGGGTCCTTGGGCTTTCCTCCCTGGGTGCTCATAGCCTGGACGTAGGCTCGAGAATGGCCCTGGCAACATAACATGTGTCTGGTGGGACCTGTCACCTGCCCTCCTGGCCTCCCCACTTTGTTCCCTGAACTTCTACCCCCTCCCTTCTTGTCCCTGGACTTTGTGGGCTAAGCTTTGCCTTCGGTGGTGAAGGCCCCTGGCCCCACTGTTTTACAAGGCTCCCCTTTGAGCTGTCCTGGGTGGTCTGGTGTGACCTGACCCATGCTGGACCCCATCTCCCCAGCGCACTGTGTGTCGTCTCTAGTGCCCATGTCCAGACAACTTGGAAACCGAGTTCTCTGGGTTCTCCCCAACCTCCTTTCAGGCTGCTGGCCCCAAGAGCAGGCTGGCACGGAGGGGGCTGTGTTGGAGGGGGCTGGTGATGCAGCTCTTCCTTAGCCCTCCACATTCACAGGCTCTGGAAAGGTCCTGGGATCCTCTCCTGACCTCTGGCTGGGTCCCTGGGCTCTCTTGGGTCCCCACCCCAAGAAATATTTTCATTCTGGCCCAGTTGGCAGATTCAGCCTGATGAACACTCAGGCGACCAGATCTGGATGACCTTTTTGAAGGCCTGGAGCAGTGAAAATGGCACTGCCTGCTGGAGACTTGTCTTGGTCATGGCGCTGCTGAGGACTCAGTTTTCTCATCTGTAAAATGGGTGGAATGTACAATGCCTCAGTGCATTGGGGACAATTTGGCCAAGGAGAAACAGAGTTAAATCTCTTCTAATTTCCTGTGCCAAATCCCCCTCCCCCATGCCCAGGTTCTCTCTCCCCCAGGGGAGATAGGAAGCAGTGGGCATTTGAATACCAATGAGAGCAGTACCTGGAGGTCCATAAGCTGCATCTCTAAGTGTGGGAAGATCTGTAAATTGTTTTACAGATTTCATGTGGGGGCCATCTTGCGGGGGTCACCATGTCCTGGAAACTTAGGTGTGCAAGGCTATCTCAGGGCATCCCCTCCCATTACAGGGGGTAAATGGCCCAGAGAGGGGAGGGATTTTGTCCCAGGCCATACAGATGATGCAAAACAGAGTAGTGGCCTTCCCCTTTCCCTTCAGTGCTGCCTGAGAGGATCCCAGATGACCTGGAACATGCTTCCGCATTGAGCCTTCAGGCAGTTTGCTGTCTGTCCTTCAAGGTTGACCTTCAAGGTTGAATTCAATTTCTGGGGCGCCTGGGTGGCTCAGTCGGTTAAGTGTCTGCCTTTGGCTTGGGTCATAATCCCGGAGTCCTGGGATCGAGCCCCAAGGTGGTCTCCCTGCTCAGCAAGGGGTCTGCTTATCCCTCTCCCTCTCTGCTCTCTCCCTCTCTTTTCTCTCTGTTGTTTTCTTCCTCTCTCTTGTTCTCTGTCAAATAAATAAATAAAATCTTAAAAAAAAAAAAAGAGAAATTTTGGGGCGCCTGGGTGGCTCAGTGGGTTAAGCTTCTGCCTTCGGCTCAGGTCATGATCTGGGGATCCTGGGATCAAGCCCCACGCTGGGCTCTATGCCTGTGGGGAGTCTGCTTTCCCCCGTCTCTGCCTGCTTCTCTGCCTACTTGTTATATGTCTGTCTCTGTCAGATGAATAAATGAAATCTGTAAAACAATTTAAGAAAATGTTTAAGTTCAATTTCTTATTTCCTTGCCTTCCCCCTCCACATCCCACCCACACAGCCTTGAACTTCCCCTCCCTGAAGCCCACAGCAGCTGTTGGCTTCTCTTGCTGCTTTCTGCTGCTTCTTCTTTTTAAGATTTTATTTATTTATTTGACAGAGAGAGAGAGCACGCGCTCACAAGCGTGGGGAGCAACAGGCAGAGGCAGAGGGAGAAGCAGGCTCCCAGGCTGAGCAGGGAGCCCAGTGTAGGGCTCCATCTCAGGACCCCAGGATCATGATCTGAGCCAAAGGCAGACACTTCACCGACTGAGCCACTCAGTCCGCCTCCTCTTGCTGCTTTCTGTGCAGGGAAGACTTTGTTTCTTTCCTTAGCATTGCTCTCCAGCAGACAGCAATCCCTGCCTCTCCGTGGAGCCTGGCACAGGCTGGGAGGAGGTTTGATGGCCGGTTGCCCTTGAGCTGTCCCCTCCCCACAGGATGCTCTCAGCATCTCAGCCCCTCAGACAGCTGGGCTCCCACCCTAGCGAGCCCTGAGGCCTGTACCACGACTGCCCTTCTCTGGGGCTAAGCTGGGCCGGGGACAGAGCTCCTCGCTGCAGCCCCAAGCCGGCCCCTTTGCCCTCCCTGGAGGCAGAGTCTGGAACACTCTGCCTGGATGACCCAGGGCCTCAGGAGGCTGAGCCCCCTGGGCAGCGCCCCAGGCTGGCTAGGAGAGCCCCGGCAAACTGCTATCCCGTTCCTTTGGGCTTGGCGGTTCAGTGTCTAGTGACCCAGCCCAATGTTATCCTCTGCCTCAGATGTCCTTCAGTGTCCAACTCAGTGCCAGGCAATGGTCCTTGAATTTTCGCTCCTTAGGGGTTCAACCAGTTGGTTCTCAGTTTGCCAGGAACTGGTCAGGCTGCCCCAGCCCCTGTGTGAGTGTGAGCCTAGGGCACCCTTGGCCTGCAGATCTGGCTTCTGCCCTCTGCAGATGCCCTCCGGGGGACTGCTCCCCTGTCATGGGCTTCTGGCAGGACCCTGAACCCCACGCCTTCTGACTGGAGCCTCCACGGTCAGTGCGTCCCCTACCCTCTTTCTTACCGCAGACATCGCCTCCTGTCTCCTCTCCTGGGGAATGCGGCTCAGCCAGCCGTCTTGGTGCACACCCGCTGTCCCAGGAATGCTCAGAGGAGTGACCTGCCCACTGCAGGCCCCTTTTCCCCATCCTCCTGTCCTGACCTCCACGTACCACATCCTGTTTTGTGGGTTGATGGGCATAACCTGCTAATTGATCTCCTTCGACTTGGGGCACAACGTGGTGGCCTGTGAGCAGGGCAGAGTCTGGCGTCTGCGCAGTGCGGCACTTAGAGGAGTGTGGTCCGTTTCCTTACTGTGCCTGCCAGTTCCCTCTTGTTATTCTGCGTCTGCCCTCATTGGCCTCACCCACCTGGCCCCACAAAGTCTGCAAGTCCTGCCTTTATAAGGGCAAAACAAATACACAATGATTTGTTTTATGTGTGCAAAAAGGAATATTGTAGGTGCGCAGAGCATCTCTGGAGGGATTCGTGGATACTCGGTGATTGCGGATGCCGCTGAGAAGGGGACTCGTGGTTGGGGAATGGGACGGAATTAGGGTACACCTGTTCCTTTGGAATTTAACCCACATGTTACAAAATTGGAATTTTGTTAATAGACAGTTATATAATTTAAAAAGTTCAAGTCGTGGGGCACCTGGCTGGCTGGGTCAGTAGAGCAGGTGACTCCTGACCTTGGGGTTGTGGGTTCAAGCCCCAAGTTGGGTGTAGAGTTCACCAAAAATAAAAATAAGGAATAAATTAAAAGATCAAGTCTTGGCATTTGAGGCCTTCTTGCTGTGCCTCCCCCGCCCCAGCCTTTGAGCGTCCTGACTCTGATGTGGTCTCTCCTCCTATCCCAGCAGTGCCTGGTTCGAGATGGGTTCCCAGGTGTCCGTGGACGTGGGAGCCGTGCGTGTGGTGATCGTGGGTGGGGGCTTTGGTGGGATGGCTGCTGCCAGCCAGCTGCAGACTCTGAACATCCCCTTCGTGCTGGTGGACATGAAGGACTCCTTCCACCACAACGTGGCAGCCCTCCGGGCCTCCGTGGAAAGTGGTAATGGACTCTCTTCTGGGGCTTTCTTTGTCAGAGTGGTCTTGTCACCACGTGGGTTTGGGGGTGGTTTTTGCCACTTAGGGCAAGGCCTAAATTCCACCTTTAGAGAAATTCTGGAGATTCTTGAGGTCCCTGGCCTTAAGCAGCTACCATATCAAGGCTGTAGAAGTAGGAGCTGCAGCTTCCCCGAGGACCCGGTGAGGCCCAGGTGGCTGTTGCCGGCGGTGGGGGGGTGGAAGCGGGGGTTCCCCGAATACCAGTGGCTCAGCTCTTTGGCCAAGGACACCCCTCAGGAAAGGTTGTGAGTGCTTCTGGCTTCCCGCGGGCAGCCCAGTTTCACTCTCTGACCTCCTCTGTGCCCATTCCCCAGGGTTTGCCAAAAAGACATTCATCTCCTACTCTGTGACCTTCAAGGAGAACTTTCGGCAGGGGCTGGTGGTGGAGATAGACCTGCAGAATCAGACAGTGCTGCTCGAGGACGGTGAGGTGAGCACAGTGGGGGCCGACCCGACCCTCTGCTAGCTTCAGGGGGTCCCCATGGCTCCTCAGCTGCCGCTGGGAGGGGACCCAGGTAGTCTCAAAGCTGCAGAGCCCTCGATGACCCCTACATGGTGCCGGCCGGTAGCAGTTTCCTTATAAGTGAAGGCCTGGCCCCAACAGACTTTCCCCGAGCCATTCCTATATGCCTGGCACTGTCTTAAGCCTTATGTGGTCTCATTTTGTGCCCACCTTGACTCCGTGGGGAGGTGGTGTAGCTTCTCTTTATGGAGAGGGTAAGTGACCCAAGATCCCACAGCTGGTAAGACACTTGGCCAGGTTATGAACCCAGGCAGTTTCAACCCAGAGTCTACACTGAAAGCTGGTGTCCCAGACCAGGTTCTGGCTTAGCTGGCCTGTGGGGCCGTCCTGGCTGTGTAGGATCAAAGGGCAGGTGGACACATGATACCACATCCTCCAGATTGGGAGGCTCTCATTCATCCCTGCATTCCCCAGCCCTGGGAAGAGCCCGGAGCCTGGTGTGGCCCTGCAGTGACGGAGACCATGGGGCAGCTGCCATATGTTGGGAAGGGCCACCTCCAGCCTGGCCCTAGGGGCACAATTTCTGTCCTTGGTGACTTTGTGCGAATCAGTCTTCCTTGAATTTATTCCCGGCAGGACGCGCAGCTGTTCCCTTCGGTACTGGCCGGGTTCTAGTGCTTCTCCTTGGCCTGCTCAGTGTGATGGTTTCACTCCTTTCAGAGGAGGGCGGCCGCAGTGTGCCCAGGCCTCTCCCGCCCGGTACTCCTTGCTTGGTGGGCCCAACCATGGGCAGAAGCCCAGGCCTGCCCTCACCTCCTTTCTCTACCCACCCTCCCGCCCCCCGCCCCAGGCCCTGCCCTTCTCACATCTTATCCTGGCCACTGGCAGCACCGGGCTCTTTCCAGGCAAGTTTAACAAGGTTTCCAGCCGGGAGGCTGCTATCCAGGCCTACGAGGACATGGTGAAGCAGGTGAGCTACCTGTGGGGCCAGGTGGGGCCGTGAGGGTCAGGCGGGGCCCTGGGGGAGGGGAACCACTGTGGGGATGCATGGGGCGGTAGCAAAGAGCCCCCGGGTGCAGCTATGAAGATAGAGAGTTAGTGGGAAGATCCCAGACTCCCTGGCAGAGACCTTTGTCCCTCACCGAAGTCTGGATAGGAGTACCCCCGACCTCATGAAGTGGCTGGTGTATCCCTGCCATGTCTCCCCTGGGGTCCCGTTTGCACAAGGCTTTGTATTTTACGGAGCAGCTGTGGGTCCGTGACCTCAGGCGGTTTTCCCTGAGGGGTGGGCAGGGTCTGGCCTGGCTGAATGACAAGGGATAGAGCCCCACAGAAGGATCCCAAGGCGAGTGGGACTGTGTGACTGTGACTGGGTCCTGCCCTCCCCGCCACGCTTCTTTGATGCCTGGGGAGCCTCTCTTGGCCCATCTTAAACAGATGTGGGTGTGGAGGTTAGGGTCCCGGCTGTGAGCTCAGACAGACCTGGGTCGAGGTCCTCTGGATGGTGGGTGGGGGTGCTGCCTACCTCGTGGGGCCAAGCACGAACCATGCGAGGACGTGCGGGGAGACACCCGCACGACCTGGCTCCGAGGAAGCATGGTTGGACCCCAAATTTGGACTCTTCTTTGGTCGGGGAGCCCCCAGCCTGGCCGAGCCCCTGGGCAGGCTGAGTCTGAGGGCGTGTTTCCTGCTTCCTTCCCCTCCAGGTCCAACGCTCCCAGTCAGTGGTGGTGGTGGGAGGCGGCTCTGCTGGAGTGGAAATGGCAGCCGAGGTTAAAACTGAATTCCCCGAGAAAGAGGTGGGCACGCGGCCTTGCCTTTGGGCTCTCTGCATGGCGTGAAAGGAGCAGGGGGGACTGGCTCGGGGCCTAGGCCATAGCGCTCCACGACTCTGGGCCCCGCTCTCTGCAGTGGGGTGTCCCCTGATGTCCTGTTCTGCTGGCAGTGCGTCCTAGGGAGCCAGGGCATGTCCTCCTTCAGGGAGAGGGCCTGTGAGCCAGTCTAGCCAGGGCCAGTGAGCCTAGCAGAGTGTGAGCTCTCGTGTCCCCTGCTGTGTTCAGCCTCTTGAGACATAAATGTAGACTTTGATTCCCTGTCTTTGGTGGCAGCTGGCCTGCTCAGAGACACCTGAGGGCGGCGTTTTGTCTGGGGCAAGCAGCAGCTGGTCTTCAAGGGACGAAAGCCTTTGCCCTGAATAGCTGCACGGGGGTCTCTGCCATGCTGTCCCCTCACTGCCCGTGCTGGGGAAGGAGTGGCCAGCACCCCTGGCAGGAGTGCCCTTTAGAATGATTGGGGGGTGGGCAGGAGGACCTGCTTGGAACCCTGGAGAGAAAGACCCGCAGGATGTAGAGGCTCAGCCCAGGGCCCAGTGAGGAGCGGTCATTAAAAGGTCCTTGAGGCAAGAGCTTAATCAGCTGACGCCAGCCCGGCTTCTCAGAGCCACGTGGCTGCTGCTTCCTCCCGAGGGAAAGGCAGGTTGGCTTTGAAAAGATCCATATGGGCTAATTGAATTATATAGCTGTTCTCTGACAAATTATTGGACCTTATTATGAGTGATTGATGTGAAAGGGTTTTAATTTTGATTTATGGGGTAAAGACGAGGCTGAAGTAGTCGTCACTCGTCAGGGAGCGGATACAAGTAACAGTACCCGCCCTTTATTCAGGACTCAGTGGGTACTGAGTTACGTGCTTATCCCACGGTTTCTCAGTCCATCGTCACAATTTCCCGAGGGTGGGCCTGGATCCCTGTTTGACGGACTCTTCGGGAGGCGTCCGAGTGAGCGTCTGAGACGAGGCTTCCACTCAGGCCATCCGGTTTTATTTTCATTCATTTATTTATTTTTCTTAAAGATCATTTATTTATTTATTTGACAGAGATCTTAAGTAGGCAGAGAGGCAGGCAGAGAGAGGAGGGGAAGCGGGCTCCCTGCTGAGCAGAGAGCCCGATGTGTGGCTGGATCCCAGGACTCTGGGACCATGACCTGAGCTGAAGGCAGAGGCTTAACCCACTGAACCACCCAGGCGCCCCGGCTTCTGGTTTTAAAGCCCGAGCTTCGAGCACCGTCCCAGGCTGCCCCTGCCTCTCCAGGCTGGCCCGCAGCGAGTAGCCGCGTCTGGAAGGGTGGGCGTCGTGCCTGGCTGTAGTGTAAATGCCGGCCTGCCCGACAGCCAGGGTGTCCATGGCTTACACGTAGGCTGTAAATAATTTCCCTGTGGCCCTGGGGTGGGTGGGGGTGGGGATTGGAGCCCTGGCGCCTTCTGGAAGAGTCTCAGACTAGATGTGGGCTCCGGCCCAGCCGCCTTCCCTGGTTCCGGCTTTGGGCAGTTGACTTCTCTGCGGGTGTGGAGGTGGGGAAGGAGACAGGCTGGCGTGGACGTTGGTAAGCCTCTTCCTGCGAGCCTGAGACTCAGCCGCTCCTTCTCCGCCCCGTGGTCGCCTGTCCAGGTCACTCTCATCCACGCCCAGGTGGCCCTTGCTGACAAGGAGCTCCTGCCCTGCGTGCGGCAGGAAGCGAAGGAGATCCTGCTGCAGAAAGGCGTTCAGCTGCTGCTGAGTACGTGCGAGGCCCCCTCCTGCTCATCCCCTCCCCCGCCCACCACCCCAGCTCCACGGCCCCTTGGGTCCTGGGGTCGGGCATTTGAGCCTTGCTGGCCTGCTGTGGGCTGTGTCTGCCCGTGGACTGGGCAGAGGCCCTGGTGCTCACGGGACTCCTGGGCCACAGGCGTAGCCCCGGCCTGGCTTCTCCAGGATTTGACCTGAATTATAGTATCTCTTTGGTACAATTGTTTTTTTTTTTTTTTTTTTTTTTGGATGTGTTTTCTTTGGTTTATATTCAGAAGGTGGCGAGGAGTGTGAGCTTTGTCGAGACCAGGAGGAAGGGAGAGCACCACACAGCTTGTTTAGAGACTGGGGCCCTGACCCTGGCACGGTGACTGGCGCACTTCATGGGGTTCAAGCCTCTGTGCGTTCTGCAGGGAGGGGTGACATTTCTGCTCTGGGCAGACCCCTCCCAGCTCCTGGTCTCCTTGCGCTGGGCTGCCCACTAGTGTGTCCACCTTTTCTCTGAGGCAGCGTAGAGTGTAGGTGAGTTTCTGGACTTTTCTTCCTTTTTTTTAAGATTGTATTTATTTATTTATTTTTGAGAGAGAGAGAGAGAGAGAGAGAGAGAAGGAGAGAGAGAGTGGGAGCGCACAGGCAGACAGAGAGGCAGGCAGAGGCAGAGGGAGAAGCAGGCTCCCTGCTGAGGAAGGAACCCGATGCGGGACTTGATCCCAGGATTCTGGGATCATGACCTGAGTCGAAGGCAGCGGCCTAACCGGCTGAGCCACCTCTTGGTCCCTCTTCTGGACTTTCTTGTTCACACCTTAGTCGGTGGTGCACCTGGAGCGCCTCCTTGCCTGGTGAGGATGGCGTGGTTGGCTGACTTTCCGGGAGGCATGCTTGAGGTCTTCCTCCAACAGCTTTTCCCAGAACTTCTTGGGAAATTCAGTCTCACTTTCCCACACTGCTTTTGGGAACTTTCCTGCCTTTGGATCCTCCGGGGTGGCCGGATGTCCACCTTGTGCTTCTTGGGGGCAGTAGGGTGGACTGGGAGAGGGGCTTGCAGGAAGGCGGGAGCCGAAGGATCTCTTAGGTGGGCCCCAGCCTTGATGCCGTGCCCACCCCTTGCCGGCCTCCCGTTCACGGATCCCACTTGACAGGTGAGCGTGTGAGCAACCTGGAGGATTTGCCTCTGAATGAGTATCGGGAGTGCATCCAGGTGCGCACGGACAAAGGCACAGAGGTGGCCACCAACTTGGTGATCGTCTGCAACGGTATTAAGATCAACAGCTCAGCCTACCACAGTGCGTTCGGTAAGCAGAAGCCGAGGCCCACTGCCTGGGCCACGGCCCCACTGTCCGGCCATGGCAGGCCCTGCAGGCCTCTCCCCCGGGCATCAGTGTCGCCCTGCCTCCCTTCCCCTCCACCCCAGCAGCTCAGGTCTCTTCTGAATGGTGACATCAAACTTTAAATTCAGGCTTGGGTCCCCTCTCCCGGTGCCTTCCTCCACTATGGCCGTGACTTAGGCCAAGGTGGCGAAAATGACCATCTTTCAAAGTCGGAGCCCGCCCCCTCGTGGTGAGAGCGGGGAACAGGTTTCAGGGGGAAGGAAAGATCCACCGTTCATTTTCTGTGAACATGGAGGGGAGGCAATTCCTGGGTCAGGCCTTTGCCCATTTATTCACAGGTGTGCTATTCTCTCCAAACCCTGATCCAAACGTGGAATGACATTCTGGGGAGTAGAGGAAATGCTGCGGCCTCAGGCTCAGTAGTGAACTCCCCAGCTAACTGGAGGCTGGGGGAGGTGGAGTCCCGGCCTTCGGGTGTGAGCTGGAGGCTCTGTGACTCTTCCTCGGGCCCCAGGATTGCCGTGTCCCCAGGCTGCTCCCAATTACTTCGTAGCACCCTTCCTGGACAGGGAGGTCCTGTTTGGGTCCTGCGGGAAAGAACTGGTCAGTCCCAGCAGAAGGAAACTGGTCCAGGCCATGTGTAGGGGTGGGATCGAGGGCCTGTAATGGACGGAGGTCCCAGCATTTTACACCCATTTGTCTTAATGTCATATTTTCAAAAGTAATTCTTTTAGGTCTCTTAAAAAGAAAAGTTTATCATTTACTAGAGTCCTGCATTTACTTAAAAAGTCTGGTCCATGTTCAAGGGGAAATTCAAGACTTGGCTGAGCTGCCACGTTGTCATTGTGAGTCATTGTCGGTCATGGTAATTTATAGTCACACAGGTTGTATAAAACGGCAAGTGCTGTCTTTCTGATCAGTTTCCCTCCTGGAATAGTAACCTTGACTTTGCAAGAAGAGTTCTGAGATGGGCCTTGAGGCAGAACTAAATCGAGGATGTGCCTTTGGAGGGGGGCTTAGCCGGCACCAGAGGGCCCTCTTCTTGGTGTTCTAGTGGCCGCATAACAGGGTTTCCGGGTTACCTTTGACCGGCAGAGAGTCACCTGGCCAGCAACGGCGCTCTGCGAGTGAACGAGCATCTCCAGGTGGAAGGCTGCAGCCGCGTCTACGCCATTGGTGACTGTGCCGATGTGAAGGAGCCCAAGATGGCCTATCACGCCGGCCTCCATGCCAGCGTGGCTGTGGCCAACATTGTCAACTCCATGAAACAGAGGCCCCTGAAGGCCTACAAGCCAGGTAAGGAAGCTGCATGTACCTCAGAGACTCGCCCATCTTCCTAAATGTCTTACAGTTCCCAGTCCTCAGATGGGAGGCCCCAGGAACGGCAGGCCCACGGATGGTGAGCGGGGGTCTGGTTTACCCACCCGTGTCTGCCCCACAGGGGCACTGACGTTCCTTCTGGCCATGGGGAGAAACGATGGTGTGGGCCAGATCAGTGGCTTCTACGTGGGGCGACTCATGGTTCGGCTGGCCAAGAGCCGGGACCTGTTCGTCTCCTCCAGCTGGAAGACCATGCGGCAGTCTCCACCTTGAGCTGGAGCAGGGCGGGAGACAAGGTACTGCTGGGGTTGGGGGTGGGGGATGGGGGACAGATTGTTTGCCAAGTGCTATCCACTTGACGAATGCCGAAGGGTAGATGCCCTTTTCCTGGAGTGAGATGCTGGGGTTGTACTGATCAGACACAACTTACAGAAAGCAAAAACTGGGAAAGGGAGCAAGTGAGCCATTGGAAAAAAGACGCCTTCTAGAGGATTCTTTCTGGGTTTGGAGAGGTCTGCTTGCCTTTGTGCTAGCGGAGGGGTTCACTTGGTCCTGGTGAGGGGTATAGCTGGCTTTCTCTTCCCCAGGCTCTTTGCGTGTATGTACATGGGCACATGTGTTGGGACTCAGGGCTCTCAGAGCAGGAGAGAGCAGGGTCTCCTGGCGGCTGGCATCCTGTCTGTTAGGGCGAAGAGGAGCCTACATGGTGACACCAGCTATGGAAGGGGAGCTGGGGTAGACATAGCCTGCACCCCAAGCCTCTCTCGTCGCATCCTGGGTGGGGAAGCCCGTGCATTCTGCAATACCCAGGTTGTTAAGAGGAGCCTAATTTCAAACTATTAGTCCCTATGGTCTTTCATTTTCACAAAACTTTCTATATTTCCTTTTCTAAATTCTGATTACACACCTTAGGTTACATTTAAGAAGAAAAAATTAGATAAACTGCCCTCCCGTTTAGCCCGTCCTAACAGAGAGTGAGTTCTTAACAAAGCTAGTGGGTTGAGATGGAAGCCTGGCCGGCCAGCTGCTAGAGATGTTAAGGAGAAGCAGCTGAGCTAACAGGACCCTTGGGTGGGCTGCCGTTGGGCTCACATTCAGGGAGCAGAGTGAGACTTGCAGGTGAACCCGTGTGCGCTTCTAGGCTACTGTCTCAGTGGATTCTGTAGGGGACAAAATTCCTGCTGATGCTGGGGCAGGGGACCCTGTGGGAACCTCTGGGGTTCTGTGCTTCTGGTTTCTTGGCTAACCCCAGTGACACTTGTGGGGGTCCTGCCTGCCACTGGCTGTGTTAAGGTACATAAATGACTCCTGTATCTGGGAGAGGACTTCAATTAGAGGGAGTCTCTTCTGGAAGACAGAAGTTAAATCCCCAGAGTGGAAGTGGTTGCTGATTTCATCTGCATAAATGCAGGCCCTGCTCATTTTTGATGGTGGCTTCTGGGTCCTTGGCCAGAGTCCTGAGGACACAGCCTATGGGGGTTCTCAGTCCTTCCTGCCTGGGCTGTGGCCCAGGTCAGTTCCATTTGTTCTCTAGGCCTACGTGAGACCTGTGCCTCTCTCCCGTAGGATGGCTGCCCACCGGAGGCTTCACCTAGGACTAACTTTCTGTCCACAGAAAGCCAACCAGGCTCCTCTTGCCCAGACCAGTCCGTGCTGTCTGCCCTGGGGCCTGGCAGGGTGGGCGTCTCAGCCTGTGCGTGACAGGCCTTGTTCTATTTATAACATTTTACAAGTGCCTACCCACGGGGACACAGTTTTCTAAACTGAGGAAAATGTTGCAATAAAAGATTATGTTGTAAGAAAGACACTGGATCTTCTTCTTTTTTTTTTTTTTTCCTTTCATTTTCTTTTTCTTTAAAAACAAAATAAAACAAAACAAAAGCCTGAAGCAAAATCTTTTTAGGAGTAAATACAGATGTCATGGGGGGGGGCACTAAAAACAGAAAAGGAAAGCACCAGTAAGACGCCTTTCTCATGTTCTTCTCTCTGCCCCCGAACACAGACAGCTGACAAAGCCCAAGTCACTTTTATGCCCTCTTCCCTTGCAAAAAGGAGAAACGAGGTTTTAAGAATTTTGAAAGGATTTTTTTTTGTGTGTGTGTGTAAAAGTCAATGCTATAAATCTAAAACGAAGTCTGTCTTTTAAAAAAGTTCTAAAACAACAGGAAGGAAACACATGGAAAGAAACCCCTCGTGGAGACCTGGTTGATTACAGATGGAGGCTCTTTGAAACGAGAATAGAAAAGGCAGAGGGCTCGTTCCGTGGGCAGGCCCTGCTCTGGCAGCCCCCGTGACCTGCTGCCCTCCGCTCCCCTGCCGTCACCCTTCCTCTCTCCTCTTAAAAAAGAAACCCCTCTCCTGTGACTTGGATCCTCCTCCGATTCCCGTGGGCCACCATGGCTGGGCGGGGGGCGGCTACTTGGCATCGAGCTTGGCCATCTCCTGCACGTAGATGCCGATGCTCTCGCTGTCAAAGAGCAGGAAGTAGACATTCTTCAGCGAGGACGAGCTCGAGTCGTCAAAGTGGGCTGAGATGGCTTTGAGGGTCACCTGGGCGGCCATCTGTTTGGGGAAGCAGTTTCTGTGTTGGAGGGAAAGAAGAGCTGATGTCACTTTGGTTCCCAGGACCCATGGGATAACTTGGCCCTCAGCCCCGGGGCCGGGGGCAGCACGGTGCCTTCTTATTTTGGCACCAGGCCTTTTGGGTTCTGTCTCATGGGGTCTCCCTGTGTGCCCGCAGGGCCGCGGACCACCTCCTTTGAGCCGAGGCAGAGGGGCAGCCTGGGACGGGGCATGCGGGTCCTCCTCTACGGGAGCCACGCTGGCTGGGACAGGTGCAGTAGGCTCAGCCCAAGTCATAGGGACATAGGAATCCATGTCCCCTGCCTCCAGTCGAGCCGGGCTTTAAAACCATGACCAGCTCAGCACTGACATAGCTGGTGTTCTAGAATGCACAGCTAGTTTTTCTGAGTGCCCTCGAAACCGCTGCATGGTGTCAGGTCGTTGGTGAAAGGGGAAAATGTACGCTCACTGCTCCCCTCACGGGCCCCCTATGGACGTGCTGCTGTAATCTGCGGGGGGGGGGGCTCCAAGCACCCAGTGGAGATGCGGCTGTCCGCCAGGCTGGGCCATGGCAGCAGCCTCCGGGGACATAGCCATCGTAGTTGTCTGGGGTTGGCCACCTAGCCCCCTCCGGCAGGGACGGGATGAATCCGCTAGACAGGAATTCTCATTTGCCTGTGGTGTCCCAGCCCAGAACATCACGATATGCGGGCCCGGCCACACAAAGACTTCATCCTGCTGTGCCTCTGGGCCAGGCTATGGAGACCCCATGCTGCTGGGGTGGGGTAACAGCAGGAAGCAAGGCCTCACCATGACCCTCAGAGCCTTCCCCTCAGAGAACATCTTGGGTATGTAAATCCTATCCGTGTTACAGAGGGCCATCTTGTAAGAGAGAGCATGTTCAAAATGGAAGCAATAGCTCGATTTGACCGTGAGGGTGACAGGAGAGGACAGGCCACCTTGTGAGGACAGACAGCCTCATTTCCTATCTGCTGTGGCTCTCGTACTCAGCTGCGTCCATGACAATTAGAACCAGCACTTATAACTCCCAAAGCAGACCTTTGGTGGGAGCCTGTCCCCTCTCTGGGAGTGTCTGTGAGGGCTGCAGCCTCAGCCTCTCCTCCCCTCCACCCCAGCAACACACGAGCCCCCCTGGCACTCTGAGGTGGTACTTTTTTGTGGGGCGGGGGTCCGAGACTCTGCACTCTAACACTCTAACACAGCAGAGTCAGTGCGGCCCAGCCATTCGAATAGCAAGACATTTGAGCCTAGTATTCTTTTAAGGAGGCTCCTTGACCAGCAGAGCCCAAGGCGAGGCTTGAACTTGTGACTAACTCTGAGATCACGACCTTAGCGGAGATCAAGGGTCGGACGCCTAACCAGCTGAGCCCGGAGCCTGGGGTTTTCCGATCACGTGTTCTGACGGGGCAGCCACTGGGGATGTGGGCCTTGACCATGGCAGCCCGTCAGAGAAGCTCCGCTCCTGGCTCCTCTCCAGCGCTGCCTTTCACACTGCGTTTCAGAGGCTGGAAACTGGGTTTCTGGCCCAATGACCAGGTCAGTGTGCTCAGCTGCGCTAGCAGCCCTCGGTTGTATCTTCTGGATTGGCCAGACTGGGTGTGACTGTGGGAGAGCCGCAGGCCGCAGGCTGAAAGGGGAGAGCCGTGGCCGCCCGCTGCCGCCTGGAGGAACTCGTCTTACCTGCCGCTGGGGAACGGTGGGAACGCCACGGACTTGAGCTTCTTGTCCTCGGCTGCCGACAAGCAGTTTTTGATGGTCTCTTCAAGCTGTTCTTCACATTTGTCCGAGCCCCACTGAGGGATGTGACAGTGGATGACAAATTTGGCTGCAAGTCCACTGGATTGGCTGACGGCGGCTGGGACAGGAGAGAAACATGGCGGGTTATTTCCTACACCTTCCCCTTTAGCCGGGGGCCGAGGCTGGACCTCACGGAAGCCTCTCGGCTGTGCGCGCTTGGGGCAGTGAGAGAAGCTCGCTGGGCACCATTCTGTGTCTCTGATGGGACTGGACGGCTGCCAGAGAGCAGGAGCCCTGTCCGGCCTGCCATGGGCAGTGGACACCAGCTCCAGACGAATGCGTCAGCGGCCCTCACTTGCTCCCACTGGCCGCTAGGGTGGGCGACCTCCTGACTGTGGTTCCCAGTGGGAGGTACCCACCAGCATCATCTCTGATGGCTGAGTGGCCTGACCCCAATGTCCCCCGCCCCGTCCAGATCCCTGGAACCTGGGGGCGTTACCTTACATGGCGAAAGGGGCTTTGCAGAGGTGAGTTAGTGAAGACCTGCAGGATGGATTATCTGGGGTTATTGGGGGGTGCCCTAAATGTAATCACCTGGGTCCTTCTAAGCGGGGCGGAGGGCGGTGAGCAGGGAGGTCAAAGGTAGGAGCAGTGATGGGAGGAGAAGGTGACTGGAGCGACGCGGCCAGGAGCCAGGGAGTGGGGCGGAAGTGGGTCTCATCTTGGCTGTGGTGTGTTTTGCTTGGCACACGGCGTGCTTGAAGCAAGTGATGCTGGCTGGGAGGGGGCTGAGGCTGTGCTGGGAACCAGGGCTCGAGGCCACACTCACCTTCAGCAACTTCCAAAGGGCCTTGGGATTTGCGAAGCTCCTTTACCGTTTCTAAGAACTCTTTGCCGCCAGCCTTTTCCAAGGCCTTCCCTGAGGAAGAGAACAAGGGAAGCCATCGCTATTGTCCTTTCCAAAGTCATTGGCCACACCGTGTCACATAGTTTCAGTAGGTCAGAAGACAAACCCACCCACCACCCTGAGAAAGCAGGAATCGCGCTTGCAGTGGGAGTCCTGGTTGCCAGTGGTCACTGCTGGCCGGGGTCTTGGCTTTTGTCCCACAGGACTTGGATTCTAGCAAACTCTTTCTTTTTTTAAGATTTTACTTCATATTTTCGAGAGAGCTCGCTCTCCTGCGAGTGGGCAAAAGGGCAGAGGGAGAGCGCAAGAGAGAATCTCAAGCAGAGGCCTCCCTGAGTGATATTTGATGACATGACTTTTTCTAGTTGTGATAATGGTATCGTGGTGATGCTGTTAAAAAGCTCGCCCCTATTCTGACATATCCACGGATTCGATGGTGTGAGGTCTGGGGGCTACGGGTGGGAGGCACTGAAGCAGCCTTGGCTCTGGGTAGATACGCTTGTAACAGGGTGTGTAGGGTTTATCACGCTCTGCTGTTTCTGTGTGTGCTCGAACTTTCCTGTAGTAACACACAATGCTTTATAAAGAATAACTCAAAGGGGTGTTTGGGTGGCTCAGTCGGTTAAGCGTCTGACTCTTGATTTTGGCTCAGGTCGGGATCTCAGGGTCGAGAGACTGAGCCCTGAGTTGGGCTCTGCGCTCAGTGCGGAGTCTGCTTGGGATTCTCTCTCTCCCTGTCCCCAGTCTCAATTTGTATGCGCACGCTCTCTAATAAATAAAATCTTTAAATAAAATAGACTAAACCAGGGTCTCATCTACAGGGGATGACTGTTTTGGATGATGGTCGTGGAAAATGGAATCATGACAGCAGGGCCCCCTTCTAAACACAGAGCAACAACAACAAAAAAGACCAGCACTCACCGGAGTGGTGAGCCCGGCGCTGTGCTCCGCTTCATCCGTGTGTGACCCTACTCTTCACAGCGCCCTGTGACACAGGCGCTATTGCTGTCCTCACTTACAGTGGAGGAAACGGAGGTTCTGAGAGCTTAAGAAACCTGCCTAAAGTCACACAGCTAGGAGGTGTTTTGTAGAATCCAGGCCTGAGTTTTTGCCCCAATACCTGTATCCTTTCTACCTTATCACCTGCCCCGCCACTTAAAAAAATAAAAAAAATCACAATGACTTTCCTGATATAAAAATGCAAACTACAGAAATGATACAGTAACACACTGCTACTCGTTTTGTTTTCAAGAAGCTAGGATATATGTCAAAACAGAGCTTCCGGCTAAAGCTCTGTCAGGGCGGGGAGGGGGTTTGTCTTTCCACGGGGGTGGGGAACGAGGGGAGTTCAGGGCAGTTGGTAGGACCAGGGCTGGGTCTGAAGAAGGAAGGAGAAATTTTCAGGTTTTGTGTGCAAGTCCTGCTTCTCCCCATTGTGGTTCACCCGCCCCCACCCCTGAGGCTGTCCTGTCTCCTTTAAGCAAAGCAAGTGGCCTCTGATGCCACAGGGGAAACCTGAGGGTGCCCAGCATTCTGGGACCCCCGGTGTTGCCACCCAAGGCTGAGCTGCCAGCCTCTGCCTAAATCCCAACCTCAGAAGCAAGCCCAGAACCCCAGGGACAAAGCCCTTTCTTTCTTTGCTCATTTTACTTTTTCACTGGTGAGCTTAAGGCACTTCGTCTTCTAAAAAATGGCTAAGATAGTGGTCACCCAGAAGGCTACTATGTTCAGTGCCCTCAAGAGCTTACCCCCCACCCCCCGCCAGTTTCATCCAGCCAGCCCGGAGCAGCTCCCTTCCCCACCCGTGGGGCAGGTGGCAGTCCCCTGAAAGGTGACTCAACACACAGCCGCATAGACAACTTTGTCCAGATGTCCGATTCCTTTTTACGAAAGGTGTTAATTTTTAAGCTCAGAATAAGTGTGGAGGTTTACCCAACACACGTACAACAATGTTTACAGCAGCATGACTCATCATAGCCCAAACTGGAAGCCATGCAAATGGTACCTGCGGTGGAAGGTCAGGATGCCGCCAGAGTCCACGGGGGAGCCAGGAAGAGGACCCAGCTCCAGCCCTGCGTGACAATACGGGTGGATCTCACAATACAGAGTCGGGCAAAAGATACAGAAGACGACTCAGGGCATGACTTTGTACAAAACCCAAAACAGAGGACAGCCATCTGTGCTGTGAGAAGACAGGACAGTGGCAGCACTTGGAGGGAGGGGACTGGGGCAGGACAGGAAGGGAGAGTTCTGGGGTGCTGGTGAGATTCTGCTCTGTGATCAAGGTGCCCACTGCACACTTGTGTTCACTTAGAGGAAAAGTCATCCAGGTGTGCCCTAACGAGCTGGGTTTTTTGTTTTGATTTTTAAGAGACTTTTAAAAAGATTTTATTTATTTATTGGTCAGAAGAGAGAGGATGTGCACACAAGTATGGGGAGCATCCGATGTGGGGCTCGATCCCAGGGCTCTGGGATCATGACCTGAGCCAAAGAAAGTCGCTTAACCAATTAAGCCACCCAGGTGTCCCTAATGATCTGTTTTTATAGAACACCTCAATAAACGTTTCAGAAATACACTCAGATTTAAAAGAAAATTCATTATTTTCTAGTAATGCTGTTTGGGGAGATGCAGGGTGTGACACGGTTCCACCAGGAGAAGGTATCAAGTCGACAATGATCCACTTCAGAAGGATGTGCCCAAGCAGTGGGTGATGCTCTGGCCCCTCTACCTGAGCCTCGGGACCTTACCTATGTCTTCCTTGAGGTCAATTTCGGCTGTGGTTGGGTGGACAATGCCCTCCACTCTCATGGAGCCAATATGGCTGATGTCACTCTGGGTCAGGGACAGCTGCATCAGGAAGGGAAGAGGGGAGAGTGTGGGAAAGACCAAATCCAGTTAAAGTCTTCACATTTCACGTCCCATCTGTTAATTCTCATGTTTATTTGTAGCGAATGTCCGCAGAAAGGACCGGGGCATGGAGTGACTGTCAAGATTGCCAGGTGTCCGGCCTTTGGTGGGCTCTTCGCAGCTCAGTGGATTTAGTTTTCACTATGAGGACGGCAGCATGCGACAAATCTACCTCCTGTTCCAGGAGCAGGAACGGGCCCTCACCTCGTCTTCTCTTCCCTAGAGCTATGCCTCCGTCTCCCAGTGCTGGGGGCCTTGGTGTGCGGTGACACACAGTCTGAGCGGCTCCTAGGAGGGAAGCCCGGGCTGGCTCTCCCCCTCCCCGCTCAGCATCCCAATTCTACCCAGAGCAGCCTAGACCTCTGGGAGCAGGGACGTGCGGCCGAGGGACCTCACTCAAGAAAAGTGATGGGCTCCGGGACCCTGACCTGCCTTCCTCGGGCCACCTTGCCTTTGGGGGGACCACATTCTTGGGGCTACACTGGTGAAATGCTGCCCTAGGTGCGCACAGCTCAGTGGAAAGCAGGGCATTTTCCACTGTTTCCCCTGTGAGCACGACAGTCACGTTCCCCTAGGTAAGGGACAGAAAGCTAATTGTCACGCGGCCATAGCCAGCCCCTGCAGGGGACCTCAATGCCGCCTCTTTGCTTCCCTGTGCTCATCAGTGAAAAATGAGGAACCCGCCCCAGGTACACTCTTCTCGAACATGCTCTTCCCATCTGCTGCAGTCGCGGTGGATCCTTTCACCAGGCTGCAAACATTCAGCTCCCGGAGATGTGATTCACTGACTGTTTCCCTGTGTGTGTCTTACTTCAGCCCCGTTTGACGTGGTAGATAAATGGTCTATTCTGTAAACTTTATGCTAGTGGGAATGAATTATTTGCATGTCTGTCTTGGCTGCCGCAGACTGTTCAAACGCATAGCCCTGTTTGTTTTCTTTTTGCAGTCTAGAAAGGCAAGCAGACTGAATTATTGGCAAATAATTCATTTCTAACACCGGGGATGTTCAGGAAACATCTATTTCTATTTTCTTTTTCTGATAAATCACATCGAACCATGTCCAGCTGGACTCCCAGAGCTGTTTGAGAGAATTAGCTGAGGATGTTTTGGGCAGGCCCAGGAATGAGGGGGGCGTGGGGGGTTCCCGGCAATGGTGCCATTCTTTTGCCTGACCTGGAAGCTTCTCTATCTTTGTCTGACCGATGGAACCATGTACACTTCTTGGTGCTAAAGAGCATGTTGATTCTCACAATACAGACCCTGTCAAAGCCCTTTAGTCTAAACGTAAATAATTCAAGATAGAGAGAGAGTCCTTTTGGGGGAGCAGGGATAAAGGAAGCATCATTGCTTGTGGCAAACAGGAGGTCATAAAAATGCAATAGCGTTTTTACTACAGCACATCACAATGGTCTTTATTACCTTCTGCCCTAGAACAAGGCTCTTAGAAGACAGAATGGTGAATCCATCCCCTGGCCCATCTTCGGAGGTGGAATTTGAAGTTCCTTCTTTATCGCTGTCCTTTGGTTTGGACTGTTGGTAGAAATCAGAAGGACAGATGGGAACTAATCCAGAAAAAGTCCCAAGTGGCGTTATTAAGTTCTTCCTGTGGCTATTGACCACCTTGGATGGGAAAGGAAGTGGTTAGGTGTTCCTTTCAGTGGAGGGAAGCAAGGACAACGACACGAGGGCAAGAAAAGGGCACTGTCCCAAAGAAAGAGTGTTAAAGGAGTTCACAGGTGCCTGTATTCCTCACTCAAATCCGGACACAGGTGTGTTATTCTTGTCCTCCGCAATGCCTACAGCTTATGATGGCAAGCCTCAGAGCGAAGTGGGGTCATTCCTAGCCCACTGTTCAACCTCCCTTCTCCCTAGGATTTCCCTGGGGCACGGAGGCAGCGGAGTGAACCCGTACAAACCTTTTGTGTTATCACAGAGGTCTGTGGAATGGAAATGTGACAACCCTTGCAGCAGCGTTGTCCAGTAGAACTTTCAGTGATCACAGAAATGTTTTACGCCTATTGAGCACTTGAAATGCGGGTGATGTAACCAAAGAACCGGATTTTTAATCTGATTTAGTTTTAATGAATTCCAATTCAAAGAGCACATGTGGCTAGTGGTTCTGGTACTAGGCGGCCTATGAAAGTCTTACTCTGTAAATGGTATCTGGCAGCTGTGGCTACTTAGCACATCTCACTGGCTAGAC
The DNA here is from genome assembly GCF_009829155.1 of Mustela erminea. Taxonomy (NCBI): domain Eukaryota; kingdom Metazoa; phylum Chordata; class Mammalia; order Carnivora; family Mustelidae; genus Mustela; species Mustela erminea. The sequence continues at coordinate 36,496,538 of NC_045627.1, read as the reverse complement.
CCAGGGGACTGTCTGTGGCAGACACACAGTCTGTAGGAGACAGAGGTGTTTTTGTGCACGGTGAGGAGCTCTAAAGAGAAATGATAAACTCCAGGCTATCATCTCTCACTTAAGATTTTGACGGGGCCAGTGGAAGCATCTGGCAATGTGAAGACCACCCGTGCTTTGGCTTTGGAAACCTCTAGTAGACCCTGCTTGGTGGTTTAAGTTCTTGTCCAAGAGGCCCCTTGCCATTTTCTCCCAGTGGGGAGAGTCCCCAGCCCATCAGCGACGCTGGCTACACCCTCATCTTCTGACTGTTTCAGCTTCTCCTGTTCTCTGAGAGTCCCTGGCTCACACAGTAACCTGGGCTCACCTTTTTGGACGTCCGTGGTTTGGCTGCCTTAGATTTCTTGCCTCCCTTCTTGCCCGATGCCGCCTTCCTTCCCCTTTTCTCCGGGGGAGGGGAGAGGATAGTTTCCGACTTGCCTTTGGTCCCTCGCTTTTTGGCCAGAAGTTCGGGGTGAATTCTGGGCAGGACACCTCCACTGGCGATGGTCACTCCTTTTAGCAGCTAGAAAGAGAAACGTGTGAACTGAGGCAGCAAAGAGCTTGTTGATTCCAGATTTAATACTGTTCTAATTGATGGCAAAACAAGTGTTATATCTGGCCTTTGCTTTCCCAGAGACACTGTGTGATTAGTGGTTTCACTGGCTTTCCTGTTTCACCGGTAGAGCGTGTCTCTGTAGGTATCCAGGCATCCCATGGTCTCATACAGAAAGCAAAACAAGGAAGGCACAAGGAAAAGGTGGAGGGGTTGCAGCCAGCAATGTTGCCCAGGTGTGGAATTCTAGACATAAAGGAGGATAAAGAGCTTTGCAGGTAGAGAGCTTTGCTTGACAAAACTGGGTTCAAAGGTCCATGCTAGGGCTAGACCCAGCTAACAACAGATCAGTGGTCTCCATGCTCTGGGGATCATGCATTCCATCTGTAAAGTACGCTGGACTGTGCGCCTCTCCATGTTTACTTTGTACATAACTGACATGTGCTGCTGCATTAGCACAGTCTGCACATCCCAAAACAGCTTGGGGACTCCAAGGGTGGTCTGCAGCCAGGACTGGCCCATAGATAGGCAATTACTGTCCAGGACAAGAAAAGTACAGATATGGCAAGGAAGAGCCCAGAAACTTTTAAAGCAAGCTAACAAAGGTATGGTATATCTACTGGATCAAATAGCAAAGAATTGTGGCTTGTGGTTTGTATGTTTTTGTTTTTTTATTTTTTATTTTCATTTTTTTTTTTAAAGATTTTATTTATTTATTTGACAGAGAGACATCACAAGTAGATGGAGAGGCAGGCAGAGAGAGAGAGAGCAAGAGAGAGAGGGGGAAGCAGGCTCCCCACTGAGCAGAGAGCCCAATGCGGGACTCGATCCCAGGACCCTGAGACCATGAACTGAGCCGAAGGCAGCGGCTTTAACCCACTGAGCCACCCAGGCGCCCTTATTTTCATTTTTTTTAAAAGATTTTATTTATTTTTTGACAGACAAAGATCACAAGTAGGTAGAGAGGCAGGCAGAGAGAGAGGAGGAAGCAGGCTCCCTGCTGAGCAGAGAGCCTGATATAGGTAGGGCTCGATCCCAGGACCCTGAGATCATGATCTGAGCCAAAGGCAGAGGCTTTAACCCACTGAGCCACCCAGGCACCCCTGTTTTTGTTTTGTTTTGTTTTGTTTTTAAATGTTTCTGGCAATTAGTTTTTATTGTATTTTTGGAAATTATCAGCCCATGATGGACTGGAAATAAGAGCTGATTCTTCACCACACACAGTTTGAGAAGAAAATGATTAGAATAAAAATTCTTACACCATCCACCATCCATCTCACATTTCCCGGGGGAGGCATTCACAGCACTTGGTAATTAATTCTATGCTAAGAAGAAGATTCTCCTGCCCTCATCAGAATAAATCATCAATAAAATTCAGGTGAAGAAACCATGAATAGCATCTCTGCACTGTATCTTCCCCAGCCACACACAGAGCTCGCTTATAGAGAAGAAAAGGTCTGGCAAGACCCAGAGTAGGTAATGGGTTTATTCCAGAAGCAATTTTCTCTCTGAACAACTGAGCTACCAGAATTGGTTCTTCTCTTACAGAATCTGAAATTTTCTTTCTTTCTTTTTTTAAATTTTGTATTAATATGCTTGGGAACTGTAGCAGGAATGATAACATAGCCAACCAGGTCCACGAGCCGTTGTGTGTCCGGCAAACATGGCTTATCGTGGTGTTTCAGACAAGACGTACCTGGTTGAGCTCCTCGTCATTGGCCACTGCTAGCAGGATGTGTCTGGGTGCTATCCGGGCCTTCTTGTTGTCCCTCGCGGCATTCCCAGCCAATTCTAGAATTTCCGCTGAAATCACAATGGAGAGTTAATAGGCAATCACAGAATGGGGTCTGAGATTTCTAGAGCTTTTCTTTGGAAATGGTCTTTGAATGTGATCACACTGATGCCATTGTGAGTTTTAAAGCCAGGGCCTGGAAAGAAATCCAGAAAGCTGGAAAGAACTCAGGTTACAGATGATGACAATATTTTAGCAAGTCCTGCTCTATGATCCCATGGCAGTCTTCCAGTGGCCCTCGACATTAATTCTCCCTCATCTTTCTTAGCATCTGGACCGCTGACATTTTGTTGAGCCCACCATCACAAGAGAAAACGGTGTTTCCCAACCTGCCTTGTTGATAACTGTGGTCATGTGACTAGATTCTGGCCAATGAGAGGGAGGCGTCCTCCCGTGCAGTACTTCTGGGAAGTGTCCATCAATGGCGGGACTGTGCCCTCCTTCCCTTTCTGCTGGCAGACTGGGGATGTGATGGCTGGAATTTGGCCCAGAAGAAGAACAAAACGGAACTCGAGTCTCTTGTGATGGTGGAGGCTCCTGACTGGCCTGTCCTTCCTCCTGGACTGTCTTCTTTTGTATGAGAGAGAAGTAACCTCTCCTGTTTAAGCCACAGTCAGCAGGAGCTAATGCTGACCAGTATGGAGCCCTAACACAGGACTGGAGTCTCTTCTAGTCTCAGGAGAGCAGGGCCATCTCTGAAGAGGATAGTGATGTAGGCAGAGTCTATCTTTGATGCCCACTGGGACAACTTCCAGAATCTCCTTTTCCTCTTCACTTGATGCCCCAGGTCCCTCCTGTCCTAAAGGAAAGTGAATGGGAAGAACTAACTCGTACTCTGGGATGAGGAAACGTTTAACCCGGAAAGTGAATTCTGAATGCGGGATACCTACAAGGCTTGGAAGGAAGATATTTGGGGTTTGGGGGGTTTCCACATATCCCTCAGGATCTGACTTTACCAAACATGTCATTTGACAAATGTGAAAGGGCTGATAAAGAGGAATTTTCCTACAATTCTCTTATATGTCATCAAAATTTTTAGTCAAAATTAAAAAAAAAATCTATAGAATTGGATCATACCATCTATATGCTTTCTTCCTTTCCTCTCTTTCTTTCTTCGTCAACTTCAGACGGATGGTCTGCTCATCAAATTTGTCCACCTTCGAAAGTATTAGTGAAGCTTGAAGGAAAAATTCCTTCACTTAGAACGCTAGAGGCATGTGCCAATGTGTTGTCTTACTGACACTGTGGTGGCGAAGTGTGTGTGTTGGGAGAATTTGCTGGTATAATGGCATAAATACTAAGCTCTAAAATTAACAGGCAATTCTGTGTGAGTCTTTACAATCAACCTAATTTCAAATAAATAGCACGTGAAATTGCCATCACTCATAAAAATCTATGGCAATAAAAAAACTGCCTAAGTATGCCATATTAACTAAGCAAATGTGATTAACAAAAAATTAGAATAAAATACGCATTAGAGTTAAATATTTATATAGAATTTCCATAATGAAAAGTTGTAAATCACTGCAAATTCATTCTCACAAGATCTTTTCCAGGTTATTAAGCAATGAATATCGTGTTTACCCACAATCCATTTATACAGTGGCCGTGTTTTCAGAATCAAAGACTGGGGGATGGTAGTTTGAGAAGTATGACCATGCTTGTTGGGACGATGGGATAGAGTATTGGAAATTCATGCCCTGTTAGGTCATCTGGTTGGCTAGTTCAAGCTGCTGACCAACCCTTTTTTCCCCTGAAAGAAGGGTATCCATCACAAAGAACTGTAGTGATGAAGCTTTCGCAAATAGGCTGGCTTTTTCGACTCTAGGTTAAAATGTACAGCTCCCCATTTGCACAATAAAATGGAGCTTCCTGCACCTGCTCATCTAGGGGGTTCCATCCCTGGGGGGAAGGAGGACTCCTCTCAGCCATTTTTCTAGATTGAGTGGGGGAGGTCAAGGAGCCCCCCACTTTTAAACTTCTGAGCCACGGAATTTAATTCAGAATCTGGGACTACCACTTTCCTGCCTGTGTCTCCCGCACTTAAAGGAAGACGTTAAGCACCCTGCCATGTTCTGCAAATTAGCTGTCAGCAGGAGAGGCAGGGTAAATGGGAAGCCTGACAGACTTGGAGCCTTCAGGAAGCCGCCTGAGGTTGGGCTATTTTTAACTTGACAGACAGGATGCACACACATTGGATTCACAGACGGACAGCCTGCCGGAATCCAAGGCAGCACGGCCGGCCAGCATGCCACTGGACTCCTGGACTAGCCCTTTCTGAAATCAGAGAGGAGAGAAAAACCTCAATTCTGTACTCCAGCAGAAAAACAGAGGTAGACTTTTGCTGTAGAAAGAGAAAAACTTCTTAACAATACACAGCTGAAAATCTAGACCAAGGACTTCCCTGTTGGATAGGTGGTCTGATTGTTCCTCGGGACAAGGACTTCATGGTTTAAATGTCTGAAATAACATTATTATTAATATTTTCCAAATGTTATTAGGACTCATATATTCACATGAACGATAAATGTTTGTTACATTCTTGAGTGATTTTATTGATTTTGAGAACATAAGTATCCTTTTATTGGCAGTTAGTAGGAAAAATGGATTTCTATAGCACAAATTTGTTTCGCTGAAAAATTTGTGGGAAGATGATTATTCTGTGAAGTGGTGGAGACTTCCTTGGAAGTCTATAGACTTCTATATTCTTGGAATTCACACTTTCAGCAATAGGAACCATCTGGAAGATGGCTTAGAATCTGGTCGTAAAAAAAAAAAAAAAAAAAAAAATTTCTGTAGCCAAAAGGGATTTTGGAAATCTCATCATGCACATAATCTCAGAAGAGATGGGTCCTCTCGTTCTGTCCACAGTCTGACCAGCATTGGCTACCTGAGCCCACAGGAGCCCGGAAATAGCAGAGTGACTGCAGGGCTGGCGCAGAGGGCAAGGTGTGGCCACGCCTTCAAGACTGTCTCCTTCCTCAGCCCCTTCCTTCCTGCCCATTTGCCCATGAGGTGATGATGCCCCCAGGGGTCTGTCTGGGCCCTCTGGTCTGCCCAGGCCATGCAGTCTTCCAGGGAAACCCCATCCATTCACGGCTCTAGCTTCTCTGTGCCACCAGATCCGCACCTCCGGTCCTGATGGGATGTCCCCTGTACAGCCTCCCCTGCCTGTTCCACAGGTAAATCGAACTTACCACATCCCCAAATCCAAATTATTTCTTTGGGGGTGGCAGCTCTAACTCCATGCAGTTCCTCCCAGAGACCTGCAAGTCCTTCCCTCCATCTGCCCTTCTCACCTCCTCCTGGCCTCACGAGTCATACCTCTTCTCCATACCTGCTGCCTGAGGGCCCGAGTTCAGGCCCTCTGCTCTTTGAGCCCAGAGAGTGATCATGGCTGCCCAAATGGTTTCCTTGCCCCCATTTTTGTCTTCCTCCAGATCCATGCCAACAACACCACTGCTGGCCCATAGGCACCTTTATACAAATTCCAGGTCCCTTCTGCCAGACACTTTGCTTCCCTGATTTTGTCAGAACAACACCCTTTACTGCCATCTGCTGGCAATCCTCATAATAAATATACAAATCTTCGAGGTTATGAGCAGAATGATATTCCCACACGAGTGGAATGTGTGTCCTTTGCACAGTGTACAACCTGTACAACCATACATGTGGCCCTGGATGCCAAAGTCATTTTTTCAAAACATAAATGTAATAAATGAAAATCATTAGATAAACAAATGTTTGTTGTTAAATGGAGAGACCCAACTGTCTGGAAATGATGTAAATGATGGGTTTCTATGTGACACAGTGACTTAAGGTACCTGGAAATTCAAGATCTTTTAAAGGCCTATTTGTCCTATCAATTAAAAGTATATTATAGAACATTTCCTCACTACAAAAATTATTTAAATTATTCACTTTTAATATCTTACATTTATGTTATATCTATTGTTGGTAAATACAAAACTATTTTCCAGGATTGGGGGCTTGCTTTTCAGTCCATCTTCCCTCACTTCTATTGGAGATGTGAGCTGGACCAACATTTACAGAGGACACACTGAAATATGAATGTGATGTCCATTCTGGGAAGCTTGAGTATGTCTCAGGTGGAAGGAACACTCTAGATGCGCAGTTTGGCATGCCTCTGCTACCAGACTGTGCAACCTCCTCCCCCTTTCTTGGGACTTAGAAACACTGCATGGCTCTAACATCCTGGTGATGTATGAACCAGGGCCCAACCTGGCAGCCAGTCCGGAGAAATCGGGCAAGGCAGACTGCTTTCTCTTGCCCATCCACTGTGGGTATGAAGAGCATGGTCTGCTGTTGAGATCAGGGCAGGAGAGAAGAGCTGAATGGTGAGACTTAAAAGCTCTTTTAGGAGGTTCAGTAAGGAGAGACAGCAAAGATGATGCTCTGTGGGTAGGACGGTGTTGCCCAGATGCTGATGTGTTCGTATGGGGACACTGTAGTGTGCTCATCTGTACCCAGCTGTCCCTCTGCTTCTGGGAACCAGAGGGGAGACCTACCCCCTTCGACCAGAGCTTCCAGCCAGCTCCAGAGGCCCCATGGGTCCTACTTCCCTGATGGGCCCTTTGTCTCCAGCATCTGCAGCTTCTCTCCCTCTGCCTGGGAGGCTAGATCATTGTCAGTGCCAGGATATTCTTTCCTGCTTTGTTGAAAACTGACCATATAATTCTGGGTTCATTTCTGGGTTTTCTATTCAGGTCCACTGATCTATGTGTCTGTTTTCCTGCCAGTACCATGCTGTTTGGATGACTACAGTTCTGCAGTTTTATAACTTGAAGTCTGGAATTATGATGCCTCCAGTTTTTTCTTTTTTAAGACTGCTTTGGCCATTCAGGGTCTTTCTGTGGTTCCATACACATTTTAGGGTTATTGGTTCCAGTTTCGTGAAAAATGCAGTTGGAATTTTGATAGGGCTTGAGTTAAATCTATAGATTGCTTTGGGTAGTGTGGACATTTCAACAATACTCGTTCTTCCAATCTATTTCTTTTTGTCACCTTCAATTTCTTTCGTCAATGTTTTATAGTTCTCAGAATACAGGTCCTTCTCCTCCTTGGCTAAGTTTATTCCTAGGTAATTTATTATTTTTGGTGCAATTGTAAATGGGGTTGTTTCCTTAATTTCTCTTTCTGTTGCTTCATTATTAGTGTATAGAAATGCAACAGATTTCTGTACATTGATTTTATATGCTGCAACCTTACTGAATTCATTTATCAGTTCTGGTAGTTTTTTTGTGGCATCTCTAGGGTTTGCTATGTAAATATGTTATCTGCAAATAGTGCAGAAAGATTTACTTCTGGCCAACTTGGATACCCTTTATTTCTTTGTGTTGTCTGATTGCTATACATAGGATTTCCACTACTATGTTGAATAAAAAGGGTGAGTGGACATCCTTGCCTTGTTCCTGATCATAGAGGAAAACCTCTCAGTTTTACCCCATTGAATATGACATTTGCTGTGGATTTTTCATATAAGGCTTTTATTATAGTGAGGTATGTTCCTTCTAAATGGACTTCTTCGAGGGTTTTTATCATGAATGGATGTTATACTTTATCAAATGCTTCTTATGCATCTATTGAGAGGGTCCGATAGTTCTTATCCTTTCTCTTACTGATGCAATGTATCACGTTGCTTGATTTGTAAATATGGAGCCACCCTCACATCCTGGGGATAAATCCCAGTGATTATGGCAAATGCTTTTCTTATGTATTGTTGAATACAGTTTGCTAGTATTTTGTTGAGAATTTTTGCATCTATGTTCACCAGAGATATTGGCTTGTAGTTCTCGCGCACGTGCTCTCTCTCTTTTTGGTGGTATCTTTATTTGGTTTTGGTGTCAGGGAAATGCTGGCCTCATAGAATGCATCTGGAAGTTTTCTTCTTTCCTCTTATATTTTCTGGAATAGTTCAAGAATAGGTATTAACCCTTCCTTACATGTTGGGTAGAATTTTCCTGTGAAGACGTCTGGTCCTGGTCTTTTGTTTGCTGGGAGTTTTTCATGACTACTTCGCTTACTCTGTTCAAACTTCCTAATTCTTTCTGTTTCAGTTTTGGAATGTTATAAGTTCCTCGAAATATATCCATTTCTTTTAGGTTGTCCAATTTGTTGGCACATAGTTTTTCGTAATGTTCTCTTATAACCCTTTGTGTTTCTGTGGTGTTGGTTGTTTTTTCCTCCCATTTGTGATTGTTTGAGCCATCTCTCTCTCTTTTAAATGAGTCTGGCTAGAGGTTTATCAATTTTGTTGATCTTTTCAAAGAATCAGCTCCTGGTTTCACTGATCTGTTCTAACATTTTTTTAGTTTCTCTATCATTTATTTATGCTCTAATCTTTATTCTTTCCTTTTTTCTGCTAGTTTTGTGTTTTGATTGTTCTTCTTTTTCTGGTTCCCGTAGGTGTAGGGTTAGGCTGTTTATTTGAGATTTTTCTTGTTCCTTGTGGTAGGTCTTTATTGCTATGAACTTTCTTCTTAGGACAGCTTTTGCTGCATCCCAAAGGTTTTGGACTGTTGTATTTTCATTTTCATTTGTTTCCAGCTACTTGTTTATTTCTTCTTTGATTCCTTGGTTGACTTCTATGTTTACCTTTTCGAGGAATCACAAACTGTTTTCCACAGCAACTACACCAACTGACCATCCTACCAGCAATGCACAAGGGTTCCAATTCTCCACATCCTTATCAAAAATTGTAATTCTTTTAATAACCATCCTAATGAGTGTCAGGATAAAGTTTGAAATGTACAAAATAAAATACATAGGATGGCAAAGAAAACCAATGACGCTGAAATGTAATTTTCAAAGTATTAAAAAATCTGCAATATAGTAGTCACCTAGAGAGAACGCAGCCCTTAATGCCATCTGCCCATGATACCCCCATCTGTACCTCCAGCTCTCAGCTCCCTGCTGGCTCCAAGCATGCCTAGAAGGGTTTCACTCAATAACAGCCATAGCCCTGGGGCGAGCTGTGACCATGGATCCCCAAGTGAAGCCCCTTTCATGCACTGTCTTAGGTAATGCTTACCATGATGTTGTGAGGGTAAACCTATATACCTCACAGTCCTCAGCTGATAAGTGGGAGAGCCAGAATTTGTCCTCCTGGGCACCTTGCAGGGCCCGCACTCAGCCCCTCCCCCTGCACCCGGTTTCTCTGCCATTGTTTCGGGCTTCAGCGACAGGCACCAGTCTCACACACCAGCTGCTTAGCTCTTCTCATCCCCTTGGCCAGTCCTCTTAGATGGAGGTCCCCGTCTCCACTCTTCGACCAATGGCAGCTTGGGTTGAGAGAAAGTAGCCAACCCAAGGCTCAAAGGTTCATGCCATCGTTGATGCCCTTCCCCTCATCCAATCCATCATGGAGCAGAGCTGACTCTACTTGCCCCCCCCCCCCCCCCCGCCAAATCTCCCCCAGAAGTCCATCTTTTCTCATCATCCTCTCTGCACACCCCTGTCCTGGCCACTAATCAATTCTCAAAGGTGACATGAAAACGGCCCCAGTGGTTTCCTGCACTCTGATCTTGCTTCCTGCCAACCATTCACTTAAAGTCCAAGTGATGTCTCCCAGATGCCACTGCCTCCCTTCTACACGCATATGTCCCTGGGAGTGCATAACATATTCATTTTCATCATGACCTCAAGGACCCGCCTGCCCATTCCCCATCTTGTCCCTTACCCCCTCCCATTGCCCAACTCTGCTCCAGGCACGAACCTCCTCCAGGTTCTGGAAGGGGCCACATACTTCCTCTAAACTTCAGGTCTTCACTCTTGTTCCTACCCCACCTGAAAATCTCCCCCACCCTAGCTCAATCTCCCATCAGAATCAGCTTAATTCCTACTAATTCTCCACTCTGCCTGCCACCAAAATCATTTGGGGGAGCTTTAGAAAAATCCTGATGCCTAAAACATACTCCCATGAGAGTCTAGCATCAGAATTTTAGATCAGTCAACTTAAGAAAAACCAGAGCTGCGAACCCAGTTTCGGTCCTAACAACTCTTATTTGACAAGAGGCAGCCCCCGGCACCCCAACTCCACACATGCTTTCCAGAGCTCTGGTAACTTCCTTGCCCAGCACGCATGTGGCTTATTTTGCTGTGCTTCATGCTCTCAGCCTTGCTGCTCTGCCAGCCCTGCCTTCCGAGGCAGGAGCTGGCTGGCCTCTGCTTTCCTCTGGATCTTCAAGGCCTGATCCGAAGGAGAAGGTCAGTCGAGATTTGTGTCATGGATGCTGAAAGTCGTCTCAAGGGTGACAGGATGCTCTCATGCTTTGAACCTCTTTTCCTAAACAAAACCAACTGATGGCTGCCACCCCCACCCCAAAAGTAACAAAACACCCCCTTTTACTTCCTCAACAATGGTCTGCAAATTCTACTAATAAGGATTCATTCCTCTGGCTTAAAACTTTTTGTTTCAGTAGAATGCAAGTGCCGCTGGAAAATGTAACACATGAACCGAGTTAGTCATTATCTTTGCCCCGAATGATTTCATCAGCTCTCAATGAAGGGACAACAGAAGAATGACCATTTGTTGAAGGTATTCTAGGCACCTGGCATTAAAAATATGTTAGCTTATTCATGGAGTTAAATGAGTGAGCTCAAAGAGGCTCAGGAATTAGCCAAGGTAACAGAGCCTGTAAATTGACACACCAGATTTAAACTGACAGGAAGGGAAGGAAGGCACACAGGCCTGGGCTTCTGAGGACCTACTTCACCTCCTCCAGTTGGCTCAGGACCCTCCTGGGTGCTGGGACTGGCCCTGGGGGATCCAGTGTTATTGGAAATGGCATCCTTCCAGGTGCTCATCCTCTCTCCTCGTTCATGTTCAACACATTGGCAAACGCTGTTGGCTTTGCCTTCAAGATATATCCGTGCTCTAACTGCTTCTCAGTACCTTCGCCGCCCACTCACCGGATCTCTGCAAGAGCGTCTTGCTACTTACCCTGCTTCCGCCCTGGTACCCTCTCCCCACAGGGTCCCATCACTTCCACTTCTGCTCAAAGCTCCCCTAGAACTCTCAGTGCAAGCTCTTATCCCCCACCGGCCCACTTATAGGCCAAGCCGCTCCCTCAGCCCCAGAGCTCTCGGGCCCACGGCTGCTCCTCCAACACCCTGCACCTGCCTTCCCCCTGCCTGGAGCACCCACTTGCATGCACGCATGCACGCATGCGCGCGTGAACACACACGCATGCGCGAACACACGTGCGTGCGCACACACACGTGCGCATACACACACACACACACACACTCACTCACTCCCTGCCCCCCCCCCGGGGGGTCCTCAACCAGCACTATGCGCCCCGCCCCTCGCCTCTCTCCTTCCTACCTTTGCCTCCTAGCCCTTGTCACCATCTGAGGATCACATACACTTCCCTTATTTGTTTGCTGCTTCTCCTTCCCGGAATGCACCTGCTCGAGGGCGGGGATTCCTGCCTGTTTGGGGCTTCAGTAGGCATTCCTATGGGGTCTGGTGGCTCTAATCCGACATAAATTAAAAATCCTATCAGCGGTCCAGTTCTAATACCGGGGAGAGGCTAAGGACTTGCTGTACACCGACACGTTGATGCTTAACAAGTATTGGTTAAATGAGTGAACAGGGAAACATCAGCTTTTATTGGAACCACAGACTAACAGCGATGCCAATGATTCAAAAGGCCAAATTTGGTCTGTTGTGTTATGCCCCAAGTTTAGACTTTCACCGAGTGGAGGCATGGGATGTACTTAACTATTATTTCATTAATACCAGCATTAATGGGACAATGTAGTGCAGCAGAAGTACATGGCCTAGGGTTGAAAGACATCGGGGGAACCCCGGCTCCCTGCTTGGAGGCTGTGGGATCTCTGGTTACTCGGTGTCTCCCAGTTTCACTGGGTGGTGTGTTCCTAAGTGATTGTTTTAAAGCTTCATTCGCCTTTCCCTCTCTGAGCCGGCAGATTTTCCCATCAGATTCCCAGGTCGCATTCCAGACCCAGTGAATCAGACCACAGGGTGTGTATGTGGGGTGGAGGTGGGGGGGAGGCAAGCAGCCAGGATCCTGCATTTTAAACAAGCATTCCCTAAGCGTTTAGGCTGCTGCTGCTACAAGACTGGCTAGAGTCTCGCTCCTCTGAGCCATCGTTGGACCAGCATCAGCACCAGCTGGGAGCGCAGGAGGAAGGCTGAGTCTCAGGCCCCACCCCAGGATGGTTGGCGCTTTGAAAACACAGTTCTCTCACACTTGATTGGACCAACTTACAGAGCCCTCAGCCCTTCTCTCTAACCTCCTAAAGGATGCCAGTGAAAAGCCTAGGACAAACCTTTCATTTCACAATAAGGGACAGGCTTAAGATGCCAAGGTCTGCCTAGGAAGCTCCAGGGGAAGGCTTCCACAGGTGGATTAGGCAAACCTTTAATCGCTAACATTTCTTGGTGACAGATGGGGGCCAAGAGGGCAGATGTTTCAATGCTCAGGTCATGACATCAAGCCCCATGTCAGGCTCCACGCCCAACAGGGCACCTGCTTGAGGATTCTCTCTCTCCCTCTCCCTCTGCCACTCCCCCTGCTTGTGCACTCTCTCTCTCTATTTAGAGAAATAAATAAAGTCTTTAAAAAAAAAAAAAAAGAAAGAAAACTAGGGGCATCTGGGTGGCTCAGTCAGTTAAATATCTGTCTTCAGCTCAGGTCATGATCCCAGAATCATGATTCCAGAATTCATCGGGCTCAGTGGGGAGCCTGCTTCTCCCTCTGTCCCCACTTCCCCTGTTTGTGCTCTCTTTCTCTCTATGAAAAAAAAAAAATAAAGCTAAACAGGAAGTTACTTTAACATATAAAGACCACACACAGCAAAAATCTCATCTTTTAGTAAAAAAAGTACTGTTAACAATCAATATGGGAATTATTTCCTATGGACCCACTATATACAACGGAGAGTGCAGGTGGAACGTTATGGGCTTCATGGAACCGGCTGGCGCTGGTTCTGATGGGGGTCAACACTATTCACCAACACCAAGGACTTCCGCAAAGCGGAGACCCCTGTTACAAAGTGAATAGCATGCCCCACCCCCACCCCCAGTCTTCCCTGGAGTTTCTCTTCTGCAGGAACCTAGACTTACGCTGTGTTTGCCGAAAGCAAAACACACCTTTTTCATGGCTGGTTTAGAGAAGCCATTTGATGGTGCGGTCTCTTCTTTCCATGTTGTTTCCCTGTCGTTGTGCCCTCTTCCCTCCCCTAAAGCCTACAAAATGAATCTCAGCCAAGCAGGCACGCGGAAACCCCGTTAGCACCCGCAGGAGCCTCCAGCCCGCGACCGAGGGGAGCGACCCTCCCTGTCCTGGGGCGGCAGGGGTGGAAGGGCCGGGATAGGGAGCCAGGAGGGGGAGACACGTTACCTGCCAGGTACTCGATGACTGCCGCCATGTAGACGGGAGCACCCACGCTGATCCGGTACTTGAACGTCCCTTTCTTCAGGTACCGCATCAGCCTCCCCACGGGGAAGATGACACCGGCCCTGGCTGAACGGGACAGCTTGGACATTTTCTTCTTCCCGCTCCGGCCCGACATCTTGCCTCAGTTTCCCTCTCAGCTTGCTGACACGGAGGCCTCCTGGCTCTAACACGATGCTGAGAAGGAAAGAAGGCAGGGTGAGGAAGTGGGGCTGGCAAGCATTTGGGAACGGTGATGGGGCACCAGGACACCAAGTGACACATTTGGTGGCCCCAGGGTGACAGCTGAGACCTGGCAGCCACCGCCAGCCACTGAGGGCTGGAGGCTGGGCATGGGGGCTTTACGGGGTCTTGCCAGCCACCCTGTAAACATCTCCCCACCCCACTGCATCAGCCCAACCTCAGGGGGAAAGGCCAAAGAAAGTCACTAGAGAAAGGGGTCATGGTACGGCTGTCTGCAGGACAGTGGCCCCAAAGATGCCCAGAATCCCTGCCTATGTCACCTTATATGGCAAAAGATTCTTTGAAGATTTGATGAGGTGGGGGATCCTGAGATGGGGAGATTATCCCGGAGTATTGGGACAGGCCCAGCGTAATTGCAAAGGTTCTTTTAGGAGGGGGCAGGAGATGAGTGAGTAGGAACAGGTGTAATGGGAGAAGCAATGGATTCTCCCCTGAGAGCCTCCAGGAGGAAGCAGTCCTACTGACACCTTCTCTTCGGCCCAGAGAACCTGAATTTCACCTCAGCTCCAGAACTGTCAGGGAATAAATTCATATTGCTTTAACCCCTAAACTGGGGCTAAGTTATTATAGCAGCAGCAAGAAAATGAATAGGATTCTTCTTTGCCCTGATTTGCTTCTGCCTGTCTGACTCCAGGGTACTTTGTTAATAGGGCAATGCCTGTCATGGCTGGCTCTGACCGACGACTCAGAGCTCCTGGGCGTTTCTTGGATGAAAGTTTTTTTCTAAATTCTCCAATCTCCAATTCGCAAAATCAGAAAGACGCCAGAAAATGCAGTTTACTCATCATGCTAAATGCAGAGGAATAAACCCCAGCAAATTAAAAACTGCAAAGCAGCCCAACCTTCCCCTTCTTTGAATGAGGGGTCCAGACTGATCTGGGGGAGAAACTTCAGAAAGAGCCTGAAGAGGTGACTTCAATACAACACACGGACAGACACGCCAATAGCTCACTGTTATTTCAGGAACCGGTCTTCTGTATGAAGATAAGATAATTATACCCTTCTGAAAAGCTCACTCAGAGAATCATAATAGAGCTTAATCCATTGGTTGAAGGAGTAAAAGCAAATGAGACAGGACAAACAGGCATGACCAAAGTTGGGGTGGGGGAGAGAAAAGGAAACAAAATTTCTAGGAAATCCGTGAATGAGTCAAAGTTCTCTGCTTCAAGGGCAATGTCATTCTTTCTGGCTATTTCATTTGGGAATGCAAAGTAAGAAAGTAAAAAAGAAATTGAGATTGGTTCTTTTTGCGGAGGCT
Organism: Mustela erminea; assembly: GCF_009829155.1. Taxonomy (NCBI): domain Eukaryota; kingdom Metazoa; phylum Chordata; class Mammalia; order Carnivora; family Mustelidae; genus Mustela; species Mustela erminea. Next base: position 36,481,218 of record NC_045627.1, on the reverse strand, counting down.
GCCTGTCTCACATGCCAGCTAGCCTAGTTTACCAACAGCCAACGTGACCTTGAAAAGGCCCAAGAAAGTGGACAAAAATATGACGGAAGAAAGTGCGACACTGAGGCATGGCTGGTAGGAAAGACACGAAGGTGGGATATATTTAATCTGGATGGAAGAATGAACACAGAGTTCAGGTGCCTAAAGTAGCTGATTACCCTGTTACAACTGAGAATTTCTATATAAACACCATGGAACTGGCAACCAACCCTGTCCTCGACACCCTCTCATCCTCGAGGTGAATAATGTGCATTTGAGGCATTTTATTACATATGTCACATACATTATTTTTTACGTGCTCATATGTACTTACTGTACTCCTATTTTATGAGTCGTTTTGCCCCCGAAAGATGTAGGTATTCATCAAAGTTAAGTATGAGCAAAGAGGAGCAAATAGCCTTAGAATGATTGTCTCTTTCATAATAAGGCACAGGGATCAAACAATAGCACCCTTTTTAAAACTCCCACATTTTCTGTGCTTCCGCTGTCCCAGGCTGCTACCTCTCATGCAGCTGCTTAGATGTCCTCCTTTGGAGGAAACAAGCGACTACAATATTAAGGTCCTAGCCATGAATTTACATTAAGGAAACTGAGGTCAGGCATCCATCTAAGTCCGCAGTACCCACTGTTGGTCATCGCTGACCCGGGGCCCAGTGTGCTCACAGAGCACAATGAACTGGTCCTGTCCGAAAGAGAGCGATACGGCAGCTGTATTAGTGGCTGGTGGGGTCCAAAACGGAGGTGGCTCCTGGTCCAGTGGAAAGCCCCTAGGATCGGGAGCAAGAAGCCCAGGGCGAGGTCCTGCTTCTACATAAGTAGCCAGGAGAGCTCTGATTGTCATTGGTGTGGGCCTCATCTGTAAGACAGGGAGGTGACTCATTGATCCTTAAGGTCACTGCTGTCTGAAACACCCCAGGGTTCGTGAAATGCACTTTCAAATGGTTCTGGTAAAGAAGCTTTAGTTCCTTTAGGAAATGAATTCTAAGGAGTTGAGAGCCTGTACAGGTTCATAAAGATGTATTAGCACTGGGGACTCCGCTAAGTGAATTATATGCTATTTGTAGTAATAGGTAAGTTGCGGGGGGGGGGGGGGCGAGAAGATCAGTCTGTCTGGTTGCCAAGAAAACCACCTGGGAAATCTGTCACAGGGTGGACTTGTCCTGCAGACACTGTGCAAGCTGTACGGACATGATCTCTCATACCAACAGAGAGAAGGACACACAGGGCACGAATACCACGGGGGCAGGACCCACTCCTCATCCCTCCCCACCCCGCCATATTTTTCTCAAACGAAAATAGCCAAGAGAATGACTAAGTATGCAGGGTAAAGCCACCTAGTGACTCTCCCAATGTCAGCCAAGTGGAGTCACAAGTTTCCCTAAAAACAGGTGACATTAGGGGACAGACGCCTAAAACACTCGTGAAGATAAAACAGCCAGGTAGGGAAAAGCAGGGTCAGATCAGACAAAGGCGCATGTCAGCTATGCAGTGTAAAACGTAGGGATCACCCTATGCATAGCATTTTGTAACCAGGCTTTCTTTTTCTGGCTGGATTCCAGACTTTCCTCCAGGTTAGGGCCTTAGAGCTGGGGAGGTGGCTCCGTCTGAGGTCTCTGAAGGAGACTGTGCCCGAGGAACCCATCTTTGCAGACAACTTAAGCAGATGGGCACCCAACTCCGGGGCCCTGGATGCTGGGAGGACCCGGATATTGTTAAGAACCAGACCACATCCGGGAATCCCTAAGGAGTCAGAGGAAGCAGATGGGGCTGACGTGTCACACCTACTGGACCCCACAGGTGGAAGGAAGTGCTTGGCACCCACCATCCACTCCAGAGAAGACCCTCCCTTTGCAGCCATCCCCGCCCCCAGTCTGGGAAGGGCTCTGCCTGGAGCGGTGAGACATGGTAACCCCTAACTGCCTTCCTTCCCAGGACTCCCTTTCCCCTGACTCTATCCAGTCTTGGGAAGTTAGGAGTGAAAAACTTGAACAAGTTTTTTATCTGTGAATCTCCAAAATCTACTGTAGAGGGCCACTCGTCGAAAGAGAAAAGCAGTATGGCAATGTGAAATTTGTTTCCATCAGACTAATACTTAAATGTTTACACTTATTTACCTTCTGCTCTAAAACAATTTTTTCTCTAATTAGGCACAGCTAAGGACTACCCTACATTATGTTTGTTTTCAAGTTTGAAGACAGAATATGGCTGGCTGGCGCTCTCCCGGTGGTTACAGGCACCACGTGGCGCCCCCTGGAGGCTGCGCCTGGCCAAGCTCAACCGGCCCCACCCTCCAGGCCAATCCTGGGGTATCCTGGGGTCCCTAAGATGATTTGGGGACCAGACCAGAGAGAACCTAGATCTGCAATATATCTGTCCTTTCATATCAGAGAGACCAAGAAAAACCAAGATATAAAGTCTCCTGATGACTTAAAAAGTGGATGGGAGAGTTTTCAGCATGCTAACAGTGGGGGCTCAGGGAAGAAGACCAGAGAATGCCTGCTGCCTGCTCATTTCCCTTTCCCTCCAAAAGCACAACTGGAAGAACAAAACTGGTTTTGTGTGCTGGGCAGAGGGCACATTCAGATTCCGTTGTTTTAGGATTTATTCCTACAATGGGTTTTAAGCCCATAAGAACACTGATGTGATAGATTTCACAGATATGACAAGGGTAAATATTACATTGCAGCGTTGACTCAGACATGGGCAATAAACTCATACCGGCTTATTCAAATAAATACTGTATTTCCCTGATTTTATAGTGTTTTCTTTTTTTATATTTTACTATCTCTGGAAATCAGTATGCATCTTCCAATCTATGACATCATCAACTCAATGAAAGACAGTATTTATGAAGCATTTATTATTGAACAAGGAACTGCATTAGTTGTGGAGTATACATGGCCCTTGTCCTCAAATATTTTCCAATGAAGTTGCAAGACAGACCATGATAGAGTTTCAAATAGATGCTAGAGACATGGTTCCCAGACTGTGCACCAGGATACCCTGGGACAAATCAGCAAATGTTTTAGCTTTCAAGGGAAATAAAGTGATACCCAAACACTGTGGGACCCTATAGTCTCCAGGTCAAAGTGTTCCTACCAGGGGTTCATGACAGATTGTACTTCTTTCTCATGGTTCCGTATCTTATAAAGCTGAGTTTTTGGTTGTTGCTGTGATTAAAGAAAAAGCCAGGGAGAAACTGATGTGGAACAGAAAATGAGAATGACCATGTCCAACCTTATTCTAAGGTCTGGGAAGTTGTGCAGTGCCCAACACACACATACATGCTATTTGTAATTCATTGTGGTTATTTAAGAACAGAATACAAATATTCTTTTTTTTTCTTGTTCATGTATTCTTTTTTTTTTTTTTTTCAAATAGCTCCCAATTGTTAGGACATAAATACGAAGGTGTTTGGACCTCGCCACTTAATAAGTAGAACCAATAGGTATTTCTTCTGGCCTAGGCATTCAGAGGAAAAATGGTGGAGACATGACACTAATTTCTCTGTGAACTGAGAAAGTCTGGGAACTTCTCTGTTAGGGCGCATCACCAGCAGGCTGAAACATATAATTATGACTTGCCCAAGGTCGCCCTGAAGCAAGGAAAACAAAATTTTAAATTAGTTATTTAAAATGTTGTGTTTACGGGTGACTGGCTGGCTCAGTCGGTAGAGGTAGAGTGGGTGACCCTTGATCCCGGTGTTCTGAGTTCGAGCCCCAGACTGGGTGTGGAGAGGACTTAAAAATAAAATCTCAAAATAAGAATTTGAGTTTATTTTATCATTAAATCTACGTAATACTTGCACAGAGTAATATAAAGCAAAAGGACAAAGAAATGCACAAAATGAAAAGTAGTAGTCTCCCACCCCACTTTTTCTACCTCCAATCTTGCCTCCAGAGGCCATTCTGGAACAGTTCTATAATTTTAGTCCTGGTGGTCACTTCCTCAGCTCTAGTATTTATACTTTTACTTGGTGATTTATTTCCATTTTTAGATAGTCTATCAATGCCTAAGGAGGACAATGACTTTCCCCTCCCTTTTCTAGCTGTTGACAGCATACTACCGTTTTTATTTCTTCTGCTGATTACCTTGGAAACTTTATTTATTTTAAAAGATTTTATTTATTTATTTGAGAATGAGAGAGAGCATGAGCCGGGGGCAGGGGAAGGAGCAGAGGGAGAGGGACGAACAGGCTCCATGCTGAGCACGCAGCCTGACTCAGGTCTTCATCCCATGCCCCTGAGATCAGGACTTGAGCCGAAATCAAGAGTGGGACCCTTAATTGACTGAGCCGCCCAGGCACCCCTACCTTGGGAACTTTAAATAACACACTTCAAGCTCTGACTCCCCCAACTTCAGGGTTCCCTATTGAGCTGCTGTTACGTAGGCTGGGGCTGTGTGCCCTGAGCTTTCCCTGGTCCTGCACTCCCTACCTCTCCTCCCCTTTCCTACCTCTGCCCTCTCTGCCACCATCATCCCCACTCACAACCTTCCTTTGGTTCCGGAATCACAGTGAAGTCTTCATTTTGGCTCTAGGCTGATTTTGAAAGTGAAATGCTCCTAGGCAGCATTTATATGACTAAGATTTTATAAAGACTGGCCCTTGGTGAATCAGGTGGGTGTGGGGCTCATATTGGCCTTCTGTGGTCCGGCTCCAGATGCCTTGTGTCTCAGGATTAACAAGCGGATTCTCTGCGTTCTAAAAACGTGTCGTTCAACAGTCATTCCACATTTCACTTGGTTTCACCTTTAGATCCTGCCTTTGTTACAGGGCTCCCCACCCCCACCCCCAAGTTAGGAATCACTGTGGGCTGGGGTGGGGAGGGGCAGTAGCTGGGTTCTACAGAGCAACTGGGAACACTGGACTAGTGAATAAGGAGCACGGCTCCTAGGGGAAACAGGGTTAGGTGGCCGCGAGCCCCTGGTCATCACTTTTTCATCAATGAAATCAATATATAACCTCGTTTTATGTGTGTTTCTGTTCACAGATACCTTATGTAATATGTAGTGTTGATTCATCAACATTGAACTCATGGGAACTAGTGATTATCACTTAAACTTGAACGAACTTCAACTAACACACGTATTTCCTCCCAAAGGCACGTTTGTTCCCAACCTTCTTGTGCTCAGGAACACTGGACGGTACTTCAGGACAGAGCTTGGGGGCCATTTCGAAAAGTGGAATCATCCATGCAAAGCACACAGATGTGCAAACCAGGGCGCTACAGGGGCCGTGGAAAGGGCACGAATTTACTGAGTAAGAGACAAAAGAGGAAGGCCAGTCTCGGCAGAACTCGTCTGGGAAGGTGAGTGATTCGGCTCAAATGTTTTGCTGCTCTGTGCGTGTCTTTGAAAGACTGAAAAAGCATTGATTTGGCCGTGACAAATGAAGTTTAGTAAGCCGGCAAACTCGCTAATACGGAATCTGTGAATAACGAGGATTGATCATGCTTTCCTTAAGTGTGGCTTTGCCATAGCCTAACACTGCCTCCCCCCGCCCCCGCCACTTCTCGCTCATCGTTCTTTGCCGGGGCCACTTAATTCCCAGAGACTTGTACCCAAAAGTTCTCGGACCTCTGACCTCACGCTCCAGTCTGGAATGGTGCTTTCGCCCAGTGGTCATCCGGGACCATCTTCCCAGCTCCTCCTTCACCCCTCACCTCCTCCTTCTCTGCTCGCTGCCTGGTTTGCTTGGGGTCAGCCTCCTGTAACTCTTCGGAGACAGTACAGGGAAGTACACGTTGGTCTCTTATAAATGGAACTGTCTTTACTGAATGATCTTTGGGTGATCATTTGGTAGGGTATATAATTTCCAGCATTGAAATAATTTTGCTTCAACATTTTGAAACCATCGATCCATTGTTTTTTTTTCATCCAGTGTTACAGAGAAGTGTGGTGCCCCCAACCCCAAGCTTTTATTTTTTTTACTTTTTAAAATATTTTATTTATTTATTTGACACAGATCACAAGTAGGCAGAGAGGCAGAGGAGGAAGCAGGCTCCCTGCTGAGCAGAGAGCCTGATGCGGGACTCGATCCCAGGACCCTGAGATCATGACCTGAGCCAAAGGCAGCGGCTTAACCCACTGAGCACCCAGGAGCCCCAACCCCAAGCTTTTAGATTGTCTCTTTCTATTCTAAAATTTCACAAGGATGTGTCTAAGGATGATGTCTAAGTATGGGTCCTCCCAGACCCCATTCACCCTGCTCAATCAGTCAGAAGACTGGAGTCTTTAATAACTCCAGACATTTTCTGTTCCAGACTTGATCATTTTGCCCCGTCTCTTTATGCCTCTTGCCTGTCCCTTCTCTTACTGGGATGCCTGTAAACCAGGGGTTGGAGCTCCTGCATTGCTCCTCGAAGTCTCTTGTCTTTTTCCTTCCATTTTTTCAGCCTTCTTAACATCTAATTTTGGCAACTGTATTATTAATTTCCAAGAGCTCTCTCTTGTTCTCTGATCATTCCTTTTCTCATATCAGCGCCGCCTTTTATGAATGCACCACGTCTTCAAGTCTCTCTGAGACTAGTTAGGGTGTGTTAATGTGATCGTCTGCCCTCAAAATTAGTTGGTCCAGTCAGTCATCCCATGTATTTCTTTTCTTTCTCTTTCATGTCAGATTTCCTTCAATGTCTGCTGAGTTTGGTCATGCCTTCATGCTTAAGAATGAAAGCCAAGTCTGATCATTACCGGCAGATAGAAAAGTTTTCTCAGCTGTTGTTATTAGCTAGGCATGGTTCCTGCTTGGGACCTCTGGGTGTGTGCATAGGGCCTGCCAAGCACGTATCACCTGGGCACCCAGTCAGGGACTGAGAGCCCCCAAATGCCAGAATGGGAAAGCATCACTTTGTGGAGCTGAAGGTGTCCTAGAAATTCTAGACCTGCCCTGTAGTTGTTCAGTTTCTCTCTTTTATTAAAAAAATAAACCTTAATAGATTTCTTTTTTAAAATAAAGAAATTTATTTATTTTGAGTGGGGAGGGGCAGAAGGAGAGGGAGAGAGAGAATCTCAAATGGACTCCATGCTCAGCGCAGAGCCCGAAGCAGGGCTCGGTCTCACGACCCTGAGATCATGACCTGAACTGAAATCAGGAGTAAGACGCTTCCAGAACTGAGCCACCCAGGTGCCCCACATAGTTAGTCTTTTTCTTTAGAGAGGAAACCCAGATAGTTAGGTGGATGGATACATGCCCGATGGCCAGAAACTACAGGGAGGAGGGGAGGGAGAGGGACCAATTCAGCTGGCTGTTCTGGAAACAGACTCTCAGCAACTCCCCCTCTCTCACCCTGCCCACCTTCCTTGCAGCTCCCTCTTGCCTAACCCTTAAACGGGAGGCTCTCCCGTGTGACACTGTTTGCATGGTCCGAGGCTCTAGGGTCTTCCAGCAATGTGTTAAAATCTCCCACCTGCTGAAGACCCACACCAGCCTTCCGCAAATGTTGATGTTCGGATTTCCTTGAAATTCTTTTTTTTTTTTTTTTTAAAGATTTTATTTATTTGACAGACAGAGATCACAAGTAGGCAGAGAGGCAGACACAGAGAGGAGAAAGCAGGCTCCCTGCCGAGCAGAGACCCTGATGCGGGGCTCGATCCCAGGACTCTGGGATCATGACCTGAGCCGAAGACAGTCGCTTAACCAACTGAGCCACCCAGGCGCCCCTCCTTGAAATTCTTAACCATTATTTTTGTGGGCTCCAGGAGAGGGAAAGCCCTTGCGCTCTAGCCATCATGTAGAACTGGAAACGGAAAGTGTCATTATAACTTAACATCCTAAAGAACATCAATTGGGAATCAGCCTAGAAATGAGTATGCTGGTAAAGAGAAAAAGCTCAACTGTTTTATAATTGAGTAATAATGTCATATTGAAAAATTTAGATCACTTTCATCACCAGGTGAGTCACTGGTCTTGAGATAATTGAGGAATATAAAATTTCCTATCAAGAGATTATGTAAGACCCATTAATATAACCGAATCAAATTCAGTGTGTCTGTATTTGCCCAACTATAGCATATGGGATTCCTATAAACAATATTTATAATTATACTGTAATCCCAGAAGGGAGGAGAAGAAAGGAAAGAAAAATCCCAAGCATTTGCCCTTATTGAATGAATTGCTTTTGATGGGAAACAGCAAACTTTGCTTAACACTCTGATTGCCTGCCTTCTTGAGAAGACAAAATAGTCTGGTGTCTTTGGACCAATATTTTGTTTAATTTAAATACGTTCTTTCTCAAGCATAAAGAGCTGATCAAGAGTAATCCATTTTTTTCTGCCTCCAACAACTTCTTGCAATGTTTATTATATGTAAACTCATGAGGACTATGACACACCCTAGCCAATCAGCGAGATGGTCCATCAGAAGCCGCCAGCCATCCTGATTTCAATGACCCTTTTTCTGCTGTTAAGGTGCTGCAAAGCGGCTTTTAAAGAGAGCAGTCATTTGAGATGGGAACAGTCATTGCAGGCCGCGTGTCACAGGTGAGGGTTGGTTGGGCGGATGAACCACCCTGACAAAGGATCTGGAATTACAAGACAGCTTATTTTAAATTACTCTTTTGAGCTTGTTCTCTTCAGAAGTATGCGATCAGGGGCTATGGGGAGGGAGTGGCTGGGAACAGCAAATGCTCTGGGGCGGGCTTTGGTCCCCCATCTGCCTGCAGGCTGCTCCCGCTGGATAGAGAAATCCGGTCCTGCTGCCTCTGCTTTAGTTAGGAGGGACCCTGGGGTTGGCCAGTGAGAGGGGCCCCGACCCCTGAACATCAACAAGCCTGGGGCCTTGTTTTATCCATGCACTAGCTAGACAAACCTTGCCTCCTAGATGATTCTCCAGAAGTTTCTGTTGAGTAAGTCAGTGAACAAGGGAATCTCCATAGAAAAGTATGTGAATCAAAATGCTTTCATCTATATATTACTTTAAAACCAGAAATTAGAGGACTTGTAGCTTTTTAATGATGGGGATGAATTTTTTTAAACTTTAAGTACTGTTTTAAAATTGCTGAGATGTACTCATTTCTCATCCCCGTGATATTTTTCTAATCTGTAGGATCATGCTTCAGAATATTTCATATTGTAAATATTTATGAAAAAAACAAGATAGATGCTGCAATGAAGCATCTTTACTCTTTCAGTTCAAAACTCACCTTTGGGAGACTAAAATGAGATGAAATAAAACTCGGTAGAACATAAGGGAATTCAATACAAATGTATTAACTATATGTAGAAATATATTTTTAAAGGGTGTTAAAAAAAAGACAACCTCTTAGCCTCACACCTAATAGAATTCTAATATATTTTGGTGTGTTCCCCTATGTACTGTATTAAAATAATAATAGTTAGTATTATTTTGTAGCTGTAAAAACCATTCTCAGTAATACTAGCTAAATCACCTGCTCTATTACATTTCCATTTATGAAGTCCAAGGGCAAATCATTATTGCACAAGTAATACTTTCCAAACCGTTTTCTTCCAAGGCCACCTTTAAGTGAATGAGAACAGTCAATAATTTTATCGTCATATATGTTAGAGCACATTAACAATTTATAATGTAAAGAGCTATAGCAAATGCAATTTCATCAAAATGACGCGTGGATCAAATTAACTAAATTAACTAACCGTGAACGTTAGAACCAAGCATTAACCCAATTTATTTAAATTATACTATTGGGTTACAAATCATTCCCTTTTTAAAAAGTCTTTCAAGTCATGTCCTGGAATAATCTAGGAGGACGTCAGCTTCTAGTGAATTCTTTATAACCCAGAGTCAGAGTGTGTGTGCCCATCTCCTTCTAGAGGGGCCGGGAGAGAGAGCAGAGCATGGGGGCAGGGGGACAGATAGGGTCTGGATATAGAGTATATCCTGCTAGGATAGTACTCGGGGACTAGGTTTTGTTACCTTTGCTAAACGTGAGCTTATGTTTTTTTAAAAAAAGACAAAAGGACAAGTTGTTAATATATATTCAGTCTCTTCATTATTAGCTTGCCATTGTCTAATACAATATAAATATATTTGGTTATCTATGGTATCAGTTGATTGAGAAATGAATATAAATGAATGAATAAAAAAGAGTTTTATTCTTATTGGATCTCAGTCATGCACCCCGGAAGAAAACTGTCTTCCTGAATCTATTTATTCATGGAAAACAAAATAAAAACCAAACCCTTCACTGGGTCCAGCCTGGTGTCTTGTCTTTTTGCTCTTGGGAATTAACAAACCAGAACAGTGGGCAAGCTGTCTTCTTTCTTCAAAATCGAGCAGTTTCAGATTCGTAGTGAGGTTTATTGTTATCAGTGGTGGCCTCTTATCCTCTGAGCAGGGGACCAGCTTTGAGCCAAGATGAGCTTCTCAGGTGAGGGGTGAGGAGATGCGGGAGCCTGCTTCGGGGCTGGGTGTGAGCATGCCAGTATCAGACAGCAAGGAGACTGTAGCCCCTCAGGACTGCCTGACCCACCAGGGGCTTCCAGAGACATCCATGACTGCTGTGCCCCTGCGTGCATAGGTGGGGGCAGTTGTGGGTGCTCAAGAGAGAGGCAGCTGCCCTGGAACTCCTCTTCCTTCATCCCTCCCTCGCCTGCCTCTCCCACCCTGTTTTCCTTACTGTCGGTCCTAAGGCAGTGGCTGCACTTTTGGTGCTGGTGGGGGGCGGGGGGCTGTGACTGCGGCTGCCGTGTTCTATACTGGCAACACACAGTGCCCTTTCCTGGTGTGTGCGTACGGACTGGTCTTGGCAGTTTTATCTGCTACACTAGGTAAGGGCAACTGTGGGGTGCCTTGCCATCTACGAGCGGAAGCCGCTAGACCTCGAGGGTGAAGCACAATGGCAGATGGGAGGTACAGGGGACCGGAGTCGGGGGCGGGGGGCGGTGTGTGGCGTGAGCTGGTGGGGGTCCAGTCTTGTACGCACCACCTGTGGTCCTTAGCCAAACCCACTGATTTTTCAATACCTCTCCTCCACAACCCCGCTAACTTTGCTCAGAGAAACAACAAAAAGAACAATCTTTCAGGAATTCCAACATATGAAACAGATGGAAGGAAGGGGAGCAGTCCTGGGTGCAGTTGGGAAGACCCTGAGAACCTTGATGGCTGGTCCCCGCCTTGCCTGCTTTGGGCCTCTGAGAAGTGACAGCCATTACACCTGCCGACCTGTGAGGTCCTTTCCCACTTGAAAGATGGTCCTATTCTATGAAGATGCTCAAAAGGTCCCTCCTTCTGACCCCCCTCCCCTCTGTTACATCCACAGACATGGAACAACCCAGTAGAATAAAGTCATAGCCAGGTGACCTTTCCTTTGAAGGGACTATCTTGTCATCCACAAGCAATCATCGGAAAGAAAAACCAGACTTGAATATTCTACTTTGCTTTGTTCCAAAACTGCCCTTCTCCACCCAAGATGATAATCTATAGCATTCGCTGAAGAGCAGCGGGGGTGAAATCCAGTTCCGTAGCACGGGGGCAACACTGGAGTGGGTTAGCACTGCACGAAAATTCCGGAAGCGTGATCGATCCGCAAGCTTGGCATCCTGCTGGGGGACCCCGTGAATAATCACCTGAGCTAAAAGTTTATGTTGTCTATTACAAAAGCTGTTGGAATTTACCTTTTCATATTCTGTCACCACTATCTAATTTTAATGGCTTTATTGAACGGTTAAGGCAGTCCAAAATACACATCGCATAATATATGGCGTTATTAGCACCGGGCTAATGTAAATGCAGTAAATGCAGGGCGTGGGTTTCCCAGGATCGGTTTGATTTTTACTTTGTTAGGTTTTTGTCCACTTGTGGTGGAAACACCCCAAATTTAGTCCTCCAAACTGTATCATCAGGATTGCCTCTTTTATCCAGAAATAACCCCAAATCTCTGATCAGATCATGTGTCACAGTTTTGGGTTCAATATTATGGTAGCTAATCCTGGCATCCCCAGAATGAGCTGGAGCGAACATCCCTGGGCTGGGGCTGCTGGTCGGACATGGATTTCCACCCACACTTCTCTGTCAAAGCACGAGAATTCTGACTTGAATTACTTACTCCATTCCTAGTCCAAATTGGCAACGCCAGTCAAATAAATCGGGCGAAGTATGATGGAGGGCGGGATGGATAAATGAACAGCAAGGGCTTCAGCGAAACCACCAAATTCATCTTATTTAATACTTTGTGACAAGACAGTTTAAAGCACAGTGTTGTGTAGCTCAATCGGATAATCTTTATCTTTCATCTGACAGAGGCAGGTAAAATGGTGATGCAGAGAAGTTTTTAAAGTAAAAATCTTTCTATCGAACCTAATCTGAGACTCCCTAGGGAGGCCCGCAGGCCCTTGTTCTCACCTCATGGAGGGGAGGATGTGGGTTGTAGAGGGAGGGTGTCTGGACCCGACTCCCAAGTCTACCTCCAGCTGTGGGCACATCCTCCACCTCTCTTTTCTTTCCCATAAGATGGATCTAATAATAGTACCCGCCTATTGCGCTGTGGAAAGAATGAAAGGAGTGAATATGGAGAAAGTGTCTAGAACAGCGCCTGGCAGGCAATAAGGCATTTCATAAACCTTAGCCATTGTGGACTTATTTCCAGAGAAGAAACAATTTTAGGGGATGACTTTCATGGAGCGCAAGCTGGCATTTCCCCTCTAGTTCAAAAGCAACAACGACAATCCCGCAGCGCTGGGTGGTCTGTGTACATCGCGAAGCTGGAGCTCAGCAACATCTTCCTAGGAGCTTGTGTAAAGGGCTGGTGATGAAATTTCCACCCTGGGGAAACAGCGAGAGCTACCCAAGCTACTGAGAACTTCAAGACAGTGAAACTTTTATTTTTCCCAAGATGGGGCACTTGGGGCCCCTCCTAGTCCAATCCCCCAAATTCCATCTGTCTGGGAATTCACAGTCAGTCATCACATGGTTAGAATCCTAGGATTTCACAAGGTCATGATCTAAGACGGAAAGGGACTAGAGTGATCAACCATTTTTAGTGCCCCCTCCTGTTTTTAGCCACCACAGAAGGTGTAACAGGGGAGGGGCGGGGGTCAGTAAACACCTTGTCTATGACCACACAGTCCATGTGAGACCAGACCTATGACCAGCCCCTCACCCCCACTTCTGGAACCCTGGTCTGGGGCTGTTTTTCCTGTACTCGGTTATACCTGGCAGTGTAATGTACACATTTGATCTTCAATAAATATTCCTTGAACGAGTGAATAAGGGAAACCAGCCTTAAATGTCCCCTTCTTTCTTTCCTTCCTTCTTACTGTAGTCTCCACCTGCAATGTGGGACTTGGACTCATGACCCCGAGATCAAAATTTGCATATTCTAGGGACAGAGCCAGCCAGGTACCCCTTAAATATCTGTTTCAAAAGCCTTTGGGGGGTTCCTTTTGTGAATTTTTGGGGGGAGGGGAATTGAATTATCCTCTCAAATGCTCATCTTTCCCTCCAACTTAATTCCCCATATATAGCCCTGTGTGCATCCAGGAGAAAAAAACTCCCCCATCCTGAAGTTTTCACTATCTTCCTTCTTAAAATACTACCTTCCAGCATTATTGTCAGAAGTTCCTCTACTGGTTCATTTTTTTCTCTCATCTAAATCTAATGTAAGATATTCACAGAATCATAGCGATTAGACAAGTATAAACTATTGGGTTTAGTTCCCTCACCCACCTGAACCTTGGCAGGGCAGGCTGACCGCAGCCTCGCAAGGGTATTTACGTGATAACGTGATGACATTGAAGAAAGAGGAAGACTGTCTGGTCAGTCTTCCTTCTGCCTGCCTCGGACCCTATCCCCTTCTTCTGCATTCTCTGTGAAGCCTACTCCCAGCCTTCTTCCAGACTAAAATTCTATTCTTCCTTTAAAAACTGTTGCAGCATTTTATTGGGACTGTTATTACACATTATCAATCACTTGTAACTTCTTAATTGTATTTAGTTATGCAAGTAATACAGAAATTAATTCAAATAGTAAAATTCCAAATGTTATAACAATGGTTACAGATGGGTATGAATAATTGTATGACTAAACTCTTCCTTGATAATTTCTCCAGTTCTCGTCTCTTTCAGTGGGTGTCTTTATGCCCTTCCTATCTTTTTATATGTGCATTTTTACTTATAGAATACATAGCATTTTGTTTTTGTTTTTGACATAAATAATACCATACAATATGTATTGTTCTGCAACTGCCTTTTTCATTAGTATGTCTTGGTGACCTTTCTGTCTCAGTGTATATGGACTTACTTCATTCTTTTAAAATGTTGCCTGATCTGTCCAGAAGACAGATGTACCAGATTTTATTTAGCCATTCCTTATGATGGCCATTAGGTTGCTTTCAGTTTCAAAACTGCCAAAACTCTGCAATGGGAGGGAATTACATAATCTGTGCCTGCTTCCCTAAGATATAGACCAAGAAATGGAATGGCTGGGTCACAAAGTGTGTCCATTATTTGACTTTAACAGTGCCCTCCAAATTGGCTATACCAGTTGACATACCTGTTAGCAGTGCAAGAAAGTAACTGGTTTCCCACTTAGCTTGCCAAGAGTAATCATTTTTTACCTTGTCTTACTTGCATACATATTTTATCTCCTAGGCTTGGAACCTGAGCTCCCTCAGAGCAAGGCCCATGACTTCTACTTATGTGTATTGGTTTCCCCAACCAGAGGTGTTTAAAAATTGGGTCCCAGTAGATGCTTGGGGAGTGATCTCCAATCACAATCTTTGCTCATCCCTGTGCCAAAAAAGCATTTATCTTTGAGGTTATTTCTTAAGAACGAAAAATAATTTTCAAAAACTTGGTTGGATTTTTGTACATCCTTTCCCCTGGCCAAGTTACAGATATCTTTCATTTAAAGTTGTCTGCCTAAAACAGGATTCCCTCGTTCTCTGCAGGCAGGAGGCAGTGAAAGCAGACCTGCCTGTCTCAGACAACAGCTAACAGGGTGTCCCACCCACTGGGAAAAGCCTCAGAATCCCTGGGAAGTAGACAGAAGATGGGATGGAGAGGGAGTAAGGTCCCTCTTTGGAACATTCTAGATCCAAGGAATGAAATTCTTTTACAGAGTTCTGAAATAGAGGAAATCATTCATAATGTCGGAAGCATGGCAATGAATGGATCCAGGTGAGGAAGACCTGTGACAGGCTAGCAGAACTGGAGCAGAGAACCGGAAATAAATATATTTTCAATTTGGTTACAGGAAAGGGAGGTTTTAGAGGTGTAAATTACTGGATGCAAGATAAACTTTTCCTTCAGGCAGAGCCTATATTTATTTGTATGATAATCTTGGGCTAAAGCGATTCTAAAAATCCGTGAGCGTGGTTCCAAATCTTGCCGTTCTGAACATTCACTTAAAAAAAAAAAAAAAAAAAAAAGTTTTCCAAAAGGGTAAGAGATAACTTTCAGTTAAATATGAACGAGCTGAGAATTGTGTGTCGCTAAATAAGAAACAGTATAAACCAAGGCGCGTTTCGCTCTGGATAACGTTTCTATTTCTCTCGCCTATTGAACCGTTTCAGTAGCAACTGTGCAGCCCAGGGAGGGGGCACGGTGGTATTTGGACACAAACACAAATGAGAAAAATGAAGAAACCGTTTGCTAGGGTGGACTGACCGCCTCCAGCAGAGTGGGCCCCTGAGGTCTGGGGGGCGCAGGCGCGGGCCCTGTTCGGAATTCCCTGGGGTCACCAGCGCCGCTGGGGTGCGGGGACCCCCTTTCCCGTCGGGGCTGCCCTGCCCCAGACACACAGGGACCCGCGCTTTGGCTTCTCAGCCCGCTTCTTCTGGCCCCTTTTCGCTCACCGTAGGACCGTTTCCACTAAACCCCAGCAGTGACCCGGCGGAAATCAAGCCCGCGGTGGCCCAGGTGGTGGCCACAGCAATCAGCGCCCGGGAACTCCTGGAGCAGAGACGCATTTGGCCCTTTGGGGGCTCAATGCCCGTTGGCCATTGTTGGGAGGAACAAAGAGGGCAGGAGCGGAGGGCGCCCCCACGAGGCAAGGCGGGGAAGGACACCGACGGGTGCGATTTCGGCGGCGGGCGAGGCTGGCACCGGGTGCTGGGGAGAGCGGGCTGCGAGCCGGGGAGGCAGGGCCGGTCCCGCCCGCCGCGCCCCGCACGCGCCTCGCGCGCCGTCTGGCGCCCGCCGCAGCCCTTTCCTTCGTCGCGGCCACTTTACTTTTATCCCCCTTTCCCTTTTATTATTATTATTACTATTAATTATTATTGTTATTATTATTGTATTTTTCCCGCGCAAAGCGGGAAGCGGGGATTGCTCGAGCGAGCTCCGCGGAGGGGCCGCCATTTCCCGGGGAAAGCGCAGCGCGCGGCGGCACCGGGCGCCCCGGAAAGGGAACCGGAGGGGAGTGCCCGGCCCCGAGACCTCCTCCGCGCCGGCCGGGGCTCCCGGGGCTCCCGGAGCTCGCGGCGCCCCGCTACCGCGCAGCGGCCCTCGGCGTCGCCCCCGCCGCCCGCGTCCCCGGTCTGACCTTCCGCGGCGCGGCCCGCCCCCGGCCCGCGGCCCCCTTCCCTCCGGCCCGCGCCCCCGCGCCCCTTCCATTGTCAGCCCCGAGCGGGCCGGCGGCCAGCCCCGCACCCTCGGAGGCCCCCCGAGCGGCCCACCGCCCCGGAGCAGTTCCCTTGGCGGCCGGGCGCCTCCCTCCTCGGCTCCGGCGCCCCGAAGTCCGCATCCCGGGACCCCTCCGCTCCCTGCCGGGCCGGCCTCGCCGCGGCCCGCCGCTGGACCCCGCATCCCGTCGCCTCCTCCCACCTCGCCCAGGATGCCCCCAGCTCCTTGCCGGCCGCGGCAATTTTACCGCTTCTTTCGCACCCCCGCCCCCCCCCCCGCCTTTATTTCGCGAGGAAGCAAGTTGGGCAGCTTGATTTATTAATTCTTCTCTCTTTTCTTTGGCGGGGAGGGTCGGCTATCGGGGTGCGCCTGCAGGGGCCGGGCGGCGGGAGAGGCAGGGGTTCTCTCCGGCCCCTGCGCTGCCCCCGCGGCGCGTTTTGTCTACAGACCCCGGAGCCCCCTGAACAATAATGCCATCGCCATGGCGGGCTCACCTGGTGCTGCGCCTCCTGCTCCGGGCGCCCGGTGCCCTCGGCACGCCGCTCCCGGGGCGCAGGTTCGGCCCGCGCGGCGCCGGTGCCGGGCAGGACTCTTTGCCTTTCTTTGGGTTCTATCGGTGCTTGTCAATGGCGGCAAGCGGCAGTTCTCCGGGCCGCGGATAGTAGCGGGGGGAGGAGGAGGAGGGAGAAGGGATTGCTCCTTCTCCACATAACCACCTCTAGGAGGAGTCGCTCAGCCTCATCCCCCGCCAGCCCAGGCTCCGCGACGGGTCCGGGGCTTTCGGTGGGGCTTGATGAGCTATTGTCCTTCAGGAGCATTAATGATGAAACCGCGCGGCCTCCGCGTCGCGGGCGGATCTGCCGGCTGCGCCGAGGGCCGCTCGCGGAGACGAGGCTTTCCCCAGGGCCGGGGACAGAAGCGCTACGGTCAGGATCCGGAGGCTCCGGAGAGCAGGAGCCACCTTTGGTGGGAGAAGACGGCGTGGGCGTTCATCGGGCCCTTCTGGGGAGAGCCTTAGAAGGGGAAAGCCCAAACGGCCCCCTTCTATGGTCTCGTGTCCTCAAATAATAACGAATACCGTACAGGAACGTTCGTGCTACCCCTGGGGCTGTTGCCTAGGGTGGCCACGGCCACGAGAACTGAGACTGTGTATCCATGCCTGTTGGCTTTTTATAAATTCAGACCAGTTTAGATTCCAGCATTGCATAATATTAGCAGATGGATGTTTTGGTGGGGGAGACGGTGTGTGTGGACATAATTTTTAATTCGGTTGCTTTACCGTGTGTTAATTTGTAATATCGAAGCAGGTGTTAAGATGGGCGCGAGGCTATTGTCTTAAGGACCAAATGTTAGTTTCCAGGAAATGTATTTTTCTAAGGATGCGGTGGACAATATCAGGTGTGATCATGGGATTAGTAGTAGCTCTCTTCTACTGGAAGCCATCTCCTTTGTCACTGGAGATGGTGGTGGGGGCTCCGTGGCTGGGGGTGAGTCCAAGGAATGTGTTTAATGCAGGGAGAAGTGTTCACTTGCTATGGGCCACCCATGCTCTTTCGGGTTTCTCCCCATGACTCAAAGGACTGGGAGAGGCGAAATTTTGACCTCTTCATAAAAGAGAAACCCACAGGAAGACACAGGTCTCCAGCATTGATCAAATGTGTGTTTTTCAGAGCCTTTCACATTTGGTGATATTGTGTACATCTGCTCCCATAAACCTGTAAATGTTTAAGTAGTGGGAAACATTGGGAGTGACTGAGAGCCTCCAGTCCCTGGAGTGGGAAAGAACCCAAATGCCCAACTGGCCTTGGGATTTTCATTAGTCCATGGGGGCTGTTGATGGAATTAGTAGATAGGGCTTTAGACCGTATGCCTTTTAAACAAGTATTTTGCTGAGAAATCTGTCTGCTTCCCAAAAGATCGTGCATATATCGAAAGGTATAAATAAAACCTCATTTGTTGAAATCTCATATGGCTTCTCCAGCTCTCCGGGACACAATGGTCTCAGTTTATGGAGACTTCCTTCACTCTTCTTCCTATCCCTTTTACCCTGTCTGTATATGACCTCACTCTTCTTTGTCTTTGAAGGTACTCTCCAGGTCAGAAATCTAGTCTTTTCCCGAGACATATATTTAAAGGGTTTCAAATGATCCCTTGGGGGTATCTCAAATGGTTTCGATTTTCCTGTTCTAGAGGAAGTGCCTATCTCCCTTCTTATATAGATTTTTGGTGTGTCCATTCTTGATCACAAATAACCTCCAGGCCAACATTCAAAAGAGTTCAGGAGCCTTCTGGGAGTGCTTGAAAAATGCTCCTACCCTGTGACCCACTCAGCCTGGCTGACTGAGATATAGTTGAATAATTCATCAATATATATTAGATTCACATTCTCCCTGTAACTTCGCCATAAAAATGGTATACTTGGTCATTTTTATGTGCATTTTATGTAACTCATTTCATCCTAGCATTTTGTTATGTGCTATCTGAGAAAGGCCGGTCTAAGAATTTACTGGTCAGCATTCTCCTGTTTCCTCCTGGTGGTTTTCTTCCAATAGATGATGTAGTCACAACTTGGAGAGTCAACAGGGGTGTCAGCTTCATAAGGCTCTTGTTCCTTGAATAGAAGGGATCATAGAGGCCACCTGCCTATATGTTATAGGATGAAATCTGATCTTCAGGTGGGTCAGGTGACTTAGTCAAGGCCACATGGGTGAAACTCCAGTTCACTTACCGTTACCCAGCCTAAAGCCGTTTCCCCCAACTCCAAACATCAGAGGATGTACAGAGGATAAATAAGCAACCTAATATCCGGATCTAGTTTAATTATATGTATTTATTATTGGACATTTGACACATGAACAAAAATTTGACACGGATAATATCGACCATTTAAAATGGTCAACAGGGGCGCCTGGGTGGCTCAGTGGGTTAAGCTGCTGCCTTCGGCTCAGGTCATGATCTCAGGGTCCTGGGATCAAGTCCCGTGTCGGGCTCTCTGCTCAGCAGGGAGCCTGCTTCCCTCTATCTCTCTCTCTGCCTGCCTCTCCATCTACTTGTGATCTCTCTCTGTCAGATAAATAAATAAAATCTTTAAAAAAAATAAAAATAAAATGGTCAACATAATTAGAAATTCATCAATAATTGTAAGTTCTGCACTGACCTAGCTCAAGGAATCTCAGACAAAGGGAATAATATATAGGAATAACGAGAGTTCGCACTTCCTGCATTTTTCCAGAGTGCACTGTACTTTTACCCTTACTAACTCATTTAATCCTCACAACCACTCTGTGGGTTGGGCAGTATTAGCTTCTCCGTATGGACAGAGAAACTGAGGCAAAGAGTGAATGTGAAACTTGCCCCCCAGTTAAAGAGTTAGGAAGTGGCGGTTTCATATTCTTAATTCCTGTGCTAATCTGGTGGGAGGGAAAGTGTGCGTTCTCTTCAGGTGAAGTAATTTTGTGATCAGTCACAGGACGGGATGTCCCTTGGCCATTCCTGATACATATACTCAAGGATGCAGCGAAAAGCCCAGGTGTGGCAGGTTTGGTTGATTACCACCACGCTGAAAACATTTTCTTAACCTTTGACTGTGTGTGTAGATAACATTATGAATAAATGGGTTGGCTGTGAGTTGACTCCATCAACGACAAGGAGTCTAGCGAACATTTTATTGAGATGCAGGATGGATTTCTTCTCCACATAGGGAGTCATGCAGCATGATTTAGAGATGGGGGGGAAAAAAAAGAACCAGCCATGCAGCTAGATTCATAGTCTGTGGAGTCTACTAGTCATTCATTCACAAAATCATCTATTTTAAAGACAGCTTCATTGATTTTGGCCCCCCCAAACAGTTTTATTTTCTTATGATCCCAGTGTATGATGTTCTGTGAATTGAGTGGGTGTTTATTTTCCATGATTTGTTCCAATATAGTTCATGACACCTATTATAATTTGTGGTCATTTTACCCTTCTGAGATGTTGGTATGCAATGACCCTATTAATTTCCTGACCCTCGTCTCTTCCAGAAGGAATGTATCGTGTGGGCATATATTTATATCTGGCCTACGTGAGTGTATGCGTATTATGTGTCTAAGACTTATATATCCAGATTAATTTCATTTGAGAATTTCTGCTCCCCTTTGAAATAACTTGAGATTCCCTGGGAGTGTCATAAAAACAGATGGAAATCATTGGTTTAAGCTCTTCTTTGAATGTAAGTTAGGCAATTCTAGATGCTGTATTAATTCCATCAAGGCACCAACTGGCATAACTTGAAATAGCAACACGGAGGCCCGAGGTTATGAGTGCAGGCAAAGCTCCAGGCTAAAAAGTACCCCGCTAAAAAGTACACAGCTTTTAAATGTATCCTATAACCTGAGAAATACTAGGCAATCTGACTCAAAATTTTTTATTGGCTAGAAATATGCAAAGTCTTCCCTGGTGTTATATTTTGAGTGGTGAACATTTGATTAATGTTTAATTAATCACTTGATTTCCTTCACCAAAACTGGCAGCTTTAGGATCTTAATCACTTAAGAAAGGGAATGATGTCTTTAAAGAAACACATAGGCCCTTATTATGCCAACAACGCCTATTCTTAGTAGCTCTGGTTAAAATGAACATCGCAGTCTCCTAACAAAAGGAACATCTTAATAGCCCAGGTTTTTAAAAACAGCAACAAAATATGTCCTTTTCAATGCTAAGCCCTGACCATTTGGTTCTGGGACAGGGAGATTTACGTAAGTGAGTCTCTTTTTGTGTGTAGATAATTAACTATGTATATACATCTCAATATAAATTTATAAACATTTGGGGTGTGTGTGTGTGTGTTATGAGATGGGTCATGACTTCTACAGCAGTAGGCTCAGAGGTAAGGCTGATCGGGATTTTAAAGGAATCAACTAAATGTTTAGCATTTAACTGATGAACAATGCTGTAAAAGAAAATTAAATGTTGCAGGTTTTCAAGAGAAATACATTATCAGCCCCAGTGATGCAAAGTTGTGGTTAGGAAGAGAAGGCATGAGATGTCATTATTAATGGAAACAGAACCCGGAGCTAAGGGGAGTGTGCCAGTTGGGATCTCGCTGTGCCCGGTGCCAGAGCTCTCTGGGAGATCAACCCATTACCTCCAGGCAGAGCTCTTTGCCACGATTGCGGTGGGAAGTGGCAGCATGCGTCTACAGAGATTGGACCTTAGCATCTGTGTTGGGAGATCTGTGCAATGTGGCCTCTCACCCGAACAAAATTGCTCTTTACAATTTAGACCCATTCTAGAGAATGGGGGGGGACAGATTTTTGAAATCCACAAAAGCAGAAAACCATAGTAAAACTATAATTTATTTATACAAATGGTGTGTTTTTACAAAGGCCATCTGTCAGTTGACTCTCTGATCTAAAACAAATCTGTTTGTTCCCCCAAAAGAAATAACATGTCTGTTGAAAAAGGATTTATGGACGACAGGCTGCCCAATTCACCAGCCATTGGTATAATAGCAACTATTTATGATATATTTACTTCTACAGGAGGGCTGTGAGTGGAAACTATTACTTGTAAAGTATGGTAATTAATTTTCATTACCTCGAAGCCAAGAAATGGAGCCCAGTTGCATTTATTAAGATTACTGCATGAAAAACATGTTTCTTCTGGGGAGAAAAATCCAAATAAAAACACTTGGAGAGCTTTGGCCACGTGGAAGCTCATTGCTCTGATGGGTGGCGGCAGGGACATGAGCTTGTACTCAAGCACTGGGTTCCTTTTTGGAGGACAAAGGGACAAATCATTATTGAATGACCCTGGCCACTTGATCCCCAGGCACCATCGATGGCTCTTACTGGAAATTAGATCTTACTAGTAATACTAAAAGGACTCTAGGCTGAGAGAGAGAGAAGTGGAAGAAGAGGGAAGGCTCCCTGTTCCCATCCCCTGTACACAAAGGTGACACTCAAGTGAATATTTATAAATATTTATTTCCAAATGGAATCTAATATTTTTTAATAGGCACTGTCTGCAAGAAACCGGGCCAGGTCACATGAGAGGTACAGAGAGGCATCTTCTCTTCTCAGAAAGCTTGCCGTCTGATAACCGAGGGCATGGCAGCAGGTGCAGAAATCACCTTGAAATTATCAATGAGGAACTGGTGACAAGGGTTAGGAGCTACCTTGTCTCTGAACACCTTTCTCAAATTGACACCAGTTCCTACATGTTGGTGTTCCAAAGCATTCTTAAGATGAGCTAAACCAGGTTTCTCCCCCAAATATTTTATTTTATTTACTGTTTGGTTTTCAAACATTTTAAGAATAGGTAATACTTGAATAAAATAAAAAGTGACCTAAGTTGACAATCCATAGGCCTGTACCTCCAGGCAGCCAGCTGCCCTGTCCAATGTACCCAAAGTTACTTTTCTTGGGTGTCCTTCTAAGCAGGGACTTTTCTCCCTATTGTGGGAAGAAGTCTTCCTTGTCTTCCCAGGACTCTAGAAGAGTCTTAGTGTTTAGTCCTTCAGGGGACAACTTAGCCCATGCACTGTCCTCTGCTGAGGTCTCAGGCAGAAGAGTGGATGCAGAGGCTCAGAGACAAGATACTGGGGAAGGTACAGATTCGGGATCTCTTGCCAGTGCTGCAAGGCAAAGACCTTCATCTCCAGACCTAGGAAAGTCCTCACACGGCATCAGTCAGATCTCTGGGACATATCTGGCACAGAGCTGTCTTTCAGGCTGACAGTCTAGAATCCCACCTCTGTGAAGATAAGAAGATAAGAGGACCCACCCTTTATTTTTGATGGCTCGAACCTTGGAGATGCCCAGATGCCACTCAGCCTTATTGCCGACAAACACCTCCCAGTCATGGAGCTAGAGATTAAGTGGACACTGCCTTGGACCCCCATTACGTGGACAGGTCTCTCAGGAGAGTTAGATTGAGTCTGGTTGCCTCCAAGTTCCACACTGCAAAGAGCATCAGAAACGATGAGGTGGTTTTTGGTTGGGAGAGCATTTCTACTTGGGACCTCTGTAGCTGGGGTCCACGGGCAGGGTCACCTTCACTTAGGGCTGGTGCTCTCTGGTTGGGCTGCCATCTTTCCCATCAGGAGGATGGCCGCACCCAGCCCTTGGGGGAATCTGAGGGTAATGGCCCTGGGCATAACGCTGCCCTGGGTGCTGCATGGGCAGGAAGTTGAGACAGCCAAGGCCCGCTAGGACTGTGGGTTAGCGGGGCTGGGGTGGAAGCTCAGGGCTTCCCTCAGCCATTTAACTATGGCCCCCTCTGCTCTGGTCTTCAGAAATTTCCTGCCCCTCTCCTACCCTCTGTAGAGGAAATCCTGTGTCCACCCTTGGACCTCAACGCCACTCCCTGACTCACATAATTATTCCTTCCATTTCATTTGGGTTGGGAAAGAGTAACCCAAGGTGAGAGCGGAAGGAGTTAATGCTAAAGGAGACTCAGTCACTCATACCTTTGCTAGTCATAAAGGTTTCCACCTCAATTTCTTTCTTCCTTCCTCCTTCCCTCCCCTTCTCCCTTCCCTCCCCTTCGAAACTCTTAGCTTGGGTACTTGGACACTTGGAGATCCACCAGGAGCACTTAGGGCTCTTGGAAGAAACTGGGGTTCTGGAATGTTTTGTGTCCATGTGCATTTCTGTTGAGAAGACCCATCTTATGTTTTGGCAGCTTCTCAAAGGGATTCCCGCCACAAACATCAGCTAGTGCTGACTCCGTTTTCCCACCTTGTGCCAGGCTCCTGTCCTCACCAGCTGAACTCTGGCTCCATTGCTAGGAGAAAGTGTCATTCCTCCCTTTATAGCAGAGGGGGACAAACTTATTCCATAATGGGCCTGATCGTAAATATTTTAGACTTCTTTGTCATGAGGCAAAATGGAGGTTAATACATAGGTGCTCACATAACAAGAAAGAAAGGAAATATCTGTAACAATTTTATTTAATTATTTTTAAAGATTTTATTTATTTATTTGACAGACAGAGATCACATGTAGGCAGAGAGGCAGGCAGAGAGAGAGAGAGAGAGAAGCAGGCTTCTCGCTGAGCAGAGAGCCTGACGTGGGGCTTGATCCCAGGACCCTGGGGCCATGATCTGAGCTGAAGGCAGAGGCTTTAACCCACTGAGCCACCCAGGTGCCCCTCCGTAACAATTTTATTGATAAAATGTTAACTATAATAATAGTAGAGTACAATTTTTTTTTTTTTTTGGTAATACAGGTCTCTAAATGAGAAGAATGGAATTCTGTCTTAGGGGTGATGACATTTCTCATAACAGGGGTTCAAAGGTAGTGTTTACAGTCATCACAACTGATTACAAATGCTCGACTGTTAGTGCATCCCGACTCATCCACCGCCTGTGTTCAAACCACCATATTTAACAGGAGGAGACCCTCCATTACGTGGAGAAGAGATTTCTTTTCTTTTCCACATCAGGGGAATGAATGGCTCAGGGTGGGCCAGCAGGTGGAGGAAGAAATACTCCTCTCTCTTGGGAGAGGAGGCAAACTGTTGGCACACCACCACCCTTCCAACCTGTCTCATTTGTGCTCGCACCGTTCATGGAAGGAAAATGAGCTTAGCGATGGAAGACGTGGCCCAGTCCCAGCTCCTCCACTGTGTGATGTTGGTCAAGGGATGGAATCTCCTTGAGTCTTAGTTTCCTCATCTATAAGATGATCATAGAATGGGGGTTGGGGGGGAGGGGGAGGTTACCAAATTCTGCTTTTGGAATTACATCTTCAAAGAGTTGCTCTAAAGTGAATCCTTAAAATGAACGTTACTTCACATATAAGCTTAGTGTATTATAATATCCCTAACTTTTATTTACTGAACACTTTCCATTGCCTGGGACTGCAAAGCCCTTCAATAATGGGAACGAGGCTAATACTAATAAACCCGATGGCATGCTTGCCGCGTGCCATGTACCAAGAACCACTTAGGACAGTTCCATTACCAGCCCACTCTACAGAAGAGGACAGTGACGGGTGGGTGGTCCCACAACTTGCCTAAGGCAAGGGTTTACACCTATCCCTACCCCGACTCTGATGTCTTTGCTTTCTCCTGTTTTCTTCCTTCCATTCCACCTTTTCCTAAAATTTGTATCGGGTTTTTAAAGAAGATTTTCTTTCTTTATGTGTCAGAGCGAGAAAGAGAATAAGCAGGGGGAGCAGCAGGCAGAGGGAGAGGGAGAAGCAGGCTCTCCACTGAGCAGGGAGCCTGAGGGGGATTCCATCCCCAGGACTCTGGCATCATGACCTGAGCCGAAGGCAGATGCTTAACCGGAGCTTCTGGGGCACCCAATTATCTGATTTTTTTTTTTTTAAGTAAACTCTATGCCCAACCTGGGGCTTGAACCCACAAGGCAGAGACCAACAGTCACACGCTCTGTCAACTGAGCCAGCCAGGCGCACCTCCTGTATCTGGGTTTTTAAATGAAAAATTAAAACCCAGCAGGTGAGATGAGAGAACCACAACTGGACCTTAAACAAAACTTGTCTCTAACTTGAAACTTACTGTTTGGAACCCATGGCCACAGCATGGCTTAGGATCATGGAAGGGGACATGGGGTCCTCTACTCTAACATTCCTGCCATGGGAATTCTCTATGTGACAGCTTGGGCAGATGGTCACTCAGCCTCTATCACCTCAGTGGTGGAACTTTTATGGCTTTATACAGCTGCCGGAGCCACTGTTCAAGAATTTTAACAATGTGGGTTTTCAGACTCAAACCCTGCATATGCTTGCCTTTGCCATGCCAAAACCATCAATGGGGGGTGGGGGCGGGGTTGTGGATCTCTCTCTGGCTCTCATTGCCCTCCCTTCCCCTTTCCTCCGACCCCTTTGGTAAAGAATTTCATGGAGTGATGCCTGGGTGGCTCAGTAGGTTAAGCCGCTGCCTTCGGCTCAGGTCATGATCCCAGGGTCCCAGTATGGAGTCCCACATGGGGCTCCCTCCTCAGTGGGGAGCCTGTTTCTCTCTCTGCCTCTGCCTGCCCACTCTGCCTGCTCATGCTCTCTCTCTCTTTGCTAAATAAATAAAGAAAATCTAAAAAAAAAAAAAAAAAAGAATTTCATGAAAATGGTATCTGAATCGAGCAAGGATGGTTTTGTGGGATGTGAGTGGGCAGAGGATCAGAGGTGGTTGGAGGTGGGCCAGGCGGGGTAGTGGCCAGTGTCCCAGCAGATGGGTCCTTGGGTGTTCCCTGAAGAGGGCGGGTGGAGGGAGCCTTGGCCTTAAGGGGGAGGTTTTGGTCTTTTTGTGTTAAGCAGGGAGATCTTGGAGCTCTTAGGAATAGGGGAATGGATAGCCTGAGAGCCATGCTTTGGGGCTATCCCCCGACAGCTGGGGCCTGCCCACTGGATGGCCCGGCTGGGAGACTCTGGAGTGGAGACGGGCCCTTCCCAGCATGCCATAGAAGGTGCCCCTGGCTCCGCTCACCCACAGGATCCTCTTTCTCTTTGCACAGTAGAATTTTCTTTCTTCCCACCATATCACCGGACAACTGATTACATTTTTTAAAAACTAAGGATGTACTTCAAAACAAGCATTTTGAATCAAGGAAGAACAGCCTTTGCAACGACTCATTGCAATTTATCTGGGGCACGTTCTTCCTTTCATCTTCCAGCTTGGCTTTTCTGGGAGTATCTCTGGCAAGAGGCACACTTAGATCACTGCCTGAGCAAGAATTTGTCTTCTAACCTTGTCTTGTGTGTCCAAAGTCACACAGCCAGCCAGTGGCCTGGCAGGCGTCAGAACTGGGGCTTTCTGATCGAGAGTCCCAGGTTCTTTCCATGGCCCCTCATGCCCCACTGAATCTTACCAGCCCTCTCTGTATGTGCGTGTGTATAAATGCGTGTGTGTAGAATACGTGTAGGATATCCTATTACTACATCAAAGGCTGGAGTAAACTCAAAATAATTCCACATAAGAATTTTTTGCAGTTGGGGGGCGCCTGGATGGTTCAGTGGGTTAAACCTCTGCCTTCGGCTCAGGTCACGATCCCAGGGTCCTGGGATGGAGTCCCGCATCGGGCTCTCTGCTCTGCAGGGAGCCTGCTTCCTCTTCTCTCTCTGCCTGCCTCTGCCTACTTGTGATCTCTCTGTCAAATAAATAAATAAAATATGTTTAAAAAAAAAAAAAGAATTTTTTGCAGTTGGGTTTTACGTGGAGGAATGAATACGGCCCAATCTCTTTATCGACTTACGCTTATTTTCATAAAAAGATATTTTTCAAAGAGGGGGACTGAGTAGATCTACCGAGAATCTGACTGTACAGTCACAGAGGGTATGACTGTGTAGACACATCTTCACCCCTTTTCCCGAAGAAATGATCTCCCCTGCACAAGGTCACAGCAGTCTGTCCTTTGAGCCCCATTTTGATGGGAGGACTAGGTCTCTTTCCAGCACACCACCCCAGCCCTCTCTCTGGTGCTCCCTTTCATCCAGCTCATTAGATGGGTCTATTCTCCTCTCCGTTCTGTCTGATGATCATGAAATTGAGTGTTCCCAAATAATCCGACAAGTGAGCAAGAAGAAGCTTATTTGGAGCCAGAGGGGACAGTCCCAATTAAGATCTTTAAGAACTTTCAAAAAGACGTCCCTGCAGAGTGGCTTTGACAGCTGCTGCTGGTTGAGATGAGAAACCATTGGCGCAGAACCAGCCAGTTCCGAACAGCGGGGTGTCCTGCTCTACTGCAAAATGTTTATTTCTTTCCATGGTGGCTGCTGAAATGCAGGCTCTAAGAATCCTGCTCTAAATGTGCCACCGGGGACCCTGGGTGATTAAGAGTTATTGCTAGTGGTCCTCTGTCTAGGAAATGACCTGAGTTCTCCATTATGCCTTTTTGAGCAGGCTTAGAGGACTGCATAGATTTCTAAGGAGTGATGTGTATGCTTGCTTTGGTAACCCACAGAGTCATTTGTAAGAATTATGTAGAGGACAACATAATTCAGCAAACATAATGAAGCAAACCTTCAGGTACCAGACACACTCAGGTTTTTTTTTTTTTTTTCTTAGAATAAATTCTGTAGATGACTCCTCACATGCCAATGTTTCTACTTCCCAAGCAGAATGAGTGTTCAGATTACCTTACAACACACCTACATATCCTTCAAAGGGTTACGTGTATTAATGAATGTATTAATGATTCAATTTAATGAAGAGCCTCCAGGGCCTCTTTTGGAGCTATTTAAAATTTCCTTGTATTGTCTAAGGTTAGGTTTTAAAAAATCCCAATTTTTCTATATCAAAAGCTAATGATGCACTGTATGTTGGCTGCTTGAGCTAAAAAAAAAAAAAAAAAAAAAAATCCCAATTTTTGAATTCCATCACCATGAAACAAATCCTGTGTTACACGTGGTGAGAGCATGTGACATCCCACATTCTTTCTTTTCGCGTTTCTGAATGTCTTTTTTTTTTTTTTTTTTAATCGATAATCAAGCTGGGCATCCTTTAAAAACAAAGGGCCCTCTGGTCCCTTTGCTGATCTTTACAACGCGTGAGGTGCTTCCCTGGGAAACGCTAGGAGGCTGGTATTTTATGTGGCTAATCTTACTTGACTCAACCCTACTCATTCACAAACAGCAGATGTTCCTGGTATATTTTTTCACTTTCCTGCTTGCTCTGTGAGCAATTAAGTTTATAGGAGGCCGGGCCTTTGTCAGGTCCTCAGATTTCTAGACAAACCTGGTATTTCCCTCTTGCTGATTTTTTTCCTCCCTCAGGGTAGAATGTTTTGCGGAGGTTAGTGGTCTGTGGTAGTCTTCCTTTAGGTTTGTTCTTGTCCGGGGGTACAACTATATTCAGGCATAATGTTTCTGTCATACGAAATTACGAGACACTCTGTATTTCTGTCTGAAATGCTGAAAACGCAGAATCTTCCCTCAGAATTTGTAAAGGCAAGATACAGTCTCCTGTTCGCAAACATCCACAAGATCTTCTAGAAGATGCCAGCACCTCCCAGAGAAATCCCCGGGGTAGAGAAAGCCCCAGGTCAGTTCTGGTTTGTTCATAATGGTTCCTCATCCCTTGTCTCTCTGCCAAATATTATTAGTTAGAATAACGGATCCGTAAACATGTGATTTTAACTATCTTTAATTCAGTTCTGTCCCTGAACGTCTTTGTCCCTTACCAGATTCCAAATGCTAACGCACCACAGTGCAGTCTGGAGAGGAGCGGGTAGGGCTGAAGTAGTAAAAACAAAGAAGCCAAGATAGTGCAGTGAGTCCCAAGGTGTGAATCTTGGTCCTGAGGACAATATATACAATGGGTGGATAAAATATTCCTATTTTAAGTGTTTACTGGTTTTATTTTTTTCCTGATTACAAAAGTAAATCATATTTATTGTCAGCATTTTGGGAAAAATAGAATAGTAGTCCTCATCTTTAATCTCAACATTCATAAAACAACCATCGCTGACACCTTTTTTTCTTTCTTTCTTTCTTTTTGATACTTTATTTTCCATCTTTCCTGTCTTTTTTCTAAGCCTGTTGTCTATATTGTTCGTAAAAAATTTACTTCAGGGGTGGCTGGGTGGCTCAGTTGGTGGGGTGTCCAACTCTTGGTTTTGGCTCAGGTCATGATCTCATGGGTCGTGGAACTGAACCCCACATGGGGCTCCACACTCACCGGGGAACCTGCTTGTATTTCGCTCCCATTCTCTCCCATTGCCCTCCACCCCTGAGCTCTCTCTCTCTCAGATAAATAAATCTTTAAAAAAATTAAAAAATTACTCTATATTGTTTTTAAAAACACCTCAGGTCATGATCCCATGGTCTTCGGATCAAGCCCCGCATCAGGCTCCCCACTCATGAGGAAGCCTGCTTCTCCCTCTCCTACTCCCTCTACTTGTATTCCCTCTCTCACTGTGTCTCCCTCTGTCAAACAAACAAATAAATAAATAAATAAAATCTTTAAAAATAAGTAAAATAAAATAAAATAGAACTGATATACAGAAGATGATATAAATGTATACGTTTAGTATCAGGTATCACGGGGGGAACATTCTTGGAAGCAGTATCATATAAAGAAACAGGACTTTGCTCACATCACCAGGAGTCCCTAGATCTACCCCATCACCATCTCAACTCCCTCACTTGCTACAAAAGTAACTACTATTCTAGTTTTTTAAAATTCTTTATATATATATTTTAAAAGATTTTATTTATTAATTGGACAGAGAGAGAGAGAGAGAAAGAGAGAGCACAAACAGGGGAAGAAGCCAGCGGAGGAAGGAGAAGCAGGCTCCCTGTTGAGAAGGGACCCCGATGTGGGGCTCAATCCCAGGACCCCGGGATCATGACCTGAGCCAAAGGCAATGGCTCAAATGACTGAGCCACCCAGGCAAACCCCCTACTCTTCTAGTTTTTATCATGCATGACATTTTATCATTTACAGCTTCTATATATGTTATAAGCCCCAAGGTGTGTTGTTACTCTTTTCTCATTAAATGGTCAATGATGTCTTAAAGAGATTTTAAAAAGGAAGAAAAAAACGCTTCTCTATTTACCTAGATGTTTACCATTTCTGGTGCTCTCCATTCCTTCGTCTGGATCCAGATTTCCATCTGTCGTGATTGTCTTCTCGCCTCCAGGAATTCCTTTAACATTTCCTCAAGTGCCAGTCTGTAGCCAATGCATTCTTACAGCTTTTTTTATATTGGAAAAAACCTTGACTTCACTTTTGTTTTTGAAAGACTTTTTTTTCTGAGTGTAATATTATAGGATGACGGGTGTTTGGTGTTTTATATTTTAAAATCATTATTCCAGGGGCGCCTGGGTGGCTCAGTGGGTTAAGTCGCTGCCTTCGGCTCAGGTCATGATCTCAGGGTCCTGGGATCGAGCCCTGCATCGGGCTCTCTGCTCAGCAGGGAGCCTGCTTCCTCCCCTCTCTCTGCCTGCCTCTCTGCCTACTTGTGATTTCTGTCTGTCAAATAAATAAAATCTTTAAAGAAAAATAAAATAGTTACTCCATTTTTCTCTGGCTTACATTGTTTCCATACAGAAGTCAGTCGTGTTCTTATCTTCACTCTTCTGGCTGTTTATGAGATTTTTATCGTTATCATTGGTTTGAAGCAATTTGGTTATGATATGCTTCTGTAATTTTCTTCTGGTTGTTTGTGTTTAGGTTCATAGAACTTCTTGGATCTATGGGTTTAATAATTCTGATAAAATTTGGAAAAACTCCAGCCATATTTCTTCAATTAGTTTTTGTTTCCCCCCTCCCCACCCCGTACCCTTAGGGGTTTCAAATGGCATATTTTATGCCACGAGAAGTTATCCCACTTCTTACTGATGCTCTGGGTTTTGTTTTTTTTCCCAATCTTTTCTCTATGTGTTTCATTTTGGATAATTTCTATTGCTATGTTTTGAAGCTTTTTTCCTCCCATACAATGTCTAATCTGCTGTTCCTCTTGTCCCATGTGTTTTAAACATTTCCGATGTTGCAGTTTTCATCTCTGGAAGTTCATTTGGGTATTTATGCTACTTTATGGAACACAAGGACTGTCATTATAATTGTTTTAGGTTCTCATCTCTGAATTCTACTTGTATCATTGCTGTATCTCCTTATAATGGGTCACATTTTCCTGTCCCTTTGCATGCCTGGTAATTTTTTTTTTTTTTTTATTGGCTGCAGATATTGGCTCCAGGTAATTTAACATGTAGAGGGCTGGATATTTTGCATTCCTGCAAATATTCTTAAGTTCATCTGGGGGGGTTCACTGAAGTGACCAGGCAAGCGTTTGATCACTCCAAAGTTTGCTTTCCAGCTTTGTCAGGTGGGAGCAGAGACGTTTTTGGTTTTAGGGCTGATTTGTGGACGCTACTGAACACATCATGAATTACAGGGTTTTTCCACCATGGTTGGCGAGGCCATGAACATGTCCTGCTTCTATGTGAGCTCCAGAAATTGTTCACCTCGCTCCTTTTGAGTGATTCTTTCACTCAAAAGTGGGCAGTTTCCTAGGTCTGTGTGCTGATCAATACTCAAGGGATTTCCCCTGCAGCCTTTCCAAGTTCCTTCTTCGGGGGAATCTCCCCCGCCCCTCCCCACCCCGTGCTTTGCCACGTGGCCTCCTTGAACTCCTAGCTTGGTCTGTTCAACTCAGGAAGACTGAGCAGGGCTCCTTCTCCCTGCCTTCTGGACTTGAGGTTTTCTGCAGGCAGGAGGCTGGGGCAATGGTAAAGCCCATCTCCTTTGTTTCCCTCTCCCAGGAATGACTGTTGGGCCTCCAGACAGCTGACGTCTAAGACCAGGGCTTCTCCTCCGTGTTGTCTCATGTTTAAGTTATTTCAGGCAGGAGGGTGAGTCTGGTCCCTGTGACTCCATTTGATGGGAAGCAGAGGTCCCTATCCTGACTTTCAGAGCGATTGCTTCCTTATGCTACTTGTAGTTTTATCTCGAGAAGCTATACTTCAGTTTTGCTCATTAAAAAATGATCAGACATCTTTTAAGTCTCTTTTAATACACAGAATCCTTCACCATGCCTTTTTCCCCTCCCGTTTTGTTAAATCTGTGGAAGAACTAGATGCTCTGGCCTCTAGCTTCTCACACTGTGGATTTTTGCTGCTGCAATTTTGTGGCACAGTTCAGCACCTGGCTCTGGTCTGTTGCATTTCCTGCAAATGGGCTGCAGATCCTGAGGTTTGGTCAGCTCTGAGTTTGGTTTCTTTGGCAAGATTACAGTGCTGCTGCCTTTCACCAGGAGGCACATAATGTCTCGTTTCCTCTCTTTTTGTGATGTTACATTAATGCTTAATGCCTACATTTAGTCATTCATTGAGGATTGCAAAACGGTGATATTCTAATTCTTTAATTTTTCATTTTTTAGATGGACTACCTTTATAAAGAGACACACAGCCTCATTACTATTTGATTACCCAGGGTACAGTTTATCTGGGAAGGCTGAATAAATGATTCATTTAAGATAATGAATTGGTTTCATATCATTCTCTCAAGATGACCCATTAGTTTTTAAAAAAATCTTTAATAACATTATTAACTCATTGACTGATGGGTTTTAATCAATTGCAATTATTATCCTTTCTGAAGCTTAAATTATCCTGTCTTTTGCTGGGCGGTGGGGGAGGGGGGGACCTTCAGGTTGGCTCTCGGTCCTTTTAACACCGTAATAGCTTGCAAACCGCCTCTCTAGCTTAGTGTGAGGAGATGTTCCGAGCTCATTTTGTGCCGATCTCTTGGATCTCTTGCCCCAAACCGAGAGTAGAAACTTCCCCGAGAAGCTCTTGTTTCTTTTTTGTGGAAAATGGTATTTCCCACAATCTGAGTGTGGGGATCGATCCCTCTAGTAGGTCGGTTGTTGTTCTCAAGCTTCTTCAGTGAACAGAACTAAATTTTGTAGGTGTGTGTGCTTTTACAAAATTTAGATTGTTTCCAAATTCCTCTTGACTTCCCATGGATCTTCTGTTTCAGAGCCACAGAACTGTGAAGTTTAACCTCTTCTCCGCGAAGTCTGTATCTCCTCTCTTTCACACCACCAACCCTGATTCTCAACGACACAAGAGGTGCTAGAATTAGGACATTCCACAGTTACGCATTTACTTTATCTCTCACTAAAACCAAACACCTTCAGAGAAGTAATCTTGACGCTTCTACCACAAGTGCTATTATTAAGAGTAGCGAAAGTACTTTTTTTTTTTAATGTAGTCTCACCATTTAAAAATAATTAATTACCTCTGTAAAATAAATAATTACCCCCATTTAAAAATAATTAACTGTATCTACCTTGTTGGAGCTTCAGCCATGACATACTATAAACCTCCCTCTTTTTGGCCTCATTTAGTGTTGTTTTTACAAATAACTACATGTTTAGTACTGATCGTCATTCCTTATGTTAGATGTTTCTTTAGTTATTTTGCTGGACTGAAGTTCATTTCTTTCTTTAAACTTTTTTTAAATTTCTGCCCCTTGGTCTTTTCTGAAGTTCATTCTTTAGTGTGTTTTTCAGGGATGGCTCATGGGACCTGTATCTGCATGTTGATGACTTTTTTGGTCCCTTTACCCTTGAATGTCACTTTTCCTGCCTCTCAGATCCTTGATTCATCTTTTCTTTGTCTGAGTATCTTAAAATTCTTCTGTGTTTGCTTCTATACTAGTGTAGAATGGTTTCATGATAATCAAATTTTCTTTCTCTTATAATTCATCTGTGTTTTTGGCTGGATGCCCAAAGTATTTTTTCTTCTTCCTTTCCGTTAAAGTTTAGTAATTTCATTAGGATATTTTGTGATCTGGGCCATTCTGAGTCAATAATCTTAGGTACATGGGATGTGTTCTTTTCAGATGTCGTTCAAAACTTTTTTTTTAATTTCAAGAAAGTTTACTCTGTTCCCCTTAGCTTTTTTCTTCCTCATATGCTGAATCTTCTTTACCTATATGGCAGTGGTCTCGTATCCACAGGGGTTATGTTCCAAGACCCCCCCCCCCATGAGTGCCTAAAACCGTCAATAGTAGTGAACTCTATATACTATGTTTTTTCCTGCACATATGTACTTATGATAATATTTAATTTATAAATTAGGCACAGAAAAGATTAACAACAATAACTAACAGTAAAATCGAACAAATTATAACAATATACTGTAAAAAAATTTACGTGAATGTGGTCTCTCTCTCTCAAGAGTTCTTATTGTACTGGATTCGTCCTTCTTCTGATGGTGATGGGGGATGATAACATGCCCACGTGAGGAGATGAAGTGAGGTGAATGACGTAGGGTTTGTGACGTAGGCATTGTTATGTAGCATCAGGCTACTGATAACCTTCTGATAGTATGCTATAGCTTTAAAAAATTCCTGGTCTGGGGCGCCTGGGTAGCTCAGTGGGTTAAGCTGCTGCCTTCGGCTCAGGTCATGATCTCAGGGTCCTGGGAGTGAGCCCCGCATTGGGCTCTCTGCTCAGCGGGGAGCCTGCTTCCTTCTCTCTCTCTGCCTGCCTCTCTGCCTGCTTGTGATCTCTCTCTGTCAAATAAATAAATAAAATCTTTAAAAAAAAAATTCCTGGTCTGATCTTGCCAGCAGTTCCGTCCCATCTGATTCTGGTTCTGATGCCTGTTCAATCTCTTAAAACCAAGTGTTTTGCCTTTTAGTATGTCTTGAAAATTTTTTTTAAAAGACTTTATTTATTTGAGAGAAAGAGAGCAAGTGAGAGTGCACAATGGGGGGAGGAACTGAGGGAGAGGGAGAAGCAGGCTTCCCGTGGAGCAGAGGCTTGATCCCAGGACTCTGGGATCATGACCTGAGCTCAAGGCAGATGCTTAGCCAGCTGAGCCACCCAGGCGCCCTGTGCCTTGCAATTTTTTGCTAAAAAGGGAACATAGTGTACTGAATGCATCAAGAGGGTCTTTAATAATGCGGTGGGGAGCTGGAGAAGGAAGGAAGTGTTCTCTGTTCTTATGACTGAGTCCTTTGGTGAGCCCAAGTCCCTGAACTGAGAACCTCTCCTGTCCTGCTCAGTAACCCCACTCTCCTTTGGGTTTGATGGGATGGCTTGAGGGGACTAGAGTTGCGTATCTCCCTTTCTGCAGGCTGGTTTAGCATTGATAAAACCCCCATTAGCTAGGCTTTGGCCATACGCTTTCTCCTGAGGGCAGACCTTGTTAAGAAGAACAGAATAGCTCTCAGACCTATTTTAAAATGGTTCTTTTCCCCCCTCCCCTGCCAGAAGCATGAAGAGATTTTTCTCTGATATTTACTCTGCAGACCTTATCAGGCTCCTGGAGGAGGTAAAACTCACAAATGCATGGGGGGTTTCCCTGTGACCGGGTCTCTCTGGAGTTCCTAACTCTCAGACATGTCCACATGGAGCCTCCAGCAACTTATCCGTCCTAATTCCGGTTTTCCTGCCTCGGCACTGGTTCCCCCAGAAGTCCTGCTGCTGATGTTGTGACTCTCTGTCTCCACCCGTCTGTGTCTCTGGTTTTGCAGGGAGGGGTGGTCACTCTTCCATTTGACCCCCCAGAGTCCTATTTGAAAGGGACTCCTCCTTGGTGGGCCTGAAAACCCTGCTCCACTTCTCGGCTACTGTTTTCCAGTTGGTAAATAGGGACATGGGGAAAGGTGGGTCCAATATTCCCCTTCCTGGGCTTTCCTTCATTCTGAGTTCTTGGCTCTGTAAGTGCTGACGACTTTGATAGTGCTCCTACACCTTCAAGTAGATTAAAAAATGTTAGGCTAGGGGAGCCTGGATGGCTCAGTCGGTTAAGTACCTGCCTTTGGCTCAGGTCAGGATTTCAGGGCCCTGGGATTGAGTCCCGCATTGGGCTCCTTGTTCAGTGGGGAGCCTGCTTCTCCCTCTGCCTGCCACTTCCCCTGCTTGTGCATCTGCTCTCTCTCTCTCTCTCTCTGTCAAATAAATAAATAAATAAAATCTTTAAGAAAAATTAGGCTCACTTTTTAAAAAGATATATTTATTTATTTGAGAGTGAGAGAGAGCACAAGTCGGGGTTAGGGGCAGAGGGAGGAGAGAGAGAATCTCAAGCAGACTCCCTGCTGACTGGGCTGACTGCGGTGCCCAGCGTGTGGCTTGATCTCATGACCCTGAGATCGGGACCTGAGCTGAAATCAAGAGATGGACCCTTAACCTACTGAGCCACACAGGTGCCCCTAGGCTAACTTTTATGGCTTTTTTTTGTATAATGAAACAAACTAGCCCATCATTTTCAGGAAAGAACCCACTTCGCTGACTTTGAATTTTGGTGAATCTTTAAACTACTTCTCGAGGACTTCGAATAGCTTATTAAAAAAAAAGTGGATCTGTTTCATAGTGCCTTGTGCATTCAGTGTAGTTTGTGCTCTTAAACATTTTGAAGCATTTGAAGCATATGCTTCTGTTCTACCTCTCAGTGTTCTAATGTCTTCAGCTCTTAGGGTGTTTTTTCTCCTGTATGGAGCTCTGGGCCTCACGTGTCCTGTACTTTTCAACTATGAGCTAATCTCTAAGAGTCCTTTCTGTGGGAGTTCTGATAGTCATGTTCTCATGGAGAAGTTTGTATTTGCATCTGGTAATACTCTAAGGGTTTCATGATCTCTGGGCAGGGCAATTTTAATATTAATTTTAGGTTTATAGGCAGAGAGGGAATGGGAATTATTATTAATAGTAGTGGGGTATCTTCTTGGGTGGTGGAAATGTTCTGGAAGAGATAGAGATGATCCCTACACAACTTTGTGAATAAAGGAAAACCACTGAGTTGCACACTTTAACGTGTGAATTTTATGGTGTGTGCACTGTGTGATAAAAACACACAAAAAATCTAAGTTTCTGTATGCGTAAGTAATGTAAATTCAGATTACACATCCCCACCGAGGCCCAGGGGACAAGACATTTTGCTGCATCCCTGGGTCTATCAAGAGTCTTTTTTAGTCCTTATTTAAAGGCAGAGCAATAGTTCAAGGGGTTTTTACTCAGCTCTTGCCTCATATAATCCTTAGGCCTTGCTCCTGCCTTTGGTGGGTATTAAAATCCCAACCTCAGACTTTTATGCCTTCAGTCTAATACCTCTGTAAGTCACCAGGATTTTCTTCCTTCTTACCATTTTAATTTTAATTCTTTTCTTTTTTCATTTTTGGCCCCGGGGATTTTTTTCTCTTGCTTTAGGTTAGCTAATTATTTTGAGAAGTTGGTTACGATATCGTAGTGTCACTACAGCACATGCCTTCAACACTTTCCCTTTCTCCCGCTACATATAACACTGTAAGAAACGTTCTTGTACATCCATTCTTCTGGGATGATTCTTTTTTTTTTTTTTTTTTTTTTTGTGAGGTCAAGTCTGAGAAGTGGAACTGTTGTGTCTTTCGGGGAGAAAGATTTCCTTTGCTCTTCAAGGTTCTCCTAGTCAGACTAGGAATTAAATTGACATGAGGCAGGAGAAAATAAAAATTTTATTTCCTATGTAAGGGCAATCCACAAGGATGTGGAAATTCCAAAGACAGTCAGGCAAAATGAGGGATATGTGTCTTTCTGAGCTAAGGAGAAGGGGGTAGGAGTCTTGGACTTCAAAGGGAAGAAATGCAATTTACAGGAAGATGAAAAAGGATTCGTGTTTGGTAAACAAATGTTTGCTGCCCCTCACTCCCCAGGAACAATGGGACACAGAGGATGTGG
Organism: Mustela erminea; assembly: GCF_009829155.1. Taxonomy (NCBI): domain Eukaryota; kingdom Metazoa; phylum Chordata; class Mammalia; order Carnivora; family Mustelidae; genus Mustela; species Mustela erminea. Next base: position 36,442,535 of record NC_045627.1, on the reverse strand, counting down.
CTCTAACAGGCCTCACTCTGTTCCTCCCTTTCTACCAGACCTGCTTGATACCATAATGTAGTTATCTACAGTGATAGTTGTCTTCCTGGAGGGGATTCTCCATCTAAATTCTTTTTAGGCACTTAAGGGGGAGGTAAAGAGCTTTTCCTGAATCTGCTGGGTTTTGATGCTTTTTATTTATTATTATTATTATTTTTAAAAGATTTTCTTTATTTATTTGACACACAGAGATCACAAGTAGGCAGAGCACCAGGCAGAGAGAGAGGGAGAAGCAGGCTCCACACTGAGCAGAGAGCCCCATGTGGGGCTCGATCCCTGGACCCTGGGATCATGACCTGAGCCGAAGGCAGAGGCTTTAACCCCACTGAGCCACCCGGATACCCCGTTTTGATGCTTTTTAATTTGAAATAATCCCCGTGTTAAAGTGGCGGCCATCTTGGGAGTGGCTGGCCCTTGGTCCTTACATGTCAAATGTATGTGCATTTTGAATGTCCATAGCTACTGTCGATAACTTTTAAGGGGTGCTTTTGAATCCCCACCCCCCACAAGCGATGTGTGAGGTGACCCCAGGCCAGGGGTGTAAAAGCTACAGGAGGCTCCCCAGCTTGGCATGAGAAGGAGCTTTGAGGAAACTTAACCTACGTAGGCTTCCATTGAGCATAGGGGAGGTGGAGGGAGAGGAGATGGGGAGGACACGTCTATCTCTGGAGGGATATGTCGGATGGCTTCTAATAGGCCAGGTGCTTGTTTGAATAATTAACTTTGCAAAGGGAGAGAGAGAAAATTTGTGAGGTTTGTGAAGTGGGTCTTATCCAGTGTAGAAGGTATAATTCATACTCAAGATCAGGTCATCCATCTTTTAAATCATATGTCAATCATGTACCCAGCAGAAGTGGCCATAAAGATAATTCCCAGGCTCCCATGAAGGTGGTTCTAGCATTTGCTCTCTTGTCTGGAGTCCCTGAAACTTCAGCTTTGTTTGCTCTTACGTTTTGGATTCACCTCTCAAGTTTTACCCCCAAAGGGATTGACTTTGACGGTGGTTCTTCCCGACTTAGGCTTAAGACTCTCCCTTCTAGGACGCTGGCTTTCTTCTTCTCTCCCAGATTTTGACTGTCTTGACTGGATGGCTTCCCTCAGCCCTCCTAAGATCCACCCTGGCCCACCTGTGATGGGCTGAAGTTGGAAAAAAGTAGCTATCTAGTCACTGAAAATTATGTTTCTTTTGCTATCATGGAGGATAGCATTAGGAGTTAATGGAGAAGATGAGTGTATCTTAATAATCATACATACAGCTGACATTGCTATTTTTATTTATTTTTCTAAAGGTTTGTTTATTTAGAGAGAGACAAAGCAAAGTTAAGGAGGTGCAGAGGGAGAGGAGAGAGAGAATCTCAAGCAGACTCCTCACTGAGCTTGGAGCCCGATGCAGGGTTCCATCTCCCAGCCTTGAGATCATGACCTGAGCTGAAATCAAGGGTTGGACATTTATTCGACTGAGCCACCCAGGCGCCCCTGACTTTGATATTTTTATTTGGATGGTAAGGAAATGGAGAGAACTGGCTAATGACCAGTCTTAGGGTAACGTTGGAAATTTTAAGCACAGAGGGTTTATTAAGGAAAAACAAAAAAGTTTTATCGGGCAACATTTTGCGACTTATTTTAATATTTTTTAAACTGGAGGAGATGCAGTAGACGTTATATGCAGACATGTTAGCAACACATTTTAGTGTTTGAAAATTTTGCTAGTAAAATTTAAGATGCCTTGGAATGAGAAACCTAGTCACGTGGCTTGCAATCTGCTTGAGAGACTGTAAATTACAAATGGTATTGTTTAGTAGTTGGCTGCGAAGTTGAACAGAGGTTATAGAGTCTGAAAATTATTCCCGGAAGCGATAATTCTTAAGAAAAATGTCAAAGAGGTCCAGGAGTTTCCGAGCAGTATATGCAGAAGAGATAATTTCAATTCTCCCTCCTTGCTGGGAGAGTTGACTTTTCAACAAGGTGACAAGGGTGGCTTCATGGAAACGAGCATTTATGTTTGACTGGCTGTGGTAACCAGCATGGCCCAACCGTTGTTCCCTGGGAATTTGTTCTCTGTGGCAGTGGATGCTTTTCTGCTCTAAGTGTTGTAGAGATTCAGAAAGATTTTTCTATAGGTTCCAAATCCTTATGATTTATTTTATAAAAATTATTACATCCATTTTCTTGAGTAACCTTTGGGGTCATTTGCCTGTTGTACTGATATTATTTTCAATGATTAAAAAAAGTGACATTTTCAACATGTGGGTGGCCCAGTCGGTTAAGCGTCTGCCTTCGGCTCAGGTCATGATCCCAGGGTCCTGGGATTGACTCCCGCATTGGGATCCCTGCTCAGCAGGGAGTCTGTTTCTCCTTCTCCTTCTGTACCTCCCCACCACTTATGCTTTTTCACTCTCCATCGAATAAATAAATAAAATCTTTTTTTAAAAAAATGAGATTTGGGGGGTGCCTGGGTGGCTCAGTGGGCTAAAGCCTCTGCCTTCATCTCGGGTCATGATCCCGGGGTCCTGGGATCGAGCCCCGCATCGGGCTCTCTGCTAGGCAGACAGCCTGCTTCCTCCTCTCTCTCTGCCTGCCTCTCTGCCTATTTGTGATCTCTGTCAAATAAATAAATAAATAAAATCTTTCTTTTAAAAAAATGAGATTTTGTTATTCAGGGATGGACTGTCTACTGTTTTTAATTTCTCTTGGAAATGGGAATGTTTTGCAACCTCCCTTTGGGAATGCAATTATCTGGTTAATTTTAGTGTGTTAAAGAAGATTACAAAGCTTTTTAAGATCTTTGTCTTGGGCTACTATAGCAAAATGCCGTGGATTGGCTCCCTTAAACAACAGGATTTTATCTCTCATAATCTGAAGGCTGGAAATTCAAAATCAAGATGATGGCAGATTTGGTTCTAGGTGAGAACCTCTTCTGGCTTGCAGTCAGCTGCCTTCCTGGTGGGTCCTCACATGGCAGAGGAGAGAGGAGAGAGATCTCTCATCTTCTTTTTGTAAGAATCCCCACTCCTGTCACGGCAGACCCAACCTAATGACTTACTCTAAACCTAATTACCTCCCATCTCCAATACCACCACATTCTGGGATAAGGCTTCAACCTATTTGTTTTTTAATTTATTTATTTGACAGAGATCACAAGTAGGCAGAGAGGCAGGCAGAGAGAGAGAGAGAGGGAAGCAGGCTCCCTGCTGAGCAGAGAGCCCGATGCGGGACTTGATCCCAGGACCCTGAGATCATGACCTGAGCCGAAGGCAGTGACTTAACCCACTGAGCCACCCAGGTGCCCCAGGCTTCAACCTATTTTTGAATAGATTTTTGAATTTGAATTTTGAGAGGACACCAATATTCAGTTCATAACAGATCTCATGCCTCTAAATTTCATTCCAAGAAAATGCCTCCCAACTCCACATTTCTAATAGAAAAAAATACATATCTCCTATATACACACATGTACATAAATTATATAAATTATCTTGAAAAATATTTTGAAGTTGTGCAAAGGGCAGTATTTGGAACCACTGATCAGAATTTTTCTGTGTTTACTTGCAGCGGACAATATTTGTCTTTCAGAGAAATGGTTTTCCGTTGGTCTTCTTCCCAGGTCCCTTTCTTCCCTTTGTTTTTTATCTATCGATAGAACAATTTTATTTTTTATTTTGTTTTTAAAGATTTATTCATTTATTTATTTGAGAGGATCAAATTTGAGAGGAGGGGTAGGGGGAGAGGGAAAGGAGAAGCAGACTCCTGCTGACTGTGGAGCCTGAGGATGGGCTTGATCCTGAGACTCCGGAGATTATGACCTGAGCTTAAACCAACAGACAGACTCTTGAGCTCAGCCAACTAAGCCACCCAGGTGCCCCTTGATGGAACACTTTTAGAAGGAATGTTGAAAAAATGTTCCCAGGCACCCCATTTTCTGTTTATTTTTATTTCACTTGCAACTGTCAAACACATTTCCCTAGTTACATCATGAACATCATCGTGTGATTTTACGATTGCATGATAATCTGAGGAGATGAAGCACATTTACTGAACCGTTTTGATGGAAACCATTCTAAAATGCAATAGAGGGGTGCCTGGGTGGCTCAGTGGGTTAAGCCTCTGCCTTCGGCTCAGGTCATGATCTCAGGGTCTTGGGATCGAGCTCTGCATCAGGCTCTTTGCTCAGCAGGGAACCTGCTTCCCTCTCTTTCTCTGCCTGCCCTCTGCTTACTTGTCATCTCTGTCTGTCAAATAAATAAATATAATCTTTAAAAAAAGAAAAAAGAAAAAAAAAAAAGAAAACACAATAGGGAGAGATTCCCCCACCCCTTTCTCCCAAAGATGCAAGGGTCTTTTTGTCTGTATTCAGAAGTGCTAAGTTATTTTGGGGGATGCCAGTCAGAGAAACACCTGGTGTTTAGGGAATCTACGGTCCAGCTCAGAGACAAATCTTTAAATAAAGTTTTACATTACGGGGTGGTCATCTCAGGGTCCTGAGATCGAGCCCAGTGTTGGGCTTAGTGGGGAGTCTGCTCGATTTCTCTCCCTTTCTCTCTACCCTACCCCCCACCCCCACCACACACACACTCTCTCTAAATAAATAAATCTTGAAAAACTTTACATTACAAAAGCCAATCAAGATTGTTACAAAAGGGACGCCTGGGTGGCTCAGTTGGTTGGACGACTGCCTTCGGCTCAGGTCATGATCCTGGAGTCCCGGGATCGAGTCCCGCATCAGGCTCCCAGCTCCATGGGGAGTCTGCTTCTCTCTCTGACCTTCTCCTCGCTCATGCTCTCTCTCACTGTCTCTCTCTCAAGTAAATAAATAAAATCTTAAAAAAAAAAAAAAGATTGTTACAAAAAATTTGGAGAGGGAAACAAAAAAAAAAAAGAAAAAAGAAAAAAGAAAAGAAAAGCCAGTCTTAATTCCAGCTTTGATATTACCACTGTAGTATTTCCTTCCACTTTTGTTTTTTTATTAGTACATTTTCTGCCCCCAGATTTGTTTTCTTTCCATTCTTTTTCTTTTGCCTTAAAAAAATACAGAATACATGAGTACATTCTTGCTGTAAAAGATCAAAATAATGATTAAGTGGAGAGGAAACAATAAAGTTCCCCTTCATTTTGGCATTCTCACCCCCCCTCCCTTTGGAAGTAAATTTCTATTCAATATTTGATGAGCATGATTCCAATTTTATTCCTTTGTAGCTACATACATACAAATATATATACAGCTATTTCTTTTCTTTCTTTTTTTTTTAGCTATTTTTTTTCTTTTTGCAAGTAAGTTTTCTATGTAGTTTTGTATCTTGCTTTCTCAATTTACAAGGTATCTTTGAATTAGTTTTTTTTATTCTGTAGACGAGATTATACCAGAATTTAAAAATATTTTTAAGAATTTAAAAAATTTGATGGATTTAGAATTTAAATATTTAATTTAAAAATTTAAATTCAGAATTTAAAAATATTGATGGACATACAAGTTTTTTCCAATTTTTTTTTTATAACAAACAATGTTGCAGTGGATATTCTTGTACATTACTTTTTGGAACTTGTGTGAGACTTTCTATGCGGTGGGTCCCTTTAAGTTGAATGTCAACTTCACATAGTAGACATGTTAAAAATTTGAGAGATTTTGCCAAATGGACTTGAATTTACATCCTTTCTACTAGTATACTAGTATACATTTTTAATTCTTGTCAAATTTCACATCACAAAACAATTTTTTGGTAACTTGCATGCTTTTGATTGCTTTAATTTGTATTTGCATTACGATAGGTTGGGCTTCTTTCCTTTAGCATAGTGTTTTCCGTGTTCATCGATAGTGTAACATGGGCCAGTTCTTCATTTCTTTTTTGTTTGTTTGTTTTGTTTTGTTGGCTGGATGATATTCAATTGTATAGATCATATACTACATTTTGTTCATACTTTACTCACCAGTTGATAGACATTTGGGTTGTTTATCCTTTTTCACTGTTATGAATAATGTTGCTATGAGTATTAACATACAAGGGTTTGTGTGACACGTTTTCAGTTTTCTTGTGTATGGTCTTGGGAGTAGATTGCTGGCTCATATGGAAACTCTAGGCTTAAATTTTTGAGAAATTGCAAAACTGTTTTCCTAAGTGACTGCACCATTTTATGTTCCCATCAGGAGTTTATTAGGGTTCCAGTGTTTCCACATCCTTATCAACACTTATAATTATCTTTTTTTTATAGCTATCTTGGTGGGTGTGAAGTGATACCTCACTGTGGATTTGATTTAACTTGTTGATCATCTTTTTGTGCTTATTGGTCATTTGTATATTGTATTTGGAGTCATGTCTATTAAAATTCTTTCACTGTTTTCAAAATGAGTTATTTATCTTTTAATTGTGAAGTTGAAGAGTTCTTTTTATATTGTAGATTCAAGTACTTTATCAGATATATAATTTGCAAATATCTCCTTCCCTGTGTTGGTTGCCCTTTAACTTTCTTTCTTTCTTTTTTTTTTTTAAAGATTTTATTTATTTATTTGGCTGACAGAGATCACAAGTAGGCAGAGAGGCAGGCAGAGAGTTGGGGGGAGGCAGGCTCCAGAGACCCTGATGAGGGGCTTGATCCCAGGAACCTGGGATCATGACCTGAGTTGAAGGTAGAGACTTTAACCCACTGAGCCACCCAGATGCCCCAATTCTTTAACTTTCTTGACAGTGATGTTTGAAGCACAAAAGTTTTCAATTTTGATAGAGTCCAAAATATGTATTTTTAAAAATTTTGTTGCTTGTGATTTTGGTATCTTATCTTAAAAAGGTTTTGCCTACCCCAAAGCCATGAATATTTAATCCTGTATTTTCTTTTTCTTTATAAAAATTAAAAAAAATATTTTATTTATTTATTTGACAGACAGAGATCACAAGTACGCAGAGAGGCAGGCAGAAGCAGGCTCCCTGCTGAGCAGAGAGCCCAACCAGGGCTCCATCCCAGGGTTCTGGGATCATGACCTGAGCTGAAGTCAGAGGCTCTAACCCACTAAACCACCCCAGGCTCCCCGGCTGTATTTTCTTTTTAGAGATTTCTATTCTATGAATCATTTAAAAATTTTTTTAAAAATAATTTTTATTAACATATAATGTATTATTTGCCCCAGGGGTACAGGTCTGTGTATCATCAGACTTACCCAATTCACAGCACTCACCATAGCCTATACCCTCCCCAATGTCCATAACCCAGCCACCCTATCCTTACCTCACCGACCCCCCAGCAACGCTGTTTGTTTTGTGAGATTAAGAGTCTTTTATGGTTTGTCTCCCTCCTCATCCCATCTTGTTTCATTTTTTCCTTCCCTACCCCCATGACCCTCTGCCCTGCCTCTCAAATTCCTCATATCAGGAAGATCATACAATAATTGTCTTTCTCTTTGGGGCACCTCAGGGGCTCAGTGGGTTAAAGCTCCGGTCATGATCTCAGGCTCCTGGGATCAAGCCCCGCATCGGGCTCTCCATTTGGCAGGGAGCCTGCTTCCCCCTCTCTGTCTGCCTCTCTGCCTACTTGCGACCTCTGTCTGTCAAATAAATAAATAAAATCTTTAAAAAAATTTGTCTTTCTCTGATTGACTTATTTCGCTCGGCATAATACCTTCTAGTTCCATCCATGTCGCTGCTAATGGCAAGATTTCATCTTTTGATGGCTGCATAGTATTCCATTGTATGTCTGTCTATCTATCTATCTATCTATCTATCTATCTATCTATCTATCACATCTTCTTTATCCATTCATCTATTGATGGACATCTAGGTTCTTTCCATAGTTTGGCTATTGTGGACATTGCTGCTATAAACATTCAGGTGTACGTGCCCCTTCAGATCACTGCATTTGTATCTTTAGGGTAAATACCCAGTAGTGTGATTGCTGGGTCATAGGGTAACTCTATTTTCAACTTTTTGAGGAACCTCCTTTATTTCTATAAGGTTGGTAATAATGTTCCTTTCATTCTGATTTTACCAATTTTAGTTCTCTTTCTTTTTCAGTCTAGCCCAATCAATTTAAAGTTTTTTTAAAGGAACAAAATTTTATCTTCAATGACTTTATTTTTCTATTCTCTAGTGCATTAATTTTGGATTGAGTCTTTATTATTTCCTTTCTTCTGCTTTCTTTGCATTTAGTTTGTCTTCGTTTTCTGTTCTCTTAAGGCAAAATTTAGGTTATTAATTAGAGATTTTTTCCCTTCCTTCCCTCTTCCTTCCTTCCCTCCCTTCCTCTCTCTTTCTTCCACTTCTCTCTCCCTCTTTCTCTCTTTTCTCCCTCTCTCCCTCCTTTCCTTCTTTAAAGTATAGACATTTGCAGTTATCACTCTTTCTTCAAGCACTGCTTTAGCTGTATCCTGTGTTTTATTATGTTGTGTTTTCATTTTTGTTCTCTCCAAGTATTTTCTAATTTTCTTGTGATTTCTTCTTGGATACATTGGTTATTTAAGAGTGTGTTCTTTACCTCATATTGTGATTTTTTTCAAATTTCCTTCTGTTATTGACTTCTAATTTAATTTCCTTGCTGTCGGAGAATATAATTTGTATAGTTTCAGTCTTTTAAGTTTTACCGATTCTTGTTTTGTGGCCTAACTTATGGTCTCTTCTCAAGAATGTTTCCTGTGCACTGGAGAAGAATGTGCATACTGTTGTTTTTTGGATGGAGTTTTCCACAGGTGTCTCTTGGATCTAATTTGTTTGTAGTTTTGTTCAAGTCTTCTATTTTTTTGTTGACCACGTACCTTGTTTTATGCACTATTGGAAGGGAATTTTTTTTTTTTTTAGATTTTATTTTGAGAGAGAGAGAGAAAAATAACAAGCAAGCATTGGTAGGGAAGGGCAGGGAGAGAAGCAGATTCTCCATTGAACAGGGGGTCTGATGTGGGACTTGATCCCAGGACTAGAAATAATTACAGTGTGAATTCATAGTCTAAGAAATATTCCGAGTCCTGTGTATCTGAATATGTCTTTATTTTGTGCCAGTAATTGAACACTAGTTTGATTAAATACAGAACTTTGTTTCATAATCATTTTGTCTCAACTTCAAAGTTGCTTGTACATTATCTTCTTCTTAATTATTTTATTTTTTAAAAACATATTTTACTTATTTATTTGCCAGAAGGAGAGCACATACAAGCAGGGAGAGTGGCAGGCAGAAGGAGAAGCAGGCTTCCTACTGAGCTGGGAACCCGATGTGGGACTTAATCCCAGGGTCCCGGGATCATGACCTGAGCCGAAAGCAGATGTTTAAACAACTAGCCACCCAGGTGTCCCTTTTAAAATATATTTGGAAAAATAATTTCAAACGAAGAAAAATTATGATGGTATAAAGAACTCCTGCCCACTCTTCCCCAATATTTACAAACTGTTTGTTTTCCCACGTTTGTTTTATTATTTTATTTTTGTCTTTATGTCTTTCTGATTTTTTCTGAACTATTTGAGAGCAAGCTGTAGATATCCAACCCCTTTAACTTCTAAATACTTCCATGTGTATTTTCTAAAGGCAAGAATATTCACGTATACAGCTTTAATACCATGATAAACATGGGAAATCTAACATCGATACCACAGAACTAGCTAATCCTCAAACTGTGCTCAAGTGTTTCCACTTGAGCCCTATCATTGACTTGAGAGTATTGTTTTTCTGGCCCAGAATTCATTGAGTTCTCATGTCTCCTTAATGTCTGTTCTTCGTTAATCTGGATCAGTTCCTTCGTCTTTCGTTGTCTTTCATGACACTGATATTTTTGAAGAGTACAGGCCCGTGTTGGTGTTGAATCCCCATTACGTCATATTCTTACACTCAGCGTTGCTAGAATTCGGAGGTAGAGAAACGGAATAAGAGTGTATTTAACTCAGCATAACCCACCCTCACTCTTGAAAAGCCAGGGAGATACACAATCTTCTTTGGGAACACCCAGTACCTAAACTCCTCAAGGCCTGTTCAGGCTCAGAATCCCTGGAGACACCATTCACTAGCTTATTTTGGGGAGTTTACGGCTCTCTCAAGTAGAGTGTGAGTTGGGGAAGAGATCTCTGTGTGTTGGCGATCTCCAAACCAATGTCTCTCCAGGTCCCATGTTACAAAACCATTCTCCAGAAGGTTGCATACTGACTTTGTTCAGGCACCCATACAGCTCGGACAGCAACTATAGTCATATTATATCGAAAATACCAATGACAACCGTGTCTCCAGTGGTCACTATCAGCTGTGATAGGATCAGAAGAGATTTCGAGTCCAATGACATCATTTAATGAAGAAGTAGGGCCTTGGAGATAATGTGCTGGGGATGGCCACAGAGCTTGTTAGTGCCATAGCCACATCTTGAGTTAATATTCTGATTTATTATTTAAACTTGAAATGACCCAGCAATCCTAAGGAAAGCAGTGTTCATGAGGGGCCACATTAACTGCATGAATAGCAGAAGGAAAGTGGGGCGGGGGGTTCGTATCTTTAGGACTAACATGCTGTGCATTCGCCGGCCCGATTACAACATTCAGGTGGATAATATGCTTGGCGCATCATTGGACGGGGCTCTATAAAGTCAAAAAGGAGAGACCACGATTCATTATTCTGAGAACATCTTAACCATTGAATTAACATTGAATTAAGGGACCAGTAGCAAAGAGGTCTGTCCCCGTTCACAGCCACACATGTGAAGGGTCAGGGGTCTTTAATTCAGAGGAAAGACTTCAGCCATACAAATGTGGGGATTTATTGCTCACCCAGCGATGAGTGTTAGGAGACGCAGGGCCAACATCCTTCACGACATCTGCTTTTGATAAGCTCTGGGGAGTTACTTATTTAGGGCAAGAGTTCTTAGCCCCAAGCGAAGTGGGGCGCGGGGGAGGGGGCTGGAGAGAAAGCCGTCAGAGGAGAGGAAGGGCACAGAGCTTGCAGGGATCAGAAGGTTAGGTTAATACTCAAATACAGGGCTCCATCCTTATGTCCACAGGGGTTTTCCTGATTACCCATTTAGCAGCATAATGTGTGAGTTGAAAATGACGATAGGTTTCAGTGCCTGTGAAGTAGGGGTGAGTATTAAATAAAGCTAAGCATTGCTTTACAATTGTAGAAAATATTTTTGTCTTTCAACGGAAAAGTGTGCTTCATCTGGAGTATATATACGTTGGTGGGCTAGCGGATTCTAGATCTGTCCATTGTCTTCGAGTGATATTATTGAGTGATAAATCCTGTCATGTCTGATTGCGATAACTGACCGTTCAATTATCTCTACAATTGATCTCAACGTTTCTCTCCATATACATTTGTGCCCTTCTGACTTTTTGGCTGGGCTGGTTAAAACAGTCTTGTTTTCCCATCGTCTGCATCAAAATCCTGAACACATGTTCATTTTGATATCTGTGTGGGAATAACGAATATTATCATTATTTTCCTGAATATTATCTTTATCACAAAATCCTTCTGTAGGCCGATGGTGTGTGAAGAAATCCAGCCTCTCTCCTCTTCCCTGTTTCTCTAAGATTTGGTGATGCAGACCACGTCTCTGGAGACTTCTTTACTAGAACTTTTAAACATCGGTATTTTAAAACAACACACAGATGAAACTTTTTTTTTTTTGGGGGGGGGTGCTGTTTTCTGCACTGTTGGGTTTATTCATTTGAGACCACAAGACTATGTATCTAAAGTACTCACTTGTTTTACTAATTTTGCTTCAAGGAGCTGAGAGAAGTTGATGGAGGTGTGGGGGAGGACAGCGGGAAAGAAACTGTCAAGAAACAGGAAAGAGAAAAGATGCTTTTTATAGGGCTTTATCCCTGTACTATCATTTTAGAGCAGGAAGGGCTCCGGGTCACATCTAACGACAGACCCAGATCTGGAACTTGTTATCTCCTTGTACGTCTGAGCTGTTCTTTGGGAAAAGAAGGAGAAGAGAGGTAGAAGCTTATATTTTTAGAAGCCCCCCGCCCCCACTCAGACCCGCAAAGTGTACAATGCAATGACTGCATTCCTGATGCCTTAATCTGACAACAGAGGGGCCCACAGATAACTGAAAAGTAAACACAGCAAACTCCCCTCTACTTACCCTCCCTGTGGGTCTCCTTGAGCAGCAGGCAGAGAGGAAGAGACCACAGCTCTGGCGAAGGGCCCGGAGAGTCCTCTTATCTGTAGCTGTTTCTCTGATGAGCTCATGGTGTCGAGTGACTTTGGATGAGTCGCAAACATCCTCAGTCTTGCTTCTAGAAGACGAGCTGGGTGCTGATGATCTCGAAGGCTTGTTTCTACTCTGACGCGGTAGGAAGCCAAGGTCAAGCCTTTGGATGAAGAGGGAAGCAAGCTGCTATTCGTCAAGGCTTTCTTTTGAATTCTAGAGCTTTGTTTTGGTCATCCAGAAAGCACAAAACGGCACTTCTCAGTTCAGCGGGATTACTGCAGGGTTTCCTTGGCTCCCCCGCAGGGGCCGGCGAGATATTCCTTGGGGTCTTGCCTACTTTGGATGGATTGTCCATTCTGGGCCATCGGATTACATTTCTGCCCCGGGACAAATTTTCTTCATGGGATGACACTGAGGAAGAAATTTTGGTCAAACCAAGAAGGTATTCAAAGCTTGAGTATTTCATTAAAAATTACTGAAGATTGGGGCTCCAATTCCAACTTAACTCCAAGAGTTAAGCATCCAACTCTTGATGTGGGCTCGGGTCAGGATCTCAGGGTGGTGAGATGGAGCCCCGCCTTGGGTTCTGAACTGGTCATGGAGCCTGCTTAAGATTCTCTCTCTACTTCTGCCCCTACTCCCAACCCCTGCTCCTACTCTCTCGTTCTTAAAAAAAAAAAAAAAAATTGAAAATGATTTCTTCCCTAAATGCTCTTAAAGCTAATAAAATAATTACAGTTATTAATCATGGGTCTTTAGAAGTCTCAACGGGAAAAGTTAACTTCACACTTAATTTCTTTTTGGTTTTGTCCCCAAATAGAATTCAAGCAAAATAAAATATTAAACAGAAATTTCCCTTATAGAAAATGTCCATCCTCCCACCAATCAACAGAATGAAAATTAAAACAGTAATTCCACATGCAACTTTAGAATTTTGAAACAACCCTGTTTTTATGTGGAGATAAAGCTCCAGTTTCAAGTGACTTAGTGTCACATCTGTTAACAAAAAGTCAGAACTAAAACCCACCCCAATGACCTTTAATCTTTTCCTTTTTGTACAACCCCATCTTCATTAGTTAGGAATGAAGACTCCCTTTCATCCTGAAACTCTCTTTTCCTTCTGAAAGGTATTAAAGTAAAGGTATATAATTTCTAAACAAACACACAGACAAAGATAACATACCATGACATCCGTGATTTGTAATTTATTACTTAGATGAACTTCCATTTTAGAAAAGACAGAAATAAAATATATAATTTATATTTACATTTTTTTACAGAGGAAAATATTTACACCATAGACATTCAGTACAAAACAGTATAGAAAATCCACGATGATACAGACAGGAAAGACTATAGTTTGAGCAGAGTTTTTTGGCTCCTACTTTAATCCTTAATAAGCGGAAGCATTAAGCTGTTGCCTAATCATTTTGCTAATTTAGCCAGTTATTTCTCTTTCTTTCTTTTCTTCTCTCTCTCTCTCTCTCTATTTTTTTTTTTTTTTTTTAACTTCGGTGGCCTCTCTCAAACAGCTATTTTTTTTTTTTTTCAGTGCAATTAGTGACAGAGTTTCTACAACACTCTTTGGGGTTTCATCCTTAGGACACCTATTCTGTCATGGTTCAGGCCACTCGCCCTTGTGGGGCAGCCATTGTACGTTTGCTAGGAATCCCCCCATCCGGGAGGAGCAAAGCTACTTTTCAAGGAATAGTTAGATTTTTTTTTTTTTTTTTTTTTAGCTATGTCTTCTACAGAACATGCATATGGCCAAGAATGTCCATCCTTGTATTTTACAGGGTCGAGGACTGGAAGGGACCCTCATTTTGTGAGCCAGTGACCAAACAGAGACCAGAACCTGGGTCTTCTGACCCCTGCACAGGGATCTTCTCCTGGTCTCACTGGCTGGGATGGAGTTGTTCAGTATTCCAGATTTCAGTCTACCTAGATGTGTCCAAGTGGGAGGACAGAAGTTTCAAAGAGATGTGGCTATGGGTCAGCAGTGCGTGGTGGGGCTCTGCCCTCTACTTCAAAAACACTTGAGTAGGCATTTGTGAAAACCTACCTACTCACAGGTCCTTAGGCAAACCCCAGCCACCCGGGATGTTCTCGCTCTGGTTCACTTTCAGCTTGGATGTTACTGAAATGGAGTAAAAACTCCCTCAGCGGGAGTGGGAGAAGCTCTTTTTGACCTATATGTTCAGACTTTGGCGGATTGACTCATGGCTAATTAAAAATCAAAGGCAGAACTTGGAAGGACAAAATAATTGAGCAGAGAAACAAAGTTTTGGTGAAATAGCACCCGATAATGGGAAGAAGACCATATAATGCAGCATCTAAAAGGACCAAGCTTCTAGAATCCGTATCTATGAAAAGCTTGCTCACTGCTTAAACAAAGTGTTTTCCTCTGCCTACTTATACAAATAACTGACATACTTCCAAGTAATCAAGGGTGGTTAAAAAAAAGAAATTGAGTGCACCAGAAAAAATACTCAAAATTATGAATGATCATAGAATACATGTGATACAGATCACAATAATAAGAGACAGTTCTTAAAACACTAAGATATTACATATAAGAAGTTAGCAACAGCACAACCTAGATAAAATAGGTCTGTAAAATTGAAACATCTCTGAAATCACCTGAAAGCTGTGGGAAGCAAGAGAAACTCTGTTCCATTATCAAGCTCATTATAGAAATAAAACACTGTGCATTTAAACACTGTACACTAAATGTACCAAATAACAAGGAGGGAAAAAAAAAAAGCTTAAATAAAAGTAAAAGTGGGTCTCCTGACTGGCTCAGTTGGAAGAGCAAGTGACTCTTGATCTCAGGGTCCTGAGTTCGAGCCTTACACGCCGCCACAGCTGTTGTGGAGATTACTTAAGTAACTAAAACTTGAAAAAAAAAAAAAAAGTAACAAATGCATGAAGTCCAATTGTTTCAGTGAAAAGATCAGCCTGGGCTGCGATGGAGGGTTGCAATGTGCAGTTGGGCAGAGGGGGATGCTGGCCATAAAGAATCAGGCACCTTTCCCCTTAGTAGTGCTTTCCTGGTAGATGGCATTTTACAGAATCACTGGGCTCTGCTGGAAGACTGTGTCCTTTTTCTTATAAAGGAAGCCCTCAGGCTTATGGTGAAGTCATTACAACTTTTTGGAGCCCTTCTTAAAATCATTAATGGGAGAGGCCACAGTGCTCAGTAGAGTCTGGGATAACAGACCAGTTGCTGGAGAAAAGCTGTGGTCTGAGAGGCTGGGATTCTGTCCAGCAGGGGTCCCTTTGATCAGTAGCTAGAGGTCAAGGTGGAGGCTCGGGCCTTATGAGGCCCTACAAAAACTGTCATATTCTTGGGTTACCACCATCCACCACAATGTTCTGAGGCTACTAGTAGGAACCCCAGAAACCCCAGGTCTCCAGGCACCCCAGAAAGGCTGCATCTTCCTATGGCCAGCAGGCTGGGGGTGGGGGCTCATGTGGAGAGCTGTGAGCGCTGCTCTTCAGAACCACATTCATTGTGAAGAACACAAAGTGACCTCCTGAGGACTTGGTGAGTGACACTCGCATGAGTGGCTTTTCCAGAAAAGAAGACCTTAGCTAGAGAAACCACACTTCCTTCAAAGGAATTCTAGAATCGCAAAATATGCAAAATAGTACATCTAGTGTCACCCTTGTGAGGATGGAGAAGTTTTGCTCAGCAACCTGCCACCTTCCCCCAGAGATGTGGGACACTGCGGGTCTGCCCTGACAAGTTAACTGTTAACTGTAACATATTGAACTTTAAACCACTTGAAAACCCCAGGGATCTGCTTATGACCCTGAAACAAAACAAAACAACAACAACAAAACAAAGAAAGCATTTTTTAAACCAGAA
The DNA here is from genome assembly GCF_009829155.1 of Mustela erminea. Classification (NCBI taxonomy): domain Eukaryota; kingdom Metazoa; phylum Chordata; class Mammalia; order Carnivora; family Mustelidae; genus Mustela; species Mustela erminea. Next base: position 36,426,519 of record NC_045627.1, on the reverse strand, counting down.
GATCCTAATAACAATGTTTTATCAGAATAAACACCAGACACAAAGTTAAAGAGTGCATTTCCCTACTTACGGGGAACATAAGAAGAGAAATGATAACATCCATCAAAGACCATTGAAATGAAAGACATCGGGAGTGTTTGGGAGGCAAACAGGACGGTCACACAACTTGACAAGATGGCAGGTCTTTCTCCCAGGAGATTGTCTTGGGAAGGTGAGCTAGAATGGCGGGGAGTTCTGGGGGACAGAGGATGGGGATGGAGACAGAGAGAGATGGGGGCAGGGACACAGGAGGGAGCCAAGTGGTCTGAGGGCGAGAGGGAAAACAGTGACCGATCTGTAGTCCAGGAAAGTCCTTCATGCTGAAAAATGACTTCTTTTTGGTAAAAGGCACTTGTGTGTGAAAGGGATTCCTACAGGGAGGATGGGACAGCTGTGCACGTTATAGAGACACCTTGGAGTGAAGAGGTGGGGGGGGGCTCACTCCAGGGGGGCTTAGCACCATGATGCCTTCACGGGAGGCGCTTTTGACCCAAAGGAGAGCTCGGGGCAGGGGGAATAACTTTTTAAAAGTCATAGGAAAAATACCATTCGTAAAAAGAAGACATCTTGCTTTGACACCCAAACAGAAATGATAGAAAAACTTTAACTATTAGCAAACTATTTACAGGTAAATGTTTTCTTCTGTAGAAAAGACCCACTGCCTGCAGTATGGACAGGTCCTTAGGAAAAGTCAGTACTAGAAAAAACAGTAATGAGTTAGTGCTTTCATCATTTAGGGATGACTCTTGAAAACTTTTTCCCTCCCTACTGCCTAATCTGTCCAGCGGTCAGATACGCTGTTGACTTCGTTATCCTATTCTGAAAATTACATTCTGACTCGCTTTGAAAAAATGCATTAAACTCAGTGACAACCACACCGAAGCTTCCTGCCATAGAACTTCTTCTTCTGAAGTAGCGAGGTAATGATTGTTCAACTTAAGACAACAGGTTGATGGCTGGTCGGGGGTCTTGCCAACCGTGTGGAAGAGGGCTCGCCGGGGAGCAGAAGGAGGGCGGGGGCTGCTGGGGAGGCGAGTGGCCCTGCACCAATAAAATATCTTCTGTTGGCATCCGCCGAAAGGAGAATCCTCATTCAGCCACAAATAGGGGTAATGGGAATTTTAAAAGAAGAATTTTTAAAAAATTGCCAATTTTTCCCCTTTCAGGGAAAAGAAAAATGAAACCCTAGGAGTATTTACAGGGTTTAGTTTTAAAGAGCAGCTTCCCAGGAAGAGGGAAGTGGGGTGGGGGGAGTTTGCAACCATTGTCCTGTCTGCGTCACCCCCCTCTGCACATCCCCCCACCCGCATCCACCACCATGTCTACGACTCTGGGGTTCAGCATCCTCGGTTTGTCCTTCAGGCTCTCTGGTTGGACACAAGAGGGTCTGCTCTGAATCTGACTTTGCCGGAAGTTTAATGCATCCTTGCTGAAGCGACTCCAGTTAACTGAGGTTTGATTATGCGAAGTAAGATTTTTTTCTGAACAGCGAACTCTAACCAATGGCTTGTCTAACCTTCCCAGAGTGCTTTGATGTATTCCGGGTCCTTCCACCCAGCGGAGAGGCAGGCAGAACAGCCTAGGGAACGGAGGCTGGGGAGGCCGGGAGTGCAGCCCGTAGCAGATGGCAGTCACGTGCACCTGTGTCCCCCAGGCCACGGTGCTTTCCCTCTGGCTGCAGGACTCCCAGGCATGTTAATTTCGGCGGACGCTTGTAAGAAAACACTTGGTCTTTGGAATGAGCAGAGTGCAAGAAAAATGTCTGTTAGCAGGCTGTTTCACTGTGTTCTTACAGTGAAGAGAGCCTAGGGCCTGGCAGTTTCCTCTCTTAAATGGTGGCCGTGCTGGATCTGTCTTCCTGGACCGTTTTCGGCTCAGAGTGGTTTGCTGGCAGGTGATGAAGACCGTTTGACCGTATACCAAAGCCCAGGATCCCGTGAGTCATCGGAAGTCCTCCAACGCATTCACTTGTGTATCGTGTCCTATAGGGAGGCTCTCTCCTCCTCTGCCCTCAGGATGGCAGGAGTGTTGTGTGGCTGGTTAACCAGGCCATACTCACAGAGCCCCACGTCACGTCTGGAGCACCACCTGGGTCCATTAGCCACGATTTTTGCCATATTCATTTAGACATTAGAGCCCCTGACTGCAGAGGGGTCTGAGATGGTCCCCTGCCTTTTGTCTGCAGCCCTTGATACGCTCCTCCCACTCAGGAAAAGAGGCTGTGGTTCCTACTAACAACCAGGATCCAAGGGAGGATATGGAGATATCAGTGAGGGTCAGGACAGCTCTGTGGGCCAGACACTGAGGATGGAAATGACCTTAAACTTGTTCTCATGCATTTTCTTTAAGCCGCGGGGCCGAGGAAAGATGTTACCGAATTGAGGTCAGAATGTGTGTCGGTGACCCAGTCTTCTCCCTCTTGGAAAAGTCTTGGGGGGGAATTCCTCTGAGCTGTCAGTTTATTCAAGAAGACGTCGCTTTCCTTTGAACACCCACCGCCCTTTGTTTCTGCCTTTCTGTGGCCTGCCTTCCCTCCTGATATGGATGTCACTCCCGTTCTGATCTCCTCTATCTGCAGAAGGTCGTCGATGGAACGAAAGGATACAGCCACGCTATTCATGGGAGAGGCAGGTGGCTAAGGGGTCTGCGTATGGTGACCAAGGGAGAAGGAAGGCAGGGGGTAGGTAGTTTCCAAGTCCTGTCCCTTCAGCAATTTGGTGAAAGGAAAAAGGCTTATTCTAGATCCTCCCAAAAATATGTACCTTGCTGCCTCTCTCCATCGTTGTCAGCTCCGTACCCGGCAGGAGCATCTCAGAACACCAGATTACATGTGTGAGGCCCTGGGCTCCGAGGCCAGCCCAGGCGTCCCACCTCAGGGCCTGGTCTTGCTCTGGGCTTCTCTCCTGTCTGACATCATTCCTCTTTCCTCTCGAAGACGGAGGCTCTCTGCTTTTCCAGCTTGGCACACGCATCAGCTCACGGCATTTGAAAGAACCCAGGAAGCGGAAGGCTTCACAGGGACACACCAATGGAAGCGAAAGGAAATATGTTGAGAAGGAGCAAGGAAGGTGACAGGTGTCTGGCCCCAGCCTCCTGGGGAGGCTTTCCAAGGTCAGAGCTGGCAGCCCCCCGGCAGAGAGGCTGCTCGAAGTATCCACGAGAAACGGGCAGCCAAGACCCCTTAAAAATGCAGGAGCAACAGAGGGTCCTTGCTGTAGGCTGCGGCAGAAATCCCAGCTGAGGGCTGGAGGAGACAGGCAGGCCCAGCGTTCACTTTTCTTAGTTGAGCTCTGGCTCTCGGGGTCACCTTCCAATCAGCCCTCAAGCCAGTTCCCTGAGAAGGGTTTGGCCCATGACCCTCTGTCCGGGGACAGCTCCGTCTTCTCACTCCTCCAGGGCAAGGCGCTTTCCCCAAGACTCTGGGCTGGTGGGCTTCACTTCTTGGCCACCAACCATGGACTCTGGCCCTTCAGGAAACATTGAGAAGGAGATGTTTGAGACAGAAACTCACTGGGGGATTGGCTTGTGGGGACGCCTCCCTGGGCCAGGGGCATCCCACAGACCTGGCCAACCCCGGCGGACCCACCCTCTCTGCCCCCTTTCTTCTGCGGGAAATCTCATTTGCCCTCCCCTGATGTGAGAAGCAGGTGTGGCCCAGTCTGATGCTCCATGGCAGGGGCTGGAGGGCGAGGCAAGGGCGAGACTGATCATCTATGGTAGCCAGCTTCTCCCTTCTTCCTCGGTGGCAAACTCCCTCTCTGTGTTCTGGCCGCACTGGCCGCCACAGAGTCCTGTGGCCCTCACCGAGCACTTAGCCCACACGTCTTTGCATTGTGGGCGTCCCTGTTAACTCCTGGAGGACAGACTGGGCCTCACAGTCCATAGCAGCTCTGGCCTTCCCGCCCACTGCTCGCACACAATAGGTGCTTTAATCAAGTAGACTGATGACTCAGCTGGTCATGGATGTTAATGAACCTTGACCATGGAAGAGAGACGTTGAGCTAGGTCTCCAGGTGCCTAATGAAGGAGAAAGTCCCAAGAGTTCACTGTCTAGTGTGGAAGACGGACTCTTCCTCCTCTAATAGAAGGCGGCAGAGGAAAAGAACACCGAGTTTCGGGTTTTTCCAACGAGGGAGACTCACCAACTTAGGAACCCAGAAAAGTCTTCCCGGGGCCCTGGTGGGCTGAGCTGGGCCTTGAAAGGAGGGTAGAATTTTGGTAGGTGAGAAAGAACAGCCTGGCAGGCAAAGGGCCTGGCGTGGGCCAAGGAGGGAGGGGAAAGCGGAGGGTGTGTGGGGGGACCTGTGAGCCGGCCCCGGGCTGGGGAAGGCCCCGCCGTGCTCAGCCTCAGCTCTGTCTACAATGCTCTAGGCAGGCCGTTCCTAGGGACTTGGTCCGGGGGCAGTCACTTTGTGTCTGGAATTGTGCGTTAGCACACAGAACCCAGCTCCTTTCCCTGCGCCATCTCCCCTGGTCCCCCACAGGGAGGAGCCTGCTGCCTCAAGGGAATGCCACCTGGAAAATTCGCTCCTTGAAGAAAGGAGCAGCTGGTCCCTCCCTGGTCCTTCCTTCCCTGCTCTCCCCCGGGGCACCCACCAGTGGCCCACCCTTCCCTTCTTTCCAGAGGCCCGCTGCTATGGGTGTTTGACTCTCGGGGTGTCTGAAAGTGAGTCCAGGTGCGGGGTCTGGGGGTGGGAGGCAGCCAGGCTGAGCCAGTGTGAGGGGGGGAGGTGCACAGGCAGGGGTGCAGAGAGCCGGATATGGGGGGAGGCTAGGGAGAAACTTGTCAAGGCAGCATAGTGTCCTTGAACATTTGTAGGGTGTTAGGGACTGTCTCCCTGTGCTCCAGGTGAGTACACCTGTACCACTCCATCTCTGATGAATTTAGCAGCATAGACGCCAGCTGAGAGAAAGAAGTTCTGCTGCCATCCCTGCCCGAGGGGAGCCGACCCCCCCAATCACCGACTGTGCCAGAGTCCCGGTTGTCAGGGTCACAGGCAACACACATGCAGCACAGCAATGTGGTCATGCTAGCTCCATGCATCACAGTAGCCCAGCCGGACAGCACGAGCTAGGGGGGCAGGGGACACCCCAGCATCCCAGTCCTCCCAGATGACCACTGGTCCGTGGGATCAGTGGGTTTAAGATTGTCAGAGGTCACCCAAGTCAGCTTCCTCATTTGACATTTGGGGAAACTGAGAGCTAGAATAAGTTGTCCCGTGTCACAGGGCTGACCATGAAGGAGGGACTGGAAGCTGAGCCTCCAGACCTGTGGGCCAGCACCCTTCCCCGTCCTGGGCTACCCCGAACGCCCCCCAGGTCTGTGGCGTTTCATTCTGCCAGATGACGTCAAGATTCCCCCCTTCCCCACTGCCACCCTCCCCTCAGGGAGGCCAGCTCTCAGGCCAGCAGGGCAGAAGCACCGCGTGAGGCAGAGGTGGGGCCGGGCGAGCCTGGGTGGAAGGAGCCATTTCTTCCTTGGCGAGGAGGGGCTTCCTTTGGCCCACGTGGCCACAGAGGCACAGGTCACTGACCTCGGTGAGAGCGGTGGTTTGGGCAGGGACCTCCAGGTCCACGGTCACCCGCAGGGGTCCTGGCTTAGTCTCTCATGAAGCCAGGCCTGCAGGTAGGCAGAACTGGGCCATACGAGGGTGCTGGAGCCAGCATGTAGGGCCAGGCACGGGAGTGAGCCACTGAAGGTGACAGGACTCAAGACCAGGCCCTCCATAACTCAGAGAGGATGCTCGCCAGCAGGGCTGTAAGTTGCCCCATGCGGAGGGGCCTGGGCACTGCCTTCGTTTCCGGACAAGTGGTTCTCAGAAGGGGCTGCGCGTCCCAGGAACGGCATGAGTGTCTCCAAGCTCCGTGAGCGCTCTCTGGTACCGGCCCGGGTGCTGTCCTCCTCTGATCTGCGCTCCTGCATCCCTGTCCTTCGGGAGCCCGGTACTCCTCGTGCTAGCAGGAGTGCGGATGCCCAGCTGCCCTGCAGACGTCTCGACCGTGCTGCTCCCCGCTTCTCATCTCCCCGCACCACCCCTGACCCAGAGACGTGTTGATTGAGGCCCCAGTGGAGGGGCCCAGGGGAGCCCCGAAGTCAGGCCTTGCAGGGAGGAGGGATCTGGCTGAGGGGACACGAGGCTCCAAAGGCCAGGGAGAAACGAGCCTGCACATGGAGTCCGCCTCCGTGAACTTCTTGCCGCTAGGAAGGGCAGCGCAGTCCCCGGAACCGAGTGGATTGTTCCTTTTGCCTCTGACCACAGGCGGCTTTCAGGGAAATGTGTGAGGGACCTTCGCTGGCCCATCTGGGCCTCCTGTCACCTCCTCTGTACTTATTTCTCTGGACACTGACTTTTAAACTTTTCCTCACACGTATTTCTGTGCCATTCTCTGGTAGAAAGACGAATGTAACCCCAGCTGGATTCATTTATTGTAGATTCATTTTTTTCCCCCGAATTTAAAAGAAATAAAAATGAAAATATTTTCTTAGCCCCTGAAAATACTGTGGGGCCAGGCTCATGGCCCTTTGCCCGAGACATGGGCCCCGGCTTGTGGGTGAGCTGTGTCCCTGGACTCTGGGGGATTTGGAAAGGGCCCGTCTTGGAACACTCCCCCCATAGGAATAGCAACGGTGTCAGCTGGCGGCTTGGGCCCGGGGCCCTGCTGCTTCCGCCCTGTGGGGAGGGGAGAGATGAGCTCCGTTCAATGACCACAGAGGCCAGCTCCAGTGCCACCATTTTGCTTTCCAGACGAGGAAGTTGAGACTCCGAGGAGGAAGCTGTCTGATTCCCAAAACATGGAATGGACACCTGGAGTGGGAATGGTTGGTCCCCGTGGGTCTAGGCAGACCGTAGTTCCCATTACTACCATGTGGTAAGGGTCTACTAACTGCGAAGCCCCCTCATGCAGAGTTCACGGCCATGACTGTGTGTGGACAGAATCTGAGTCTACGTGTGCCCCTGTCTTGCCTATGAAGAAAGGATCTATTAAGAAAAATGAAAATGAAATAAAATGATGGGGTATGGTCACACTACCCAAGCAGGTTGTTATTTCGAGGCCCAAAGCAACACCGGTTTATGTTTTCAAACCTCGAATGGTAAAGCTGTGGGCCACACCACAGCGGGGTCCTATGTAGTCTTTCAGGCAAGGTTCCTGAGACCTTTACTAATCTCTGCAGTGTGAACCGAACTCCATAAAACCTGATTTTTAAAAAAATAAACCCAACTTCAGATGGCCAATGTGGCCCTGATTTGTGAGTGTCGTTTGAATATTCTTGGTTGGAGTGGAATGGCAATGAGGCACAGCTCTCAGCGGCTAGGGGCAAGGGGACCTTGTCGATCTGCTCCCCATGAACCACTACCAGCAGCAGCCGTGGCTGTCACTACTCACTGCCGCTCAAAAGGAAGAAAAACAAAATCCCCCCCAATACTGAAAGCCATAACAAATAGCCTTTGGAACCTTGGGGACCCAGGGCCTTGCAGCGGACCTGAACTTGAACTTGAAACACTCAAAGGGCACCCCAAGGAACTCGGGATATGTTACATACAAAGACCTTGCTTAAGCGACCCCTCCTCCCCTCTCACGTTGGACCTCACATTTCTATACGTTATACGTTTCTGAGGACCTCGGGGACTTGCTGCTTTTGCAAGAAAGAATGTATTTAATTTAATGATTGATCGGGATCATAAATTGCCATGTTTCATTTTTTTTTAATGGTGAAAATCCGTAAGAGTTTAAAAAATTCTTAGACACACCTGGTTGGCAAACACCACTGACCTCCACGTCCCTGTGAATTCACACGTAAACTAGCGAGCACCTCGGTGCTGGGTTGGCCCCCTTTGGCACCAGAACACAATAATTTATTAAGCTTCAGGACTTAATAAGTGTGCACAAATATCATGCAAACGTATGCCCATACTCATAAACAAAAAGTGTATTAGAGTCGTAGACTTATACAAAACATCTTGTAAACAAACGGAAGGAGGCTGGCATTTTCTGTACAAAATATGCAGGTTTTTCTTTTTTCTTTTTTTTTTTTAATAATCTGTAAGATGCATCATACTTCTGGCATTTTCAAAAAGTGAAAACTGTATAAAAATAAATATTCTATGTACAAACACACACACAGGCCATCCCAGGTTAGAGGCATCACTGCAAAACAAAAACACACAAAGTAGCGTTAGTGTCGGTGGGTTTGTGGGTGTCTCCTTCCATTGTGGGAAAGTGGTCGCTCTTTGGAGGGCTGGGGTGCCGGGCAGCTCTGGATAAGTTTGCCATGGCCCCCTGGGTGGAAAGCCCTGTTGCTGTCTGCACCCCAAAGGCAGAAAATCACTTTCGTCCTCCTGTCAGCCCCTCTGCGGACACTAGAGGGCACCTGTTCTCCATGTAGCCTGGCGGGGCCCGGCTGCAGCATCTTCCCAGACTGAATTTATGGCGTGAACCAAAAGACAGGAGGCTCTGGGGCTGCTTCCCCAAGACACCGTAGCTCTAGCCCTCCATAGTATAGCTGTTCCTCCCCTGCTGAGCTCAACCACTCCCATCTCCTAACCATCAGCCGCAACCGCGAAGAAGGAAATCTTGCAAACATCCTTCCGCTTGCCTCTTTCCTGCGTCTGTGGAGTTTTAACCAGGACTAGGGGAACACAGCGAGGGGATGAGGGGCAGATTCTCGGGGTGGCCTCTTCCCTGATACCGAGCTCTCCCTCTTTGTGGTCAGGGACGCCTTGGGTGCCTGGGTGTGCAGGGACTCCGCCCTGGGCCTGGGGTCTTGGTGGGTTCACTACTTTTAACTCAGTCCTGTGAACTAATGAGATGCTGGCCATTTAGCACGAGGAGCCCTGTCTGACCCTAAGTGTGCGTCTGCTGTCACTGAGACAGGGCTCAATGAGCTAAGCACAGCTCTTGGATATGCTGGGGTCTCCGGCCCTTTTCTGAGGACAACCCAACACCTGGAGACCAGGGGTGAGGGCCGTGAGACATGTCAGCGGGAGCAAGCTGCGGGGGGGCTGCGGACGGAAGGTGAGCAGCACGGCAGCTGTACCTTTGCCGGACCCGCCAGCAAACTGGATTAGCAAGCCGATGGCCTTTGTCAGGTGGAGGAGCCCCGTGCCCCAGGGGCCCTGACCAAGTGGGGTGATTGAAGGAAAACTCACGGCTGGTAGGAATTCTGGGACCCCGGGAGGGGCTGGGCTGCAGCACTGCTGTGTGCTAGCGTGAGGCTCTGGCCACTTCAGTTCAAGGGGAAGGGCAGAGTGGTGAACCTGCCAGTCTCCATGAGGAAGTAGGGAAGCCACGTGAGTGTATAGTCTAAGTAAAGGGAAGGAGGTCGGTGTTTTCTGTACAAAATACAAAAAGGTTTTCCTTTTTTCCTTTTAAATAATCTATAAGATGCATCATACTTCTGGCATTTTCCCTACATTTTCCTTCCTTCTGGCAGATTTCCTACATCTGGATAAATGTCATCATGTGGCTTGATGGCTTAAATGACCTCGTGTGAACACTGGGAGAACAGCTACTGATAAGTAATTTTAAAAATGTGGCCTTGGGGCGCCTGGGTGGCTCAGTGGGTTAAAGCCTCTGCCTTTGGCTCGGGTCATGATCCCAGGGTCCTGGGATCGAGCCCCGCATCGGGCTTTCTGCTCAGCAGGGAGCCTGCTTCCTCCTCTCCCCTCTCTGCCTCTTGTGATCTCTGTCCGTCAAATAAATAAATAAATAAATCTTAAAAAAAATAATAAAAATGTGGTCTAGCAGTCCTCGGAGGAAAGGTGCTGTGGAAATTAAGCACACAAAGCATAAAGAGGTCAGCCGTGTGGCTACATGGAAATTCCAGACGCTGGGGTCTGCGGACACCTTAAAAAGCCTTTTGAAAAAGTTCTCTAAGTGCATGCAGTGTGTGGGACGCTTCGTGGGCACCCTGCCTTGAGGAGCGTTCCTTTCTCGACCCACGCCATTTGCAGAGAGGCCCTGGATGGAAACCGCACGTGTTTAAACGCCCCTGAGAAGGAGGCCACAAGTATGCCTGTGCCCCCGGGGCACCGCAAACCGCAGGGCAGCCTTACCTTGTTCCAACAGCCCTGGACTGGCAGCCCATCTTCGCCCTGCAGTGAGGAAGGAAGGCAGATGGCTCAGACTCTGAGACAGCCCCCCAAGCAGGCGGGATGGGGGGGACAAGGGCCACACACCCTGCGGCAGCGTATCAGGATACAGCCCACCTCTGGTCTATTTCTCTTCTCTGCCACAGGGCAGAGCCTCAGAAGGGGCTGGGAAGCAAAGGAGGCAAACTTCCCATTGACTAGTGCCCCATGAGTTTTAGTGCATCGCCAAGAGGGGCTGCCCTAGGCTGTGAGGTCAGCCCGAACGTGTTAAGAACAGCCCTAAGCCCCTGGGGTTTCTGCTCTGGCTGGACTGAGTGCTAGGCCCTTTTGGATAAGTTGCTCAGCGCTTGGTGGTCTTCCTCTGTAAAACCTGGTAAGGCATGGCTGTGTGAAATGGCCACTAGGGGGCCCCCAGCTCTCCTACTCTCTTAGTTCCTCTTTTCCTTACCTGTAGAAAGAGGAAGTCTAGGCGGGCCGTGTGATCATCAATAAGGCGGAAGACGGGACACAAAGGGGCAAGCCACCTCACTCACAGGTATTGCCATGTGGCTCTGAGGTGCCTTCAGCGAAGTGACGCTGGCCCCTGGCACGGCCCTAGCCATTGCTGGGAATTTGGGGTGGGGTGGGGGGTTGGAGTGGAGGATGGGAATCACACTGTGTGCTGTTAGTCTTCTTTGCTGGCAGCCCCTATCGGAACACCTGAGTCTTCTTGGGGCCCTGATGTCCCGGGCTCACTGGCACACCCTTTGGGGAGCCCGGAACTTCCGTGAGACAAAGTGGGGAGGCCTGGGCCGAAGTGGGGCAAAGATCTGGTTCTCAGTCTGTGTCTACTAGAATTGCAGCCCAGTTTCTAGAATTCACACTCCAGGGCACAGCAGGGATGGACACAAGGTTTCAGCCGCCAGAGCCAGTGGTCAGTCCAGAGGCAGCTGAAGAGGAGCCCTCTGCACCCCAGACCAATTTCAGCACCATGACAGGTGCCTAAACCGCTCACCTGGCGTTCAGCAGGCAGCTGGCCTGACATGGAGGGCCCAAGAAGTCTACTTATCTTATACTAAACTAGCTCCCCCTGACCCTATGTCCACAAAAACACAGCACGGGAGCAATGGTGAGAAACACGGTTTGCATTAAGGATCAAATAAAGATGACCTTCGTTGTCCCCCAGGATCGTGGAGAGCCTGCAGGGGGAGGTGGTACATTTCGAGGCCTCATGAAGACCTTCTGCCCCTTTCCCCAGCCCGCTACGGTGCATCCTTTCACAAGGACTCTGGAAGGGAGAGGAGCCTCCGCGGGCCACAGCGGCATTCCCATTGGCACATGACGGTGGCAGGGGGTGCGCAGGAGAGCGAGGCGGGAAGTGGGAGCATGGGAGAGAGGAGCCGGTGGCTGGGGCTGCAGCTGGCAGAACTCGAGGTGTCAGACCGTGGGAGGCACGAGGCAGGGGGAGATCTGACTGGGGGTTGATGCAGGTGCTTGGGAGGGACCCGGGAGTCCCATGGTTGCTCGGGTTCATCAGGCAGGGCAGTGGGGATGTGGGGGCAGCGAGCGGGGGTTTCAGCGGCGGGGAAACAGCAAGCAATCTACTCTGCGCTCTTCTTTTGTTGCATATACCGGTCCTAAAAAGTCTCTATCATGGGATGCTGGGGCGGGATGTGGGACCGGAAGTCCTCATCTGACTGTTACTTGTATGAAAAGAGCTCCATGAACTCCAGGCCTCCTGGGGACATTTAGGAGGGCAGGAACCATTTAAGCCCATGGCCTTGCAATGAGGCACCATCGCGTGCTCTCCTTGCAGGGCAGTGAAAGGATGGCAGTGGGGGCGAGAGTGTCCCTGCCCGAAGAGGCCGGGACCCGGGGCAGCGCAACTGCGCGGTGACCACTCCGCTGGGACACTCTTGGAAAGGGTTCCCAAGTGCCTCCCCATGTCCTCTCTTCTGTTCCTCAACGACATTCCCAACCTTTCCATTCTCTTCCACCCTTGCTGGAGGGGAACCATCTAAAGATGGAAGGAGGGGAGTCTAAGGGAGGATCTCTTCGTGTTTTCCAGGGTTTCAGCAAAAGGGATGAGGCCTTTAGCATCTATAATCCTGCTCTTGGACCATTCCCTGGTTCTGGTGGTATCCCTGGGGCAGCGACCCCACGGCCTCCTCTACGCCCGTTCTAGAACCTCTCAGTCTCCCGTGTTTAGGAGCATGCCCCTCGGTCCCCTGCCGCCTCGCGAGATGGAGCAGGAAGGCCTGTGGGACCGGCTCAGCATCTCAGTTTTGCCGGGTGCTCAGCGGGAGCTGTTGCCGAAGCAACTGCAGTGTGTGAAGGAAGAGAAGTCACGGTTGCTAAGAATCCATCCAGAGACGCCACTTCCCTAGCTTTCTTTCTGGGGGCGGGATGGCTAGAAGCAGCTGTGAAAGGGGGATAAGTTGCAGCCAAAGCTGGCTTAGGGGGGTGGGTGGGACGGCTCGCATGAAGGGGAGGGTGCTTTTGAAGCAGCTGCAGGAGGAGGCCAAGAAAACATCTCAGCAAACTTGGGATGCGCAAGGGGCATGTGGGAGCCCCTGAGGACCGGCTGTGGCAGGGTGACCCTCAGGGTCTACAATGAGAAAGGGCTGGTGATGTGGGGAAAAGAGGGGGCACGGCCAGAGAGGCATGCGGGCGAGAACCACACACGTGGGGAAGCCGGAACCGGCCATGCAGGCGGGGAGGGTGACGCCATACCAATGGGCATGGGGCATCCAGTCCGTCCAGCCCTGGTAACCCCGGCTCCCCTTTTTCTCCTTTAAAACCTCGGTGTCCCTGTTCACAAAACCAACCACGATGATTATTTAGGTCAAGGCTGGCCAGCTCCGACTGTGGAGCGGAGAGGCCCAAGTCCCACCCCAGCCAGGATGCAGGACCCCTGAGGCGGCTGCAAGCAGGGGCCCAGTCCCAGCGGACCCCCACTTGCCGGGTTCAGCTGTGGTGGTGCTCTCTCTGGCTCCCGCAAGAGCCGAGCTTTGGCTCGCGTACAGCCAGCCCCCTCTCCGTTTCAAGACTCACTTGGAATGAACACAGATGAACTTCAAATTTAGCGTATCATAATTTTCAGAGCCTTCACGCGGATTTGTGAGGGCACTTGGGAAGCCCAGCTAATGCCACAAATTATTCCTTATAAGCTTGTTTGGGGGCTTCCCGGGCGGCGGGGGGGTCTGTCTACTGATGGCGGTCTGTGGCTTCACAGGTTTAGTTGCATGGCTAGTGGGCACAGGGAGGCTCTATTTTAAAAGGCCCATTTCTGGCCTGGTTCTACCCCATCTGGGGGCCTGGATGGCCCCGGGGAGACACGGATCCCGGTGTCCTGCATCCTGACAGAGGATTCCAACAGCATGGACTGCTGGCCACAGAAGTGGCCATGAAACAAAGAAGGCAAATGTGTAGCTTACAAATGCTACAGTGGGTTCCAGAGCTCTCCTGGAGCAAACAGCCGAGGCCTGCTCCAAATTCCCTGCCTAAGTGGGGGAAAGGTGGGGTTGGGGGGAGTTCTTTCCACACATCGATTGTCCGGCATCTTCAAAGGAAAGGGATTTTGCCAGAATGGCTTGCAGCCGGAGTTTGAGGGCACCAGCACCCGCAGTCAGAATTCCCCCGGCCAAGTGCACGGACAGATGTGGTAACATCAGTGCAGACATCCCCTCCTCATCCTAGCTTATTTGCCTTCTTGGTTTCCGGCTTGCAAACCTCAAGGAAAAACCCAGAACAATGCAAGTGATAAATGAAGACATACCAACGGGCAGGGGGCATCTAATCCAGGCGCTCCTTGGTCTCCCTTATCCCCTTTAGGCCCTCTAGAGCCTTTCTTCCCCCTCTCCCCCTGTAAATAATGGTTTAGTCCGAGAGAAAAAAAATAACATCAAAACTTTAGGATCCTTCATGTGTTAAGGTTAGAAACAGAAAAGGAAAAAAAAATTAAAGAGGGGGAAAATAGCATCACTTAATGAAGATATTCTTTCCAATAGGATTTGAGGTCAGCAGCCACCCCCAACCCTTCTAGAAACTGGGACCGGTGGCTAACACTGGTGGGCAGGGGGCAGGGGAGGAAGTCAAGACCTGGGGGCCGGGAGCAGTAGGGCCCAGAGCTGGAGGTGGAAGGAAAGGCAAGAGGAGGCTACTCAGGGCCAATTTTCTCTTGGAGGGCCCATTTTTTAAAGATTTTGACCTGCCAACTTTGGTCCCTGTTGGTTTTCATCCCTTTGAAATTAGGAAGGTGAGATGATTTTATTTAGAGCCTTGGGGTGTGTGTGTATGCGTGTATGCATGTGTGTGTGTGAATGTCTGCACATATGTGTGTATATATGTGCTTGGGTGTGTGTTTACAGTGTGTGCATGTGCAAAGTGTGTGCTTGTGTGTGAGTGTACAGCACACATGTGTACATATGTGTCCAGGGCTCCTGGGCGGCCCCTGGCTCTCAGCTAGGTCCTCCCACTGTATGTGGGTCTCTGGTCTCTGGTCTGAATCAGAGGCAGCTAGGTTGTATATAGACAGTTTGGTTCAAGGAACTCCTTTGTTTCCGAAAAACTTCAGTAAGCATCATCTTTCTAAATTGAACCCCCTTTTGTATGTGTTAGGGTCACTCCATTTCAAGAAAGGCTATGGGGAATGCTTCCTCATGGACTTGAGTTTGGATTTTCCCATGTTGGGTCTCCTTATAAAGAGGCCAAGTGTGTCCATGGGGAGTCTTCCTGGGGATGGTTCTCCGCTGCTACAGAAGGCTGACTGTCTCATGGTGGGGGCCTTCCACTGTGCTCCTCGAGGTGGACAAGGCCTTGAAGGCAGGCAGCACAGCATCAGAAGAAAGGCTTGGAGCCAGAGCGGGTCCTGCCTGTGACCAGCAGTGTGCCTTTGGGAATCACTCAACCTCTCCGACCCTCATTTTTCTTCACTTGCACCATGTGGATCGTAACACCTGCCTCAGAACTTTGTAGTGATGTCTTTGTGCACATTTAATGGTGCCATTTAATAGTGGCCTAGAGTCCGTGCTCAGCAATGATAGCTGCTTCACAACGGTTACAGTGGCGACGGTGGTGAGTTCTTCCGAGCCCGTCCTGGAGCCGAGCCTGCTGCCAGCTACCACATCCCAGTAGCGGAAGGCGGCCGGTTCCTGGGGGGCGGGGCAAGGACAAGAACGTTTCTTACGTATAGGAGTCCTTGGAAACGCCTCAGATTTCATGATTCCAGAGGTTCCCTGTAATTGCCAGTGGATTGTTCCGAGTGAGTTTTCTAAAGTGCAGATGCTTCCTTGGAAACGGATGTGATCGGGAGGACACGTGTGTAAGCCTGCTACCTGCTGTAGTTTTGGCTCTGAACCACGCCCACCAGGGAGAACATGACAGACAGCGTGAACGATCCTTGCGCAGGGGGCCAGTAAATCTGTTAACTCTTCGGAAGGGAAGCCCCAGTGTAAGCTTTCTCACCAAAGGGGTCCCTCTTTCTCCTTGGGTCAGGCCCGTGTCAAAGTGAATGCAGTTGCCTATGTCTGGAGGGTGGGCAAAGCTCCCTAGGAGCTGCTGGGAGTGGGGTTCCAGGTCCCTGAGGATTTGCCCGCAGGCAACACGGGGTCAGCAGTGGTGATCCTAACTTTCAGGCTGTGTAGCTTGCACTACAGGGAGCCAGGTCCTAAGGGCCCAGGAAATGGCTTTCCTGGGCATCCTTCGAAGGTGCTAGAGTACTAGCCTTAAGTACATCCCACCCCAGAGAGTGAGGCAGAAGAGGCCCAGGCAAAGAGGGGATTCTAGGAGGGGAAAGGGCAAATAAAAGTAAGCAGCGGAGGTTTCTTCATAAATACACATACATAACTTGATTTCAGAGGAACTGAGTGGAGGCTGGGAGAATGGCAGGGAAAGACGAGGGGGTGGGGTCTGGTGATGGGGCGAGTGCGTCTGCGCAGAGAAGTGTTGAAGGAGAGAAGGAAGGAAGAGTCCGGCCTAGGCCAAAAGAGATAAGGGAGGACGGAGAGGTAAGGAGGCAAGGGGGACCAGGCAGCGCAGGCCGTTCACACTCACATGCGCGCACACACCCCCCTGGGTGGGGCGTCAGGCAGAGCCACCGCCCCCTCCCTGCCAGCACGCACGCACGCAGACCTTCCAGTTGGCCGGCTTGCAGGAACACTACCGCTGCTCCACCCAATTTTCCTGATGCCAATGCCAAATCCATGCCACCCTTTATCTTTTTTTCTCCCCCTTCCCCTTTTGATTAAGTGGGTTCCACGTCAGACTTGAACTCACCACCCAGACACAAGAGACCCGAGTGGAGATCAAGAGTCAACGCCTAACCGACTGAGCCACCCAGGTGCCCCTGGGGCACCCTTTATCTTGGGATGAACTCTTTCATCCTAAATGTGGCTCCTGGGCCAAATTCCTGGGGCTGTTAGAGGCCGGGAATGGCGTCCCTTGTGACAAGACCAGGACAGTCTTTCCATGGTCATGTGTGTTCCCTTAGAAAATGGCCTATTCTGGGCTCTGGGACTTGTGTGCTACTACAAGGACCAGGAACTTCTTCCTCTCAGGAATGGGGAAGAGGCTCCAAGACCGTTGCATGGTGGGTCACAGAGAAGCATTGTTTTAAGACCATGTCCCCTTTCACTGGAAGATGGAGCAACGGGCTTATGGTGCACCCACCTGGGCCTCTCCAACAGGCCCTGGCGGCACGTGGAGTGGAGTTTGAGAGGGGCCTTAGGCAGCCTCCTTCTCACACCCTGTGGGGCCTGGGGCTTGGAACACCTGCAGCTTGGCCTTCACGAGCAGGCTTCTACCTAGAATGTCATCATAGCCCCTCTGGCCTTTTCCCTTGACCAAAGTGTCACTATTCTGATCTCCCAGTCCTCAGGAAAAAGACCTGTCTGTGGCAAGCAATGATTCTGCTTAGGACTTCCTTCATTTTGAAAGCTTTATTACGAAACCCTCACATCTCCCCTCAAGAGGTCTGCAAGGGACAGTGGCATAAAGAGGTCTGTTCGAGGAGCTGAGACACAGGGGGCACTCTTCTAGGACATTCTGGTGTCCTGAGAGTCAGATCTCTCAAATGGAGGACACAAGCTGTTCCCTGATTCTCAAACCTGCTCTTTGGAATAAGTCAGTTATCCTTACAGTTTACCGGAGAGCAGGTTCCACAAGTTGAGTGTTTTCTGGACTTGACTTTTACTAAGTGACATATTTCTAATTGACAGGTGGGGCAGGGGAAGATTCGTAAAGCCTTAGGAAGAAGTCGAGAAGAAATATTCTCCCGCTGATTCCTACGGCCTCACTGGCTCATTCAACAACCCCAGAGCCTGGCATCAGCATCTCCTACTGTCAGCTACCCCTCCACCTGTGACAAGGGCACCTGCCTGCCCCACGTTCAGGGGCACCGTGGTCATTGCCAGTTTTGAGGCCTTCAAATGTCTCACTGCCACAAGCCAACTGAGAAAGTCTTAAGAAATAGTTTAAAAGTATTAACTAAATAGGATAAAGAGAACCAGAACACTTTAGAAATAAGTTAGAAAGGGGATTAGTATGTCAGCTAAGAGGTGGAATGATCAATTTTTTTTTCTCCTAAATTCTTTGATGGCACAGGAAGGAAGGTGGGCTTCCCAACCTGCCTTCCCAGCCAGCACATTTCTGGAAGTAGGTCTGATAATTCCAGTGGTTTCTAGACTTGGTCTTCCATGGACAGTTTGACAGGTGTCACTCTGCTTGCTTTTATAGAATATATGGAAAAAATCGAGTTACTTTTGACCAGCTCCCAGGAAGAAGAATTTCAATTCTTCTTGAGAGGAACTGAACTCTAGAGAATGTAAGGGCCTACTTAGCCAGAGTGATTTCATCTCGGTTAAACAGTGATTTTGTTGTTTATGCAATAAAACTTAAACTGACCCTGCCCCTCCCCCCAAGAAACTTACTTAGAAGCAAGTCTGGGAAACCAGTAAAATGTGGTCAGCCAGTCCCTGATGACAGAGCCCAAATACAAGGGTGGGTCAGGTCAGGTGGAGATAACAGAGCTGGAATGCAGGGATGAGTCAGGCCAGGTGGAGACATCCAAATCAGTGGAGCGTGCATACTGTCTCCCTAGCTACCAAGGAGTGTGGGCCCCGTCTTTTGTGTGCCAATTCTGACCAAGGTTATAGGCTAGTTCAAATAGCTACTACTATGGGGTGGATTGTAATTCAATTGGCCACCTGTGTGTGACCTAGCATGACTGTGCAGCTTTCTCTGTGTGTTGCAATCTCATTGGCCACCTGTGTGTGGCCAGGCTCAACCACATGGCCTTTTGCTCTATAAAAGTTAGTCTGTGAGGCTGGGAGTCGTCGCCCTCTCTGTAAGAGGCGGCCCTGCCCAGTCAGTCTGATTCTCGATGCTTGGCGCGAAATAAAGCTTTGCTTGGCCTTCACTTTGTATCAGTCTTGCTCTTTTGATCACGGAGAAGACAGTTCAATAAATAACAGAGAAGGGTTCAATAAATACCTTAAATGGAGAAGACTGGATCTGGTGCAAGATATAAGCATACAGATTCTGGCAATTCCTATCCATGAACATAGTTATCAGTGTGCAAATATCAGCTGGAGGACCTGGGATCTAGGGGCCATCTGCTCTGTCCCTACTGCTCTGTGTGAGCTCGGTGTACTTTGTCGTGGTTCTTACCTGTCTCTCCCTCTATTCATCTGCTCATCCTCTCCCCCCTCAGAGACCCTTGGAAAACATGACCCACTGAAAGATGCATTGGGTCCTCTAGGCGCTGTGGGTCACACTCTGGGGAGTGCTGTGATGAAGCAGTGAATAAGAAATTCTGTGAATGGACCCACAGCTCATCTCTGGGTCAGAGGCAGTTAAATGGTCCTTGCTGGGCCCATATGTAGCCTGTGTCTGATATGTGGCATGTGTCTCATCTTACCACATGGCTGTGGGTGCTGTGGACATTCAACAGCTCTGTGCTGGGGACAATGGCAGAAACCAAAGGGACAGCAAAGGACCTTGGGAGGCAGAATTCATTTCATGGTCCCGTGGACTCTTTCCAAGATAAATAATGGCTGTGATCCTTTTTTAAGGGTTGGCTGCTTACAACAGCTGTGTGCTTTTGCTTGGAACCGAAATGTATTTGTCTCTCACCAGTGGCCTGGGATGCCTGGCAAAATGAAGTCTCAGAGGGCTACGACTAGGCAATGATGGGTCTAAAAATACCATTGAGGGGTCCATTAGCAGGGTGCTGTAGAGAGTAGGCACACGGCTCCTGTTGCTGGAGAGCAATGCTAATCTGATGGCCACCATGGGATTCGGTCTCCCCTTGCCACGTGGAAAAGAAACAGGCTTCCATTCACGATGAGGCCTCAGGCTGCCCCTGCACTACAGAGTAAGCCACTCACTACAGAGCCTTTTAATCTAGGATCATTTACCATGAAGAACCATATTTGCCAATGTTGGGTCAGGAATCCCCAATTGATCATTCCACCACATCATGAAGACATTAGTAACCAGAGCCGAAGTGCAAGGGCTCAGACTCACCCGGTTTCCTTTGTCCCCGGGTGGTCCATGTAAACCCTGCAATAAATCACAGAAATGAAGACACGTTCATGAGAAAAGACAGGATGGCCATCCTGGCCTTCCTTCCAGGCTCAGAAAGGTCTGATACCTAATTCATCAGAGACAGGCTTAATTATCCCCATTTTACAAAAGGGGGACAAAGGGACTGGACCTCGAGACATATATTGAGTTCTGGGTGAAGCCAAGAATGCAGTTCCACGTTTTTTGCTCTGCAGTGGAGGCCCTGGCTGGTGACCCTTCTCTTTTAGCCCGCTCCTTCCAAAGGGTGGCAGGTGCTGAGAACTCTGTGTGGGCACAGAGCACTTTCCTGGCAGAAGTGTTTCTGTAACTCTTCTGAAAGGCACTTGCTAGAAAAGTGACCCCAAAGCTGCTCATACCCCCTTTCAAGGTACAGGCTATTCTCCATGACTTCAGCTAGGGGAGCAGCACAAGGCAAAGACCGCCTGGGGCTGGCCAGAGAAAACTGCTTGGGCAGCCAGACGTGGAGCTGGTGAACAGATGTACAACCTTTAGGCAGATAGGAAACAGAGTCTTGGCTCTCTCAGGCTGTCCGCTTTCATAATGACACAGCAGGAAATCTGCTGCAAACTGGGAAGACAGTCTCTCGGGAAGGCTTCCCCTGTCACGAGACATCTCCTTGCATTATAATGATTCAGCTTTGCTTTGGCCTCTCCTCGACAGCATTGGGGTGCCGTGGCATGTTCATCTATGGGACCCCCTGTTGCATCAAACAGAGATACTTGTGGTGGGAGGGGCTCACACGTGTTCGCTACATCCCGTCAGATGGGCCACATGGCTGAGGATCTGGTACCCCCACCCTGTGTCCCCAGGTTTGCCCCGAGCCATGCCCAGCAAGGAAGTTCCCCAACCACATGGCTTTGGGACAGCTTCCTCTGTCACAGAAATCACATTCGTCCTTGGCTCTGGATGTTTGCTGACAGGGCTTCTGTTGGGGGGGGGGGTGTGGGGGGGTAGGGATGAGGGACAGAAAGCCCCAGTCGCATGACACTTACAGGAAGCCCAGCCGCTCCTGTTGGTCCTGTCATCCCCAGGTCGCCTTTGCTGCCCTGAAACCGGAGAAAGAAACCCATGAGCCCTCCCTGATGTGGGAACAACCTTCCACCCACTGGCCTCTGTTTTTGTAGGAAACCTGGGAAACCTCTCTGGCCCCTTCAAAGAGCCCTCTGTGGAGCAAGGGCTCAGCAGAGGGTGTGACTGGTGTGGACTCCCCCCACAGTGCGGGGTTTTGAGGCCCCCCTCACCCTCCCCCCAGCAAAGCCCATCCCCCAAGGCCCTCTGGAAAGGCTGGACGGTGCCCTGAATGTCCTAGCTGGCCTCAAGCAGAAGCCAAGGGGGGAAGCAAGGAGCAGGAGCTGAGCGCGGACCCGGAAGGTCGGGGAAGAGTGAAAGAGAGCTTTGCTTTCTTCTGTCATCCTGAGAGCAGCCATCTCCATCCCCAAAGCGGTTGTGATCTCGGGGAGGGACCCCTGTGCCCCTCTTCAGAAGCTCTCCACCCTCCGCACCCTCAGCGGTGTGGTCCGTGAGCAGGTGAGTGAGGGGGATGGAGCCTCCCTGGGGACAGAAGGGCCACAGATGCCCCACAAGCATCTAGCACCCCCCCACAGCCCTCTGGTGATCTCCCACCCCAGATGTGCGGAAACCTGGGGCTGGCCGGGAAAAGCAGACTTGGACTGGACGGGCAGGCCTCGCAGGCCTTCTCCCCCGAGCCCAGCGCCCCAGCAGCACCGCACAGGCACTCATGCCATGGGAGACCATGACTGTGGGAGCAGGTCTAATGCCCCGGCCTCCTGATTTCTTGATGTTGCCCAGGATTTTCTCATACTATCCAGCGCTCCATTCCAAGCTGTCTCCTAAATCATCACAAGGCTTAGGTGTGTCTGCTCGCAGCAGCACCTGGGACCTGGCCGGACAGAGCCTATGACCGACGCTGGGTGGCCAGGGACTGGGCACAAGCAACTGTCCGTCTGTATACTCGTAGAGATAAAGTGAGCAAACCAGGCCGGCTGGCTCCCCGACGGGCTTCTGTGAGGATCACCAGGTGAGGCCACAGATGAGGGGTATGCTGGTCTAGGGGGAAAGGTGGGGACCAAGGACCAGCAGCGGGGCCGGGGTACTGGACCCCTCCTAGGACACAGGCTCTCTGGCCACTGAGCGCTCACCCTCTCGCCCTTTGGTCCCGCTGGGCCTGGGACTCCGATTGGTCCTGGAGTACCCTGGGGAAAAGAAAGAAAGCAGAAGTGAGAGGCTCGATGCCGCAAGAGTGGGGAGCCCCGGGGGCCCCGCCCGGCGCTGGAGATGATGAGCAAGGTCCAAAGGCCCATTTTCAGGGTTGGCGAGGCCAGGCTCATTCAGGGCAGTCATTGGATTGGGGTGTCTCCCTGTTTGGGGTGGCTGCCTCGGGCAGAGAGGCCTCCCCTTGCTCAGAGCCAGATTTGAGGAGGGAAACCCTTTAGCTTCACCACCAAGCTTGCCAAGGCTGAAAATGGTAGGAGAAGTGCTGCTTCGGTTTGCTCCCTGAAGCGCTTGGGGGGGGGATTGGCAGGGGTGGGAGGCCTTGGGGGGTGGGGGTGGGGCCGGCACCTGTTGCTGTTGCAGCTTCACATGCGGGGGTGGGGAGGGCTCATGCCATGGAGACCAATGCAGACGTGCGCACACACAGAGGCAGGTGCGGGGTGGGGGGTCATTTTGCCACTGCTCACCCTACCTGCCCCACTGCCGGCCGCCCTGGCCTTCAGCCTCTGTCCCTGCTCCCCAGCCCTACGGGGCGGGCTGGACCTGAGAGGGATGAGTGTGGGCCTGGCAGGGAGGTGGGTCCCACCCGCTCCGGACTCAGGGTTCCAGGGGAGTCGGGACAGCTGGAACCTTGGGCTTGGAGGCAGGGCCGGGCTGGCTTAGCAATTAAACACCTTCCCCAGGTTTCTGATTTCCACCCGACTAGATGGAGGTCTAGACTTCAGGTCTATATGGATCTGCCTCTGTGTTTAAGCTTCCTGCTCAGACGAGGCCCTGAGGATATGGGGCTGCTTGGTGGGCAGTGAGCAAGTGGGGAAACGCTGATTTATGTTATAAGGGGGAAAAAAAAGAGCCGTAAGAAGTGCTCCATGGCCCCTCTCCAGCTACGAGGGAAGACGATGGACAAGTCAGAAGTGAGAGCAGCCTGATCAGGGTCATGGCTGAGAACAGCACCGTAGAGTCACTGGGCAGCATGGCTGAGAACAGCACCGTAGAGTCACTGGGCAGCTTCAAGTCCAGCCTCGAAAGCCTATGAATGTGAAGATATTGGAGAAGCTTCTTGGCTCTCCGAGGGTCCGTTTCCCCTTCCGTAAAAGGGGGATGATGACACGAGTGTTTGCTTTCGAGGCCGCTGCCTGGTTGAAACGGATGAATGCACGTCACGCATTTGGCCCCAATAAATGTTAGGATTGGCATAGCAGGGGGTTATTCTTCCCATAAAACTTTTCCTTTAAGGTTGTGATGTTGATTTAAGGAGAAAAATAAAACCTGGGGTCCAAAAGAGACAGAATCTACAAATTTGCACTGCTCCCCTCTGTCTAGCACGAATGGGGGACTGTTTTGGCTTCTTTGATTCCAGCCACAGATCGGCCCCATAGCCCTGACTGGTCCCCTGGGGAAGGCACGCTAGATGTGAGGAGGGTGCAGAGGGAGGGGCTCGGGGGCAGGGGAGCACAGCCCTAATGATGCCCAGAAAAGAGGTCTAGTCTCTGAATGGGAGAATCTCCAGTGTGGCCTCCGCAAAGGCGTGGTGGGGAGGGGCTCTGGAGAGGATGTGGTCCTGGGCGAGGCCTGTCTACTCCTCAGCTTTGTGAGGGCACGGGCCACACGATGAGGCTCTGAGTGCAGTTACTCCTGGTCCTCCCCCGCATCAGTCATAAGGTCCACCTCCAGGCCTGTCCTCCCCTCCATAAATGAAACCCTGCAAATTCAATGTCACTCGACTATCATCCCAGCCAGCTCATTAGAACCTTGTCTTCTGGGCCTCAAAATTGTCCCACGATGGCCAAGCTGGGACTCTCTGGCTGGAAGGGGCTGGGCACACACATAGGTCTGGTTATGTCCCCCGGGCAGGGAAGTCCAGCCTCCGGGCCCTTGATGGTCAGTGGTTCCCTAGACCCTGGGAAAGTGCCAGGCTTTAGTGGGAACACCACATCCCTAAAGCCATCATGGGGCGCTCTGGAAGGGGGAGAGGAGAGGAGAGATTTTTCCTGATGCTTCAGTTGTTTGTCCCAAGAAGAAGGGCCAGGTGCTTTCTAGTCCTGAGTAGGTGATGCCTGTTTTCTGGAATCAGAAAGAATGGAGAAAGAGGGGTCCCATGTGTTCCTCTTTTGCTCTGCATAAAGCCTTCGTTGAATTGCGGGGCGGTTGGGGCAGCACATGCCCATGCCCGCAGAGCACCAGGCTGGGAGCGTCCCATAGGATCCTAGAAATTATACCCGGCTTCACCCCAGTA
Source organism: Mustela erminea (assembly GCF_009829155.1). Lineage (NCBI taxonomy): Eukaryota > Metazoa > Chordata > Mammalia > Carnivora > Mustelidae > Mustela > Mustela erminea. Next base: position 36,402,357 of record NC_045627.1, on the reverse strand, counting down.
CACACCGGAGGGGACTGCATAGGACTAGGAAGCCCTCGTGGGCAGACAGGAGATGGACAGAGCTCACAGCATGGAGACAACACAGCACAACGGGCACATACAGATACGCTTGGTGGGCACGAGTCGTGGTCCCAGCCCCTGGGGCTGGGCTCCCGGGCCGTACTCAGCCTTCTGTTGGAAACAGAGACCGTGCAGCGGGAGCAGACCTCCATCCCACATCCAGTGGTCCGGAGACCCAGACTTGAGGACCCTGGGTCCAGACGATGGCCTGGGGAATTCGGAGGAAGGCTACCCATCTTTGGTCAAGAGGCCTGATGAAGCATTTCTGACCTGGGCATAGACGGTACCTTTCTGGTGTTGGTGGTGGGATAAGGCAGGACTCACTGGGAAAACGAGGCGACAGCGGGACAGGGACAGACGAGAGGGGCCACAGGCGGGGGGCGGGGTGGGCTGAGGGGTAGCGGAGCAGTGACACTCACCGGTGGCCCAGGCCTGCCGTCCAAACCTGCAGCTCCCTGGACGAAGGGGACAGTTTGGCCGAAAGAAGGGGAGGGAAGGGACGGGAGGGAGAAAAAGGGACCGGGGAGGGAAGAGGTGAGTGAAGCAGTGACTCTGGACAGACACAAATGCTGGTCATCAAACAAAACGGGAGAAATAAGCTTGGGCGGACAGGTGATGATATTCACACGGAAACCGACAAAAACGGACACCGAGCGGCAGTGTGGCCGGCCACCGTACAGGCTGGCGGGGAGCAGTGCAGACAGCCCATCTCATCCTCTGTGCCCTCTGACCCTCTCTCTCCCAGTAGCCCCTCTCAGAAATCCCTCTGCCAGGGGGGTTGACGCGCTCCAGGAAAAGGGACGCAGAAAGAGAATTCATGGAAAGATGTCTGGAGACAGAGGGATCGCCTCCTTCCCAGGACCCGTCTCCCTGCAGGGGGACAAGCCTATGTGGAGGGTGGGCTGTCTTCCTGGCCTTTTTTTGCACTGCTGTGGAGACTGGGCCAAGGCTGCAGAACCCTGAGGAAATCAGTACTGAGCTACAGCACCTGGCTTGGGAATGTGGGTAGAGGCTGGCCTGCTTCTGCTCGGGGGTGGGCAGGGGGCTGGGATGTGAATCCTCACGATGCCTGACCTTTTGCTGGCACTGTGTGGTTTGCAAAGCTCAGAACAAACGCAGTCCATTCCTGTTCTCCCAGAAAAGGGCCCGTTTGGAGAAAAACACTTTGGGGGCAGCTGACTGGGACAGAGGTCTAAAGCCACGTATGCTCTGGAGTAAACCGGCTGACAGGGGACCCACTCGCCACGAAGCACCCAATGATCTGTGAGGTGCCAATAGGAACTCTCACTCCAATGCTGGGCTGGGATACTGTCCCCAAGACCCACCTAGGAGACTCAGAGGGAAATTTGTCTAATGATTCCAATGTGACAAACCAGAAAGAAGGCAGTGGGGACAGTCTAGACCAGTGAGAACTGAGTTCTTATCAAAGGGCATCTAGCTGAGCCTCCGAAATGAGCCTAGGTTTTAAAGATGAGCCTCAGGGTTTTAAAGGTAGGGGAATGCCCCAGGCAAGGGAGGACAGGGAAGAGGTAGTAGGATCCTCTAGGGACTTCCTTCTCAGTTTTAGGATCACGAAGCTCTGGGATGATCCTGACTTCTGGCCTAGGGAGCCCAGGTTCTCCACTCTAGGGCAGGATCAGCATTTCCTGGCTGGGGAGGCACATGAAATAATAGAGATGTTTGGGCCCTCTCCCACCCCAATTCAACCCAAGTCTCCAACAGGGAGGCCAGAGTAATGGCATATTTGACAAGCTCCAGGCAACTCCAGTATGTAGCCACCACTGAGAACCACTTCTGTAGGGCCATCAGAAGGGACTCCATAGAATGTTCTAGAAAAGCAGGCTGCTACTATATGGCATAAACTATGGAGGTGAAGCTGAAAATCAGAACTTTAACTAAATAGTCACAAACTTGGCCTATGCCGTACCAATTCCGAGTTTTCTCAAGAGATCTGGGGCAGAGAGTACCAATTCCGAGTTTTCTCAAGAGATCTGGGTCAGAGGACACGGACTGGCTGTTTTCAGGCCATATGTGGGTCACTGACATATTTTGCGTGGTCTGCGGGGTTGCAAGTAATTTTGATTTAATGTTCGAAAATGGGGAGATTTCACATAAAATGCTAGATGTCCAACTTCCTTGGAAAAATGAGACCATCTGGAAATACTGGCCCCACATTCCCCTGAGACGACAGGCAGCTGAACAGTCAGTTTCTCTCCTTAAGAAGGGATGCCTGGCTTCCAGTGCGCCCCAGTCCCCACCACTCCCTCTTGCATCCCTGACGTCCCTGTTCGTTGCCGTTTGTGGAGATGCTCGCTCGGTTGTTTTCTGAAGCTAGCAAAAATATTTCTCTGCACCCATGCCTCTACTGAAAGTTGACAACTTAAAGACACACCGAGCACTTTCTCTGTTTATATAACCTGTTTGATCTCTGTGCCATCTGCATTTCGAGCCTTGACTAAATTCTCCCACATTCTCTAGGGCCTTGGGGCCGTGAAGGCGGATGAGAGATCTGTGGTGGAGTCAGGGCAGGAAGGCTCTTCTCTAGGAAGGAGTACTTAAATATTCTGGACACAGCTTAAGACATGGGAAAATGTCTGTTAAAGTCATCAGTTCCTTACAGTCTGCCAGGCACATCAGCTCCTTAAATGTCCTACATTTGATGCACTAACGAGGATGTGATCGTACCTTTTGCTCTTGCTGTTTGGTTGCTGTGACTATTGTAACCAGACTTTCAAGCTCTGCCAGGCTGGGGTAATTGGGCTGCTCTTTGTTCTCCTGCTCTTTATGGCTTCCCAGGGTGGGAACTGGCCTTGTGCCCAGGACAGAGGAAGCCCCAGTGGCTGGAATGAGCCCCTTTGTGAGGCAGTGGCCTCAGTGAAGGAGCAGCCTCTGGCGTGGCCTGACCACTGACTTCATATGTGACCTCAAGTGACTCTTTCTTCTCTGGGACCCTCAGTAAAATGAGCAGATGGATCCCTGACGTCTGTTCCAGCTCTCGGAAAGCAAGCGGTGCCAGCCCCACTGAGGGATGAGGGAGAAGGAAACCCAGGGCTCTGGGAGGTGGGGGGTAGAGGGCATGGCCCTGGACACAGGGGAGGCAGTGACGGGGCCATGAATCCACTGGAGCTTGGAGCAAAAGATTCTCCCAGGCCAGGCACCCACATCTGCAAATGTAGTTGCCTCCTAGGGAGCCCCTCGCCCCGACCTGGGATCTGATCTCAGGGCAGCCTGAGACAAGAGACTGAGTGGCCTTAGCATGCTGGGAGCAGAGAATCTGCTTTTGTACAAGCTCTTCTGCTGTGGCCGGTGCTGAAGGTAGGGAAATAAGAGAGAGATGTTGAGCGTTTCACTGACTCGCTGCTCCCAGGTCCTCCAAGCTTGACTCCCATTAAGGGCAGATTTTTATTGCCTCTGAATCAGTCACATGTAGGGCCTGAGGCTGTTCTCAGGCCTCTTGGGGCTCTCCAGCTGGGGGCTTCTTGGGTGGGGGGCCTGTCTTCTTTAGCTCTGCATCGTCCCCCCATGCCCAGGCCTGGAGCTGGCCCTCGGGAAGGGAATTAGAGTCTACGGTCTTGCCCACGTGGGAAAGCAAAACCAAACAGAGTGTTCTGGAATGGAATTTTAGAACCCCCAGTTTTGCAGCAGCCTTCTCCCACGGTTGTGCATGCTGCCCCAGCCTCCTCAGGACCACCCAGCTGGGATCCTTCCAGGTCTGCTGGCTCTGAGATACTTACGGGTAATCCCAGCGGCCCGCGATCTCCTTTCTCTCCCTGGACACCCTTTTCTCCTTTTGCTCCATCTAGTCCTGCTGCCCCCTGAAGGAAAGGGAAGGGGGAGATCACAGAAAGGCATGTCTCAGACAACTCGTTCTTGCATCCTGGGGTCCTGGAGATAGGGGTGGGTTGGGGACACGGGGGCAGGTACAGGACGGAGGAGGGAGGGGGCAGAGGTGGCCGGCCCACGGATGGCAGGCGGGAGACTCCAAGAATTCTTGAATTCCTAGCCTGGCTCTACCTCCATTAGACTCCTTGGTATCCCTGTAGTAACTGAGAGGTCGCCAAAGGAAAAGGTGATGAGTGGAGTGGAGGCAGACCCAAAGGGCATTTCCAGGTCAGGCTTGGGCATAAGTGACCTTTTGCAGAGCAGGAAAACTGGGGCCCTGCAGAAACTGACTGGCAGGTGTCCGGAATGTCACCATGGGAGCTCCAAGGCTCTGGAACTTTGGGACAAGAAATTGCCCAACAGTCTCCTGAAGAATATTGGGGTGGGGGTGGGGGGACACAGGACAATTTGCCATCAGCTCCCAGCCCCTCTTATCCAGTTGATATGCTTTTGAGGGGGGAGATTGGGAGACCCCCCCCAGGCCAGAGACCAGTGGGCTTGGGGAGAGGGGGCCTGCACTACACCCCTCTCTGTCTCCACCTATACTTCAGGGTGCGTGAAAGGTCTGGGGCAGAAAGGTCTGGGCATTTCATTCTATGCTAAGAATCCAACCCGTCACTCGTAGGGTGATTAATGGATGGGAAAATTCTAAATCGGAAGCCTGTCCAGGGTCAATGCCGGGTATTAAAAGGACGTCATTCTCTCCTGGTTGTCGCCCCTGGCCATTGTCACATGATTCTACTTTAGGAAGGGACCAGATGGGCCACCAGTCTCTGAAGGACTTTCCTGCTTTTTGGCCCTCTCTGACACGTCCCCTCCTCTCCCCGCTCAGCACCTCTCACGTGACCTCTTCTTACCTTTGGTCCGGGAACACCTTGGAGCCCCTGTATTTGGAATCAAAACAAGGCACCTGAGAGCTGCATTTTTAAGTAAGTCAAAAACACCTTGTCCATCAGACCACAAAAGAGCAAGGGCCTGGGGTCCCCACCCAGGGATGGTGGAGAGAGTGCTAAGGGGGTTCGTGTTTGGGGCTCCCTGGGGTGGAGTCTGAGGCAGGCCTCTCCAACCAGGGACTGACAGAGCGTCTCTCTGTGACCCTCACACTGGGCTTCGAGCCTCCTGAAGGGAAGATGCAGAAGGAGTACAGACAGCAAATGTTGGTTAGATTAATACACGTGAAGTGCTGGGCATAGTGTCCGGCATGTAAGAAGTCGCGGTAAACGGCATTGTTATTACTCCTACTTGTGCCAATGACAATGGGTGACACGGTGCTGTGGGAACTGGGAACCCCGCAGAGGAAGGACCAGCATCTATTGGTTTAGGGTGCTGGGGGGCCTTAGAAAGGCCTCATCTTGTCCCCTGTCACCCGGAAAGGCTAATCCAGTGGGGCTGGTTTTATACCACTTTCCATCTTAATCCCGATCTTTTTGCTGCTGGTTAGTTGGAAGGAGGAAGGGGGACAGTGGGCGTCTAATAGCAAAGGGCAGAGTTTAGTGACAGAGGGACTTCTGCGGGGCGGTGGGACCAGACCCCATGGCTGGCACTCCAGTCAGCTGTCTCTAAGACGGCTGGTGATGCCCACGCTACTTGGGGTAACTGAGACGGGGCCGGTTTAACATGATGTGGGGGGGCGTGCAAAGGAGTAGGGAGAGGTTTGTGGATGAGAAAAATCCCACCCAGGGAGGAGGAGGAGGTGACAGTGACCCGAGGCTGATATGGATCCCAGTGACTGCCAGGGGGAAGGGATATTAGGGATCCAGGCGCTGTGGACTGAAATGCTGACGAGTCCACTACACTTACCGGAGGTCCCGGGGGCCCCTCTGGCCCTGGAGGCCCAGGAACCTAGAATCCAAAGGGAGATGGTTAGCCCACCCTCTGTTACCCTCCGAGTGGCCTCCCCTTTTACCATGGTTCAAGGTCTAGCTGGGGACTGCTAGACGAGGTCAAAAGTGCCCAGCTTGTCGGTTTCCCAAAAGAAGGCTGAGAGCAGGGCAGAAACGCATAGCAACATGTTAACCTGCACATTGTTGGAGGAAAAAAAAAACAAAAACAAACCCACAGATTGCCAGGAAATCCTGTCAAAACGTCTAGACGTCCAGATTTTCTTGGAAAAAAAAGAAAGAGAAAAGAAAAGCCTGGCAGCATAGGCTCTCGTTCAAGCATGGCAACATTGCCTGGAGCTGAATAAAAGCTTTGCCCTCCAGGCGGGGCATGAAATCTTCAGATAACCCCAGTCCCCACCACTCTCTATTGTCTTTGATCTGGAACTTGGCATTCATTTGTTGTGTGCCTGGCGCCTGTAGGCATTTGAAACTGAGACCTCTGGCTTACAGGAGCAGAGATTGGTTATGTGGGAGGGGGCAGAGCAGTTTTGGAAGAATGCCCCTCAAGTCCCGCAGGGTTTGTAACAGAGACTGCTGGTCTCTTCTTCCCTTTAGTTAAAGGCAGAGTGAAGTAGGACAGATTCATGCTGGACGGGGAAGGTGGAGGGACTCAGGGAGTCTTTCTTTCTACGGAAGATGGTGCTCATTACAGATTCTGTTTCTGATGAGGACGGCCATCCATTTACCAACCCTCGGCCACCCAAGACGCAGGAGGGAGGCCTGCCTGCTCCTTTCTAAGCTGGTCACACCGTCTCAGCTTTGAGGCTCTTCTTGCCTTCCCAGGGTTCGAATCCCATGGAGTGTGGCCAGAGGGAACGCTCTGTCAGGCCACCAAAGAGAAGCCCCCGAACTTGGGCAGACCGGGTCCCTCTCATGTCTCTCAGATCCGTGGATCTCTCAGCTCAATCTCTGGAAACTCTAGAATCTTTTCTTAAAAAGTTTACTGCTTTTTCCTCTTAATATAAACCAGTGATTCATTTATCCTGATTGTGACGGTAGCTACACAGACCTATGAATGTTTTAAAAAAATTCACAGACCTATACACACTCAACCCAAAAGTCAATTTTACTGTACGATGATCTGAAAACAAACAAACAAAAAAATAAAGTAATAACAGACCCACTAAAATATTTTGTAAATTAGAGGGAATTGAAAGAACGGAAAGAGTAAGTAATCTGGCTACTCCTAATATTTTGCTTTATTTCCTTCCACTCTTTTTTGATGCATAAAATGTATCTGAATATATGTTCATGTTTAACAATGATTTTATATATATAATTTGATTCTCTGTTGTTTTTCATTTAACCTGAATCCTGGTTTTCTTTTTCTTTCTTTCCTTCTTTCTTTTCTTTCTTTCTTTCTTTCTTTCTTTCTTTTTTTTTTGTATGTTCCCTACAAGCCTCCTTTCCATGTCTCTACTGAGCAGCGTGAAATGAGTTACTCCTCGGCTAGGGCCTGGAGCCGGGCTTGGCACAAGGAACGCTCCCAAACATGGGGACTATTATACCATTAGTATTATTACCATAAGTTATTGAATCATTTCCTTCTTGTTAGAAAATGTCGGCTGTTTCCAATTGTTACTTTAAATACTTCTGGAAGGAACATTTCTGTGTGTGGTGATTTTCCTGAATCTCGGAGCATTTCATCAGGAGGCCACCCGTCTCTAACCCAGGAACATACCTCCTCATCAAGTTTACTTCCCTGAATGGGGAACGGGCCCTGGTGACATTGACGGTGACAGGGGCTGGGGGACATCTCCGGGGGCTGAGAAGGCTCAGTGGTCCCTCTGTTGGCTCTGTCTGGGTGGCACAGGCTCTCCCATCAAACATGGTCTCCCTTACATGTGGCTGAGCTCTGTTGTTTTCTTGGCTCTTTCCCTGAGCCTACAAATAAGCCAATTCTCTCTCAACTTATGAGACCCTGGCCTCCGTCCCTAGCACCTCTGTCCCCACTGTTTCTCCTCTTGCCTTCACCACCACACCTCTCAGAGTAGAATGTGCTTCTCAGGAAAGCTTACTTCTTGAGCTTCTAAGCAAAATCCTAGAGTCTTCAAGATCCTGCTCAAAAGACCCGTCTTCTAGGATGTTCATCAACTCCTTGAGCGGCTAACCATCCTAGAACATGCTACTGGGGACCATTGGCAGAGGTGGTTCTGTTCCTTTTCCTAACTCCAGACTCTAGCACGGGAAGGAAATATGGCAGGTGCTCTGTGAACACTGGTGGGGACACCATGACCTGGGACGCCGGGGCTGGGTTATGGTGCTCAGTGAATGTCCGGCTTCTTGCTCACTCCCTGTGTCAGGCAGCTGTGTGTTTCCTTCTAGAGCATGGAAAGGCCGTGTGTCCTAGAGGGACTGGGGGCTGATGAGATCCCTGTCAAATACCCCATGACACAGAAGACCGAGTGGCGCAACCTACCTCCACTCCTGGCTCCCCCTTCTCCCCGGGCTCTCCTTTCTCTCCCTGTGGGCACAAAACACCAAGCTGTGGGTGCTGGCACTCGGGGTGGGGGGGTGGCACAGGGACACCCTCACATCTGTGACAAACCAGACCGGGACTAGATGAGGCCAAGGTGTTGTCAAGGGCCACCTGGGAGGCTGAGGGGACAGTCAGCTTGCAGTAAAGAAGACGGGACAAGAGGCCCAAGATCACCATCTTCGGGGATCTGAGGTCCCAGCATGTGGGAGAAGAGGCTGATACCATGTGTGGACCTTGGGGTGCACAGATCCTGGGGGGACCCGTGACCTGTTTCTAAACAATAGAATATGGGACCTGGCCAAAGTGACAGGATGTCACTCCTGTGATTATGTTCCACACTTATGTTACAGATTATAACACGCATACATTCAGATTATGTTACACACGCATGTGCACATGACCCTGTGTTGGCAGCAGGCACTCAGAGACTCCCGCTGGCCTTGGCCTTGAACAAGCAAGCTGCTCCAATGTGAACTGCCTGCTTACGCCAACTGCGGCGAGCCGGGAGGAGCAGCCGGGTGAGAATGTAGACCAGCAGCTTGACTGAAGCCCCGTGAGCCTCCCCGGGGCAGAAGGCCTGGCGGAGACGAGCTGGGCTCTGGGCCCATAGACCCTGAGATCAGAAGAGCGCACTGCTTTCAGCTGCCGAATACGAGACTCGTTACGTGGTCACAGAAACTACTCTGTGGCTCTAGGAACAGGGCGAGGGCCAGGGCTGCGAGGTTGAGGAGGAAGCTTCTGCACACGCTCCTTCTAGCCCGGATCTGCTCCATGGTGGAGGGCCACATCGGGAGGCTGGGAGCTGCCTCCCTGTCCCAGCTTCAAATAGGAGAATAGGAGAATTCCCTGTCCCAGCTTCAAATAGGAAAATTCTGAGCCCAAGACTCTAGCACCTTTGAGCCAGGCTGGTGCCTGAAGGCAGAGGCCACCATGCTGTGAGCTGAGAAGCAGGAACCAGTATTCACACTCTGGTGCTCTACACGGGGTAGCTATTCTTCAAGAGGACCCGATCCACCCCTCTGACCCTCCCCCTCCCCCGCAAAAGGCCAGGCAGGCGGGGGTTAGTGCAGCCTCGATACAGGGCCAGGCATCCGCCAGGCCGGTGACCCCATGAGGGGCCCCCTCGCTTGCGTGCCCACATCCACAGCGGCCCGCGGACAACCTCAGTACCCCACCCTCTCGCCTTACTGTAAATCCCGGGAGCCCGATAGGGCCGGGGACTCCTGCTGCTCCAGGCCTCCCTTGGCCACCTGGTTCTCCTTTCTCCCCAGTTGGGCCGTCTAGACCCTACAGATCGACAAAGATCTCTGTTAGTCGAGAGCGAGGGTGTCGGCTGAGCGTCTGTGACCAACCAGCATGCAGGCGTGGCTCCCTTCCTCCAAGGGCAGGGGTTCGAGAAGGTGCCCATTTCACAGATGAAAAGCCACTGAAGCCCCCAGAAGATGCCCAGGTCAAGTCAGCAGCCTCGTAGGACCGGGTAAGGTGCTTTCTTTGTACAGGCAGCCTCCCCCCGGGTTGTCGGGCTTCTGCATACTTGCCAAAGAGGCGGGATTACCCCTGTGACCTCATGTCCTCCCCAACAACCCAGTGAAGTATCCAGGGAGGGAATGATTAGCCCCATTTTAGAGATGAGAAAATAGAGGTCCTGCAAGGCTCAGGGACTTTCCCAAGGACACAAGACTGAACAGGCCCCGGTCTCTTGAGGGGGACCTTTGGCCTTCATAAAGCCAGGGGCTTGAGGGAAACCCAAGGGAGTCCCCGGCCCCCAACTCCTGGCCCCAGGTTTCCAGCCCAGGCTGCATCAGGCACCGTGCAGAAGCTGTGCTGGGGTGGCACACCATGCGGGCAGGCAGGCGTCCCAGGGCGGAATTCTGGCCGGCCCGCCCTGGCACTCACCGGTGGGCCCGCCTGTCCCATCTCCCCTTTCTCCCCCTTCTCTCCCGGGCTTCCTGCGTGTCCGTTTTCTCCCTTCATTCCTGCAGGCCCAGACTTTCCTGGGGGGCCTGGGGGACCAGGAGGGCCCACGTCTCCTGGCTTGCCTCGAGGTCCCTTTAGAAAATATGAGCAATTGTTATTATATACGCTGATGGAGGAGAGAGAGAGAGAGCGAGCACGTGCACAAAAGAATGGGAAGTCCAAAGGACATGGCTCTGTCCACCTCCCTTGGAATCGGGGGAGACGCAGCACCAGCCCCAGCCCGTCCCAGCGGGGTCTGCCCGGCTCCTCTGGGGCCAGCAGTGTGGGGTTCAGGCTCCTGCAGGGTTGGCCCCACGCTCCCCCACTCCCTTCCCCACAGGCTCACATATGGGAGAGCCTTTGGTCCCCAAGCTCCACCATCCCCCATTAGCCCAGGTCAAGGTCCATCTTTGGAGGCTCATCCGGGAGTATCTGCTCTTACCTTTTCTCCATCGTGTCCTGGAGGGCCTGGCAGTCCGATCTCCCCCTGGGGCCAGAACAACGAAGGTCAGTGTCAGAGCAGAGGAGCTGTCATTTATGGCACTGCCTCTGTGCCGGGGTCAGCCCGGAGCTATGAACTTACACTGCCTCCGCTTCAAGGTGAGGCCCCCAGGGCAGAGCCGTGCACACGAGGCCTGCGGTGTGGGCGGCGGGCAGCTAGATCCTGGCTCCGCAGTCCACATTTTAGCCATGGCCTCACACGCTGTCTCTGAGGACCCTGGGTACTGGCTGGGAGGGGTGTTGCCTCCAGCGCCCCACTCCCCTCACCCCCAGCCCAGCCCTCCTATCCTGCCTGCCCCACAGGTAAAACTCCCTGAATCTTCTCATCAACCCAATCCTCTTCTTTAGGTCAGGGAGGGAGATAAAGGAGGCCTGGCCTCTGTTTTTGAGGCCAGTAAAGAATGACCCACATCACCAAGCAAAATGATGCTAAGAGAGGAGCAGACAAGACAGGGCAGTGAATTTTGCCTGGTAGAGCAGAGGAGGCTTCAAGGAGGAGGTGGCTTTGCGTTGGACTTGAAATATGAGGACTTGGAAAGGTAGGGAAGAGGGGAGGGTACGTCAGGGCAGGGGCCCTCGTGAGCAGGGGACAGAGGTGCAAACATGCAGGACCTTCTGAGAAAATCACAGGGGTGGGGCAGAGGGGAGCAAAGGTGGGGAGCGAAGGAGCGGGGAGATCCGGGAGGCGCTCAAGTGCCATGTTCCCTGATAAGTGGGTTGGGGTCCCCCCCCATGGTTCTGCCGGGAGCAGTGGCTTGTCTGGACCCAAGCTCCACCCAGCTCTCCGAGGAGCCTGAGAATGATGGGAGCCCGAGTCAGACAGCAGGGGAGGAATGGCAGAGTGAGGCGGCAGGAGAGGGGGTGGCTGCGATGGGGACAAGCAGGGCCTGGGCTGCCTGGGAGCAGCGGTAGCTCTGAGGGAAGATGAGAGGATCACCCACGGGCTCCCGCACTCAGGGACACATGCAGTGCCTCTGTGGGGTCTCTGCGTTGTCAAGACTGAGCATTACCTTCTGGCCTGGGACCCCTGGGGCTCCGGGTGGGCCGATTTGTCCGGGAAGACCGGGGGGTCCCTAGGAAATAAAAGAAAGACCTGTGGAAGAACTTTCCAACCAAGAAGGAGTGGCCTGTTGCCAGAGGCGGGTATGTGGAGGCTGGTTTATGGGGATCGATCGTTTTTCAAACGTCTCCTCAGCGGCCGGAACATCTTTCAGCAAAGGGAAGAGCATGGGGACTCCACAGTTTAAGTGGATAAGCACTGAGTGTGTCTGGCTTAGAGTGGCGGGGTTGAGGGGCGGGGATCCCCGGAGCCACGCCTACCAGCCTCACCCTCCTTCTCCCTCTGAGGGCCCCCGGGGCTCCGAGAAGATACATTTCACCCCCCCACAGGGACTTTAAAATGGCCCCGGGAAACAGTGCAGATATCCATCAACAGGTGCAGACGTGTGACACCCATGCCCTGGAACACTGCTCCGCAGTGAACAATGAAGCAAGCATGGGTGCCGGCCACGCCACGGATGCGACCCAGACCTCCCATGCTGAGCTGGAGAATCAGGCGCAGACGGCTACACTGAGCGACTCCACTCAGATGGCACTCCAGAAGAGACAGATCTCATCCACCAGGACAGAAAGCAGCTTAGTGGTGTCCGGGGCCTGCGGGTAGGTGCGGGACTGACTCCCGAGGCACATGAAAGAACTTTCTGGAGTGCCCTGGGGGTTACACGAATAACTCCCATGGGTAAACCCAACCCACCTGGCGTGGCTACAGGGATATATACATTGGTTGAAGCTCATCAAATTTCACAGCGAAAGTGGGTCTACTTTATTGTATGTAAATTACGCCTGAGTTTGACTCTATTTATTTACTTTTAAAGATTTCATTTATTTATTTGAAAAGAGAGAGAGAGAGAGAGAGCAAGCTTGAGAGGAGGACGGTCAGCGGGAGAAGCAGATCCCCTGCCGAGCAGGGTTCCTGATGTGGGACTCGATCCAGGGACTCCAGGTTCATGACCTGAGCTGAAGGCAGTCGCTCAACCAACTGAACCACCCAGGTGCCCATTGAGGTTAACTTTAAAAGAGAAAAAGATTCCATGAAAGTTTTGCTTTGGATAGCTATTTCAAATAATATATTTTAATGTCCTCAAATGAAGCTCACTGATTCTAGAATCATGTGATGTTTATACCAACCTCTGGGGTTGGGACATGATATGATTGGTGTTTGAGTCTGGATTAAAAATAGTTATAGAATAGAAATAGAGTTAAAAATAGAGCTAAGCATCTGCCTCCAGCTCACGTCATGATACAAGGGTCTTGGGATCGATTCCCACGTCAGGCTCCCTGCCCAGTGGGGAGTATGCTTCCCCCTCTGTTCCTCCCTCCATTCATGTGCGCTCTCTCTCTCTCTCTCTTGCAAATAAAAAAATAACTTCCTTAAAAAAATAAAAATACTAAGTTAAATGAAATTCCGATAGTTTGAGAACTTTGGCATCTCCTTTCTTCTCTGCACCTGAAAGTTAAACCTCATGGCAATTGTTTTAACTAGAAATATTCACTACAAAAATCCACAGGCCTGTTGGTGGTAGTAGGCACACACGCAAAATCAGGGCTTGGAATTCACTGGTTTTCCAAGTGCAGAAAATGAAACCGACTTCTAGGAAAGGTGAAAAAGTGGAGGTTGAGTTTCTCCTGATTTTTGGGGTTATGGATTTTATGAGCTGAAGGTTGGGTTCAAGGAGAAACATACACGCATCCTCTTCTCTACTTCCATCTCCTTGACACGGCTGCACAGTGCCCCAGCGTCTACACCGAGATAAGAGCGTGCCGTGGAATGGGTGAAGAGCTGCTCCAGAGGACAGCTGGGACCCGGGTTGGGGAGGTTCCGGAGAGCCCCCGCTCAGGCTCGGATCACCCTCTGCCCTGCCACTTCAGAGTCAGCCCTGACCTAGAAGCCCCGCACCTACTTTCTGGAGGCGAGACCTCAAGTCCTTGCCCTCCCACAGCCCCCACCCTCCTGCCCCAGCCCTCAGCCCAGTGCCCAAGGGAAGGAGGAAGACTTACCATCAACGCCAGCGTTCGGATCTCCTGAAAACCAATGCCATGCGATCAGTTCAAGAACAAGTCAAGGGTCGTCTGGAGGGTCCCCTTGGCCCAGGCACGGAAACATGAGAGCTGGGCCTCCCTTAGGAGCACAGTAGGGATAGGCCCTCTTGGTGGGCTCCATGCCTCTCCCCATGCCGCCCCCACATTTCCCCAAGGTTTGCAGAGCCTCTGAGGCTGTCTTACCCCAGACTCGGGCCCTGAAACAGACTGCAAACTCGCCTTCACTTTGCCAAAGAGGGAGGGCGCAACATCTCTGCTTCTCCCTGATTGCTGACTGGGACCCTCCCCTGTTCTCCACATCTCCCCCCAGAACCAGACTTCAAGACTCCAACATACTTCCTTGTAAACATCGAATGCAGAATAGGAAGGTACAGAGCCACTCAAGAAACCAGGGGGACAAGAGTTGGCACGCAGATAGGATCGTACCCCTAGTAAACAGATCCCCAGTGGGGCAGTTTCCTTTAGAGGACTGGTTCTCCAACCAGGGGTGGGGTTTGGCTCCCAGGGGACATTTGGTGATGTTTGGAGGCATATTTTTGCTGTCAGCCACGGGTGGCGAAAGACCAGGTATCTAGTGGCTTGAGACCAGGGATATTGTGAAGCAACCTACAACATACAGGGCACCCCTCTCCCACAACTCCCCACAAAATGACCCACAGGTATTGAAGACGTGGGGCCCCAGAACCCCGGTCCACCCACTATCATGCTCAGTTTCCGGAGCCCGGATAGACAGCCAGCGGGGCCAGACCCAGAGCCAGCCACCTGGCGGCCAAATGAGGGGGTGCGTTTGCCTGGAGGCTGGAGGCAGAGGCCAAGAGAGAGAGAGAGCAAGGGGGCTGCTCTTCTGGAAGCTCTGTCAATAGTCTGATGTCAAGGACACTAGTTGGGGCATCGAAGCGCCCCCTCACTGGGCCATGGCACAGCGCCTAGCGCCCCTGAGCGCCTCCCAATCTCTAGTCTCTACGCCAGCTCCCACGTACCTGGAGAGCCTCGTTGATATTTCCGTTGTAGTCCACCATCTCTCCTTTCCCTGGTTCCCCTTTGGTGCCCTGCGAGACAAATGCAGTCTCAACCGCTGGCCAGGGCCAGGAGGGACAGGCTGCGGGGCACGGCTGCCTGCTCTTCACCAGACAGGGTCATAGCCGAGGCGGCCTGTGTCTGGCTGCCCACAGGAGGACCCAGAGCAGCAGGCAGGGGAGCCTGTCAGGGGGTTTCCCACACTGACCGAGGATGCCCAGAGGGTCTAGAACCAACACAGACGTCTCTGTCCGACAACTCTGGACTAGACAGACATAGAGAAGACTGAGTCCCAGCACAGCGGCCACGACTGCAGAAAGAAGTCTCTCTCCCTCCCTCTCCCTCAAGACCCAGAGTCCAGCCGCTCATGCCATGACTCCAGGGAAGCGAGGTGCAGGCTCTGACTCTGGCGGGGGGAGATGCACGTACCTTGGGGCCGGCTGGTCCCTGGTTTCCAGGTGCTCCAGGCTCCCCCTGTTGCATGACAATTTGAGTGAAATGGCGACAAGGCTGGGTACAAGAGCATCTACTGTCCCCAGAGGGCCATGGAAGGGTTGGGAGGCTCATCTTTGCTCAGGCCAGGAAGCTGCTGACCTTCCCGTGCAGGAAAGTGCAGTCTCCGCCCGTTCACAGAGCATCTTCCCCAGCCTGCCCTCCTCTGGGCCTCCCAGCTCCTCTGGCTTCTCACCCAGCTTCTCACTGGATAACCTTTTCCTGGCCTGGGCTAGTTGTTAGGGACCGCCGCTGCGACTCCCCGCAGCCTCCCCCACGCCCCTGCTTTGAAGGACCACGCCCTTTGCTTCCCTTTATTTCCAGTTGGCTCAGGGCCTGAGAGCTCAGCAATTTTTTGCCCATCGCCTGAGGGGTCCATAATTGCCACAGAGGGGCTGTGGGTTCTTTCAGGGGCCTCTCTGCGTGTGACAGCCCCACATAGGACAGAGAAAGGGGGTTTGGCAGAAGGCACTCAGAGCACTCCACCCCTTCCTCCGCCCGCCGGGTGGGGTGGGGGGTCGTCCCGGTTGGAAACAGGATGGGACTGTGGGGAATACATGATAACAAACCACAGTCCCGATGGTTCTGAGACAATGTTAACATTAAATACAAATTTTTTAAAAAATCAAGATGGAAAGTAAATATAAAGGGACAATAGAACTTGACTCCTCAAGACGCTGGATGGCAGCTTTGTGCCCGGGGGTCCAGCTGCAGGGACAGCCACCGCGCTTTCTCTTCCTGAGCTAGGTCTTGAACTCCCAAGCCAACCCTCATCTCAGAACTGCGAGCCTCTGTACCTTGTCACCTTGCCGTCCTGGGGGGCCGGCCGGGCCATCAATGCCAGCTTCTCCCTGGGGAAGAGGAGAGACATGGGTGCTGGGTGTTTCCGGATCTCGGTCTTTGTCTGCGCTGGCTTCTACTAACTCACTTCATTCTACTCATCTGACTCCCACCCACTCTGTGGGCCCAGCCTCGGTCTCACCTCCTCCAGGCAGCCTTCCCTGTCTGCCTCTTTCCTCCTCTGAGTTCTGCACCACTTTCTGGGGCCCAGCCCGCAGTGCCAGAAGCTCCTCAGTTCTTGGTTAACACACAATCCAGCTCTGTTTCAGCCCTGGGGTGCGGACTGCTGTCTGCACACCTCTCCCCGACCCCCGGTGTAGACTGCCATCCGGTCCTAACTACAGGGAGGCAGGTCATTTTAGAACCTGGAACACTTGGGAAGACCACCTCAGCAGGTCCTGCCCAGGAGACGGAAGGGACCATGAAGGCTCTGGGTATGCGTAGGGAGGGGAAACAGGAGGCTTAGGATGGGAGGCACAGAGAGAGACGAGAGGAGGTCCCCTATGCATACTTCCCTCACTCAGCACTTTGCCCGTTCCCTGAAGGAGGACACGGCCTTCTAAGCTTTCCCCTCTTGTGTCCCAGGATGCAGGGACAGTACTGACCAGGCTTCCCCAACCCCAATTCAAAACCCAAGACCTGCCAGGGATCCATGTCCCATGGAGACAGAATCCGATCCTGGGGATGTCCCAGAGCCCTGCTTCCAGGGCCACCATTGGCAAAGCTGGCACTCGAGCTGGTCCGATGGGCCCGTGGGCGGTTGCCCAAGACCCTTCCTGCCACTTCATCTTGCCCATCTGTGGGCTTCCTTCTGGCCCCTGCCACGATTTCCTTGGGAACTGGGTTTGCTTCTCCTGCTGGGCCACGAGCAAGCCGACGGCAGCGCTCTGCAGCCTGACAGGCCAGGCAGAGCCCTGCCACAGCAGCCCCGCAATACATGTTGGTGGAACGAATGTGTGTATCTTCCATAATCATGCAACGGGTCCTCGCCTTAAAGAGGCCCTCCTACCTCCCTGGGCTGCTGGAGCAAACCAAGCAGCGCAGGAGGCCTCTGCTTCGGGAAACCCAAATCTCACCACTGTAGCTTATGTGTGCCAGCACCCGGTGAGGCTCAACAGATCACTGATCTCATATTCAGAGCCCGGGTAGGGGGCCCTTCCGACTCTCCTAAGCCCTGCAGCCGTCCATCCCTGACTCAGTTACACTGTAGCTGTTTGAATCGTTGGGACCAGCCATCTGCCCTCGGACTGCTTCTCTTGGATAGTCAGTCACCACGGAAAATCAGGAGCTCAGTCCAAATTGTCTTTCTAGAATCCACTGGGAAAACCAGACATCTGGAGCAGGAGAGAAGGCAAGGCACCCAGGATGGAGTCCCCAAGAACAGGCTGAAGATAAAGGCCACACAGGCAGTGTCTCCCTCGAGCGTGGATCCCAGGGAAACTCACCTTTGGCCCAGGGGGCCCGGGCAGCCCTGGGGGGCCCGGCTCCCCTCTGCCCCCTCCAATGGAGTTGCCGGCATCGCCTTTTTCTCCCTGGATGCAGAAGGAGGGGGAGAGTGAGAACGTAAACATGAGTAGGCCTGCCCAGCTCCAGAGGGAGGTGGCCCATCCCTGTCTTTTCTCCCCTTCCAGTTCCAAGGAGTGGGGGCAGCAGACGACGCCTTGGTCCAGGCTGGGCACAGAGGCCCTCAGAAGCCTGGCGTGGTCTTACTGGCCATGGGATGTAAGGAGAGACAGGACCTGGCTGTTGCAGGGGAACAGGTATGAAGTTGAGCAAGAGACCCATCACACCTTGGGTCTAGACTGATTCTCAGAGTGTGTCCATGGAACCCTCTTCTGGGGATGGGAAATATTTGAAATGTGGAATAAAGAGTCTGGTGGCCGAAGAATGTCAGGGAAGGCAGAGGGAAAGGAAGCAGCTCAGGCTCTTTGCCCACCAGGTGCTCTGAGTGTGACAGGAGAGTGTCCTGTGACTTTCCAAGGGGGCCTGTCTCATGCAGCTCTCCCCACACTCATTTGACCTCAAGTCTTCTTTTCTTTTTAGTGGAATGTCATGGAGCTCGTGTACCAGGGAGCGATTTTCAGAGCCGGTGCAAGGACATAGGACAAGGTCACAGCTCCTGGTCTTTGAATACGGACATTTTTGTCAATCGGGGCCTCCCATGTGGTACAGCACGCAAGAATCCTTCTGTCTTCCAAGGACACTTCTGATACTGGGGCCCCTGGATGGCCAGGGCTGGAAATGTACGTGCGGATAAACCCCAATGCCTTTACATAAAACCCACCATTCTGGGCTTTCCGATACCCACCTTCTGCCCCAGGAGGCCGAGTAGCCCAGGGGAGCCTGCCGCCCCCTTTTCACCCTGTGGAGGGAATGCAGACAGTGCAGGGTTAGGAACGGTTTCTCCAGGCCAACTGGGAAGACCCCAGGCCCTCCTGCAGAGAGCCTTGGCTTTCTCTGCTTGCCTCCCTGCCCCTCCGTGGGCCATTTCCCCCCGAGACCCCCATCCGCACTGGATTCCTTTCCTGAACCACTTCACACTGGTGAGGGCCTGGGTCATTGTTCTCCTGCTCCCATATGGGCTGGGCCCTCATCATTTGCAATCAAGAGGCACCAAGAGCGTTTAGCTCCTTTTGGGGGCATCTCCTGGGAGACCTGAGTGGTATCGAAGGCCAGCAGTTGGGGATACAATTCCTTTTAACCACTCTGCTCTTTTCATTTTTTAAATGTCCAGTGCGTAGAGGCCCACAGTCTCTGCTGACCCCTCCCTGCCTCCAGGGAACACAAGGGTCCTTTGGAGGACCGTTTTGAGAAGTTTGCTTCCCGTGATGGGTTGGCTTCTGTCCTCCCCAAGTTCGTGTGTTGCAGCTACTTCCTGTAGCTCAGAATGTGACCTTCGTGGGAAATAGGGTCATTACAGACATAACTGGTGAAGTTATGAGGTCACACTAGAGTAGGGTGGGCCCCTAATCCAGTATGACTGGTGTCCTTATAAAAGGGACATTTGGATGGGGGGATTGACACACCAGGAGAACACCAGGTTAAAATGAAGGCAGAGATCGGAGTGATAATTCTACAAACCAAGGAACACCAGGGATGCAAATGGCCAGAATCAAGGAGAGAGGCAGGGAACAGATTCTCCCTCCCAGCCTGCAGAAGGAGCCAGCCCTGCGGGCACCTTGACCTTGGGCTCCTGGCCTTATTGTGGGACAATAAGCTTCTGTTGTTTGATTCACACAGCCTGTGGTCCTTGGTTCAGGCATCCCTCGCAAGCTGACACCCTGCCCTAAGCATCTTTTTCCGCCAAGAAGAACTTTCTTCCCCAGGACACGCATCTCAGAGCCCTGCTCTCACTGCACAAATAAAGAGGCTCCAGGGCTGTGCGTGACCCCTTCCCAGTCTCAAGGGACAGAAGCAGCCTGTCTCCTCAATTCTTCCAAAGCTCCTTCTTCTACACCATGAGGACAGCACTTGGCACTCCCAGAGCGGCCCGTATTGGGAGAGCACCCCAAGAGTACTCCACCAGGTCAGCACCCGAGGGCACCCCTCTCCATAGCTGGATGGCTGCCCATTCTTGTAGCTAATAATAGAAACGGAGGGCCCTGGGGTCATAATTTGACAGGTGTCTCAGTGAATTTTCCAGCTGAAGCCACAGAGGATGCCACACCAAGTCTTTGACTGTCATCCCCTTGCCACCTGCCCTTGGGTAGAAGCTGAATGACAAAAGAGCCTGAAGCCCATCAAGGAAAGGGAGGGAGCCAAGTGTGGGCCCCTTTGATGGGCAGGAAGTCCTGACCCCGCCTCCCCCGCAGCTCCACCTGCGCTGTGCCTGGGGTATGACGGAGCTGGGGCCTAGCCCGAAACAGGCTGAGTCTAAAGGGGAAGGATGCAGGTGTTGCCCTTCAGAGACCCTGGGGGAGAGGGGACGGATGGAGGGAAGGCCTCCTCCTGCTGGTCTTTCCTCCTGGGAACCAATGCTTTGGAGGAGGGACGGTGTGCTCCCGAGTGTAGGATTTCTGAAGTTTTCCCAGGCCATCCGGGCACTCCCCTCTTCCAGGGGACACATGCACCCTGAACATACTGCAGGTAGCACGTGAACCATGGGGTTGGAGCACGAAGTGTGGGACCAGCAGAGGCCAGTCTGAAGCGGACACACGCTCAGAGACACAATATCCTACCCTCTGCCCCCTCTTTCCTGGCAAATCTGGGAGCCCTGCCTTTCCTACTGCTCCTGGGTCTCCTTTTGTGGTAAGAAGAGAAAGTCACTGATAAGAGGACTGGGGGGGTGTTGAGGGGTAGGGTGGACAGTGATGGCAAACTAGCGTTTCCAGAATACTAGTCCCATATGACGTTCCTCTTTAAAAAAGGAAGCTCTAGTCAAAATGTTTGGAAATGCTGCACCACCAGAGATTATAGTTTTAGAGGTCCCCAGTATACATATAGCCTCCTAAAGGCTCTGAGAAGGTCTGCAGTAAAACAAAACAAAACGAAAACTGAAATACTTTTAAGTCTGTATTTCCCAAACTTATTTGGCATGGAATCTTTTTTCATGTTACATCCCTTGTAGAACGAGAGAAGAGACACAGAGCCCTGCAGGCACAGGGCACAGGAGTTACTGCCTGCTGGAGCTGGTGTGCAGGCAAACTGACCGAGTTCCAGGCCAGAATCCAGGGAGGGAAAGGCATTCCTGGCCAGCAGGCCCCTCCTGGGTGGGCCCTCCTCTGCTCAGTCAGGTCCCCAGCTCCAGGCCGGCCTTAGGGGAACCAGGAGCATAACAATAGCAGCCACTGCCGCCTCCCCCCATGCTTGATGCTTCATGCAGCCCAGAACATTCCCTCTGAATCAGTACCTTGGCTCCTGGGGTCCCTGGCTCACCCTGTGTGAAAACAAAGAAGACATCGGTAAAGAGATGAAGGAGAAAGAGCGAGAGCTGGTGTAGGAGTAAACGAGCAAAGGTCTTCATGGGGTGTGTGAAGCATCTGGCCTGCCCAGGACTTTCCTCTGCCTAGGCTTTAGGTCTCAGGACAAGGGAGGCCTCCTGGACTCTTCCCAATTCATCCCCCAAGTGAGGGATGTGACAAGAGTGAGAGCAGGCAGAGAGAAGGAAAGGGCATTGGCTTTGGACACAGTGCCCCCTGTCCGTGGACCTGCTGGGAGATCCCCATCCGTCTGCCTGCTGACCAGATGCAGTTCAGGTGGGGTTCAGGGGAAGGACTCCTGCTCTCCTCTTGGGAGCTCTGCAGGCACGCAGCTGCTGGATTCCGAGGTATAAAGGAAAGCGCTGGGCTCCCTTGCTCACGGGCAGGGCGCTGTTTTCCCTGAGGCCAGCAAACCCTTGCAATGTACTTTGCAGGGCTCAGTTAAACATCTCTTGGTCAAGTTGTGCATAATGGCGTAGACGTTGCCTTAAGAGAGATATTTCTGGATCCTGTCCGCACCCTCCTTGGCCCAGCGGCCACCCCACGGAGTCCTTGAAGCCCCGGCCATGTCTTCCTCTCTCCTTCCCTCCCATCGTGCCCTTCATATGTGGAGTGATACCCTTCCACTGACCTTCATCCCAGCCACAGCAATTCCAGGAGCTCCCTGGTGGAGAGAAGAAAAGGGCATGGCGACTTTCCACAGCTGAGGCAAGCGGGGAAGGAGTGGCCAGCCTCCCAGCCTCCCCTGGGGCGGGGTGGGGAGGGGATGCGAAGGCAGACGGCTTGCTTCTGCCTGCTGCCCAGACCCACGGCAAAGGTGGGTGGCAGAGTCTGGCACCGGGAGCGTGGGTCCCCAGGAAGGCAGAGGTTCTGAGCTGCACCGCGGAGTCCCCCAAGCTTCCCACCCACCTGCTCAGCTCCCAGGCCCTCGCATCAGGGAGCCCAGGAGTGTCCAGGTCGGGGTATCTCTGGGGTGCCACGTGGGGAGGGCTTCAGTGGGAAGGGAAAGGGGTAGAAGGGAACGCCGTGTGGAAGGGGAGAACGAGAGAGGGTGTGCGGGTAGGATTCTGCCAGAGCAGCTGGGAGTGAGCCCCATTTCCACATCAGCCCACGACCAGCCACTTTGAGGTAAATAGGCTGCCCAATGTGCCACTTAGTCAATCCCAAGGGCAGGTGATTTTTAGGGAGTCCCTACTCCCCATGCAGGCGAGTATGCTCCCCACTCTTCAGCTGGAGCTGAGCTTAACCAAGACGCCCGAGAGGAGGCCCAGCCATGTCAGGAGGGCACTGGGGAGTGCTGGCTCGTGGGCCAAACGGAAGCTCCCCGCCCCCGGAGCAGGCTGGCACCGCAGGGAGAGAGGGCTGGGAGGAAACATGTACCCTGTCTTCATGTCTCCCCAGTGGACCTGGGCAGGAGAAGGAGCTGGGCCTCCCAGGTGTCCCAGAACTTAGGAGAGAGGGCTGGAGCTCAGGGAGGGGCTGGTGGGGGGAGGGCTGGGCAGGGAGGGGCAGGTACCTTCGCTCCGTGTTTGCCGGGCATCCCTGGCATGCCCCGTTCTCCCTGAAGGGAGAAATAAAAGAAGCGCTGAGAAGAGGACCGGCCTTGCCCGAGGCCTTGGCCTTTGAAGCACGGCCTGTGGGGGTGTCCAGATCTCCCTGCTGGCCGGTCTGGAAGGTCGGGACTGCCGTCCAGCTCACGATGAGCTCTGAGGATCCCGCAGCCCCTGCAGGCCGCTCCTCTGAGCTCTGTGAACTCACAGAAGGGCCCCCGAGACAGACAGTCTCGCCAGCAGAGTCCGAGTCCCGGAGCAGATGCAGGAAGAGTTGTGAAGGTCCTACTACCAGCCTGGAGGCCCAGCTGGGTCAGCGCTCCGTGCACTTGACCGCTCACCTGAACAGCCCTCCCGCTCACCGCCGCCTAGCACTTCCTGCGCCATTCTCACACCAGAAGCTTTGCTCTCGTGGTACCTGCTGGCTGAGCCACACAGGCTTCTGCCTCTCCGCTTTATCTGGGGCTCCCCTTCCTCCCAGCTAAGTCTAAGGCCTCCCGGGGGCTCATGGGTCCTGGCCCGGCACGGCGGAGGGCCAGTCTGTGGTTTGGGGCGTGGAGGTAGGGTGCCGTCTGGAACCCATCTGGGGGCACCAGGAGAGAGCTATGGCTTCGGGACATCATGGGGTTTGCTCTATGATCTCAGCAGTGTCCCGTCTTTCTCCTCAACCTCTTTTCCCTCCCCATGAAAATGCCAAACTTATGGGGCAGGGATGCGAATTCAGGAAGGACAGGAAGGAGATGGGGTTGGAGATGACAGTCAGTGACAAATGGAGGTCAAGGGCAGATGAGTCAGTGGGCGCCTGGGTGGCTCAGTGGGTTAGGTGTCTGCCTTCAGCTCAGGTCATGATCTCAGGGTCCTGGGATCGAGCCCCGCATCGGGCTCTCTGCTCAGCAAAGAGCTTGCTTCTCTCTCTCCTTCTGCCTGCCACTCCCCCTGCTTGTGCGCTCTCTCTCTCTTTCTTTCAAATAAATAAATAAATAAAATCTTTAAGAAAAAAAAAAAAAGTAGAGGAGTCAAGACTAACCCACTGTGTCAGAGAAGGGAGTGGCACTCAGGAAAGGAAGGAGGGCAGCCCCTGTCTCTGTGAGTTGAGCCCCAGATGAAGTGCCAGCCGGGGCTCCAAATGCCAGCAGTGACAGGACAGGGTGAGCCCTCTGCGGCAGCTCCCTGCGTCTGAAGGCATCTGAAGGCTGGGCACGGCACCACGGGGTCCTGACAGACTGCATCCCAGCTCAGCCTCCCCGCTCAGGTCTCAAGAGCTGTGGCCTTCAGGCCAGGCCGCAGTTCCCACAGGCTTACCAGCAGAGCGGGAGACTGGTCCTACCTGGCCTCCAGCTTCTCCGCTGCCCTCATCCCTTCTCTGCCATCTTCTGGGAAGTCTTATGCACCCTCCTGCTTGCCAAAGCTAGCACTTCTTCCGACCTCTCTCCTTCATGACTGGGCCTTGGTGCTGGCGTGCCGGGAAGCTCCCCAGGACAGTTAACACCCCTTTATTGCCAAACAGCCGCTGCCTGGCCTTGACCTTAGAAGAGGGGCCAGGTTTTCCATCCTCTGCTTCCTTCCCAGCCTCATCACCTGACGTCCTGATACCTACCACCTGTCTCCCTGGAAAAAAATCACCCATTTTTAGGACTCTATGCCTTTTTTTTTTTTGGGGGGGGGGAGAGAGAGAGAGAGAGAGAGAGAGAATCTCAAACAAGCTCCTTGCTTGCCCAGCAAGTCAGGCTCCACACCCTGATGTCAGGCATGGAGCTGAGGTGGGACTCGATCTCACGATCCTGATATCATGACCTGAGCTGAAGTCAAGAGTCAGATGCTTAACCACCTGAGCCACCCAGGATTCTATGTCTCTCTGTTGTTCCCTCAACTGGACCCCCTGTTCATTGTTAGGGGTCGTGGTAAAATATCTCCTCTATGGAAGCTTTTCGCTATGCCCGTCACCCAGGGCTGGTTCCTGGGTGCAGTGGGGGACCACTTGGCATTTGTGATCGACGTGTACAAATTCATGTCTGCCTGGGATGGTTCACCCCGGTCCTCCTTGGGCTAAGTCTCTGAATTCTGCAAAACGCCCAGAATCTTTAGCTCTCAACACAGGAGCCCTTCCTCACCCTGGCCCACTAGGACCTCGGAGCCACAGGCAAGGTGAGTGGAGCCGTCCTCAGGAAGTAAACACAGCGGAGTCACTGCCACAGGCTCCGCATTCTGGGAAATCCCTCTTGCAGGCCATTAACTGTGTCTGCCATGGGCCTGGTACGAGGCTAAAACTTTCCATTTTTCCTCTATTCAATCTCCAAGATTCCTCTCCAATGTGACGATGGATTTTACTCCTGTTTCACAGGTGAACAAACTGGCTCAGGGAGGCCACGTATGACCGCCAAGGTCATGCCGAGCAGAGACTGGAACGTAGGTCTTTCTTAAAGCCCAGGTACTCATCCCACTAAGCCTACACCAAGCCTCCGATGGGCAGATTCTCAAGCCCCTTTCAGCTGGAGGGCCCTCAGGTCCGTGCTGCATCAGGGTGAAGGGGTCAACATAGGAGGGCAGCTCCTCTGGCGGCTGGGTCTTTAACCACACACCGTGGGAGGAAGGGGCTGAGCAGGGCCCTGCCAGCCTGCAGAGATCTGCTCTTTGGCCAGCAGAGGGCGCCACAGGACCTTGTCAGAACACGAAGGAGTCAGAGCCCCCTCCTTGGGAGTCCCTGCTGAGGGACCCTGTCACTCTCTCCTTCAGGCGAACAGGCTCTCCTGCTAAGATTCCAGCTGGCCCAACCAGGTTGACTTAGCCCTGAAGACACCCGGGAGACAGAGTTCCCATGGTTGGGGAGGTACAAGTGGGAGCTTGGCCCTTCCTCTTTCCCTCAGCCTTTCCTCAATGCCGCTGTCCGCCTCCTCTCGCTTCCATCTGGGGCAACTGGCTGGGAGTCAGGGAGGCTGTGTGACCTTAGGTAAGCCTCTCTCCCTCTCGGGGCCAGGATTCTCCTCTGCGAAGTGAGTTAGACTCCAGACCATCTACCCACCACGGCTCTACCCCTTTCTCCAGCCACCTCCAGCCCTACCTACCTGAGGCCTTTCGCTGGGAGAGAGGTTGGAGCTGGGGGAGGGGACGTTGGGTCTGCTGGTGGCTGCAGAGCAAGGCTGTGGAGATGGGAGTTTAGCTGTGGGGGAAAATGCTGGTCTAGGACGGGTCTCAGTGGGTCTCTGCTTTCCCTGCCTCCTACTCAGAGGAACAGCTGTAAATGCTTCAGCAAAGGCGGGGCGGGGGTGGGTTCTGCTCGAGCCCCATCTCTGGGCTTCTGTCTCCAATCTCAGCAGGAGCAGTGTAGAGTAAGCCCAGGGGAGTGAGGGTTTCCTGCTAATTGGGGTTGTCCTCAGCCTTTGTGGGCTTGTAGGCAAAGACAAAACCACCCTCTCCAGGGAAATCCGGGCCCCCTGGAGCCTTGTAAGGAGGCAGCCCTCCTCGTTAGCAGGGCTGACCTTCGCCCCTTCCCTCCCCTCTGGGTCAAGTCTCTTAATTCTACGGATGACCCAGGATCTCTTGATCCCATCTCGGGCCTCCCTCACTCCCACCCTTGTGTAGGGCAGGAAGCAGGGGTGCCCCCGGCTGACCCCGCCCGGCAGGCTCATTCCACTCTCATCAGGAGGGGCTTACCCCAGCCTGACCTCTGCCCCAGGGACTGGCCCAGTCTGACACCAGGAAGCACTGGTTCTTGGATCTGTGAGGTGAGACAGGACTGTGTCATTGTCAAGGACTTCGGGGTGCCTGTGGACAAGGGCACCTGTCTGCAGGGGGTGAGAAGGGGGTTTCTGGCAGCTATGGCTAAAAGGGGGGCCATGACTTCTGTTCGCACAGTTTTCCCCCTTGGTATGTATTTGTGAGGGTCCTTTCCCCCATTTCCCTTCTTAAGAATGTTCCTGTTTAAAAGGTTTAAGTTTGGAATTGGGCTGAATTTAGATTCACTAACTTGCAAGTGTCTTCTTCTTAAGTACAGAGAGAATTCTCATAGTCTGCCCAAGTCCAAGGTCCCCAGTTTATCCCCTCTATCTTTGCCTTCTCTATCCTCCCAAAAGGACCCTGGGAGCTCCCCCGGTGGGCTCCTAGAGACCCCATCTGTCCACTCTGCAGCTGGGGAGCTGGGCACTCTGCCTATTGCCCAGGGGCCTGAAGCATGGATGGCAGAGGTTGCTGGCAAACCAGGTCAGAGACCCCCAGGCCAGAACACCCTACCACCGAGGAGCCTGGCTGCCAAGAGCCCATGCCTGATTCCTGGCCAGAAAGGGGTAGATTCCAGTCACTGTGGCTAAGAAAGTTCTGGAGCACGGGTGGGTAGAGAGGGGGCTGCCTGGAATGACCTTGAAGGCCGTCCCAGCCCTGCCTTTCACGATGCCACTGACTCTCCAGCTGGGCAGAGAGCGCCTTGCACCATCAGTAGGTTTTCTATTCCGGTCCCAGCTTCCAGGTGGAGGGACCCCCTGGTTACTGAGACGGGATGAAAGCCAGCTCCTTGAAGCCCCAAATGGCCACGCTCCTGACCTGTGGGAGTGGCCTCTTAATTGGTGATTTACTGTTTGTTGAAAAAGCAGGGCAGGGACTTGGCAAGACGACACAGTCTGGAGGGAGGTGGGGGGGGGGGGGCTTCAAGGTCAGCTCCCCAGCCAAGCAGAGGCCAGGCTGGAGGAGTGCAGGGAGATGAATGGGCCTCCCTCGGGTGAGTCTCCCTAGCAGCCCAGCGCCCTGGCGAGGGCCAGGCCGGGATGAAGCCGCTTCACACACAGACCCTTTGTTCTCTGCAGGGAGGAGGAAGGCCTGTGTGAGGGCTGTTGGGGGTTGTGGGGGGAGGCCAGCAGGGGGATCAGGCCTGGGCCTGGACCAGGGCCCTTTCCTGAGCTGGGAAAGCCCGTGAGGCGGTCTCGTGTCTTTCTGCCCTAAAGGGTTCCTAGGCCTCCCTTCCAGGAAAAGGCAGCTCATTTCCTTCTTTGCCGCCCTGGCCAGCTCCAGACAGGAGAGGACTGGGACGGGGGGAGATGCCAGCTCCTCTGGTAATTAGGACCGGCAGGAAGTAATCTGGGGAATTACCGGGGTCAGGCGCCCCATCGAAGGCCAGGGCTTTGGAAGGGCAGCTGGCTTGTAATCTCGATTTGAGATCGGTTGATTTTGTAGTTAGCTCCAAAAAGAAAAGTCAGCTCTAATTAATCTGTGGGCTTTGGAGTGTGGGAGAAACAGGGCCCAGAGAGCACAAGCTGGGGGCTGGAGGCCGGCGGGCTGAGAGAGGCCCCCGAGAGGCCTCATTTCTGAGGCCCATGCCTCAGATCTCTGGTCGGCTTTATTTTAAATGGTCTGGATGTCCCCAGGGGGATTTCATGGTTGTGAAAGAAAGTGCTGTCCCCATCCTAGGAGACCCGGCCATCTACGGCGTCCTTCGCCTGGAGCGCTCTGCTGCGCACGAATGCCGTGTGAGGCCTGGGGTTCCTCAGGCCCTCTGAGAGCAAGAGGGGTCCAGTGCTGGGGGACAAGCTGAGACAAGCTGCCTTTTCCTGCCTTTAATGGGAGTCTCAGGACCTTGCTAAGTCCTTGTGGAAATCATCTGGGGGATCAATGCCCATGCCCGACACTCCACTTCCTGGGTTCTTTGACTGAAACGCATCAAGGACTCCAAGG
The DNA here is from genome assembly GCF_009829155.1 of Mustela erminea. Classification (NCBI taxonomy): domain Eukaryota; kingdom Metazoa; phylum Chordata; class Mammalia; order Carnivora; family Mustelidae; genus Mustela; species Mustela erminea. The sequence continues at coordinate 36,374,021 of NC_045627.1, read as the reverse complement.
ATGGCTCACAGAGAGCCTAGGAAGCTCAGAGAAAAGCCTGAATCCAGCCCTAGCCTTTTCCCTCGGGAAAGAGATCAGCCCAGCTCCCACCTTCTTTCCTTCTAGGAGAGGAGACCCTACAGGAAAGTGGAAATTGCGGCGCCCGCTCCCTTTCCTGGCTCAGAAGGCCCACGTAGTAAAGTCATTCGGGGCCAGGATTTGGGATAAGACGCAACTGGTTTTACTACTTCCTGGCTGTGGACCTTCCGGACCTCTGTGGGCCTCAGTTTGCTCATCTGTGAAACAGGACCAAAAATAAAGCCTTCCTCTCCAGGTTGTTCTAAGGATTCAGTAATATGATGTGGGGCCAGTGGCACACCCACAGCTGGCCTGTCCAAAAGGCCAGTGAGGCAGTTGTAACGATGCTAGCTGTCGTTCTGCAAGCACGTGTCCACCCATGTAGCCCCTTGCTCTGCGCGGCAGAGTGGAATGATTAGGCCTTCTGCAGATGGATTGAGGAGGGGCGAGAAAGCCCAGTAGGGCAGTCAGAGTCAGCCGGACCAGCACCAACACCCTTATACAGAAGCTCCCAGCAGGTTTTGTGACCCACATACAGTCTGACCATACCCACCATTCCCCTTGAAAGAGAGCCAAGGAGTAATGTTTGAAACACACTTTGTGTCTTACAACTTACTTCAAGTAGATGAGCGGTCATTAATTCGGATCACATTGGTACCACGTGGGTGAGTGAGCAGCCCCCCTTGGGTATTTGGGTGGAAGGGCTGGTCCCAAGCAGAGCTGGGGGCAGCGCAGGGTCTGCTGGCCCCACTGGCCTTTGATCCGAAGGAGCTAGAAAGGAAGCCTGCCCTGCTGGCCTGGCTGGCCTTTGGGAGGATGTTGCGCTGTCCAGCTGCCCTGGGGGCAGCGACAGTAGCAGCCGCCATGATGATGGGTGGAACTCTCATTAGCAAACTCCACAGGCCAGGAAACATCTTTGCTAAGAGTTAAAGTCTACCTTTGCTGAAAGAAAGGGCTACCTGCACGCGGACTGAGTCTCCAGGACAGGGCAATGAAGCAGGTGCCGAGTGTCCTTCCCTTCCCCCATGGGTTCCCCTTATACCCCAAACACAGGGGTGGTTCCATGCTTCTGTCCAGCTAGGCAATACCTGCCCCCCACCCCCAGCACTCATTCCTTCCTCCCTGGATGGTGGGGTGAGGGCAAACTCATCTTCCCAGGAGCCAGCTGTCTCCCCTCACCTCCATGCCCCATTCTAAGCCGAGAGAGGGGGAGAGAGAAAAAGAGAAAACCGACGGACAAAGAAGGAGCTCGGGAGATAAGCCTCCATGCTCCGGTGAAGGCACAGGGAGGAGGGTTGCTGCACGGTTAGCTCAGCCTAGCTGAGACCCTCTGCAGAGGCACTCACTTCTGTGCCTGAACAAGACTAGCCTCTGGGCTTGGCTGTGTGAGACCTGGCTTCCAGTTCCAGCATGACCCCTTAGCAGCTGTACCACCGTGGCTAGAGCAGCAACTTCTCATTGACACTGGGCGTGGGGGCAGGGGGGATGATGAGCTCTAACGGGCCATGGAAAGGACCAGGTGGGATGGGGACTGAGGGAAGTTGGGCTGAACCAGAGAGGACAAATATCGCCGCACTTGGCCCTGGGCATTCGCCTCTTTATCTCAGAGCTCTGATGGGAAGCAAACTTCTGCCTGGAGATAGTGGTCACTGACTCCAGGTACCCGAGGCCCCAGTGGGGCTGGGACAGTGGGACGGGCACCTGTAGCCTGTGCGAGTCACCTGACACCACAACCTTAAATTCAGGCCTCTCTATCCTCAGGACAGTAGACACCCCCCAACCCAGCTCCTTTCCGGATGAACCAGATTTCCAGTTGGCCCGCAAATGCAGATGACCGCCAGCCACTGGCATCCCCCTGACCCTTGGGGGGACCTCTGCCTGCACCAGGAGGCAGCAAACCTTGAGAGTCTGTGTGTGTGGATGGAAGCAACCGCAGAGGCTATCGTTTCCACTTCCTGACACAATACAAACTTCTCAGTGTATGTAGGGCTAATGAACGGTCCCCAGGTTTTGCCATTTCATCCCTCCCCCGACCCCCAAGCACCCATAAACCAATGAGGTGAGGGCAGCTGCCCGATTACAGAGTGAGAGAAATGTGCTCTCGCGTGCAATCCATCCTTTTCCCAAATCCATACCCCCCAATTCTTTGTCCCCCTGTCTTCTCCTGGAGCCCGGGTCCAGGGTCCGGAGTGCTGCGTGGGGCTCCCTGCGGTTGGTGCCCCCGGGAAGGACCCACGCCTGGGCTTGAGTTGCTGCTCTGCCCCTGGCGAGGCAGGAACCTTTGGGCAAGCCTCTGGTGCCTCGTTTGTTAGATGGGAGAAGAGTACCAGCCTCACAGGGCGGTCCCAGGGTAGGACAGCCTGGGCCCATGGTAGGCATTTAGTAAGTGGTGACTCTGGCTAAGATTATTTTTATTATTGTTAATGTAATGACCACCTCTGGGCTTTTGCTCAAATTGTTTCCCTGTCTAAAATGCCATGTGCCTTCAGATTTGGTGGTTGAAGGACCACAGAGGTGGGTTAAAAATGGCCACAAATGCTTTGCTATCCCTCTCCCTCACCGCACCATCGCCGCACGACTTGGCTATGTGACTTGCAGGACCCCAGAAAGTGTGATGTCTGTAGATGCTTTGGGGAAGCTCTCGTGTACTCAGACTTGGCAGGTTTGAACACTGCCCTGGGCCTACTACGCCGGAAGACAATCTGTGTAGCCTACTGGGGGCCGAGAGGGTGTGGCGGGGAGAACAGCCCCCCCGCCCCCAGACAATGGCCCGCACCAGCCACCCAACATGTGGATTAGACTGCTTGGCCCGTCCGGCCCCATCTTCCATCATCCAGTGCAACTGAATGAGTGAGCCGGGAGGACAGTGGCAGAGCTCCCAGATGGTGCGCCCACAGACCCAGAATGAGAGGGAAAACATCCTGTGAAGCCGGGACGTTTGGGATGGTTTCTGCAGGTAACATACACCCACCCAGGCACCAGGATGGAGCTCGCAGGCTGTCTTCTCCCAGAAGACTTCCCAGACTCCTCCCAACCTGGACCTGACCTCTGTACTCGCCTGCCCACCCATATTCACACAATGCTTTGTGATGATCGATTAGCACAATCTGCCTCCGCTGCGTTATTTGTACAGGAGTCCTTCTGTCTCTCTAGACCGGGAGTTGCCAGAAAGCAGGGCTGGGACCCTCAGCCCCATAGCCCCACCAGGCTCAGTGTGGAGCTCTGTGCAGAGCGGGCCCTGGTCATCTGCTCCCATCTGGGGGCCAGTGAGCACCTGGCCTGCCTTGGTAGAGACACAGGGATGCAGGTTGGTGGTAGGAGTCCCACCGGGGTCTGAGGTCAGGCCAGGCCACTGATGGCCTGAGGGCCTGCCCCTCTGAGCCTCCCCTCCTCCCCCACAACTGGAGACACAAACTCCTGTCCAGCCCACCTCACGAAGGTGAGGTTCACCCCAGGCAAGCGCGTGTGCAAACATGCGTGAACAAGACCAAGTCCTGCCCTTGTGGACGCTATGGTGGAGCCCAACATGGGTTACCATGGGAGGTAAGGGTCCTTTCCCCCGCTTCCTCCTTACCTTCCGGCCGTGGTAGCCCTGGATTCCTGGGTCTCCCTGGGGGAACAAAGAGAAAACCATCAGTGGGATTTCCCCAGATGCTCCATTCCGGCTTCACTCTTACCCTCACATTGCTGTTTCTTGTCTTCTCAATGACTGCCAGTCCTCCAGCCCTCCCTGGTATAAGAGCTCTGCGTCCTTGGAAACCAACAGGGACTCTTCTCTTCAGAACACATCTCCACCTGCAGATGCATGGTGGAAAGGGTCCACCTGGCAGGGGCCAGGAGACCTAGATTCTGGTTTTGATTTCACCATTGACTCTCTGCCAAACCTGGACAAGTCCCTTCCCTAGCAAGGGCTCTCAGCCGCCACACATACAAATGGTTGGACAGGCTCACTGCTTTGCAGCTTCTGGTCCCCAGAACCCTAGGGTCCCCCGCTTCAGAGGGAGAGCTGGTTTGATGTGGTGGGTTTCCAGAAAGGACGCCTAAGAGGCCCGATGATCCCGTATGTCCCTTCTAGTTCTGAATCCATAGGAAAGCCTCTCTTATTGGGATGTTGTGACAGCGCCCTGGGCTGTCACAAGCCAGAGTATTCAAGCTAGAGTTTCCAACCAGACTCTGAGCTCCTCGGAGATGGGGACTTCAGCCTCCGTACCAGTCACAGTGCCTGATATGGCCAGGCACACACGAGTGCAAGCTCTGTGGGACCCAAGCAGTTCCCAAGAGGAGGGTGGCACTGTGAAGGGAGCCAGGTGGGACCCAGCGCTCACGGAGGTCACGCTCAGCTCCGCACTCGGGAGCTGGCAGGGCCGTCTACCCTCCCCCACCGGCAGAGAGCACTCCCACCCGCGCCGCATCATCGGGAAGGGCCCTCACCTTTGGTCCAGGAGGCCCGGGTAAGCCCTGTGGAAGCAAGAGCAAGGTGAGTGGAGATGGAATCTAGTGGCGAACAGGGCATGTCAGCATGTCCACCGCGGGGGCTCGGGACAGAGGAGCGCTCCAGGGGTTCTGAGCTCTGGATGTGCTAGAGAATAGAGCTCGAGGATCCTGGAACGGTGTCAGAAACCTGCGGAGGGCGCTTGGGGATGACAGGCTCACAGCTCCCTTTGGAGCCAACGTGGGTGCCGTGGGCATCTCGGCTGTGCTCGCCCACTGGAAAATAGGTCAGTGGCAGCCGGTTAAAATGACAGTGTGGTCTGGTCTGCGCCCCTGCCCTCCCGCCTCCTAATTGGGTCCCCTCCCTGGGGCGCCGACCTTGCCCAACAGAGCCTTGGTTTTGCCTTTGGCCCTGCCAGCTTTCAGGGGAGGCTTCTGTCTCCTTCGGCCCGGGGCACTGTAACCACAGCAGTCGGCCGTGGGGAGGTGGTGTGGGCCCCGGGCCTGCGGGAGCGGCGAGAGCCGGCTGGCTCCGCTGCGGTCTGGGGCCGAGGTTTGGGCAGCACACATGGGCTGGAGAAAAGCAAGATGGCCAAGTCTGGTCTGTGTCCTTGGGTTTCAAAACATGCTTCCTGGGTTTTTTTTCTTTACAAACAACCTAACGAAGAAAACCACCAGGCTTGGGTTCGTTCAACAAGTGGGAACTCCACATGTCTGGGGGCAGGGTGTAGCGGTCAGCAAAGGAGCGGATTTTGAGTATTTCTTGGGGGTTCTCTCAGCGTGGTTGGGTTTAGCTCCCTAAATTTCACTTCCTTTCGGGTTTCCCGTTTTTCCATCTACAAACCCAGGGAATTGGGACTAATCTTCCTTCCCGGGGTCCCAAAACACAGAAATATTTAAAATCCACTGTGGGGGTCAAGCTGCAACAATGAGAGTGGGGAAATTAGGCTTTCACGCTGAGCGGGGCTGCCAAGCTGGGTGCCCTGGGTGGTCAGAGCTGCTGCCCGGCCCAGAGGGGCCCTCCACGGAGCCTCAGCACTGACAGCTAGAGCCTCCACGGGGCCCAGCAACAGGGGAAGCGGCCATGCTCCATGAGTGACGGGGACCAGTGGCAGGGACACGGCCGACCTAGCCATCCCAATGCTGGGCATCTATTGTATGGGGAGCTCCAGAGAGGGACACAAACATTTACTTTCAGGATCTATATCACAGAAGGGAACTCATTAACTGCTCGGCAATCAGCCCAGCAGCCCCCAAATCCAGATCACGGGAGACTCCAGCCCAAAGTAAGGGTGTGGTTTGCGGTGTTAAATGAAAAACATAACGGGGCACAAACTGTTACATTACTCAGAACGTGACCAACCTGGAAAGTGTTTAGGGGCAGACAAGTCTAAGGAGAAACATGCCAGGCCCCTCCGAGATGTTAATGACGGTGAACTCGGGATATGGCAAAATAAACAATTCAAATCGTTTTCTCTGTCCGTGTTCCCAATTTTTCACACCGCATGCATGATGCTTTTGTCATAAGAAACATAACCAGGTTCTTTTTCAATCACGTGAAAGAAACGTTATGAGACAGACTTTGTCCTTAATCCTGTCCCTTCAGTGACATAGGACATTTGTCTTGGCTCTAAGACCAAGAGAACCTGTTCTCTGCCAAGGAGGCCAGGTGCCGGCCCAGCTGCTCTGCTGTACCAACTAGGTCAAGACTTGGAGCGGGGTCTTGGCTAGCACTTGGAAAAGGGGGACTTGGTAGACCCTGGGCTTGACCTACTCCTGCCTGAGCGTGGTCTTGCCTGGAGGAAGGGAGGCACCTGTTGGCACAGCACGACCCAGCAATTCTACCTCTGGGAATCTAAAACAGTGAAAGGGGCAGCCTCTGGAGGATTCCTTCCCTGGAAGGCAATGACTGCCATTGGGGTCTGGCCCCAGCAGCTGGGGCAGAACCGGAGTGTGATGGGTGAGTATGTCAGGGTGGGCAGCTTCTTCACCAGTCCCCCACAGCCATTGACCTTGCCAAGGTGTTCTGCCCATTGGATGGGGACCTAGGTTTTTGTCAATGATGTAAGGTTTGGATGCTTTTAGAGAATGCTTGGGACAAGTCTTGGGAGGGGGGTAAAGGAGAGAGGAAGGAGATACTTACTGATGGCCCCATGGGCCCTGGCAGTCCTGGGGGCCCCAGGGGTCCGCTCGGTCCAGGGGGGCCTGGTGGCCCTGGTGGGCCTTGGATGCCGGCCTGGCCCTGTTCCCCCTGATGTTGGTGGAAACAAGAGTTAGAGGGAGAGCCCTGGGCCCAGGGACCGCCTCCCGTCCCAGTGCCATGCACCCGGTGAAGGGCCCGTGGTGGGCTCTGGTGGGCAGGCGGTATGGCGTGATGGTGGTGAGGCTGTGGTGGCGACTGCATGCAGGGACCCGTGGTAGCAAGGAGATGGTCAAGACATTAGGTCCCCAAGAGTGGGGTGTGGGGAGAGTCCAGAGAGGACCGGCTGCACAAACAGCCCCGGAGCAAGAGCCCTGCTGGGGGCAGAGACAGAGGCGTGAGCGAGGTGTCCCTGCCCAATAGTGGGCATGCTCCGGGCCCACTCAGATGCCCGGATCTAGCTCAGGGGGTCCTCAGCCCGGCCTGCCTCAGCCCCTCCCTCCATGTGGCGGTGACATCCTCTGGCTACGCTGGGCCTCCCAGGCATCAAATGATGGCAGCAGTTCCTTGTTTCTGCTGTCTGATTCTCTAACCCCAGTGTCCAAGGGGGTCCTTAGGTTGGTTGGTTTGGCTCACTAAACAGTTGGACAAAAGATGTGGTGTATACATTTGGACTGGGGGCTTCTGATGTCACACCGGGAGCCCTGGCACGGGAGGCCCACATTCCCGAGGGCAGTCATACCCTTCAGGTGTGGCCTGGGTTCCCCAGGTGCCTCAGTCACCCTCCCCCATCCTTTCTGCCTGCGGCCTGCTTTGGTCTCTTCCGTCATCCATGCCCAGCCTCACAGGACAGTTGGGTTTGCAACCCTGAGCTTGGTTGACTTTGTCACTGTAAAGCGCCGTATGCTTGCGTGGGTCTTCAGGAGAGTTCTTTCGTCCTGTCCCACTCGTCAGTCAGCTGGTCTGAGCCCAGCCCCCGTCACCCACTGTGCCTGTGTCCAGGAGGGGCTGGAGGCTCAGGGAGCTGGGGGTGGCATCGTGTTCCCTCAGGAGGAGGAGGAGAGAGCCTGGTCCATGTGATGCACCTCCTGGGGCTGGGGACCAACCGGGGTCATCCTAGATCTAGCCCAAAGCTGTCGTGTTGTTTTCTAAGTGAGCACTCCAGGGGCCATCTGGGCTCAGCTCCTGTGAGAAGGGGTCCATCCCTGCAGACAGACTAAAGCAGAAGAGCCTGACAGGTGTGCAAGCTCCAGGCTGGGCTGCTGGGAAACAAGGGTGGCCAGAACCGCAGGCTGGCCAGCCTTCTTGGTGAGCTCTCTGCAACCCTCTGGGGCAGGAACAGGGGGCTGCAGTTTCCTGCTGCAACCTCACAGGAGGAAAAGATGAGTAGAAACGGGGTGAGCAACCTCAGGGCAAGAACTGGGAGATTCCAGCAGCACCTGCGGTCCCTCGCTGGGCTGGGGTGTCCTAGTGCAGAGGGCACACAGCACGGTCAGGCTGGGGCCCGGGCTCCATCCCCTCTACCCTCTGAGAAGACACTCAAAGGCACAGAGTGTCTGTGGGGGAGGGGCCCGGGGTAGAAATGGGTCACGAGGCCCATTGCACGGAAGAGAAAATAGGCTCAGAGAGGTTGAACTCCCTGGCTGAGAATCCCGTGGGGGAGCTGGGACCCACACCTAGAACTCCAGACTGTTCTTAGTCATTCCAAATAAGCCCCCAGAAAAAAACCTGCTCACTGTCCAACTTTCTGCACTTTGGAAATGACCTCCAACACCATCTGCTAAGTACATCATATTTCATATAATTTCCTCTTTCGGCAAATGTTAAACTCAATATTTAAGTGTCTTACAGAGCCTGTAAAATCAATATTGGTTTATTGATAGGAAACGGACAGACCTTTTTACGTCCCATGATGGCTGGGGGCAGAAAAGCACTGTTCTCCAGGCAGACTCTGTGGCGGGCCGAGCACGGGCCCCCACGCTTCCCTCTCTACTTTGGAAACCAGCTCAGGGCGGCACAGAAAGTTCTGGCTAGCCCATGCCTTGCTCTTGAAAAGGGAGGCCATAATGTGCAGGGGCCTGGATGGAGTTCTGGGCACCTCCTCAGTTTTTCTGTCCATAAGGTGGGCATGATGGGTGCCTAATGCAACTAAGGCCAGGAGATGGCTGCTGGGGGCTGAGGTGAGCGACAAGTCTGAGAGCAAGGACAGCTTTTCTGGAATGGGGTCTGACACGGGAGGGTTGGGTGACTGGGGGGGTTGGTGCTTCTCTGAGCTGCCAGGGGGCCCCCCAAAGGGCCGTGCTTGGAGTAAGAGCTGGGAGCCCATAAAGGCTCTCGAGGATTTGGCTGTTGTAATGGGATATGCGGGCTTGGGTAGCACACGTGTCATGTGTCCCTCTGTATTTTTAGCTGTTAATTGGAGGGATTTTTCAGCCTTGTTCAGTCAGATGCCTGAACTGCTGGACTCTGGGCTCCTGACTCTTGAGTGTGGCCAGATGGTGGCTCTGGGCCCTGCTGTCCAGCTTTCAGAGAGCATCTCTGAGCCCTGCCCCTTCCAGCATCCCCTCGGCCTTGGGGGTAACTCCTGCACAGTGTAAGGAGGGCTGGGGGCATAAGGACAGCTTTGGGCTGCCCGGCCTAGAATCCAGGTCCAACACCTATGCTGGCTCCCTAGCTCTCTTGTGTTCTGTTCTTTGTAACCTAGTCTTATCGCAGCCTCCTGGGTTCGTAAGGCAGGAAGAAGGAAGCAGTTGCTTATAATGATGACACCCCTGGTCGTGGGCTACATTCCCTCCGCAAATGCCCTCACTCCTGAAACTCAGGTTATAAGGGATCGGGTGCTAAGCCATCCTTTTCTAAATATAAAGGGTATAGGTCCAACCGACAGAGCCCTGAGTGTGGGATCTAAAGTCTTGGTTCCCCAGCTTCCAGTTCTGCCTCTCTCGCTGTTTGTGTGACTTTGGGCACAAATTCACCCCTCTGGGCCTCAATCTGAGAACAGCACTGAAACAATGCCCGGAATAAGCGCTCTGCGAACAGCCCTATGCAGTAGAAACTGTTCATGTCCTCGTTTTACAAGTGAAAAAGCAGAGGCCCAGAGAGGTTAAGGCTTTTGTCCCCAATCCCACCGCTCAGAAGAGTCAGAGAAGCTCGGTGCTCTGCTATATCCTGGGTGTGTGACCTCAGGCAACGGCCTTCATGTCCCCAAAGCCTTGATTCCTCATCTGTGAAATAAGTACGATCGTGCCCACGTCGCAAAGCGAGCCAGAGAATGAAAGGAAATCAGACTTGTCAGATGTGCAGCGCGGGGGCCGGAACCCAGGGCTGGCTCTTGTAGCGGGGTGTTTCGAGGAGCCGTGGCGTGTGGTGTGTGGTGTGTGGTGTTGGGGGGTGTCCTGGGCTTGTGTACTTCCACATCTATGACACTCACGGGTCTGGTTTTGTCTAATTGACTTGAACTGAAGCAGAGCGAGGCTCTGCCCTTGTCTACAGTCCCAGCTGGCCCTCGGGGGCCCAGAGACCTGCCCAGCCCCTGGGGACGCCACGCATGGTCTGGACAAAAGGAAGGTGTCTACCTGGAAGGTCCGTCTTTTTATGACTGGGGGCGGAGCCAGACGCACTGAATTGAGGAGAGGCAGCAGCTGAGGAGAAAGATGAGTTGGAAGGCCAGAGGGCAAAGGCCAGAGATCGCAGGTGTTCAGAAGGATGCCGAATGTCGCCAGGAAGGCAGGGTGGCCAAGTGGGAGGCGAGGAGAGGAAGAGAGAAGAGTGATTAGCAGGCACGAGGCTTGGGGATGGAAGGCATGGAGGGCACCCTCTCGCGGTTTGAGGGGCATAGCGCCGAGCTTGTCCTTGGAGGGCACGCCATCCCGGAAGGAGGAGTGTGGCCCTTGGGGAATCGGCCATCAGCACCCCCGACGGGGAGAGTGGTCCCCTGACACACAGCCCACCATTGCACCGCCGGCCCTGCCTGTGCCTGGCGGAGGAGGGGGGCTGCTGGGCTGCTGGTTGGGGGTAGATACAGAGGCTCTGGGCAAGAGCCACAGGACCAGCTAAATTGGTACTCGAAGCCAGGCGGGGGTGTGTGGCAACCTCTGGGCTCTTCTTCTGGTTGAACAAGAAAGGCTAGCGTCAGCAGATCTGGGAGGATGGTCAAGGGCAGTGCCAAGTTGGGCTCCCCGGGGGCTGAGCTGGCCGAGGGTGTGGCCTGTGTGGGCACAAGCTAAATGCTACCAAGGTCTGCCCCTGGGGCCGGTGGGTTTGGAAAATAAAGGCCAGGCAAGGATGTCTCCGGCATGTTCAACCACTTTTGGGGGAGAGGCCACGTTCAATTGCATTATCTAATGTGATTTTCATTTCTGGAAATTCTCCTTGCTTCCAGTTTTTCTACCAATGACAGCTGAGAGCCCCAAGCCTTTAAGAAATGGTTAGAGCCCATGTGAAAACAAAGATGGTGTATAATTGACCTCTGGTTTCTGAAAGCATTTTAACTCCGACAGAGCCCCTGGGATGAGTGTTAAGGACCAGGGGCCGCCTGGGCTCAGAACTGGGAGCCCACCCATGGTCTTTCCAGGTCCCTGCCACCTTTAGGGGCCACGGCTGCCCCGAGAGCCCGGCTACCTCCCACTGTGGGGCTCGGGGACGTGCAATGTTGGGCTGTGGTCTGGGGAGTCTCTCAGCAGAGAGGGGCCCGGAGACCTTCCAGAATCCACCAACCTTCAGGGTAATGATCTGGTTGGAGCGCAGAGCCGAGAGAGTGCTGCTCAGGTGCTCCTGGCGCGGGAGGGGACCGAGGTGGGAGACAGGGCGACCAGGGCGTGAGTGCCGGAGCCCACAGACATCACCTGCTTGACGCCTGCCCCAGGGTACTCCATCTGCCCTCCCTCCCCTCTCTGGGATGCTGCAGGCCGGAGCAGGGGCAGGGACCAGCCCTGGATCTCTCATTATCCTGTGGGCCTGGAGGACGCCCACCCCTCCACCATTCCTACAGACCCTTTGGGAAACCAATAGGGCCCTCTTCCTAGATGCCCTCTTCCTACCCTCTGCCGGATCAACATGGGGTGCCCACTGCCTTGCCCCGCCCAACAGCTGAGCACCCAAATCTGCGGTCACCCCTGCCAGATTCATTCCCTCCCCTGCCAGGGCCATAGCTTTGCTGCACTCCATGGCCGAGGTGCTCCTAGAGCCTTCTATTGCTGCTCTCTCTCTCTCTTCCTCCCCCTCCTCCTGCTGCCCCCACCTCCCCCTACATTCACTAAGGACCAGTGATGACATACTGCCAACATGTCTGCCGTTGTGTTGTCTTTTGTGCTGGGGACACTGTCTTTCTTTCAGATAGCATAACAATTGCGTGAACCCATCGTTTCAAATCAGCACAGCTGACCTTCTGTTATTGTACCAGGATCAGGCCGGCCGGAACCCCAGGGCCCTGGAGCGCAGGCTGCCGACAGGCTCTGTCTGCACAGCTACCCGCTGGTACCCCCTGCCCGGGGCCCAGCCCCCCTTGGGCTTCAACCCCTGCCCCAGCTGTTTATGGGGAAGACCCCTGCAGCCTCTCGCTGGCCTGGGAAACCCAGGGGTCAGAGTGTGGGTGGTGAGACACTTCCCCGTGACCTTCTGGATTCGCGTGACTCTGGGCCTGACTGGTGCTTGTCTCTCCTCTTTCCCTGGTCTCCTTGCCTGACGGGGGCAGCAGCCAGGGAGGCCACACCGTGTGTATGCTTCTGGGCACAGTGAGGCCCGTGGCATAGGGATGGGCACCCAAAGACTCCAGGGTCTGCGAGTGACGTGTTTCTGGTCCCAGCTCACTGGGGCTTTCACCGGGGGGCCCACATCTTCATCTTCCCTGTCCCAAGAATAACCCCTGGCTCCCAGTGCTCACGTCTGCAGCTTCCTAACAGGACTGCTGCAGGCTTTGGGCTCTACATCCAGGGGCAAAACAAGGCAAAGGAAGGAGCTGGGGCCTAGGCAGGGCGGGGGGGGGGGTGGGTACTGGGAGACCATCTTAGCTCAGAAACTCCCACCCTGTTTGGAGAAGACCTCCTCCAGTCCTAGGGAGGCAAAGCAGAGGCTCTAGCCTTGAATCAACACAGTTGGCCCTCAGCTATCTCCCACCATTGAGGTCTGGGTCATCTGCAACAGTGACTAACCCAAAAGTCCCTCTGATTCAGCCGGGGCAGGCCGCCAGACACGCACACCCAGTCTCTCTCTCTCTCTCTCTCTCTCTCTCTCTCTCACACACACACACACACACACACATACACACACACACCCGGCAGGGAGTCAGACTCATGGACTCACACAAGCTGCATGGCCTTACAGAGAAGGCAACACGCAGAGGGGACATCAGGCCAGAAACCTGGAGTTCAGGTGCACGCACACATTGGAAGGCTTGTAAGCAAACAGTCCTGAAGGCTGCCTTGCAGGGGCAAACACACGGATACACGTGTAGGCAAACACGTGCCCACTGGAGACCAGCTCCGGTCAAGCACTCTACGGACCATCAGGCACACTTCCGGGGGCTACCTGCCCCCATGGCCACTGCTCTGGCTGCTGAGTGCAGGGGGGGCCTGGATGCCTCTAGTTTCCAAACTCTGGGGGTTCTGGGGCCCCCAGGTGGATGAGGCTGAACTGGGGGCGATGCTCCAGGAATGGATCTGTTTTAGGGGTTCACTTACCCGATGTGGGTACTCTCCACACTGACCCTGGGGAAGAAAGGGAGGGATGGAGAAGAGGGCATTAGGCACTCGGGGGAAATTGTGCCTCAGGGACATCCCCAGGAGCACACGTCCTCTCTGCTCACCAGTCCTGTGCTGATCGGGGCCGTAACTCCCGGAGGCAGGAGAGCTAAACCTCTCCCTCACCCATAGCTGGCAGCAGAGAAGAAACCCTGAAGGCCTGCTTGGACATGGCCCCGCGCAATGTAGGGCAGGATTCTGCTGTCCTATCCCACTTGCCATGACTGCAGTCAGGAGCCATGCTCCATGCCTGGCTGGAGATAGCAGAAAGTTCGGCCCTCTGGGTACCCCGCCCCCGCCCCAGCAGCCCTGAGCAGGAACCACTGGATGGGAAGTGCAGACACAGAGGTGAGCTATGGGCTCTGGGGGCCCTGGGAGATGCCTTCTCCGAGATGGGGGTGCCAGGTCTCTGTACCGTTCTCTTAAGGCCAGCCCAGCAGTGTCTCCATCAGAAATTTAAGGAAATGGAGAATGTATGAGGCCAGAGAGGGAGCCAGGCCAGTGGTTTACAAACGGATACCTCAAAACCTTAGAGGCTCATGGCGGCGCATCAGGAAGCACCTGGGGTAGAGAAGGAGTCCAGGGAGGCCGGGCTCCTGGCCACCGCTCCTCCCCAAGCACAGAACAAGCCCCAGAGCGCCCTCCCTCTTCTTTCTCATCCACTGCACCAACCCCTAAGACCCCCGGTTCTGTGGATAAACACGAACATTTGAACATAACCACTCCAGACCGCTTTCTTCTTTAGGGGAGCTGCTTCCTGCTATAAAAATTCTAGAAAACCTCCACCAAGCTTACCTTTTCTCCTTTTTGTCCTTGAGGTCCCTGTGAAGAGACAGAAATGGCAGAGTCAGAATGTGAAGCTAAGGCCACAGGGCCCCAAAGCCTTCCTGGGGTGGGGGGAATGTGAGGGCGAGGTACCCACCGGCTGTCCTCGGGGACCCGTCAGGCCCTGCGGGAGGAAGCACACACGGGTCAGTGGGCATACCGAGGCTGGGCAGGCTCAGAGGTGGGGGCCCCGCTAGGGCTCATGCTGGGACCAGCGCAAACGCATGGAGTCCTGAAGGCTGGCCTCCACCCACAGCCTGGTCCTCCAGTGCCCGAGACCTTTTAGGGGTTGTGGCCTGTCCAGGATGGCTCAGCTTCCTCCTCCATCAGTGGGTATGACTTGGTGACTTGCGCCCACACGTGGCCATGATGAAGAGCAGACGCCATCCCTCCTCTGTCCCTCCATGGCCCCCTCATGGGCCAGCCATGAAGGGGGGTGCGTGGAGACCTCAGGTGGTTCTCTTTGCTATGGGCTGCCTTGCCTCACGCGTGCCCATCTTCTCATGGGGCCAAGAAGCTGAGGTCCAAAGCCTCTAGGAGACCCTGCCGGCACATTCTGTCTTCCACCCAGCACTGCCTCAGCATGAAACCCACTGAGTCAGAAAGGCTTTGGGGTACATGGTTGGCAGTGGGGGGCACTTTGGAGAAGCCTTTGGTGAAGAGAGGACCCAGGAGGTTGGACCCCTCAGAGGAACTTAAGTAGTCTTGGGGCTCCTTCTGGGGTGTCTTGTCAGGTTTGCAGGGTTGAGAAAGAAGGGTTCAGGGTGGACCCCTGTTCTTTGAGGAGGATGCAGGGTTCAGCTGGTTGTCTCAGGAGCTGACCTGAGGCTGGTGTGGAGGGAAGAGGGGAGGACACGTGCCTCATGCTTTGAAGACCTGCTCTGAGGCAGGCTTTCAGGATGTGCTGAACTCATACCCGCACCGGCCCCCCGAGAAGACACTCATGTCTGCTCCACCTCCCAGACGAGGTAATGGAGAGGGGCCCTGAGGCTCAGTGAGCAGGGGTGCTGGGACGAGAGCCCGGGTCTTCTGACGGCAAATGTCCAGCTGTTTCCACTCTGCCACGCTCTCCAAACTGGGCTGGGGCTCAGAAGGCAGGGCTTCTAGACTTGGCTGGAGCCACAGGCAGTGCCTCAGCCCCTGGGACCCTGAGGTCCCTTTCACCCTTTCAGCCACCATCCCGAGGGCCTGTGAGGCTCCATCTGCTGGACCCATCTCTTCAGGATCTCCCTGGAGGGGCCCCGACTTGTCAACTGGACCAACCACCAAATCGGGAAATTCCCAGCAGGTTCGCGGGAGGGGACAAGTGGACTTTGGGACCACCCATGCGGCACCGTGACCCATGTGGCTGGCCAGGTATTCAGCACAAGGCCTGTCTACACCTTCCATTTGGTTCTGGGGGCTCCTCTGGGGTGGATGGGGCAGGGGCGATCCCCTTTTGAGGTGAGGACACAGGTTCAGCATGTGAATAAGCCCCAGGCCCCTGTGCTGCATGCCTAGCAGAGGGGAAGCCATCGGGGGATGGAGGTGAGTGGGAGACAGGCGGATGATAAGCAGGCCAAGATAATTACACTAGACGGTGTGTTGAATTAATAGCGAGGAGTCCCTGTGCCAAGCCAAACAGAAGCCTAATGGCTCTGGGGTCCGTCAGATGTTGATGGATGACTAAGAGGCAGACAGGAGATCTATCACACTGGTGTGGGCTCATGGGAGATGGGGTGTCCTCAGCCTTTCCCCCCGAAGTTAGCTCAGACCTCCAAAGACAGGGGAGACGCATGGGTGGTTCAGTGGGGTGGGGTGGCGAGATGGCAAAGGAAGTGCCCCCATAGAATGGTTCCTGTCCCTCAAGACAAAAGGCTCTGGCCACAGAAAGGAGGGTGGTTAAGGTCCCACCCCATGGGTCTCAGCCCCAGCTCGGTTATTTAAAAGCTGTGGAGGCTTGGGCAATATACTCAACCTCTCGGCGCCTCAGTCTCCCCTTTTGTAGAGTAGGGATGATAAGCTATCACAAGGATTACAGAGCAGGGCCTAGTTGACTATCATTATGACTTCTGGGTTGCCACAGACTGTGCTATGGTTAGCGTCGGGCCACAAGGAAAGGGAAGAAGGTGGCAGGGAGGGGTAGAGGGAAAAGCGCCCCAAACTCCTGACATCTGAACCCTAGCGCCTCTGGAGCAATGGCAGCATGGAAAGGTTCCTGCCTTGGTCTCCACGGCTTCACACATGCACAGAGCAATGCTTGAGACAGGGGAGGGGCAACACGTCATGCACCTGCAGTGGGGGTGGCCGTGATGGACAGGAAAGCTGGATGGACACCTGGGTTCCCGCTCTTCCATCCATGGCCCCCAGAACCTCACTGCCCTTTTTCCAGCTCTGTGGATATTTTAAGGGCTTGCCTGCCTCAGGGCCTTTGCATATGCTGTTCTCCCATGTCCAGATGCTCTTTCCCTTCCTTTTTCTTTTAGTTAAACCCTCATCCCTTGGGCCACAGTTCATGTCTTTATCAGAAAGTCTCTCTGACTCTTAACCCCTGGTGACATGCTGTAACATGGAGGTTTCTCAGGCTACCAGGCATCGCCTTTTTATAGCACTGTGCCAAGGTAATTTGTCAATTATGCATCAGATTGTTCAAATGCATGCTTCCCCTCTCGACGGTGAGCTCCAGGATGGCAAGGACAGTGTTTCCCTTATACCTGGGACCTGGCACAGTGCCCAGAGTAGTGCGGATACTCAATAAGAATGTGTCCAGGGAAGGCATGAGGCAGGGAGATAGGGAAGGAGAAAAGGAAAGAAAGAGGAAGAGAGGCCATAAAACGTGGAAGGAGGGAAGGAATTAGAGAATTGGGTTTGGATCCTGTTTCCGAGGCTCCCTAGCTGTGTGACTTAAGGCAAGTTCCTTAGCGTCTCTGAGCTTCAGTTCCCACTGCTCTCAGGGGGCTACTCGTAGGACCTGGAGCACAAGGCTTATGCTGAGGATGAGGGAGATGAGGCACGCATAGTACTTAGCTCTGTGCCCACCTCATAGAAAACCCTCAGTGAGTGTGAACTGGGTCTGAGTTAACCAGACAAGCTAAAGCCCAGAGGGAGCTGAGTTGCCAAGAGTCCCATGCAATGTAGGGGGAGCTGGGGGAAAGGCCAGGTCTCCTTTCCCATCCACAAAGTTAGCCACCTCTTTTGACGGGCAGAGTTTCTGCCTCCCGTGCCATGGCTGCACCCCGGTTGTGAGTGGAGAGTGTCCTCATGTCTGCACTTGGAGCAAGACACACACCAGAACCGTGCTGGGCAGGGAGGCAGGGAACCTTGCCATGCTGCACATTCCGGGCCCTTCTGCAGGAGGGAGGGTCCTCCCAATGTAGAGGTGACCACCCGGGGAGGCTGGATAGCATCCCAGCCTGGGACTGGCTCATCTACTCTTAATGGGCCATCCCTTCCACAGAGAACTGGCCTCCTCCCCTGGAGTGGGCGGCTCCTGACAAGGGGCGGCTCTCCCTTCTGGAAGGAGGGGCCTGGGGAGATCAGAGAGACAGGAAATCCCTATACAAGGCTTTGCTGAAAGTGGAAGGGGTGGGAAGGAAGGTGGGGGCAAGTCGGCTTTGTGCCCAGCTGGGGCAGGAGCACGGAGAGTCCTGGGGCAGCCCCGAGCAGGGCAGGGTCTGGCTAAGAGGAAATCCGGTTGCAGAGAAAGTGCTAGATGCTCCCCCCATGCTGAGTTTACATTCAGCTCTGAGGCAAAGGCGTGGCACTTTGGGAGCACCTGCCTCCACTGTGGGACACTGGCGACCTTGGACCTCTCTGGACCTCCTCTTCCTCCTTTTTCAGGCAGAGAAGCCCCCTGCCTGCCTCTCCCCACCGTGTTCACGTGAGGACCTGGGGGATATGTTGTACACAGCTGGGAGTGACTGTGGGGGCAGCCGCTGGATGGTCCCTGGGGGTCTCCTTCGCTGGGTGGCGCTTGGCTGCAGACCATGAGGGCCAGGCTGACCACCCCCCCCCACCCCCAAAGGGAAAGCAGGAAAGCCGAGGTCTTACCATCTCCCCTTTGGGTCCAGGGTGGCCCTGGAAGGAGAAGAGTGTGAGCGCGGGTTCACTGCACCCCAAAGCCCCTGCCCTGCCCTCTCTCCATCACCCACTGCTCATTTGCCCACGTCTCTCTTCCTCACCTGTCCTCTCGCTCCCCTGCTGGACCCACTGGCTCAGGCTTAGGCACCTGCCCGCCACCCTTCGCTGGATCTTACTTAACAGCCGCCAGCCCCCCAAGAACCCTGCTCTGTGCACACACCCTGGGCCGCTTGGAGGCAGGCCGGGTCCTGGGAGCTGAGTGGGAAAGGCCACCAGACCCCTCGCTGTGCTCAGCTCTGGCCTGCAGTGGGGGATGGCCAGGCGGGCGGCCAGACCCTCATCAGGGGGCCGCCAGTGGCTCAGGGTTGAGGCGAGGGTGAGGCTCTCACTGCTTTCCCTGGTCATCTCTGAGGGCCAGAGGGCCAGAGCACTCCCCTAGCTCACCCCCTCTGAGGAGTGGGGAGGGGTCTCTTTCCCCCATGAATATTTGGGTCTGGGGCCCAAGCCCAAAGGATTAAAATGGACAGAGGGAGAGCTATGGATGGGGACACAGGGTCCATGTGGACAAGGGTGTCAGGGGACCTCCACTGGGGTGGGGGACCCATGGAGACAGGGAGGCGAAGGCAGCCCTCCGGCAGTGCTGGGGAGTGGTGGGGAGGGGGTTCCACGCTTGAGCTCTCTGCTCCTCTTCCCTCCCTGCTGCCACCCCGCCTCACTCCCTACCTCAACCCCTTCCAAGGGTGCCTCAGAAACTCCAACTTCTCAGGGCGGCTCTTGCCCCAGATGCCGAGAGCCCAGCTTGGTGGCCGTGGACTTTTGTCTATGGGAGGCCCACAGGGGTCAGGGGCGACTCATTCTAATAGCCCCTTCGTGCCTCCCACAGGCAACGATTTCCCACCCCAGAATGAGCATTCATTCTGGAGCTTCTCCCATGGAGTTTGGGTCTTGCCGAAGGATTGAGGACCTGGGGCTATTGACCCTGATTGAGCGAGGGAGAGGAGCTCACAGCCCGAGAGGGTCCACTCACCGGTTTGCCATCGAGCCCAATGGGACCCTGAAAGAGGAAAGAGGCCACGTGTCAAGACAGCAGCGCAGGTTTCCTGCCAAAGAGGCTGCCTGGGCTGTGGTTAAGGGCACGGATTCTGGACTCCAAGTTGGAGTTCAAGTGTCTGCCTGACCACTCACTGGTTATATGACCGTGGGTAAGCTTAAACCTCAGTTTCTTGTTCTACAGTGGGGTTAACAGAGGGGTCTCTATGAGGAGTGAGCGAAGTGCCACTGTCCTCTACCAGGCACGAGGGACAGCCTGGT
Source organism: Mustela erminea (assembly GCF_009829155.1). Taxonomy (NCBI): domain Eukaryota; kingdom Metazoa; phylum Chordata; class Mammalia; order Carnivora; family Mustelidae; genus Mustela; species Mustela erminea. The sequence goes on along the minus strand of NC_045627.1, from coordinate 36,354,461 downwards.
GGATGACAGTCACCAGGGCGATCACAGACCTAGCTCCTCCTCCTGACCCCGACTGCAAAGTGAACTATACCTTGCTAGAGAGCCGGGGGCTGGCTAACACCAACGCCCGCCCAGGGAAAAGGAAGAGCTAGCTGCCCCCCTGTCCTCCATCGTAGAACCTGTCTTGGACCCCTGGGGCAGGGGTCACAGGCACCTGGATGGCCCCATGACCACCTCGTGCAGGCAGGTCTCCTCTCCAAGCCAGGTCAGTGGTTGCTTCCTGAGGTTTGTCATCTGTTCCATGTTCCCGTGTCCTGCTGGGGTTTACCCAGCCTGTGACTTGCCTCGCCTGTCCCTGTCCATTGTCACTTCCTTCCCCCATGACTGTCCCTGTCCTCTCTTGCGATCTGGGCCAAATGCCAGCTACTCTCCTCAGTGGCTCTCCGGGAGAGGCTGCAGGAAAGGGTCCTTACTGACCAGAGTTTGGAAGGTCAAGAGCAGCTTGAGGGCTGGCCCCACATGAAGTTTAACCCAGCCAGGCCCAGGGGTCACCGGGGACACAGCCCATCTCAGCCCTCCCTACTTACCGGAAATCCAGGGAAACCTCGAGTGCCCGGCTGACCCTGGAAAGAGCAGAAGAGTGAGGATGGGCCCAGGAGGGCATAAAGTTAGACCGAGTCCCCTTTGCTCCCAGCGTGCCTGTGGGTTCCCTCCCACTCTTCTGGGGTCCTCCGGGGGAGATCCTCCCCACAGTGAGCTGTCTACCAGGGAGGCTGGAGAAAGATGGAAAGGAATACCAGAGGAAGCCTTCCCCAGGGTATGGGGAAAAGGAGGGGTCCAGCCTCCTTCAGGTCTCCCTGGGAAGCAGAGCTGAGAGCTCCTCAGGACCTCCATGCCCTGAACCCTGACATGTGAACAGGGAGCTGGAGGACACGGACCGGCCCACCATACCCTGAACACCCCAGCTGTGATCTTCTGAGTCCATTTTATTTACACAGTCATTGCCCCGGGCCATGTACATGTGAGGGTGGTTTGGATAGCAGAAGCCGACCTTCAGAAGGGGTGTTTTTAGGCCACATGGGTCAGACTGCTCGTTTTTCTCTCGCCCTGGCCAGCAGACCCCACCACCTGCTGTTGGGCAATCTCGGGGCCCCCTGGTCTTTGTGTCCATTCAGGCCCATTCTCCTGTAGGTGCAGAGTGCCACGCAGGTAGGCGTTTGGGCTGGAGACTAGAAGCCATCAATCATAGCCCAGGACAGGAATGCCCAGAGACCTCTGCTCAGGGGACACAGCTCAGTGGGAAAGGGACCCTGCCATCAGGGTGGGAGCGTCGGTCAAGTGGGGAGTGAGCCGCGTCCTACAGGGTCGGGATGTGCTTGTGGCAGGCGGCCCAAGGGCAGGAGGGAGGAGATGCCGCTCACATGTCAGAGGGCCCCAGGCTTCGCTCCTGTCAAGGGTGAGTGATGCTAAGAATAGCACTAAGGAGAAAACCCGGAAACCCTGCGCTGTGGCCTCTGGAACCTCGCAGTGTAAACTTTCAACTACTCTGCATGCCGAGAGGCCCAAGGAAAAAGGTCAGGAGGAGAGGATTCCAGAAACATCTTCAAGTCCCACTCGGGAAGATGTTTACACGGTAAGGATAATCACATGGTTTGCTAATTACAGAGCCTGCCCGGGAGCAGGCTCCATCTCCCCAGCTCAGAGCCAAATCCGGGGCTAACCAAGGCTTTTTCGGGACCTTGGGAAGAATGTTGTCATTGACCAAATGGAAACCGGGGCTCTACTTTCTGGAGATGCTGGGCTGGGTAAGGCACCCGGGGAGGCCTGGAACTGGATTTTAATCTACATCTCTTCAATTACACGCTGAAGCTGGACCTCTCCCGCAGTGTTTACAGGCGGGTCATTTATCCGTGAACTGCCTGCTTGTGTTCCTTACTGTCAATTTCCCCTCACTTGTTTGTTTCCCATTGACCCAAGGGCAGCTCTTCGTCAAGGACGCTAACTCTTTGAGAGCCACGTGCAACGCCAATATTCCTTCCAACCCGGCATTTGTCTTTTTCTTGCTGTATTTCCCGCCCGATGGAAGTTTTGCATTTGGGCGGACAAACTTATCAATCTTTCCCTATGGCTCCTGGGTTTTATGCCATGTTTCTAGGGGACCTCCCCAATGCGGACTTCATAAATGTCTGCTCACGCTTTGTCCTTGTATTTTAGTTTCGTGTTTTACTTCTAAGTATTTTATCCATTTGGTATTTATTCTGGTATAACAAGTGAGGTACAGATTCATCTTTTTTTTTTTTTTTGGCTTTACCTTTTAGTAAATGACTTGTCCCCTAGCCCAGCATCATCTCCTAAACAATCTATTTTCCTCTTCCTACTGTGAAATGAAACTTTTACCAGGGACTAACTTCCCAGATGCATTTGGCTGTATTTCTGGCCTCCCCATTTTGTTCTATTTAACTGCTCTGTTTTTATAATACACTGGATATCTAGTAGAACAACCAGTCCTCTCCTGCCCTATCCCCTTACTCTTTTTTTCAGAATTTTCCTAACATCCTTATGAAAGTTTACTTTTTTCTCCCCAAACGAAATGAACATTATTCTGTTGGACTCCCAACCCCCATAAAAAATTCACTGGAATTAGGATCGTATTAAAGTTATGGATTATAAATTTATTTGTAAATTAATAATGGATTAATACTATGTCCTCCCATGTAAGAACAAGGGACACAAACTTTCCATTTCTTTCCAAATCTCTTCCCTTAATTCAAGGCCAGGGCGGAGAGGGAGCCACGTGGATCCCTGCTTTTTGGAAGTGAACCCCAATGTCTACTCCTTCTTGCAATTTGTGTGGGGTAAATCCACATAGACAGACAGAAGCTTAACTCTCCCTTTCCTTCTTTCTGACCCCTGAAAGAGGGTCAGTCCTGTATCTGCCCAGAGCAGGCCTCCTACTCCACGTCAAGGCTGACTATCTTTCAAACAAAACCCCGTGCTGGTCAGTATTTAATTGTTGGCTGAGGTGACAGGGAGTGGGAGAGAAGAGCCCTGCTTTGTACAGCATTTGCTAATCTCTGTGGTGTAAATATACCTCCCACCATGGCTGATTTTAAGCTATCAGCGTGATGCCACTGAGCACAGAGTTGGGAGGGGGTGTGTGTGATCTGCTCTTACGAACCCGGTGAGCCAGCTCCAGCTCTGACCTCCAGCAGCAAACGGGGTGGAGGGGCAACATCTCCCTTTGGACGTGACAAGGACATCTCAAGTTCATCACTTTCTGGTTAAACTCATCTTCCCCAGCAAAATCCTCTCCCCTATCTGGAGAATGCTACCACCGTCCACTTGGTTACTCAAGTCAGAAACGTGGAGTCACCTTGAACTCCTTCTTTCTCAATCCTCACTTCTGTCGTTAGTGAATCAGCCAATTCCACCTCCAAAAGGTGCCACCAGCCCAGCCCTTGATTATTGCAAACGTCTCCCAGCCAGTCCCCCACCTGCAGCTGCTTCTAAACGTTCCATGCCGGAGCAGGGAGGGACAGGACATCTTTTCAGACTGCACATCTGATCACGTCCATCCTCAGCTGAACACTGCAAGGCTCTCCGCGGCCCTCAGGATAGAGTCCCGACTCCTGAAGACCCTGTCCTGGTCTTTCTCCACCAGGTCCTGCTCCCCTCGCTAGCCTGCCCTTGCTCTGCTATGCAAAGCACTTTCCCTATTTCCTGGCAGTTTATAAGAACCTGTCTTCCCTGGGGGGCGGGGATGGGGGGCTCCTCCCCAGCCTCACAACCTGGGAAACTCTGCTCTTCCCTGATCACCATTTACTTAATCCTCCCTTTCCTGGAAGACTTCTCTGTCTGCCCCCACCCTAAGGCGGGTGCCCCCGCCAGTGGGCACTGCTCCCTAGCCATCATGGCTGAGCACGGTCTGTACCCTAATCAAGATGGGCTTCCTGGTCTCTCTGCACAGGGACAAGCAGGGTGGGTCAGATTTTCACTGTCTACTCAGCACCTAGCCTCCAGTTGGTGCCTAATAAATATTAATGATCTGAATAAGCAAAGAAACGCTCAGTGGGTGTATGGATCCAGCCTGGGGTATCTCCTTGTGAGTGAGGGCTGAGAGTTCCTCAGAGCCCTGAGAGCTCCCTCCTGACCCCTGAAGACAAGCTGAGGGGCTCAGGGAGGGAGTGGGCTCCCCTTGAGATGGGGAGGGTGTCTCCTAGCCTGGCAGATGACCTGCTCGGTGTCCGCTGGGCCAGCCAGAGTCCCGGCCTCCCCCTCGCTGTAACGGGGCACCCCATTCCAGCATCTTGCTCATTGGAATGTAAACTGTTCTTTCCAAAAGTTCCCGGCTGGCTTCCCCTTGGGTAGAAGGGGGAAGAAGCTCCAAGAGAAGAGGCAGGTGGCCCTTGAGGGTGACAAGGCTGGTTCTTATTAGGAGCATTTATTCTGAGCCCTTTCTAGCTGAGTGGAAAGCCACACGTTCCCCATAATCCTCGGCCCTACAGAGGGCTTGCCTACTTGGCGTCTCCCCTTTATGATGAATGTTCCCTTTGTCTTCCCCTGCCCCCTGCTCTCACCAGCTCTGGATGGCTTCCCGGGAGGAGCTGACGTGCTTGCCCTGATCTCCAGTGAGGACTCAGAAGGGTCCAGTCATCTGGGCGTGGGCACCCACACAGGTGAAAGGCGGGCATGGTTAAGCCTCCTGGTACTATACCTCCTGGTACCTACCACCAAGGCTGCACCCACACGGAGAACCGTTTCTTCTCCTGAAGGTAAATATCCCTTTAAAAGAGTAGAGCTTGAAACATGGAAGAAAGGGTTGCCTCGAGAGCGGGCAGGAGGCAAAGCTGGCCCAGCCCAGGGTCTAGCCCTGAGCTGCTGAGCGGTCTCAGGTGCGTTGTGAAACTCTGTCTCCTTCTCTGGGAGATGGGCTGGCAGGCCTGCCCCACCACCTTGTCGGGAGGATTGACAGAGGCCTGGGCATAGGTGGGCTCTCTCAGCACAGGCCCTAGGACAGGGTAGGTGCCCAGGGGATGGAATTTATCTGTGTTACCTGAAGAGAAGCTACTTTTCGCCACTAGAGGCAAATCCTGGGCAGGATACGGTTCCTCATCACGTGCACTGATCCAGAAGCCAGGGGATCTGAAGCAGACCCCTGCCCCCGAGCGTGTTCTCAGAAGGGGGGCCTTTTCAACAACGTTTCGGTAACTTGTTGGCGTGACACTGCCAAAAGGGTGTCGGAGGACTGGAGTGACTGACCCAGGGGGATCTGTGATGAGACTGGGAGGCAGGCCGGGGTGCTGGCCAAGGGGTAGGGCCCGTATTCTGTTACTCTTCGGTCCACCTCACAGGCCTGCCCTGGCTTGGTCCCGGCCATCAGAACCTGGGGACTGGCTTTCTCGGTGACCTTCTCACCTCCTAGGGACCCCCTGGCTGAGCGCCATCTTGGGCAGGAGCTGCTGGGCCCAGGGCGTGGGCGTGGCAGCTCCTCTGATGCACATGGAAGCTTACAGCCCATCCGAGCAATGGCCACATGAGCCCAGAGGCCCGGATGATGCCGGTTACCCCAAGGCCTGCCCATGTGTCATAGCAGGGAGCCCCGAGGCCCAGGCTGAGCACCTTAATCCCCAGGCGGCCACCCTCAAGGGAGTGACCCTGGGCTAGCTCTTCGGCCTCTCTGCGCCCAGATTTTCTCAGGTGATAACAGTACCTACCGGTGGGCTTCTTGGGAGAATTGGGTAAGTTACAGTGTGCAGCCGTCTTGGGATGCTGCCTGCCACAAATTCTGTGCCAAGGGTCAGTCCTTGAACATCATCGCTGGGGTCCAAGCCAGAGGGAATCTTGCCCAGGAAGCCAGGTCTCTGCAGCCCAGGACCTTTCCATCTCTGCCTCCAGCCTCGGCCCCTGCCCAGTCTGCCAGCCCTGCTCCCTAGCTCTGCCCTTTGGCTCCCCTCTCTGACCTGCCCCCCACCTCCCAGCAGCCCTGGTCGGCCAAGCCTCCTGTGGACAGGACTTAGCAATCTGCTCTCTGACCCCGCTCCCTAGACCATGGGTAGGAGATGCTCTGGCTTGCCACCGCTCCCTCTGGTGAAGGCAGGGGAAGGGGCAGGCTAGGCTCCACGCCTCTGCTGGGTTAGCCTCAGACTCCCAGAGGCTAGCCCTCTGCTTCCTTCACCCTCTCACTGTGCAGGCAGGACAGGAAAAGTGCACAGTGGAGCATGGAGATGGTGGCCTGATCTATGGGGGAAGCCCTGGGTGCCAAGCGTCTTGGGTTCGATTCCTGTCCCAGCCTCTATATGTGGGCCCCTGGCCCCTCGCTGGGCCTGTTTCCCCTTCTGAGGGGGTTGTGCTAGACCATTGCTGAGGGTTTTTTTACCCTGACATTCGGTGATTGCCCTGATGCCCTGTGGTTTGGGCTTTCCTTCCCACAGTCACAGTGTCTTCCCACATCACCACCCTGTCCCCCTTTGGTCCCTGAGGAAACATGTCAGAGGGGAAGCCTCTGATGTCCCTGAGCCCCCGGCCAGTGGGTAGAGGTGAGTAAGAACCAGGACTCAGCAGGGTGCACAGAAAGGGGCCTTTCAGGATGAGTGGTGGGTGAGGCCTATGCTGAGACCAGGAGTGGGCATTTGGGGCAGTGGATCTGAACACTGGGTATCTGCTGGGCATCTGCTCCACGGGCTTCTGAAAACAAGTCTCATCCCCCTAGAAAGCTGGAGCAGCCGTCTGGGGAGGAGTGAGCATTTTCTCCACTGCCTGTAAGCAACAGGGTCACCTCGCAGCTGTGGCTTCCTGGCCAAAGGGTGGCCCTTGCGAGCCCTCCCGAGAGGTTGTAATTTAGGTATTTTAGGCAGGCCTGACCTGGCTGACCACATCACAGGCGGTGGCCAGCAGGCCCAGAGGCAGAGCTGGGACTCGTTCCCCTCCACCCAAACCCTTGTCATTCCCTGGCCCAGCACCCCCACCCTGAAGAAGAGCAAAAGCCACTTACTGGGGGGCCTCGGGGGCCGATGATGGACACGCCGGCATCTCCTGGGGCCCCCTGTGGGAGAGAGAGAGGGGAGAGGGAGAGGGACAGGGGCCCGGAGTGGGCGTTGGGCAAAGGAGGAGGGAAAGAAAGGAGCTGGCAGGTGGGGAAGGGGAGCGGGGTGGGATGGGGTGCCCAGCCAGGGGCCAGGAAGTCAGAGGGGGCGGGGGGGGGGGAGGTGTGGAGGCGGGTGGAAGACCAGAGGAGACACAGGGGCAAACGGAGCATCCAGGAGGGAGTGAGAAGGGCAGCGGGAGGCCGGAGGAAGAGGGAGGAGAGGTGAGTGGTAGCATGAGATGTGGGACAGAAGACAGAGGGCAGGTAGGACCCCGGCAGAAGACGGAAGAAGGGATTCAGCACAGGGATGAGCAAGGGCAGCACGGAGAGGGGAAGGGCACACAGCTCAGCCACGCAGCTCAGACCCCAGAGGCCTCCCCAGGCCCTGCCCCGCTCCTTCCCAATTGCCCAGCCCCACCCTAGCCTCAGAGCCCCTGAAGCCTTTGTCTGCACCCCAGCTCCCAGATGCCCATTGTGACGCCCGCCCCTGCAACAGGTGAGCGTGGCTGCCCCGTGGGTGGTGTTGCTGAGAACAGAGGTGGGGATAAGACCACGCTTGCTGTGTGGGTCCCACGGCCCTGAGCCCGCAGGTGGAAGTGGCCTCGGACCTCCTAGTCCTGATATGACACAGAGAGCTGAAGTCAGGCCAGAATTTTCAGCCCCAAGAGGGTGGAACACCCGTGTGTGTGTGCATGCATGTGCGCACGTGTGTGCACACACGCACATGCTTGGGAGCTGGGGGCAGGGAGGGTGACAGAAAGATGAAGGTATAGGGGATGCAGAGCGGGGCAGAGATGATGCCCTGGCAGAAAGATCCAGGCTGTGCCCTGCTGCAAGGACGGCCGGCTGCTTCTCCGCACCAGGAACCCCTCCTTCCTGGCAGAGGAAATGCCCAGGGCCTCCCTCCCAGGCCCTGCTCTGGCAGACAAGTCACAGAACCTCTCCCAGTCCACATCCGTCCTCTGTTCTGCTACCTTTCCAAGCAAAGGACCTAAATGCATTCGTGACTGTCATGCCTCACGCCCAGGTGAGCAGTGAGCTCAGATCTGTAACTGTTCAGACCGCGGCAAGGATACAGTAATTGTTACACGGGGCAGAGTAGTGTCATGTTAGGAGCCAGAACCCCGGGTTTGAAGACTGGCTCTGCTCCCTCCCAGCTTTTCACCTTGGGCTGCTTAACTTCCTTCTGCCTTGGTTTCTTATCTGTAATGTAGGCGAGAGGGAGAATAGTACCTGTCTCCTGGGACCGGTGTGAAAGTTTCATGAGATAATGTTGTAAAGTGCTTAAAAGAACGCCTGAGGCATGAAGGGGCTGGAAGTGTTTGCAATTGTCCCCACGTCTCTACACTCTCTACACCATGGATCACGGTCCTCATCTTTCTCCCGGCAGCGTGGAGCCCCAGGAGGGGACCCTGTGAGGCTGGGGCTCATCTCCAGCTCTGTCACTTGCTGCTGTGTGACCTTGGGTCTGTGAAGCTGCCTCTCTGTGCTCTCATGTGAATGAGAATATTAAAGCCTCCTTGGAAGGGCTGTGTCCGGGTTAGCTGGGAGAACAGAGGCAAAATACCTCTGCACTTGGAGGTTTGCGCTTAGTGCATCGTAGCTGCTAGTGTTTTGCTGCCATTGTCATTATTTTGGAGATGGACAGACTCTCGAAAACACACACTGCCAGGGACAGACAAAGAAGTACTGAGCTGGGCATCAAGAGGTCTGGCTTCCCGCCCCTGCTTGTCATTATTGTTGTGGGACCTTCAGCAAGCCCCATCCCTACTCTGGGCCTCAGTTTCCTTCTCTGTAAAGTGAACTGGTTAGATGTGTTGCTCCCTGATCCCTCAGGATCCACCAGGGCTAATGTTCCAGAACGGTCCCTTGGGCTTCTGGCTTCAGAGGGGGCTCTGCTCGATGCCCCTGGGAGACTCTCTGGAGTAGCACGAAGAGAATCTCTATGTCTGAGGGTACCAGCCATGGGCTGGGGAAGGACTAGAGCCAGCTGCCCCAAACAGCCGTCGAAATGCCCTCGCCTTGGGGAAGGGGGGAAGTGAGGCCACAGTTAGCCTTGGCGTGTGGGGAGACCCACGCCGGAGGGAAGCTGGGTCCTTAGCTGAAAGTCAGGGGCCTGGATGCCGGGCTGGGAGAGCCCGTGAGGGCAGAGGGCTAGGGCCTGCATGCTGGGGAGAGGGGGACTGAGATGGGGGCCCCTGGAAGCCCCCCCCCCCCCCAGGGATCCAAGGGGAAGAGACTGGGGCGGAAGGATGGAGGACAAAGTGAGGACTCACCTTCTCGCCTGGTTGGCCCTTTACTCCCTGGGGCAGCGGCATGCAACACAGGGTGGAGTAGAGAGAGGGGAGAGAAAAGAGAAGGGGTGAGAGAGAGGCACACGCAGGAATCTGTGTTAAAGGCACAACGACCAAACAAAAGGAATCGCTGCAAAGTAAGAAACAAAACAAAACATCGATGCTGACACATGACAAGTCTGGCGTCCGACAGGCACAGTGCATGGATCGCTTCTGCCTCACCCCCGGGGCCTGGCCCCAGCCAGTCGTTCCAGATGGCAGAGAGAAACAGTGGCAGGAGACTTGTCTCTCTGTGTGTGTGTGTGTGTGTGTGTGAGAGAGAGAGAGAGAGAGAGAGAGAGAGCGACCTATCCAGGTCAGAAAGTCACCCTGAGAAGCCATGAGAAGCCACGTCCCCTGCTGATGGGGTCACTTGAGGAGGTGGTGGTTCGGGGGGAGTGGGCATGAGGGGGACCTTGCCCAAGGACTGTGTTGTGACATGGAGTTTAGTTGGTTTGAAGGTCCTAATGGGCACCAAGCATAAAATTTTGCCAAACTACACGTGCGAGAAGCCATCAGGGCTGGCCAGGCAAGATGTCGGGAGAGGGAATAAAGGAATATAGAAGACAGATGGCAGGACACAGACATCTGGGAGGAGGGAGGATGGGTCTGGGATGCAGAGGAAACTGGGCAGTCACTAAGAACCCCTGTAACCATAGTGAGGAGCGGAGAGACAGCTCCGATCTACCCTAACCCACCGAAGCCCCGGGCGCCTGGCTGTGCTGGGGGGAACCACAGGCGCAAATCAGGCACTTCACACCCCCAGCCCCCTCTCCTTATCAGGTGGCTCAGGCCAGGACTCCTACTGGGTAGCCAAATGGGTCCATTGTCACATGGAAACCCCCAAGTGGTTGGAAAACAGCCTCCTGTGGCCTTCCCTCTTGCCCCTACCCCTGAGGCTCAGAACTCAGGTGGGCGCTTCCTGAGGACACAGGTCCACAAGGGCCCAAGAAGGAGGGCAGGAGCGGGGAGGGCTGGCTGCAGAACTCAGAGTGTAGGGTCCTGAAGCCCACCTGTTGGGAGCCAGGATCTCGGCATCGGACAGTTGGCTTGGGTTCAAGTCCCAACTCCACCCCCCACAATGTAGGTAAACTGAGTCTCAATGTGCTCATGGATAGGACGGGTTCCTGAAGGGCTCCGGCAGAGAACTGGCCTGCCTCAGGCCCACGCATGGCATGAGAGAACTGAAGCAGAGGGACAGGGTCAGGCAGGACCCTGGGAAAGACACTTTACACCTGAGCCTCAGTTTTCTCATCTGAACAATGGGGGCGGAGATTGTGCCTGCCTCAGGCATCTCTTGGGACCAAATGAGCTGACGCAAGTGGGGCTCTCGACACAAGGCCCAGTGCAGAGTGAGCACTCTTGGGCGTTAGCTGTGATTTGGAGGCTTTTCCTCCAAGCACCAGCTCACACCAGGCAAGCAAACTCCCGCAAGGATGCCAGACCCAGGCCTAAGGCCGACCCGTGAGGAGGCGAGGTCATGAGGCAAGGCATGTGAGTGGCACAGAAGGATGGCATGGGGGCATGGGAAGGGGGTCGGGTGCGGGGGTGCCTGAGGGAGCCAGGGTGGAGGTTGAGGCTGGTGGGGAGGTGGGGGTAGATGGGAAGCGTAGCTTGGGCACATCCTAGACTCGCTCGGGACTGGTGAGGATGGTGTGTGGCCACCACCCACCTGGGCTGCCCCCAGTGCCGGAGCTGCCCTTTCTAGCCCCTTGGAGGTTAGCAGCCACCGGGGACAAACCTGGCGCTGGGACCCCGAGGCCTATGGTCAGCCTTCCCATTTCTGAGCTCTACCCTCCCTGTGGAACATTCCTGCTTCCCTTTCTTCATCTTGAGTTTTCAGTAGGAAACATTCAGTGGCTCACTCCCAGCCACCTGGGGAGGACTTGGGGGCACCATCTGGGAGCCAGCCCTGTCCCCACCAGCTTCTCTTCTCTGTCTAAGGGAAGGCGCCTCTGGAAGGCGGCCCCGCTGCGGCTTCCGTAGGGCAACTTGAGGCTGCATTTCTTACCGTCTGGTGCCGCTCCTGCTGGGGGGGTTAGTGGCAGAGCAGCTGGAAATCTAAGGGTGAGCTGCCAGCCTGGGGATGGGGTGGGGGGCAGAGTTGGGGGGGAGTCCTGCTGATGTCAGGAGGGGCTTGGGCTTGGGTGATCGACAAAGAACTTTATCAGTGCTACTGCCTGCGCTTTTCCTCTGCTGTGGCAGCTATTTGGAGAGTGAAGTCATACAGCAGGAGCCAAAGGATGGGGAAAAAAATTTCTTCCCTTCTTTCCTCCTGCCCCTCTCTGAAGCTGACTTGGGTCGGGGAAGACAGAGGTCTGACCCCCTCCTTGGGGCCGGGGAGGTTGCTATGGATCGGAAGACAGGCCGGCATGAAGAAGCAAGCGGAGAGAAATGCGCCAACTCACCACACGTCCAGGCATCCCAATGGCACCTTTGTCCCCCTGATGAAGGAGGCAGAAACAGTTAGATGTGGCTGGAGACAGGCCAGCATGTGAAGGACCCCATGGGCTAGCTGTACACTCAAGACCTGCTTTGCATGAGCACTTGGGACGATGCCCGCTCAGTCCCTAAGGACAGTTAGACAAGCAGCCACCCCTATCACCGTCCACACTCAGAACAGTGCTGTGGAAAGTGCACTAACGTAGGAGTCTGGTCCCCAGCCTGAACCTCCGTTTACCTATGTGTTTCCTGATTCGTCCAAGGCCCTTTCTCTTTTACACTTCTGCTGTCACAGTTGAGTCTGGCTATGGGCAGGATGTGCTATATCTTTGTCCCGCTCAACTCCAAGGCACAGAGCAGAATGAGTGGTTGCCCCATGTGACAGGGGAGTGGTCTATTTGGCCAGAGCTGAGGAGCAGGGCCGTGTCCCCAGGCCCTCTGTCCGAGAAGGCTGCGACAGAGTCCTTCTCCCTGCCCTCCTCTCGGCCACCCCGGCACCGACCAGAAGGGCAGTGAGCCACGTGGATAGAGCCACACCCCAAGTTTCAGCTGCTTGGAGGGACGTACTTTGTTTCATAGCCAGGAGTTACCTCTTCTCACTCTGGAAATCTGCTTAGTAAGTTTTGTTCCTCTCCCTTTTGGTAGAAAACATTTTTTTGCAATCATAAGTGTGCAGACATCATAAAAGCTGGGGTGGGGCGTGGGGTTTGCTAGGAGTCTAGAAGGACATAAAGTAATGGGGGCCAAAAATCAGATGGTGTCTGTCACGGCTTCCTGGGCAGGAGAGAGCTGGGCTTGTCAGTTCCCCTGAAGGGTGTGGGCGCTTCTGGGCAATTCTGCGTCTGCTGACCCCCCCCATCTGAGACAACACACCTTGAGGGACAGTTTAGCATCTCAGCATGTATGTGGGTATACCTGAGAACAGCAAGCACTCTGAAATTAGGGTCTTAGGCACACAGGTGTGTGGTGTCTCTAGTAGATCGTTTACCCTTCGCCCAAGAGTGGCGGGGGAGCAGCATTGGTGAGAAGACTGGTTCTCCTTCTGTACCTCCCTGAGCACCTGTGTCTCTCTCAAGGGGCGGCTGGGAGGATGGCAGGAGATGGTGCCCCTAGAAGGCCTTCTCTCAGGGCTTGGCACCTGGGCCATGTTGCATAATCGAGGTCTACATGCCATGAGCCCAGCCTAGCTGTGGGCAAGTGAAATGTGCAAGTGTGTTTGTACTTCATCCTTTTTGCATTTCACAAGGGGCCGGCAGCAGCAGGTCTTTTTGTGGGTCCCTCCGAGGTTTCCCCATGTGGAAGCACAAGCGGCTGTCCGCCCTTCCTGCTGAGGACACCAGGCCTGCCGCGCACTGGCTGTGACTCCCCTCGGCCCACTCACTCTGGAGCTTTTGAATGATATTGCAGGATGTGCGTTTTGCTTTCTGTCCATCTCTTTTTAAAAAACTAATGGTCTTTGCAGTCCTGGCCATAAAATGCTCTGGTTAGGGACAGGCATGGAAGGGCCAGAGACTGGGAACTCTGTGCGGCAGCCCCGGCTCAGTGAATTGCCCCCAAATGCTTTTTAAAGGTGGACGTTGTCAGAAAAAACAAAGTCTGCCCACGTTCTCCCCAGTCATCTGATTTTTCCCCTCCTTGGATTTCATGGGACCGAACCGCCCGTCCTCCTTTGCTCCGGGGCTTGGTGCTTACTGGGAGAGTTTCCAATTTCAAAGCTAAACACCCTCCCACATGCATTTCATTAAGAAAGTCACTGTTGGACATGAATTCTAGAAGCTGCTAGATTAGTCAAGGGGTTACAGTGTGATTCATGTCGAAAAGAAGAGGAACTGGGATGCATAGAAGGATCTGGAAGCCAATGGATGCGGCCCTCGGCGCAGGGAGGGCAGCTCGCCTCTACCCTCGGGCTGCCTACTGCATCTCGCCTGACTCCCCAAGCCATCCCAGAGACGGTGGTATCCAGCACTCAAGGCATCTATGCCCTAGGCTACATCCCACAGAGCCATGTCTCTGAAGACTTAAAAGACTTCTCAAACATCAAGCATGGACTGCAGGAAACAGAGGTATGAAATTTATTTGACAACATGGCCCCCACAGGTCTCATCGGCAGCTTGGACAGTTGGACGAGGTATTCTACCTCTCTGAGTCTCAGTATCCTCATCTATAAAATGGGTATGAATTTTAATGGCCATTTCACTGAGTTGTCGAACAAATCAAAAACATGAAGAGTGAGGGGCAGAGTGCCTAGCCTGGACGAGGGTCAGTAAGGGTTGGCTGTCAGTATTACTTCTACTTTGAATCCAAAATCCCCACAGTTACTTGGCTCAGCCTGTCTAGCATTCAGAAATGGTAACTGGGGGGAAAAACAAAGTTTTTGAGTCTCCTTCTACTGGAGGTCATAGGACAAAAGAGGGGCAGTGGTCTTAAGCTATGCCTGTATGCAGGAGAATAGCCATTAAGGCCAGTGGGCTGCCTCCCCTTCCAGCCCCCATTAGAGGGCCTTCAGTCTAGAGGTCAAGTCCATCCAGACTCAGAAGGGCCCGCATGTGGTCATCCACCTGCCAGGGGCCCCGGGAGGGCTACCCAGGAGCTTCACCCTTGGCTGTAGGTTAGAGGTGCTGGAGAGAGCCCTCTCACCCAGACACACTTGAAGGAAAGCAGCCACCAAGCCTAGCCAGCCCTTTGGTGTGAGGAGAACAGAAGAGAGAGATACAAAGGAAGGAAGAAATGAAAGCTACTTACCGGGATGCCAGGTCTTCCAGTGGGACCCTGAAATAAAGGGAGGAAAGAGCGGGGTTTATGAAGGTCAAGGTAGTAAGACTTGAGCATTCCACATTGTCCAATCAGCTGTGTGGCCTGAAGTCCCTTGTGCTCTAGAAGCCTCTGTTATTTTATGAACAAAATGAAGGCAGGACCTTGATCACTAAGCTTCCTTTCAGTTTTAGCATTCATTCATTCATTCATTCATTCATTCAGAAAAGCAGTTAATGGGGGTCTCCTCCATGCCCTTGCACCCCAGGGAAGGTGCAAGCAAAAGAAAGACAAGAATGTCCCCTCTCGTGTCTCTACCCCTCATGATTCAAGGATCATTAAGGCTGTGGGTCTTACTGACACCTCTTCTCTTTAAGCCTTTCTGTCTTGGCCAGGGTGGTATCTACCACTCTTTCCTGGCCCCATGTGGCTCTAGAAATCTGTCTTCCCTGACCGCGCAGTGCCTTTCAGCCCTTCCCCCATTACCCTAGTTCGCCTGCCCAGCCCAACCCTGGGCACAGACTAAAGGCTCCATGTAATGGATCTGAAATCCCACTGGAAAGAAGAAGACCTTCCACAAAATGTGTCTCAGAGCTAATAATTATCACCGGACAAACATGCAGAGCGGGTGACTCAGGAACCAAGCAAATCCCAAGAGACTCGGGGCTTTTTCGTTCCAGCACTCAATTTCCAGATGGATCTGCTACAAGAGGGTGGTCACAAAATGGCTGGCATACAGCAAGTGCTAAATAAATGCTAGCTATTATGGTTACTGGAGAAGAGCCCTGGCAGGAGGCGTGTGCAGCTGGCCTTGGTTTCTCCCTGCGGAGATTTTGCTACCAGATGTGGTTTCTCTCCTTCCAGACATCCTGCTCTTCCTGCGAAGCCAAGGCAGGACCAAGCATGGGCCCCGGGGTGCTCCCTGGAAGGTAAGTCCATGTGCTGTTGGGCTGCTCAGGCAGACCCAGGAAGCACCAGGAATAAGTCACCCACTCTGGCCCTTGTTCCTGAGGGCATCCCGGAGGAGGTGGTGCAGTGCTTCGCCCACAGAGAACTGAGGTCAGGCCCTGCCAGGGAGTCCTTGGAGGTTGCTGGGGAATGGCTCTCACGGGCACAGGACACGTCCCCATCTCTTCACTCTGCTTGATTTTGCCCCCACGGCACTAAAACATAAACTCCCAAGGCAGGGATTTTTTCTGCATTGTTCATGAGTGTGTCTCCGGTGCCTGCAGAGTGCTGAGCTCTTGGTCGGTTCTTTGTTCCTATTTGTGAATGAATGAACTTGTGGCAGATGCTCTGGATCTGGGAAGTCAGCCTCCTTTTCTGCTAGGCCCCCGCGGAAGACATCTCAGACACCAAAGAGCCTCTTTAACCCAGAGCTTTAGCACTGAGCCAGTACCCACTTCCTGCCACTTTTACGCTGCCTGGTCCTGATGCCACCAGGGAGTGGTCGAGACGTGGGCCAGCCACCTCCTTCACATCCCAGGGAAGGGAACGGGCCTACTGAGGGTTTCCAACCCCACGCAGTGGGTCTACCCTGAATAGGAACCGAAGGGACAGGTTACTACTGCTCCTGTGCACCCACCACCTACTCATCCTACCTCATCTGTACATGGGAGGGACTTCTCTCAGGTGTCAGTATCAGGAACATCTGTGTTTCACTCAAGTGCCAAGGATGCTCCTAATTTCCTACAGCCTGACTTGAACAACTCTGCTTTCCTCTTTGCTCTGGCCACCAGGGAGCTCGGAGCCTGGTTAGTGGTTTATTTTGCATAGGATGTTGTCGTGTCATCAGCTCTGAATCCCTTTGCTTTCCTGCCTCTGCTCTCCACCCTCCTCCATTGTTTCCATATCTCATTTGTAAATCACCCCAGAGTATTTTTTTTAGAATAAGGTGGGTAGAAATAGATGAAATAATAAATGAATTAATAAAAACCTGCAGAATAATCATTCCCTCCTTAAAATTAAAAGGCTTACCAGAATCTTTGTGGATCATCTAGGATTTAAATGAGTTAGCATATTGTAACTGGAAATACGTTCTAACACACACTTGTGTGTATATATGTAAATATACATATATACATGCATATAAATTCCTCACAACTCCTGGAAGAGGCAAACACTATAACTCACCCCATTTTACAGATGAGGAAACTGAGGCACAGAAAGGTAAAGCAACTTGCCCTAGGTGACATAGGGCCTAGCTCAAAGTGGCAGAACCAGAATTTGGACGCAGGCAGTCTGGCTGCACAGCCCACGCTTGCAATCACTATGCAAACACAACAGTGCCTGACACTTTGTAAGTGCTAGCTAGGATTTCAGCAAGGACCACCTTCAGCCAGGGTGGCAGCTGGAGATCATATATTTCCCTGTATTCTTCCAGGGAAAGAGACCTCCCTACTTCCCACTACCCTTCCCACTTCTGTTTCAGCCTCACAGCTCCCACTAAGAAGTTCTCTGAAATCTATAGCAGGCGTGGCCTGCAGATGTCAGCTCCAATGTGCCGACTCCAACGGACTGGGAGCGACTGAGCAAAGCATTATGTTAAGAAGCCTCCTGATTGATTAGCAATGTGTGCCAAGGGCACGGGGTGGTGCACCGGGAGGTGGTGCCCACGATTTTTCTACTGTCTAAATGATTCCTGTAGCTACTTAAATCCATCCTCCTTGGTTGTGTTCTCTAGGCAGTGGCCATCCTGTGTCCTTGGGGACCTGGGTCTTCCAACTGGAGTACAGAGTTACGCCAGGAGGGGTTCTCCCAAGAGACACTCAGAGGGTGGTGACAGGCACTGCCACCAGCTGCCATCTCTCTATTCCTCAACAGCTGCCTCCTCAACAGCATTCTTCCTTTCCTCCAACAGCATGATATGAAGCAGATAGAACAGGGCTAGGAGGTGACCCCCACCCTGGCCAGCTTCCCATTTCCTCCATGTGGCTTCAACCAGGATAGGGTGAAGGTGCAGGTCACACCCAGAGGCTGTGTCGGGAAGCTACCTCGGCTCCTGCCCCTTGCTCCCAGTTCAGGTGGGGGCCAGGCAGACAGGGACTGAGGGATGCCCATATCCTTCCCCACTGCCTAGCCCCAGGGGCCAGCAGCACCTTCTCTGGCCAGGAGCTGTCTGGGGGTGAGGCTTGCTGATGCTCTCAGAAAGCTACATTCCTGGCAAGGCAGGGACCCCAAGCTGACCTGATGCTGGCAGGTTGGCCCCAGCCTGGTTGCAGGGGTGGAGGTGGGGTGCCGGGGAGGTGGGGTATTCTGGGGGAGCTTCCAGGAGTGGGGAACTGAGGACTCTTTTGGGCTTTGTCAAGAAAGAAGGGGAAAAGCGGCCCATTTCCAGCAGGTGGTCTGTTGAAATTTCCTATGGCAGAGTTTATTTTGGAAGATTGATGACAGGAATTGAGATCTGACATCTACAACACGCCATGATGAATCACGCGGCTTGCGGGGACTGACACAATTTTCCTCTCTCCGTAAGCCGGCAGTCAGAGAGCTGGGCAGGATGGGCAGTGTGGGCTCAGTGTGCCTTTTCAGGACCAGACGGGATAGTAAATAATGGTCTGACAGCAAACAGGGCTGGCTGTTCTGGAAGGACAGAGGGAGAGAGGACCGACCGTGCACGGGCAGCTCTGAGCAAGGCCAGGAAACTTGACAAAGATCTGGGGTGGGGTCTCCTCCCTTTCAGCTCCAATCCCCAGCTCCCCCGGAAACCTCTGGGCCTTTTGTTGGGGTATCAAATGCAGTCCTCAAAGAAGACGTGCTCCTATTCTCTGTATCCATTACTTCAGGGAGACAGTCTCCTTGGGCTCTTATCAGGTTCTCTGGAAGCAACTGGGCTCCTGGCCCCGCCCTGGGCCTTAGGGTGACGCCAGGGGAAGGAGCCAGACCCGCAGTGATCTGTGCTGTCTCACACTGTCTGCCCACTGAAACTGATCTGTCCCATCAAAATACCACCACCACCGACAACGACCACCTGCTAACCACCTAAGTTGGCCAGAAGGGAGCAGCCCACACACAAGGCAGCGTGCACAGCAGGTCCTAGGAAGCAGTCCACGCAGAGCCACGCGCTGACCTGTTTCCTGAAAGACCAGGAGACCTCTCAGGACCAGGGCTGAGTACAGATTATCTTTCTTCTTTCTCATACCTGGAGCTTCTTTGAGTCCAATTGCTTCCTCTGGGGACCAAGGAGTGGCCTAACAATGGGGCAAGCCTGCCTTTCAGATTGAAATTGGGACCAGCTGGGCCTGGGGGCAGCCATTGTCTGGCCCTGGAGAGGTGCAGCGGTGGTGGTTAAAAAGCGAAATGGAGGCCTCCATCCCCGTCAGCATTCGGAGGGATCCCGCACACTCCGGTGCATACGGACAGTACAGGGGCTCCCCTGGAAGACGGTGGGCCCAGCTGTCAGTCCCCCCTCCCAGGGCCCGGTTACCAGCAGGGAGCGAGGCCTTTGAGATGTGCAAGCCTGGAATGTGGCCGGAGTTACTTACAGGAGGTCCTGAAAGAGACAGAGAAAATGCCAGGGTCAGTGTCACACTGGGAGGACAGGCAGAGCCGCCTCAGAAGCAGCGTCCAAAAAGCCTTTGGCTGGGGGTTTCCATCTGGTCTGCGACGTTTGTATTTTCCTGGCCCGCCTTCCCCAATATAATCTCTCCCCCTCTATTTCATCTCCATATTTTCATTATTGGATGAGAAATCCAGAGGTCTGGGCCCCAGCCGGGCCCTAACTTCCCATCCCAGAAGATGGGCTCCTTGGGGCCCGCCTCAACCCGGGGACACAGTTGCGTTGCAGAACACAGGGCCCTGGAAACCGAGGCGACATTGCAAAACATCGAGGGTGTGACAGAACCTCAGGAGACGAGGGTTACTAGCTTGCTTGCTGTCCTCTCCATGCTTCCGTCAAGTGTCCGGAGAACGAGCAGGAAGCAAGCAGCTCGGGAGAACATTCCTCCCTGGCTTCCCCGCCTCATGTCTATCTGGCCTGTCCTGGTTTCTGTTAAACCGTGAGTCGGGCGTTTCTCCCCTCCTGGGTCTGCTGCCCACACCCTCCTCCTCCCTGGCCTCCTGTGCCCAGTGGTCCCCTCCCTCTGTGCCGCTCTCTTTCTTCTCTCCTGCTTCTGTCCACCCTGCCCCCATCCCCCGTCCCCTGGAAGCCTTCAGCATTAGCCCCATCTCATTGACCCTGACAGCCAAGAATCACAAATTCCCGCGTTCCAGGAAGGGGGCAGGAGGATGGGTGCGCAGGGAAGGTGGAGAAGCAGCCGCCGCTGGACGGTGAACTGAAGGCATTTCGGCATTTCGGCCCCAACGTGAGTCATGAAACCCCCAGGGCCAATGGGATTCCCAGCTGGGCCTGCCTGGTGTGTCTGCCGAGGGGGCCCCTAGGGACCTGGCTACGTTAACACAGCTGCTACTCCTGTTGTTTCTTTCATGCTCCGCCAAGAAAGGCTCCTTCTGTTCCCCCCCTCGCATTCCCCAAGCCGGCCTCCTTCTCTCTGCCTCCATCTGCCTGCTTCTCCTGTCCGGCCAGGAGGAAACAGCCTCTTTCATGCTGGCCCCTGTCAAGCTGTCACGTTAAGGGGGAACAAAATGTTTTAAATTACAAAAATAATAAGTCAAGAGGAGTAGTGACTGGGTGGGGAGGCCCCGGGGCAGCTCGGCGTGGTTGCAGAACAGCCAGAGGGAGGGGGATGGCGGGAGGAGGGGAGCATCTGGGACCTATTAGGTGGAGGGGCAAGGCGGTGTCACCCAGAATCCGAAAATATCCCCTGAATGCAGCTTGCCGGAGGGGCCAGTCCGACCAGAAAGTCCGGACCTCCTGGCTACGGGAAGCGATCTCGTGGGAAGCAGGCTGGTGACAAAGTTCAGTGCGCGGCGCGTTTGGGATGGTTGAGCCACATGGAGAGCAGGCGTCCTGCACCGTCCGCGCCTGCCGGGACCCCAGCTGCCAGGACCGCAGGCTCTGGAGGAATCTCTGGTGACAGAGCCTTGCTTGGGCAATGGCCCAGCCTGCTGTTAGCCCCCACTGCTGTGTGTGTGTATGCTGGAAGCAGCCAGGCCGCTGACCCGGGACTCTGGCACTTAGCCGGCTCCCAAGAGAGCTCTTTGTTGGGTCCACCCCAGAGTGGGCAGAACAGAACTTCTACTGGAGATTTCAAGGGTTTTTCTATCATCCATGGTCCTTATTAGATGCTCAGCATGATTCGATGTGTTTCGCATTTGGGGAAAGGTTCTGTTATATACCCACTTTGTAGATGAAGACACCAAGGCACAGAAAATCTGAGCTACGGTCCCTAGGCCCTTCACTACAGTGCCTCTCTCCACACCTACCCCCAAGCTGCTCACAGATCTGCCCCCTCTCCACACTTCTTCCTCGCCTGCATGCCCAGTTTTTCAACCCGTCTTCTCTCTCTAGATCCTTCCATCTCTTGGTTATAATTTGGCTGTGTCAGTCTCTTCCAGGCCACCACACCCCCTACCCAGACTTTAAGTGTTCCCCTGGAAAATCATCAGGCCCTTGGAAAACCTAACTGCTGTCCTGTCCCCTCTCCAGCACTGGACATCACCTAATGCTGTTCCCATTACCTATGCTTCCCCATTAGAAGCATACCTATTCCACGCCCAGCAGCTGGAAGGTGGCTTGTGAAGTCCACGAGGGCCTTGAAGTTGCAGCTGGGTTTCCTGTGTGGCCACTTGGCCATTCTCAGTAACGTGGCCGCTGACTGACCTATCCCACGACCAGACACCGAAGGATAGGCGCACAACAAGGCAATACCAAGTCCTGATTGTACGGAGAGTGCAGAGCCTGGAGAGTGACATACAGTCACTCTCTAGGTGGGCATAGGGGCGGGAGCAGAACCCAGGGCTCCTGATTGGTCTTCCTAGCTCTGGGTCTTCCTACCAAGCTCTGGGTCTTCCTACCAAGCCCACACCCATACTGCCATAGCCAGAGGAGGATGAAGACACCTGACTCCACCCCTGGACCTGACCAACTGTGGCAGTGCCCTGGGGATGAGCAGAGCATCTGCAGTGAGGCCCCCAGGGCAGGGTCCACAGCAGAGGTTCTGCCGGATATCTGTCACCTACTACCTCAGTGAGGATGCCACTATCCTCTTCAGGGTCTGGCTGACCTCCTTCAGGTACACAGCGACATTCCTCTTGAATGGATATGTAGGAATGGGCTTCTAAGAAGAATCCTGAGGTAGTGTTCTGGGATGTGCCTTTCTTCAACCATTTTTTGTATGTTAATTCATTCATTCATTCATTCATCAAACATTTGACGATTGCCTGCCATGTGTCATTCACTGTGCCGGACTGTGGCTATGTGGAGAGGGATAAGGCACAATCGTTGCCCTTCGAGGAGGCAAAACTTTATTATTTAAGCACCTAATACCTACCAGGCCCCAGGCTAAGCTCTAGTGATACAGAGATAAATAATTCATCTCCTCCCCTTGGTAAGGCAGTAGTCTCCTACTTAGAAAGCTGGAGACATTCCAGAGAAGAGAACTGAAATGAACAAAAGGGTTTAGGGAGACAGGTTTGCCGCAGGAGGACGTATCCATTCAATCAACATTTACTGAGTGCCTACTATGTGCCATGCATCCTGCTGAGCACAGTCCTTAGAATACACACTTAATGCTTACAACAGCTATGTGAGGCGGCCACTGGCATCCTCACGACATACACGAGGAACCTGAGGCTTAGAGGCTAAGCGACCAGCCTAAGGTGATCTCCTTGTCTTAAGTGGTGATGTCTGGCTTTTATGTGTGTGTGTGTGTGTGGTTTTTTTTAGGCTGAATTTCCACACAGCCTGGACTTGAACCGGGTCTCTCTTACCGAGAAGCCTGTGCTCTTGAGCTAGAGGTCATGAAAGTCATGAGGGTTGGGAGGGGAGGCCTGGCCTTCAACCTCATATGCTTCTAATGGGGACAGGTAAGGATCTTCCCCCTCCTCTGAGGGTTTGGCTCTGCCCTGACCCTGGATCCTCTCCTGGTCCTGGAGGGGGAAGCAGAGAGCCACAGGGTGTGCCCAGGTTCCACGTCATATGAGCCACGATCTGACCCTTCTTGACAGCAGGTCTCCTGGCAGCTGGGGTCCTAGCCTCAACCCATGCCTCCTGCTGCCTTTTGCCAGCCACCCGCAGCTGACCACCTGCCCTTGCCTCTGCCACGTGCCGACCCACCCATTCTGCCAGGAAAAATACTTTGCTTCCAGGCTCTCCTTGGAGCTGGAGAGACCAACAGCGCTGGTCACTGTGTCTGCTGGAGCTGGGTTTCTCAAGCGGAGGCAATTTTGCACTCCAGGGGATAGTTCGTTGGCAATCTTTAGAAAACTTCTCTATTATTACAATAGGGAGGCTTCTTCCAGTTTCTGGTAGGTAGAGATCAGGGATGCTGCTGAATGTTCCAAGAAGCACAGGCAGCTTCTTACAAAAAAAATGAGGTGACCCCAAATGTTCACCCTGATGAGGGTGAGAAACCCTGCCCCAGACTAATAGGACCAGTCCTTCCTGGGAGTTCCCTGTGCACATACAGTCCTGGGTCCCTACATTGAAGCCCCAGTCTTCACTCAACCTTGTAGTTCGCCGGCTTTGGGGATCCCATTCTTCTATAGGTTGGCCTGTTCTACCTCCACTCAAGACCTTGTTAGGAAAAATAATAATTCTTATATTGAGCATTTATTCTGTGCCTGGCATGATGCAAAGAACTTTAGGTATTTTATGTCACTCCATCCACCCAACAACCCAGTGAAGTAGCTTTATTATTATTATTATTCATTATTATTATTCCCATTCTACGGATGAAAATGCTATGGCCCAGGCAGAGTTTAAGACATATGTTCACAGTCCACAGCTCACGCATGCCCGAGCTGGCACTTGAACCCAGATCTGCCTGATGCCACGGCAGTGTGAATGCAGCGTGGCCCAGCCTTCTGGGACTGTGGGCTCCCTGAAGTTTGAAGAATGTGCGTACATGGGAAGTACATGGAACCACTTCTGACTTAAAGAACGATAAAGGACAGAAACACAAGTAGCTTCAAAAACAATCTTAAGAGGGGCGCCTGGGTGGCTCAGTGGGTTAAGCCTCTGCCTTCGGCTCAGGTCATGATCTCAGGGTCCTGGGATCAAGCCCCGCATCTGGCTCTCTGCTCAGCAGGGAGCCTGCTTCCCTTCCTCTCTCTCTGCCTGCCTCTCTGCCTGCTTATGATCTTGTGATCTCTGTCTGTCAAATAAATAAATAAATTTTTAAAAACCAAAACAAACAAACAAACAAACAAACAAAAATCTTAAGAAACTCATCAGTGACAAGAGTGATGGCCTGTAGAGGGAAACTGAAGGAGCTCCCAGGCAGCCTCGGTCTTTTGAGGTTGACATCCAAGAGAAGAAGAAGCCCTTCTCCCTTCCAGCCCCATGGCAGGAACACTGGCTTTCAAGGGAGGGCCAAGGCCGATTTCTGGGCAGGCCCCCTAGACGTGATGCTCTGGGAGCGTGCCTGACAAATCCTGCTTTATGACCGACAGAATATTCATTGAGCTTCACCACAACCCAACTCGCATTTTACAGATGAGGACAATGAGCTCGGAAGGGATGTACTTGCCTATGGTTCATGGCGGGTAAGTGATCCTGAATCCTAGTCTAGTCCTCTTCCCAGAGTAGCCTATCATTGGCAGAGTGCTAAAGTGGGGAGGGGGTTTTACATTTCTGAGGAATAAATACACAACTACTCAGACAGTGGTATGCCAGAAGCCAGCTCATCCTATAGTCTTGAGAAAGCCGACTGTACGCATCTCTTTCCAGCTCCATGTTCAGTGACTCTGCATTGGCAGCTGGAAATTGGCCATTATGAGAGTACTCACACCACAGAAATTGGCAAAAGCTACAAAGTAGACCTGCCCCACCCCCCGCCAAGAGCCATCTGTTAATCATTTCCCAACACAGTGCAGCTTAGCTCTGTCCCATGATGATGTCTCTTGGCCGCAAGACATCCACAGACCTTTCCAGTGTGGCTGGTGGAGAGTAACACGTCCTGAGAGGAGTGGGCAGCAGTTAAAATCACACACACCACATGCTCTCATTCTGTACTCATTGCAGACATTGCTAATCAATCACAGCTAGTCTTTCCCCAATGAGACTTGACAAGGTTTCATCATTCTTTCCAACACAGCCACTATAAATCAGCAGGAAATGGCAAGTGAGATGGAACCTATTAGTCATCTTGGAACTAGAGCTACTTGGGGGCCAAGACATGGAGAAGCAAGTAGGAGAAGCATGAGGGTCCTTTTCTGACTTATCGGGTGAACTAGTCTAAACTTAGGGCACAGCAGAGATGGAGTCTTAAGTTCCTGCAGACACCACAGAGGTGGACTTCATCCCTGGAGGGGCCTCAGGCCAGCTCCAGGGGTTTCTAGAGCATTCTTCCCTCAGCAAACCCTTCCCTCCAGTCTGGAGCCTGTCCCTTTTCAGGGACCCATCTTCTTCGGTGAGTGCCTGGGGACAGGCAGAGGGTAGAGGGACGAGAACAGGATCCATGCCTTGCCTGGCACTTGGGGAACCAGACGGGTGTCTGGGTCACAGACTCTCTGTTGGCTGCCTCCCCAGTGCTTCTTCTCCCTGTCTCCTTCCTAATGTGACCCCCAGTTTCCTTGGGTCTCCACCATTCTCCAGATGGCTCCAGTTCTACATAGGAGCCCACCCCAGGCCCAGCTAAGAAGGGGTGAGGGTTGAGCAGACCAAGGGAGAAAGCCCATAGATGAAGACACCAAGGGATGGGGGATCTATTTCCCAAGGAAGAACTGCAATTGTCTCCACCCCAGGCCCCCATAGGCTCTATCCCCAGGGGCAGCAGTCCTCAGGCCCCGGGAAGTAGCTGGAGGGTTCTGGGAGGGCTCCTATAGGCAGGGAGGAGAGGAGCGTGGGGACCTGCCCAGACCCAGGCAGGATGGATAACAGTTCAGACCAGGGATGGTCACCAGTCGCCATGTCCCCTTAGCCATAGCAGCCCTGGGAGCCAGGGGGCCTGGAGGGCTAAGTGGTGGGCAGGAAGTGTCTGAGTTAGCCCGGTCTAGCCTGCCCACCCTCAGCGAAGGCCGGGGCTTGAAGGCAGTGCTGGGTGCAGGATTAGGATGGTGAAGAAGTGTGTCTTGGCACAGTTGAGCTGAGTTCCCACCATGCTCACTGCACATGTTTCTTACAGTGAACATCCGTTCAATGCCAGCCCAATGGCCAGCTATGCCAGATGGTGAAAATCACCCACTGTCGCTGTTCTTGGACGCTTCTTCTCCAGGTCAGGAGATGCCTCCCCACCCCAAGTGACCCCCACCCTGACACTCTGTCACTGAGCCTGAGCTTCCGGCCAGCTTCTCCATCCAGCTGGGAATTCCCAGACCCCCGAATGAGCCCAGGACCCCCACATGCCCCCCTGGCTCAGCCCCAGACCCGAGTGTCATCTGGGCCAGATCTGCTGTGAGTCTTGCTCTCTCCTCTTTCTCGGGGCCCTCAGCCACCTGGGTGCCCACTCCCCAGGGCGCTCCTGCCTGGGGTGCCCGTGGCTGGATTTGGCCCTCTCGAGGATTTTGTTTCACCTTTCCTCATTTGAGCCACCAAAAAAAACCCTGAAAGGGAGTTAGTGCTGGGAGTACTTATGGGGGGAGAACCATGACAGGGGTCGGGGACATGCTGCCCACCGCCTCTTGGGGACTGCCCAGCCAGAGAGCCTCTCCTCTGGCTCCAGCCCTCTGGGCAGCTCCCACCTGCAGACCGGAGCTCACTGACAGGGGCTGCGCCCCTAGGGACAGGTGGTCCTCACGAGACCCTCCACTGCCACTCTCAGACCCCCAGCCAGGCTTTCCTTTCTTCCCTGGACTGTCACATCGGTCCCTGCAGGAGGACCACACCTCTGACCCTGGTCCTTCTTCCTGACGCCGGATCTGGACGCCCGTATCCGATGTTCCTGTGGAAGGCCCTGCTTGGGGCAGCTCACACGTCACTGCCTCGTGGGCAGAGTCCCAAGGGGCAACTGCTAGAAGGAGAGAGGTGGGGGCGGCCAGCCAGAGGTTGTAGCCCGGGTCAGACCCACACAGGACATTCTCCCTCAGAGGCCCGGGCCAGACCAGAGGCTCTGGAGTCATATCTTTAGACACAGGCCTCTAACTCCTGAGGAAGGGCTTTTTTATTTTCAAGTCACATTTATTGATGACCCAGTAGGGGCTGGCATCCCGAATCTTCTACCTCAGCATTGCCGTCAACACTAATAGGTCCTGAGTACTCACCAACCCCCAACATGAGCCAAGTGTGCCATACATCATCTCACTAATGCTAGTCCTACGGTTAACACTCTGATTATCCACACCTAACAGATAAGGAACTGAGGCACACAGGCCAAGTTACAGCCCACAGTCAGACAGGGGCACCCAAGTGTATCTGTAGCCCCAGAGTTATGCAGTACCTCACCAAAGAGCCACAACCACCCGGACAGGCATGGAATTCTTGTTCCATTTTACAGATGGGGCTCTCGAGGCACGGAAAAGTTACAGAATGGATCCAAGGTCACACAGCTGGTTAGTGGCCGAGCTGACATCTGGAACTAGCTACACCCTAAAGCTTTTCTTTTTAA
Source organism: Mustela erminea (assembly GCF_009829155.1). Taxonomy (NCBI): domain Eukaryota; kingdom Metazoa; phylum Chordata; class Mammalia; order Carnivora; family Mustelidae; genus Mustela; species Mustela erminea. The sequence goes on along the minus strand of NC_045627.1, from coordinate 36,327,267 downwards.
TACCTGCACATATGGCTTCAACCGTGGAAGCAAAGAAGAGTCCATAAAACGTAGATGGGGGGGGGTGAGAGGGTCAGATGGTGGAGAAGAGGAAATCCACAGCAAGGAAATCCACTGCTTCCTCTGAGGGCGGTGCGACCTCATCCACAGGCTTACTTTAGACCTCCGTCATCCCCCTCTTAAAGCCAGTGCTCTGAGCGGCCCCCACTGAGGCCTGCTGCTAACCCCATGCAGACATTGCACGTCTGAGCAGGAACCCCAGCCAGCCACCTGCCCCGTGGATGCGGGGTTTCGTTGTTCCCTCCTTTACGGAAAAGGATTGGAATACGACACGTGACTCCACCACTTGGGTCTTTTGCTTATCACACTGGGCTCCTGCCCAGAACTGTGGGTAAGAGCATCGGTTTGGGAGACAATAAGCCACTGGGTCAAATCAGAGTTCTGTGACTTGCTAGCTGTGTGACACTGAGCCTGTCACTTCTCTTCTCTGAGGTCCAGGGTCCTCTTCTGTGAAATGGGGTAATGATAGTATCAACCTCATTGGATTTCAAGGATTAATTGCGAGAATACAGGCAAAGTGTTTTAGCTCAGGTCCTGGCTTAGAGGAAGCCCTCGGTAGATGAGAGCTCTGACAGTTCTTCTGGTTCTGAATGATGATGTTCTCTCCCGGAAGGGTTTGCTACCTTCCTTTGTGTTCTAACCAGAAGGACGGCTAACTCTCAGCTCTTTCCATGCGTCAAGCATTGTTCTTCACATTTTAGGAATATTACTGTAGTCAGCCCTTCCTAAGCCTTATAGGATGGTGGCCTTTACCACTCACATTCTACAGACAAGGAAACAGAGGCACAGTGAGGTGGTACGTCCCTGCTTGGGGTCCCAGGGTGGGACAGGCTGACTCCAAGGCCCCTGGTATTAATCTCTCCACTGTACGGACTCTCAGATGAGCCCCTGAAGGCCCGGAGACCAGGGAGAACAAACAGACAGGGGTCAGAGTGAGCGGAGATCAGCAGAACAGGATGGGGCCGGGTGAACATTGGACTAAAATAGTACAGATTAAAGTTTTCAGCTTTGAACCAGTGGGACAGATTACGCATTTTCTTGCTTCCCTGGGCCCCTGACACTTCCCTGTTGGGGTCAGAATCAGAAGTCCTGAGTGAGGAAGTCTGGGGTGGGGGGTATGTCTTGCTGGTGGAGATTACAGGCCCAATTCTGTAGATTCAGGCCAAGGACAGTTGGCATTGTTCTCCGGCAGCCGGGCTTCCCGGAACAGCCTCAGGTTCAGGTCAGAGGGGCCGGGCTGCCCGAGCACAGAGGAGGGCAGTGGGCTGGGGGGCTGGGGAGAAGTTCTCTATCAAGTCATCCCCCTGTATAGTCGGGGTGGAGACCCATTAAGGATGGGGCACCCATCGGGACGCCTGGGTGGCTCAGTTGGTTAAGCAGCTGCCTTTGGCTCGGGTCATGATCCCAGGGTCCTGGGATGGAGTCCCACATCGGGCTCCTTGCTCGGCAGGGAGCCTGCTTCTTCCTTTGCCTCTGCCTGCCTCTCTGTCTGCCTGTGCTCGCTCGCTCTCTCTCCCTCTGTCTCTGACAAATAAATAAATAAAATCTTTAAAAAAAAAATAAAAAAAGGATCGGGCACCCATCAAGCTCTGCTGGGTCTGACCCCCAACTCTATTTTCATATGGATCTGGAGTCTCACCTGATCTTGTCACCTTGGGCTGAATCTCCGAGAACAGGGAGGTCCTCCCATGTGACCTGGAGATAGCGCGCAAGGAGAGTACCCAACCCCCACCCCTCCCCTCAGGTCCTTCCCAGGAAGTGAGCCGGGGAGGCACTCAAGCAGTCCAGCAAACTGCTCTCCTTTGCCACATCTAAAATGCATAAAAGGTTCTCCAGCAAAGGTCACAGTATAAATACAGCTGCTGCACACCACCTCTTCCAAGCAGCTGGCCTTGATTTACCACAACCACAGGGTACCATGCTCGATTCTCTTCCAAGTCCTCCAAATATTCAGTTTCTTCTCATAAGGATGCTAATTCCCTGTTTTCCTTCCTCAGCTTTTCTGTTAGAATGTAAGCTTTCTGATGGGTGTGTGCATTTACTTTTTAGTCACTAGTCCAAGAGGAGGTTAGGGAGCTCAGATGTTGCACACCCCAATGCCTGCAGGGAGTCAGATAAGTAACAGATGAATGAAGCAGGCCAGGCAATAGGGTGGGAGAGAGACTGGGGCAAAGTGCTAAGGGCTAGCTTGTGAGTCTACAATAGAATGACCACTCATCAGTCCCAACCAAATACTGCTAGCTCATGGTTGTTGGATCTTGAAAATACTCAAGAAAAATGGATATGCTACACAAAACCTTCCCGTTTCTAAAGTTGAAATTAATTGACGAAAATATAAAAAACTACTCTGCAAGCCGAAAGAGAAGCTACATTTGGAGCGCAAGTCACCAATTTGCAATTCGCGGTCTCTGGGGTCACTTTTAGGCATGATGTGTTCCAATTCTACAGCCCGGAGCTGCCGGCCCCGAACGTGTGCTCGATAAATCCCTGCCGAATTCGCGATGCGTATGTGGCAGGTCACCGTCTAGCACCCGAACTAAGGATCTGTGAAGGAACAATGTCATCACAGCATTTGGAAACTGACTTGTGTTGGAGAGGGAGCTCTCTCCCAGCGTGGAATTATTTGGTTTTGCTGCCTTCCGGAGTCCTTACATCTCTTCCCCTTGCCTCCCTCCTTCCACGGGGCATGGAAGCCCAGAGTCGGGGCCTAGCAGTGATTAAGGCCCAAACCTCAGGATGTCAGGTGGGTAAGAAAGGAGAGCTTTACTCAGGCCTGGACGGGAAGCAGGGTTATGTGGAGCAGTGACCGGGATAAATTAATAGTCTGTGAGGTACTTAACTGCCTCCAGCTATCTATTTTTCTTAAATCTTACTTTAATTTTTACACAATTAAAACCATACACCGTGATCAGTAATGAATAAATGTTAAGTCATGGTCAGAGTACAGAGTGTTTTCATTAATAATGGCATGATCAAGTGAAAAATTTGCTTGTCTCTGTCTTTCAATTAGTTATGTCTCAAGCAGCTGTGTTTTTTGCCCACAAAACCGTGGTGAAGGCTCGTGGGTATTGCGGTGGGCCAGGGAACCAGAAAGAAATATGTGGATGCACAGACAAATGTCTGGAGCCCCTGCATGGGAGCCTGCTGTCACACTACCCTCCTGAACCCCAGGAAGGCCATGAAAACTGTCTGTGCCAGACAGCAGACCGAACACTTTCCAGTCACGACTTCTAATTTTCATAACACAACTTTTCTGCAAATATGTTCACTTCCAGGTAGAAACAGGACAGTTCTATGAAGTTAACTTGATTGTCTAAAATCAAATAGCTAATAAACAACAGGGCTGGGATTCTCACCTGGGTCTCTCAGACTGCAAAGCCCGTCCTCTTTCCATACCAGTGCACTGCCTGGAGCACTGTGTGCGTCCACTCTTCCTTACACACGACAAAGGGGTACAGCTGCCAACATTCTCCAAGGAACCACTGGCAGGGTTGAGATGAAACCCAGAAGTCAGAGCCCTATTTTTAGTACCAGGTGACTCTGGGAAAGCAAATACCTGAGACATATACAGTTATGCTCTAGCCAGGGCCCATGGCAGACATAACTAGTTGATTTCAGAGCAGCTTCATACACTTTTGGCAGGCATGATCAATCCATTGCAGCTGGCACCTGTGAGAAAACAGAGCTGCCTTCCTTGGCCAGGGTCTCAGTGCAGCTGCAAGTCAAAGAACTTCCACAGCAGAGGTTGTAGAAGCTCTAGCCTGTCTGGCGGCCAGCAGAGATAGTGGAAACCACTATCTTAGCCTTGTGACAGGAGAAGGGACAGGAGGAAAAGGAGAAGATGAGGTGAGGTCCCGTGGGCTGTGAGCCAGGCTGGACAGGCTGGGGGCAGGGCTGGCAGGGGACCTTGCAAGTACATGGCGGGGCCGTGGGGTGCTGGGGGTGAAGGAGGAGCCAAGGAACTGGAGACATCTGAGCTGAAAAGAGTGAAAACACTTTGGATCTTACATTTGGCTTTGCTTTCTAAAAAAAGTTTGGTTTGTTTTTCTGACATTTATTTATTGTTAAAACAGCTCTTTAAGAACATTAAAGGACATTTTGTGAAAGAAAAGCATCATCCCTCACCCCCCAGACCCCTGCTCTCCCACAACTGTTTCCAGTTTCTCTTCTTGCCTCTGATCCTCCCCCACATGCAGCCCTACGTTTGCAGAGTGGGAAGGGGAGTGCATGGACCGTGGCTCACTGCCTCTTTCCCTGAAAGTGACAAGGTAAACACATTCCCACATCGCACAGCCTTCCAAATGCCATTTTTCAAAGAGCTGCATGATAGATCATGATTTACTTAGATTTGTTGGCTGCTAGATCTGGAAGTTTCTATGTTTTTTTTTTTTTTTTTTCCTATTTTATGCTACAGTGAATACCTTTGTGCATTTAGCACCCTTGATTTTTTCCGTAGGCTAAGGAAGTGGGATTGTTGGGTCAACACAGAAATTTTGCATGGACATCGTTACGACTTTTGCGCTTGTTTCTGACATCACACGTATAAACTCCCGAGAGTGTTTGTAGCATTGTACTTCAAGCTTGGAGGTTAGGAAGCTTACTCCACGTCACCCAGCAGAAAAGAGGCTCCACTGGAACCAGCTCATGTCGCTCAGGCTCTTTGTCCAAAGTTCCTGCACACCTGAGGGACATGTGCAGTGGCGGGGGTGGGGGTAGGGGGCTGTTCAGGGGGAGGGGACACAGGAAATGGGGACAGAACCACAGCATCAAGAGGAGGGTGAAGTCTCCCTCAATTTGTGCCCACCAGCCGCCCCTCCTTGTGGAATGTCCCTTCCCCACAGGAGGCCCTGTCCGACTCTTTAAAAATGAGAAGATGGCATTTGGGAATGGACGGGTGGGGCAGGCAGGTCCCCCAGGACACCAGGTTGTGTTACCGGGCACTGATTCCCATGAAGGAGCTCACAGCAGGGAAGCATCTCCCCACTGAGCCTCTGCACAGAGCCCTCCACTCCACCTTCCTGCAGCTGGACAGCCCCAGGCTTGGGCCCTGGTGGGGAGGGCAGGAGAGTGGGAGAGCTCTCTGCAGAGGAAAAAGCTGGGTGGTCTCCAGAGTTCTGGTCCTTTTCTGCCCGAGGCACCAGGAAAGCACAATAAACACAGACTGAACAACCTCTTCCCCAGCCCAGCCTCAGCCCAGCCCCAGCCTCTGCCCCAGCCCCAGCCCTAGCCCTGCCCCAGGCCTCCCTCTGCCCCAGCCCCAACCCCAGCCAAGCCTTAGCTACTGAGAGCCCACCTTGGCTGAGAACATGCCTCACTGCCCAGAGAAGGATCTGTCTGTTTAGCCCAGCCAGGCCCACCCTTCTCCCCACTCAGCCCACTGGAGTCTCATAGGATTGAATGGGTGTGACTCTAGGTCATACTCAGTGCCACCTCGGGACCTTGCCCCTAGCTCGCTGTTGCAGCCTGGGGCTCCTCAGAGCTGCAGAGCCAGTGCCCACATCTAGGGCCAGGGCCTTCCTAGGGCCACGTGGGCCCAGCCTCCTCATCCAGCTGAGTGCTAGCCAGCCCAGAGTCAATAGTCACTTCTGGAGACCTTGCCCTCCGTGTCCGGCACTGTCCAAAGGTGCTGCTGGGTTTACAGAACCAAAAAAAAGAGTGAGTCCTGGCGTGTGACCTTGGGGAAGTCAACCTCTGAACTTGGTGGTCTCATCTGTAAAATGGGGATGAGGCAGCACCTACCTCACAGGGGTACCTGTGAGAATTCCACGAGACAACGTGTGTGAGGTGCTCAAACTAGGACCCAACACACGGGACGTCCACATAAATTATTACATTTTGCATTGTTACTATCCTTTCTTGTTGCAAGCAACAAACATTGAACAGAAATAATTAAGCGAGAAAATTCAGACATTGATAATGGCTGCGAAGAGGTACATGGTAACACACGGGAGGAGGCTGGCACTGGGGAAAATGCTTCATCCTCAGGGGTAGAAAAAAGCTTTTCTGAGGAAGTGACTTGAATTGAAACTTAAAAAATGAAAAGAAGCCGGTGTGAGAGGATCCAAGGTCTGATCACGCCACACAAACTGTAACAAGTATAAAGGCCCTGAGGTAGGAACTAGCTTGTGTCTCTGGGAAATAGCCAGTAGCTACCTGTGACTATTTATGTTAAAATTAAATAAAATTAAATTTCAGTTCCTCAGTCGCACTAACTCCACTTCAAGTATTAATTAGCCACATGTGGGGGCGCCTGGGTGGCTCAGTGGGTTAAGCCGCTGCCTTTGGCTCAGGTCATGATCTCAGGGTCCTGGGATCGAGCCCCGCATTGGGCTCTCTGCTCAGCGGGCAGCCTGCTTCCTCCTCTCTCTCTCCCTGCCTGCCTCTCTGCCTGCTTGTCATCTCTCTCTGTCAAATAAATAAATAAAATCTCTAAAAAAAAAATTAATTAGCCACATGTGACTAACGGACAGCACAGGTATAAAATATTTTCACATTGTAGAAAGTTCCGTTGAGAGGCTCTATCTTAGAGCTTTGGGAGAAAAGAAGAGATTGACACAAGATTTGGCAGGAAGACCAGGCAGGGGCCAGACCTCAAAGGATCTCGGAGGCCACGCTGAGGAGTTTGGTATTGTCCGCAATGCACTAGGAGAACTTTGGGGTGTTCAGACTTTGGCTTAAGGGTAGAGAAGGAGAACCTTCAGATTCTTCCACTCATTTGAGGCAGAGGAGTCCTCAAAAGTCAGAGCTGAAGGGGAACAGATGGGCTCACCAAGTCTGATAAACCTCCCAGTTCTGAAGAGTAAACAGGAATGCCACAGAAACCTCCAGGGACCTGGCACTTTCCCAAGGGATGCGTGGCTCCTTGTCCTGAAGGCCAGGGAGGAGCTTCTGGTCCTGGACAAAGGCCCCAAGCGTGGGTCCTGCACTGTGCACCCTGGTTCCCCTTCAGAGGCTGAAGGAGTGTCCCCCAGATGCTGAAAACGCTGCCGTCATGAGTTCTCTTCTGGAGCTGCCTTGGCTGACGAGCACCACCTTGTCTTAGGGCCCCTCAGGGGCCTGGCCCCCACGCCTGATGTGGGATAGCACTGAAGGGCTTCCCAGCTCCAGAGCTACCTGAGGGGGCCGAGGCCCTCCTTGAGACCATGCCACAGCTCAGGCCTTCCTTTCGCCCATTCCTGCTTCCTTTCTTCCCCTCCCATGTTGGACATCAGCTTCCCGGAGCCCACAATACGCCTCAGCCCCTCGGCTCACAGGAGAACGGCCTGCCTGTTAGCGCACGGGGGTGGGGGTGGGGGTGGGGGGAGACAGCTGAGAAGCCAGTCATCACAGCCCTGACCAGAGGCAGTGTCCTCCCCCGAGTGGGGGTGGCCACTGGGAGGTCGCCACAGAGCCCTGTGTTGAGAGAGCCTATCTGCCAAGCTCCCCCAGCCACACAGTTCACACATGTGGGCCCATGTCCCCTCCCCAGGCCTCTCCCCAGGCCTCCAAGAGCAGTGTTGTAATCAGCATCCTGCTGGAAGCAAGGCCTAGGCTCTGAGAGAGTCCATGATGAGCCCCATTTCCCACAGTTCCCAGAGGCCAGAGCTGGGATTTGAGCTCTGGTCTTAGATTCCAGAATCCACTCTTTTTGCCTGCACTGCACTGTGTAGCCTGGACCCCCAGAGTTCCCCACCCAAGTATTCGTGCATCGCAGGACAAATCCATGTTAAGGAGCATGGAGATTTGGCTCTCATCTCACCTGTGCTGGAGTCAAGAACCAAAGTGACCCCCTCTCCCTTCACCCCCTGCTCACCGAGTGCGCTTGATGGTGTGGCCACAGCTACCGTCTGTCATCTGTCATGGTCTCTCTACTTTTCCAGGCTCTACAAACATGGCTTTGATGTGCTAACTGCCCCTAATGGAGACAGTGGCTATAAATCATTCAGTGGAACCCAGAATGGTCAACCCAGGCTGCTCTCCTGACCTCTGACCTCGTCTCCTGACGAGGCTGGCTGTGGGACCTGTGTGTATCCCAGGCATGGAGGCAGGACAATTCAGGGAAGCTGCAGTCCGCTAGGCAGCCCACAGTGGGCAAGGCCTGGAAGGAGGCCAGGAACATTTTGACTTCAGCAGATGGGAAAAAACACCCATAAAAGAGTCACTTGGGGATGACAGCGGTGACCCTCTCTGGGGACAAGCTGAGGCAGCCTGGGAAGATGTCAGGAGATACCCTTCTTGTTGCCAGCCCCTGAACACGGCACAAGACAATACAAGGCTACATAAGGCTTCTGAAAAGCCAGTTCCCCTATGTTACTAGGGCCAGAAAGTTCCTCCGGATGGGGGGCCAGGGTTGGGGAGGGTTGGGGCCTGGATCAAATGGAGATGTGGAAAAAAAAAAAAAAAAAAGAAACAACAGCTTCTCCTCTCATTATAAAGAAATAAGAATAGAAAGTTGTTAACTGGAGGGAATAATCCCAAGAACAGAGAGGAGGGCTGACCTGGCCACTGAGTCTGATCCCCACTGTGGACCTCCATGGGACAGGGCAAGGGGCCCAGCTAGGGCACCCGGACATCTCTGCCAGCTACCAGCTGCCCTCCTGGAGGAAGTGGGAAAGGGATTCCACGGGGAGAGAAACTCTTATCTTGTCTCTGGTGAGACCAGAGAATGTGGCTGATGCCTGGAAATGACCTTCCTTTGGTTCAGGGCTAGAAGCCTATTGCTCGAGTCTATGATCATATCACCTGGAACACACCTGATCTGATGAGCTAAGCAGGGTGTGGCCTGGTTAGTACCTGGATGCGAGAACATATTGCTTATAAGCACGGTGATTCAAAATACGTCTAAAATTCTAAGATACGGTCAAACAAACAAACAAAACCCATCTGGGGTATTTCTCTTTGTTTTTGGTAAAACTGTTCTGGCAATTGCAGTTCATCTCGGCTGGAAGGGGACATGGAGACAAACCCCCTCATGGCTCAGACGGAGAAGGGGGGTCAGGGTATCTTGGACAGCAGGAAATCCCATGCTGTTTCTTCTGTGGGCGATGCTGTGTTCTGTTTTCATAAGGGGATGGGGGGTGTCCCTTTCTGGTCCAATGCAATGTCCTCATCCGCAAGTCTCCAGAAAGACACAACAGAATTCTGGGGCGGGGAAGACAGGTGAGGCAGACGGCATCTAGGGGACACGGAAGGTCAGTGTACGCCTGCGGGCTAAACTCTCCTTCACGGAGCCTGATTTGTTTATACTCCTGATGTCCTGACAACACCAGATTGGACCTTTCCCTGGGGCTCCCTGAGCTTTGGAGCCCAACAAACCTGGGTTCAAATCCCAGGACCTCTCAGTACCTGTGGAGCCCCCGGCAAATTTCTTGTCTCTGAGCCTCCGTCTCATTATCTATAAAATGGAGCGAATAGTACCAGCTTGCAAGGTTACTGAGTGGGCCAGAGAGAGGGCCGGAGAGGGCCGGAGAGAGGGACAGAAAGGCCTTGCACTTCATAAACACTCAATCAACTCCAGCTTTGCCTTTTGCTAGGGAGCCATCCCGGGGGTTGAAGATCTCTGCCGTGGGTGCTTTTGATGTATCTCAGGCACGGTCTGCTCCTGCTTTGTCAGTAGCCGTGGACACTCGGGCAGCTGTCTGATCCCATCTGCTTGGGAACATGCCCCTCCAGAGCCCCTCATCTCAGCTGTTCCAGTCCCTCCCCAGCCTTGACCTAGAGGGCTTGAGCAAGGGACCCAAACCCACTACAGGATCCAGACAAGTGGGCAGAGGAAGGAGGGTGAAGAGCTGTGTTTCCTGAACGCTGACTCCGGAGCCCGCTGACGCTCATCCCTCTGGGTGAGGCTCTAGCCTTGTGCAAGAACAGGGCCCCCCTCCCTGCCCTCCTCCTCTCCCCCTGGGCCAGCCCTGCTCCCGCTGAGGACCTTGATGGGGAAAATCTATCGAACGTTCTTTCAGATTCTTGGCTGATTTCGTGGGGCCTGCCATATGGCTTTGGTGGCTCACAGATGGGGAGGGTAAAGGGGAATAAGAGCCCCTCCCCCACCTTGGCCAAAGGTCCCTGTCCCTCCCTCGAAGGGCTCCTAATCCCTCCCCTGCAAACTCCTGTCCTCCCAGGCTGAGATGCTGCAGACCCAGTGGTTTATACACAGACCCATTATTTATTGGGAGGCTGAGGGCCAGAATGAGATTGTGGCCACATTCTCTTCTGTCCTGGCTCTTCTCACCTGGGTTTTAAGCAGGGAGGGAAGGAAAAAGGGCAGAGAGAGAGACAGAGGGATGAAAGGACAGATGGGGGGAAGGGGCACTCCTCGGCAGAGGGCCTTCTCTGCACCTAGTCTTGGAGGAGATGTTTGCAGGTGTTTACCCTGAAGAGATGGCGATCGGTGGGTCTCTAATCAGCGTGCCTGCATATGCAGGGTGGCCGTGTGCTGGGAGATAGGATGGGGTCCTGGTCAACGGTGTGGCCCTGCAGCCAGGCTGTGGTCCAAGCACCAGCCTTGACTCTTAAAGGATGCCCTTATATACAGACACTTTCCTGCACCTCTCTGAGCCTTTGTTTTGTCATCTGGAGAATGGGTATGAGCATTTCTGGTTGCCAGAATTCTAGAGAAGCTGGGGTCAAGCCACCTGCAGGAGATGGTGGCTGTCATGGGGAGGAGGGAGAGGGGCCAGGAAAGATTGGGGGGGGGGAGTAGAAAAGGTGAAAAAATAGGGGAGGGTAAGATGGAATGTCTGAGCATGAGAGCTCATGGCCTGTCTCCACCTGGGAGTGGCCAGCTTCTGTTTTCCAGCATCGTGGGGAGAACCCCCCCCCCCCGAAAGGCTGGAGGATGGTGGATGGAGGAGGGCAGATGGCAGCTCCTGCTGGGAAGGCCCAGCTAAGAACGATGGAGGGGGAACTCGAGGGTTCTGAGCCACCATGACCCCCACCCCAAATTCCTGCACAGCTTGCTCATTGCAGAGAGAGCTCAGGGGGTGGGAATTTGGTGCCCCCCCATCCCCTTTCCACCCCGGGGAGGGGGGAGCGGTGCTCCTTGCTGAGAATCCGAAAAGCTCCCTGTGTCTTTAAGGAGGCGCCTGTTGGGAGCCCAGGAGGGAGGAAGGTTAAGATGATTAGCTGGTGCTAACAAATTTAGGATGTGGAAGAAGTCTTTTCTTGGCTGTCCATCAAAGGAAGGATTGAATGTCCCTGGGCTTGGAGAGAGCAGAGGACGGGAGGAGAGCACTGGGGGAGGGGAACAGGAGAGCAGCAAGTGTTTACCAGCTGAGACTTCTCCCTGGACAGGCCTTCCTGGGCACTGGGGGTGTGTGGGAGCCGGGCAGGCGTGCGGGGCCCTGGGCTGTGTGTCCAGATGCTGGCCTTCCCATCAGCCTGTCTGTCTGTCGTCGCCCCTCCCCCACTGCCCCAACCCCAGCTCAGGTTATGTCCAAGCAGCTGGGCTGAAAAGTGATCCTGGAGGAAGAAGGCCCTTCCTGTTGATTAGGAACCAGGACGCCTTCTCCCAACCCCCCCCTCCAGCCTGACCAGACCCCCTCCTCATCCAGGCTCCCTGTCCTGGGGACACCCCCTCCAGGGCTGGGCCACTCTTCATCTAGGTTCCCCTGTAACCAAGGGAAACGTGCCCGGCCTCCCAGAGAGATTGCAAACCACTCAGGAAAGCCTTCATAAAAGGTTACTTCCTGCCCAGGCTGGGGCCCGGCGGGGCGGGGGGCGGGGGGTGCTGGATCCATGCCACGTCCAGGAATGGTTCATTCAGAACTGCTTGGGCACGGCTCTGTGCCAGGGCTTGTGCCTGGCACTGGGAAATGGATAGCGAGGCCCTGTGTCTATCCCTGCCTCAGGACCTTGCCATCCCACGGCGGGGTGGGGTGGGGGGAGCGGTGGGCAGAGAAGAGCATAAAGAATTCGCTCAAATGAAATGTGTATAGAACAGTGGCTTCCAGAGCTCAACAGGAAAAGGATCGCTAGGGAAGTCTTATCCAAATGCAGATTTCTAGGCCACACCCTTGGAGATTCTGAAGCTGTAGGTCTGGTGTGGGACCTGGGCATCTGAATTTTTAAGCAGAATGGGTGATTCTGCTGCAAGGGGATGTCGGTATTGACCGGGAAGAACGCTGACATGCAGGGGTTGGGGGTTGTGCCAGGAAGGCATGTAGGGGCAGGTGTAGGAGGCGGGAAGAACTCTCCAGGTCTGGTGGCCTGAGCTGATTGTGGGGAGGCAGGCTGAGGGAGAGGAAGGGTGAACCAGCCTCGCTGAGGCTGAGGGTGGCGTGGCTGGAACACAGGAAAAAAGACCAGGCTGAGCCAGAGGTGAAATCACCGAAGGACCCCCAGGGGAGGGTCATGTCTTTGGCAAAGGAGGTCTTGCTTGGGTTTGCAGCTTAGAGAGATCTTTCTAGCTGCCAAGTTGAATGGGTGGAGGGGACCAGAATGGAGCAGGGGCCAGGCATGGGGAGGCCATGGCAGGAGTCTCAGTGAGGCCCGATGGTAGGGCGCAGTAAGGTGGTGGTGGGAGGTGGGGAGGAGCAGACAGTCATCGCGAATGTCAAGGGGGCTGAGCCCACAGAACATGGTGCCTGGAAGATGGAGGGGATGCCAGGAATGAGGTGCAGAGATTCCCCAGTTTCTAGTCTTGGAGCTGGGTGGAAAGGGCTGCTTTTCCCCGAGGTTGGAGCTACAAGAGGGCTGAGCTGATTCAGGGGGAAGAGCCTTTGTCCCTGCAGCTGAGGCTCTTATCATGTGCTGAGGGCCTACTATGTGCCAGACCCTGTGCCAGGCCCAGAACCTAGGGGCACCTAAACTAATTGGGGTGAGGGTTTGAGATGGCTCTCCTTGCACGGGACATGTCTTCTAAGGCCCGAGGAGTGAGGAGGAGTGAGCTTGGCCATGACACAGAAAAGACTCTATCAGGAGCTTAGGGAGGCCCACCATCCACTTCCCATAGACCTTCTAGGAGAGTAGTTCTGGGGTACAGTGTGGGGAGCTGGAGACTGGAGGTGGTTATTGGCTCAGAGACTGCCCAGCCCCAAAGACCTGGCCAATGGCCCCTTCTGCATCAGCCACATCCTTTGCAACTCCGGCTCAGACTGCCCATCCCGTGACTTCCATCCTCCCCGATGCCCGCATACCACTAGATATAGAAGTTATGGGCAGTGGGAGAGTGCCTGTGGCTTGCCCCAGGGTGTCACCTTCTGGGACACGACCTCCAGAGAAGCACCAAACCTTCCACGGAAAGAATCAGAAGATGTGACTCAGAAAGGATTTTAGGCACTGTCTAACCAAGCATCTTATTTTGCAAATAAAGAAACCGAGGGACAGAGAATTGAATGACTAATTAGGGGAGTAATTAGTGACACGGTTCTCTTGCAGTTGTCTCCAGCAAACTCCTACTCATCCCTCAAAACCCACAGGAATTCACCTCCCCTGGGATTCCCCAGAAGGAACCAGGCCCTTCAGAACAAAACCAGTATGTCAGCTCAGGAACTGGGATCAGTCCCACGTGCTTTCCCAGCATGGCCATAACTGACAGGGTGGCTCCCTCCTCTGTCCCGTGTGCCTGCACCTGACAGGAGTACTTTATGGTTTCAAACGCCTTTAAATTAGATGAGGCATGGCCGGCCATGATTCTAGCAATCTTCAAGTCCTGCTGAAATGATCGAAGAGGTCGGCCAACACTTCCGTTCTCCAAGACGAGCATGACAATCTCTGTCATCCCCATGCCCACGATGACACTGACCCTTCCATAGCGTTCACACTGTGCCCTCTACCGTGCTAAGCACGCCACACACATTAACCCACTTGATCCGCACAACACCACAATGGAGGGGCTACTGTTATTTCTCTGTTTTACAGACAAGGACCGAGGGACCTTGTATTTGCGGCGGGACAGAGCTCGACGGCAGGACCTTCTCACCTCCCTTCACGGGGTGCATGTTCTTATCAGTCGGGGACACCTCTCCCCGTGGCTGCAGCAGGAAGCGGAGAGCGAACGTGGACGTGACCCCACCGCTCCCAACCTCATCACCACCTCGCCATCCCAGTCAACATTAGCTGAGCATTTACTATATGCTTGGGGCCGTGCAGCTGGCTGTGCACTCGCTGGCTCATTTAATCTTGTCATGATCCCCAGAGCGAGCCTTCTCATTGCCTTTCCAGATCCAAGCTGTCCAACAGAACCTTAGGCAGTAATGTAATGCTCTACACCTGTGCTTGTCCCATACAATTTCCAAGAGCCACACGAGTACCTGGAATAGGGCAGGTGTGGCCCAGGAACTAAATTGTCAATCTTATTTAATTTTAATTAATTTAAATATAGGCTCCCATGTAGCTAGTGGCAGTCACGATGGACCTGACAGTGTGGATGAAGGAAGAGCCAAGAGGTTAGCTAATTCGTCTAAGAGCCCGCATCTGATGGATGATAAAAGTGGGACTCACGGTCAGGGGTGTTGGACTCTGGCCCCCAGGCTTGAACCCCCCACCCCTGCGCTGTAACTCCATCTTCTCACCTCTGCCCTAGACCGTGGGTGCAGTGGGGAAGAGTTAGCATCACCACACGAGTTCCAATGCAGGGGGGGCAACCTCTGCAGTCCCCAGGGGACTCCTGTGTATTGTGTATTGTGGTCAACCTCCATGAGATTCTGGACCTCCCTGGGCCCCCTTCCTGCTCTGACAGTGGGCACTGGAGGAGACGATCCCACATCCTCCCACGGTGACATCCCACAAACCATAGGTTGTTTTTTTGTTTTTGTTTTTGTTTTGTTTTGCAAGAGGCCTTTGGTCACTCGCTCTGAAGCCAGGGATCGTAGACACTTTACTCTCACTGCGTGGGGGTCAGCATCTTGGTGCCTATAGCCTGTGCTGGCTGCTGGAAACAAGGACATAGAGAAGACTATGGCATTATCGAAAGCCAGTGTTTGGGCTAGGGATCAGGTTAGTGCCCTGAGAGCCTGGACAGATGAATGCTACAGGGGGCGGATGCAATCCTTTAGAGATGCCATGACTGGGGGGAAGGGAGTGCTACAGAACATGAACATCACATGGGGCTGGGTACGAGGATACCTGTTCTCGTCCCTGCTCTGCACAGAAGTCGGGGAGCTTTTCATGACACCAACCTGATCAGTCATGGTTCTGCTCACTACACTTCATTGGCTCCCTGTTGCCCTTAAGATAAAGACCAAAACTTTAACATGGCCTACAAAGCCTCATACACTTCAGCTACCGCTGACCTTCTGCACCTGTCTCATACCTCTCTGTCTCCCAAACTCCCTGCTCTGGCCAGCCTGCTCTTTCCTTTCCTCATTCTTGCTATATTCCTTCTCACCCCAGGGCCCTTGCATAAGCTGTTCCTCTTTGTCTGTTCAATTTCTACTCCTTTTTTTTTTTTTTTTTTAAGATTTCATTTATTTATGAGAGAGAAGGAGAGAGAGAGAACAAGTGAGAGCAGAACAGAAGGGAGAGGCAGAGAGAGAAACAGTCTCCTGGCTAAGGAGGGAGCCCGACAGGACTCCATCCCAGGACCTTACGATCATGACCTGAGCTGAAGGCAGCCACTTAACTGACTGAGCCACCCAGGTGTCCTCAATTTCTACTCCTTAAGGATCACTGCCTCAAGGGAGCCTTCCTACACCTCTCTGACCTTAAGGACTTTTTCTAGTTTTTCATGAAACCCTGTATATCCCTTCAGTAGGGCTGGTTACCATGGCAATTTTACATTTGCTGGTGCAATTGACGGAAGTTTCCTCCCCCACTAAACCATTAATTCCGTAATGTCTGGCATGTGTCATGGCTTGCTCACCCTTGGGTCCCCAGCACCCACCCGAGGCCTGGCACAGGGTGGGCGCTCAAGAGCAGGAATTGAATGCATGGACGTAAGCGTGGATGGAAGGATGCTATTGGGAGGTACAAGGCAATTTGATCTCTGGGCCTGATACCTTCAGTGACGACTTGTTGAGAATCTGTTCCATGCCAGATGCTGGAAAGGGTGCAGTCTGACTGCTTAGAGAGGAGACAGACATGCAGACAAGCCATGATGACACAGCACAGTAAGGTTTTGCTTAGAAGACACACAAGCATTTAAGAGAGGCATTTGGCGGCGGGGAGACTGGGAATCGGGGAGGGCTTCCCTAGATAAGTTTCTGTGGGAGGACCCTCTGGCCAAGGGCAGAGCAGGGGCAAAGGCCTGGAGGGGAGAGAGCCCAAGGAAACTGAGCGCCAGTGAGGCCACAAGTGGATGGGGGGCCGTGGGGACAGAAGGGACCAGACAGCCGAATGAGCCTTTGTTGGAAAGGCCCTGGCGCCATCGTGGGGTTTCAAGCAGAGGAGTGACCGGGGAGGGTCCTGCGTCAAAGGAGAGGACTGAGCGGGCAATTTGGGGGACCTCCAGCTCTGGCGCCCATGGTATGAGGCCCATGGGGCTAGGTTGGGAAGGCTCTGGAGTCACTGCCAGCAGAAACCTCAGGGGACCGGTTTCTTCTCTGACGTCAACGTAAAGGTCACACAGATCCCAGGTCTCTTCTAAGGGGCCACTTAGGGCTTCAATTTGTCTTGTTATCCAGATCCCTTTGGGATCCGGTGACATTCCCAGCCTGGACCACCTTGTGGGGTAACCAGTCCCCTGAGCTCTTGAGTCACTGTGAGAAGCAGGACTTCCTTTAATTTGTCCTAAACTTACCTCACTCAAGTTTCAAAGGGGGCCCAATGTCCTAGAATTTCGAGAGTCAGTGGGGGAGGAAAGGCAGGAAGGGGAACTCAGGACATCTTTGACTCTGGGGCCCTCTGCATCTCATCAACCAACACGCTGCACTTCCACAACGATAAGGACGGGCCCCCCGGCTCTCCCTGCCCCCCAAGCCCAGGCCCTCTCTGCGGGGTTCGAAGCCAGGCCAGCCTGCTGAACCAGAGGTGAAATCAGGCCATTCGGCTGACTTCTTGCTCTAGCACGTGGACCCCACTGCAGAGGGGCATGTCTGTTACTGGACCCCCAGGCAACCAGACTCTTTCAATCCCACAGACTCTCCTGTTCTTCCAGTCCTGTCCCATCCCTCCAGGACACCTCAGGGCTGCAACCCCTCTTCATTGCCCTTCACAGCCCAGCTGCACGCTTCCCTCTCCCATTCCCACAGGCAAACCGTCAACAAGGCGGGCCAGCATCATCCAAAACGTCACTGTCGCCTCTCACCTGGGCACCCACAACGAGCTCTCCTCTCCCTGCTTTTCTACCTCTGTAATCCATTCTCCATGAGGGTCAAGAGGAAGGTAAAATGTAAACCTGAGTGTGTGACTCCCCTTCTTAAAACCCTCTAGTAGCTTCCTGGCTCCTTGAGGGCAAAACTTACAAACCCACCGCCAGAGGTATGCAAGGTGCCACAGGGTTAGTCTCACGACCCCTCGGAGCTCCCTGACTTCTCCCTCCTTTTCCCTCATCCCAGCAGGCCACTCTGACCTTTTTCTTCTTTAGACACTTCAAGTTCATTTCTACCTCAGGGCCTTTGCACATGCTGTTCCTGCTCAGAATGCTCACTCCCCAGTCTCTGATTTAACTATTTAGTTTGCTCATTCATTTGGCACTTTCATTGTGCTTTATTCTATGGCAGGCTTGCTCTCAGCACATTTTGAGTTCGGATTCCTTTCTTAATTCTTTGCACAGCTGGTTCCCTCTTGTCAGGTCAAATGCCCCCTCCTCATGATCACCATCAAATACAGATAAGCTGTTCCAAGCCAACCAGACCTTATAGAAAATACGTCTCAATTCACTTTCATCATAACATCAATGGTATTTTCTTATTTATTGCTTTAAGTTCATACTGGCTATGTCTTCCAATAGAATGAAACTCCAGGAGGACAGATCCCTAGAGCCTAGCACCGTGTCTGCCGTGAGAAGGAATGAATGGAGGGGTCCCCTCTCCCCAAGAGGCTTCTAAGACCACCGTGCTTTCTAAGCCCCACAGCTGGCATGTACAAATTGCAGGATCTCCGTGGGAAATGTTTCCTGTGGATACTGCTTGGAGACCCAGGGAGGGGCTGGGCTTCTTGAAGGAGCGCGTCAGGTCTTGTCCACCTTCATAATAACTACAGAAACAACAACTGACAAGTTCAGAGTGGATGGCAATCCACTGTCGCGCTTTCAAAGGACCTTCCCCGATGTGAATTCCTGGGCCTCTCCCAGCTACTCAGTGAGGCTCTCAGAGCCCCATTTTACAGATGTGGGAGCTGAGGCCCAGGGAGTCACGGCCACGTGGTATGCACGTGAGAAGCCAGGACTCGCCCCCATCTCCCAGCGCCGATCTCAAGCCTTTACAAAGGGCTGGGTCTGCCGGAGCACGGGTGCCCTGTACCCAGCCTGGGGCTCCTTGGAGGGGCTCCTGCTCACAGTCCGCTGCAAGGGCCGGTCCTCAGGGCACTTGGGAAGAGAGGCAATGTGGGCACTTAGAAGGACGCTGGGCTGGGGTTCAGGAGAGCAGGGTGACAGCAGCTTAAGACCATTTACTAGGCACCTCCTTGTGCCAGGCACTGTACCAAGTGCTTTGCACACATTTCCTAAATGCCCGCAATAGTGCAGTGTAAACGTTGTCCTTGCCCGCATTTCATGGACGAGAAGGCTGAGGCTCTGAGAGCTTATGTCACTTTCCCGTGGTCACAGAGTTGGATCCCGGAACTCAGCCAGCAGACAGTTGTGCCACTGGCTAGTTGGGGCACTTCCAGAAGTGGCTGGGTGACCCTGAAAGAGCCTTTTGTCCTCTTTGAGTTTAAGAGCCTACCTATAAAGCCCCGGCTCACACAAGATCTTGTCTAGGCCTGTCGACACACACGGGTGTGTGACCACTGCTGTGTCCTGTGGCCCCCGTAACCTCAGGAAAGGCCTACCTGGTTGCCTTGGGGCAGGGGCAGACCGTGCTCTGGAGCTTCCAGGAACAATCCATCTCCAGGGCCCCATCCTCCGGTGCTGGCTGGAAGACAGAGACCAGGGGCACGCGGGAGTGGACATGGGCTGGAAGACCTTGGAGCTACCAAGAAAGTGACTCATCATATCCACAGGGGCAGGCCGAGGGGTAGTTAAAGTGGGCAAATGCTACGAGGATTGCACGCCGTTACAGAACCACGGAAATGAACATCAGAAATGGGCTCCCAGCCTCCCAGCCTCCCAGCCTGCCTGCCTTTCTTCCTTCCTTCTTTCCTTCCTTCCCTCCCTCCTTTCTCAGAGATTTTGAGTCTGTTTTTTTTACAAAAACATGATTGCACAGCCTTGATTGTCCACCCCCCAAGGGGGATGGGCATGGCGGATGGAGAGCTGAGAGCCAAGGCCAATTCCTAACTCTTGTGGGATCCGTTACCCTCCGCAGAAGCCCATAGAAGGATGAGTGAGCGAGTGCCCCAGGGACAGCAGAGGAGGCTGGACCTGACTTCATTCCTAGAAATAGTTGTGCGGTGGGTGGGGGCGTCAGGGGCCCGTGGGTTTCAGGGCTGTGGCAGTGTGTTTTGTTCTGTCAGGAAGAACAGGCTGTCTGCTGGCATCCGGAACCAGACACCCAACTTGGCCGGAACTCTTGGCTTTGGGAGGCAGCAAGGCTCCGTGGTGCTGGCTGATACTGGCCATGGGCTGTTTTCTATCCCTCAGCCTTGTCTTCACTTTCGTAAAACTCCCACCTCCCTGTGACCCCAGCAGTGGTTCTGGGGACCATCTGGGGGACAAGATGTGGTGGAATGAGTTCAGCAGGAATGGGGGCCATCTTCAGTCCCCAGGTGGCTGTGTAGGTTAGGGGGAGCTCCTTTTGCCCTCTTGGGGCCTCCTTCTCTCCCACTGCAAGATGAACGAATGGTCACCCTATTTGAATGATGGTCACATCATTCACAGATGAATGTGTGTCCCTTGTACAGAGGGATGGCAGGGGGCACCTCGGGTGGCACATTGGCAGGAGTGGGGGGGGGGCACACCGCTTCATACTGGGTCGGAGGGCTTGCTGGGACTGTTTTCTATCCCTCAGCCTTGATAGACTGTTTTCTATCCCTCACACTGAGGCCAATCCTAACCCCAGAGTAAAGTTTCCTAACCCGTGGCTTGGTCTCCCCGTATCTCTCTCAGCTAAGCTGGGGAGCACATTAGCAGATACCAGTATTGTAACTGTACATGTTGGGAGCTGCATTCTTCTAGAACTGAACAGGCTCTCCAAAGTCAAGTCCTCGCGCACAGTCGGTGGAGGAGAAACAGAGGGCTGGAGTGGAAACAGGAAATGAATAACCTATACCCATCAAAAATGAGGCATGGTGGGCATCATGGAGGCACACAACCTTGATGAAGCAGAAAGGAAACTCAATTATCCCGAACATGGCCCTTGTAGGAGAAAGGGGCACCTAACTTCATAACAACAACATAATATACAACATATTATAACATGATAGCAATTCAAGAATAACAACATATTATATATATATTATATTACATATAATAACATATTATAACATAATAGCAATGCAAGAAAGATCTCTGTGGACTTCTAGTGCCGCGTCTCAGACTCAGTGCACATTCAGTCCCGGGAATCATCAACCCCTTTCTCACCCCTCTGTTCCTTAAGGTAAAAACAGAGCATCACGTGCTGGTTGTTGCCTCCGAGTGCCAAGGAGCAAAGAACAAGAGAGCCAGGGGTGATGCTGTCAAGCGTCTGGAACTCTAAGAACGCGGGACCCGTCAACCCAAACCAACGCCAGCCGTGATGAATGCGTACGGCTGTCATGCCCAGACTCAGGAGCACCGTGCGGGAACGGAAATTCTTCATTTGAGAAGGACTGGCACCAGGTTCCAGGCCTAAAGGGCAACAAGGGGGGCAATTTGGGCTGCCAAAGCTCTCGAGCCCCGGGCAGCCCGGAGCCTTGGGGACGGAGACGGCTCAGCCCGCCGTGCCCACGCGCAGGCACATGGCCACGCTGCTCCTAGGACGTCAGGGGCCTGCCCCGTCCTCCCTGCTGGCTTGTCGTGGGGAGCCGGCCACACCACGCAGCCGTGACGGCTCGCATAACTATGCGGAGAGACAGCAGCCACTTATATTCCCGTCTCTTGCTGGGCGTTTTCCTAGGGCTCCCCGCCAGGCTGGGCTCATCACGTTTCCTCCCCACTTGGGCGGTTGAGGTGGCGGGCTGGCTCGACCCCCACCCCCGGCTCCCGGAGCCTCCCCAGGGCCTCCGCTGGGTGGAGGAGTCCCCAGCTAAGCCACCTGTGGCTCTTTCAGCTGCGTCCCTGTCCCCCACCCCGAGATACACCCACAGTCCCTGGACCTGTCCTACCTGTCTCACACAGACAGATGGCAGAGGCTGGAGGGTATGGCAGTAAGTCCGAAAACAAGTTTGTGAAGCGAGCTGGAAAGAATGACAGGCAGGCCCACAGCCAGCCCTGCTGTCACTCAGCTTCTGGAGGGTCTGAGCCTTTTGTAATCCTCGCCTCCTTTCTTGTCTGCCCTGTACCCCACCCCCCCACAACCTCTGCCACACCCCTGCATGCCCAGCCAACTCCCCTCTGTGCTGGGGGCCTCCCCTGTTTTTCATCTGGGGGCTGAGTGCCCAGGGCACTGGGGCCTTAAGTAGAAAGGCCAGCTGTGCAGGCCACCATCAGCCATGTGGGTGTCTGCCCAGCCCATGGCCCACCTCCCAGGGGCTGGGATTCCCAGGGCTGGGGCCAGGACGGCAGCTGGGCGGCTCACAAGGCACGCACCGGCCCCCACCAGCGGACCTGCCCCATCTGTGCCCTAGGTCTCTGCAGCCACCGCTCAACCTGTGCATCTCTCTAGCCGGACTGGGAGAGGACGGGGCAGGGCACAGAGCTTGTGCTCAAGAGCTGTTTGTCAAGAGAGTGATGGAAAGACACGGAGACAGAGAGGCAGGGAAAGGAAGCCTGCCTCTGACCTCTGGTTCTCTCTGTGCAGAATCGCCGTGGCTCCAGCACATACCAGCTCTGGCGCCTTGGCCGCCTGACACACCTCCCTGGGCCTCGGTCCTTCTTCCATGTAAAATGAAGACAGCCATTGTATCTGCTGTGTAGCATACGTACAAGAGACTTCCACGAGATAATGGGATACGGTACTTAGAACGGCGCCAGGCACAGACGCGCATCGTCGCCTCTATTAACGAATGTCCTCCAGCCTCATCGGGCACCGCTGTCCCTTGTGGGGACACTCAAAATCTCTGAGACAAGCGTGCTGGCCATTGCCAAGTCCTCATCTGCTTGCCGCGGCCCAGGGCAGTGCTCTGCCAGTGGCCGCACGGACTCTGGACGACATCCATCAGAAGCACGCGTCTTTGGATACTTGGGACTTGGTTTTCAGTCCCAGACCTGCGGCTGCCTGACCCTGGATCCTTGATGGGAACACTCTGCGCTCTTCAGGGCGCTCCTCTGGAAATCATGGCCATGAGAGCCTGTACCTCAGAGAGGCATGGGGAGGAGGACATGTGGTGTACAAGGCACGATGCGGGCCATCACACTGGCTGGATCAGAAACCACCCAGGCCGCCCCAATGGGGGAGCAGTAACCCGCCAGGTAGTCTCCGAGGTGGGAGGCTGGCTGGGCTGTGTCCAGGCATGGGGGCAGCCTTGGACAGTGTGGGCACCAGAGAGCATCGGGACGAGGAATTGGGGGCTGTAGCCAGGTGCCCAGCATATCCCACCTTCTAGTTCCTTCTAAGGGCCACAAGCTTTTCCTGTTGACTGCCCCTTTTCTGTAAAGTGGCCCTGATATTCTATTGGCGACACTAGGGCAGGGCAGGCCAGAATGGGCAGAAGCTAGACTTGGGGACCCTCTACGGAATCTGAGGCTGGGAGCCCCTCCGCCCTCAGCAGCCTGGCACAAGACCCTGGTTCGGCACACATGGGGCCGGAGCTGGCATGGGAAGAGTGACTTTCCAGCAAAACATGCCCCTGCCCACTCTGTGCCCTGAGCAGCGACCTCAGCAGCCAGCCAGACGGCGTTTCTTCGAGGCCAAAGGATCAGAGCTTTCCTACCCCACTGTCCCTGAGATGAGCCCTCCCAGGGCCCTCAGCACTTCCACAAGGGATGTCCTGCCTCCTCCACCGCCCCACCCCCAGATACTCCAGAATAGAGCTCTGCATCCTTCCTCTCCCCCTGCCGGCCCTCGGCTCTCTCCCTGTGGGTAAGGGCACTAGCCCACGAAGCCTTGGGCTTGAGTCCTGGCTCCGTCTTCCAGCCATGGCCCCTGTGTGATCCCTAGACATCGGAGGCTCAGTGGTCTCAGCTTGGAACCGGGGAGAACCGCAGCCCCACCGCCCAGACCGCTTGCAAGCTGTACTGTGTTGCAGACGTTCTCTGCTCTCTGTTGTATGACGCTTTCTCCTAATGTAAATACCTGCGGGGTCATTCACAGTTACCTGGGTTCATAGGCTCACCCCTGCCTTATGCTGTCCCTTGCCCAAGTATACCAAATAGTCAACACGTGCCCATCTTCCTTCTGCGATTTTACCCCCCCCACCAGCCCCCTGGCCCCTTCTGCATGCTACTCCATGTCTTCTCTTAGTAGGGCCATGCGGCCTCTTCCTGGCTCCTTCCTTGATTCTAGCTCATTCTCAGCTACAGCTTTGCACAGGTGGATCATGTTCCTTCCTTTCCTGGAGACCCTCACAGCCATTTCAGGGTGATGTTCAACCCCCTCCGGGGCTACCTCCCCCGCCCCAACTTTTCTTTCCAGCCTTATCTCTTACTCTATCCCTCCGTGGAAGCTTGCTACTGTCATTCTGGATCATTCCTCCCTTCCCAGAGTGGGCAGGGAGCAGAAAATCCTCTTCCTTAGGTCCCTGAACTTGTACTACACTGTTCCTTCAGCTTACAATGTCTTTATATGCATTTTTATTTACTGACGATTTACTCATCTTTCAGGGCTTGCTTCAAACGCCGCTTCTTCTGCGAAGCCTTTCTTGATTCCTCCCTTTAAAAGTGGTCACTCCTTCTCTTGCACTCTCCAGCCCTGTTTAGCATTTACCCAAACCTGGACATGAGGGACTGTGATTCACTGGATGTCCCCAGGGCACTGAGCAGCTGATAGCCCTCTGTGGGTCAAGGTCACTTGCTGATGTAGCCCACAGGCAGCCCAGATCCGTCATGGGTATATAGTCAGCCCAGAAGTCTGGCCGCTGGGGTGTGGCCTGTCTCTGCTGGGCTGGGGTTAGGAGATAGAAGGTGGGGGTTCACTTAATACCTCTGGCCATGGTGTCTGCTCTCAAAGGGCAGGTCCTAAGGGAAAGATTGATAGCTGAGTGTCTGCTGCAAACATGTGGAATCATCATAGGCATGGATGGCTCTCTGAGACCCTGGGAAATATAGTTTCTTCTTTCTCCTGCTCTCCTCTGCTGGCCTCTCGGACACAGGGAGGTAGACAGATAGGGAGAAATGGACACACAGCAGATACTGCTGCTCACCTGTGAGTCCACACTTCCCCCGCCAGACAGCCATCCCTGATTCTTTGGAGTTTCTGCAAAATTCCAGATTCACCACACCCCCAAGCAACAGCTGCTGCAAATGTGGCTCATTTCCCTCTCAGGACACAGAGTGAAGCTGTTAGCCTGCCTCTGTATGGGTAAGGAGCAGGAACATGACCTTTCAGAAAAGTCCCACTGCCCAGTGTTTCCCGCTCCAGGCTGTGGCTGGACACAGTGATGTGCTGGGAGCGTGAGTCTCATCATAAACTCCATTTGCAAGGTCCTCTGACCCATGGTAGCGGCAGTGATCTCAAACACACTGTCCGAGGATCCAACCTTCACCTGACTTGCGACAACCCCTCCCTCTGCCACAGTCCATGGCTCTCTGTGTCCCCCAGTCCTCACAAAGCCTACATCCCACTCAGTAACTACATTGTGGGCAAGCTTTGCTGCTTTCCTCCAGTATCTTCCATGGTGTAGGACTCCAGAGTTGACCGAGCATTCTTGGAGTAACCCTGTGAGATCATTATTTATATGTAAGAGATGAGCTAATGGAAACTCAGAAGCGTTAGTGGCTTGTCTAATGCTGAAGAGCGAGGCACAGGGAGCTGGGGTTCACACGGGGATCTCCTGTCCCACAGAAAAGACGACCATCGCCCTCTCTGAGGGCAGGCCTGTGTCTCACCCATTTTGCAACCTCTGCAGAGCACTGCATGCTGTCCTGTGGACAGAAACATCCAGAATTTTCCACCGTGTTAGAATGACTTTATCTCCAGCAGGGCAGAGAGGGAAGTAGGAGCAAGCTGACGCCTTTGCAACCTGAGCCACGTTTCCCCACCACATTTAGTGGGGAGCCACGTTTCCCCACCACATGACGTGGCACTCTCCTCCAGGACCTCACGTGGCTGGGTGCAGCTGTGTGGAGGCTGTAACTTCTCCTCGTGACCTCATTTCACCAGAACCCTTTCCCACTCAACACAACCATCCCCATCACGGCAACTAACAATCGTTTCGAGCCATGTATGCGTCAAGTCCTGTGTGCATCCTGGCGAGGTGGGTGCTAGCCTCACCCCCACTTTACGTGATGTGAAGGGCTAACTCATCCATGGCCCCCGTGACTCATAAGGAATAGAAGAGGATGACTGGGATTTGAACCCAGGTTGCCCAGAAGTCAGAGCCCACACTTGTAGCTGCTGGGTTAGCCTGCCTCTCCTCGGGCGGCTCCCCGGGGGTACCATGGCCACTGAACCCGGTGAGCACTCTTCCTGACAGATGGCACAGCACTGCCAGGACCAGTCCCCATGATGCGGGAGTCAGAGTGGGGAAAGCCTGTCCTGAACTAGACAGGACGAGACACAACGGACAACGTGACTTATTCCAGGGAACTTGCATCTCCAGCCCAGCAGGCAGGCATGGGCACCTTCAGGCTACGATGGCAGAAGCAGATGCCCAGAAAAGCTGAGGACCCTGCAGGGCTGGCAGCTGTCCCTTTGCAGTGAGGCCAAATTGCTGTGGGAGCACAACTCTGGGGGATGCTCAAAAGGAAAGGCCACCAGCTATGCCTGGGATAGTCGAAGGAGACGTCAGAGAGGTGGGGACAGAGAGCGCGGCAGAGGAGGGGAAAGGGGGCAGCACAGCATCAGGGAGGGGAGGGTGTTGGGTATTAGAGTCCAGCTGAGCCGGGTTTGGCCCCATGGACGTGGGTCCTGGTAGGGCTGGCGACACACGGGATCTAAGCCCCAAGCAGCATCGCATCCTTATTAGCGGAGAATGCCAATTAGTTAGAGTCAAGCCCGAAGGGCTCCTCCCACTTCCTCTCTCCACAGCCTCTATTCATTCAGCCTTATGATTAAATAATGTTTTATCTTGAAATATTTCAGACAAAGAACTATAAACATAATATAATCTATTATTGGGCAATAAAAAGGAATGAAGGAGTGTTACATGTCACGGCATGGATGAACCTTGCAAACATTACACTAAATCCATAGAACTAGGAAGCAGATGAGTGGAGATGTGAGGGTGACAGACAAAAGGTCCAGGGTTTCTTCTGGGGTCATGAAATGTTCTAAACATGATTGTGGTGAGGGTTGCACAGCTCTGTGAATAGACTGGAAACCACACTTCGGTACACACTTCGAATGGATAAATTTTATAGAAAAATTGTATCTCAGTGAAGGTGTTACCAAGCGGTATCAGGAGCCTGGCATGTCCTCCATCCGGCTTAAATGTTCCCAACATTGAGGGTCCTGGGTGGCTCCGTGGGTTAAGTGTCCCACTCGATTTAAGCTTGTGTGGTGATCTCAGGATCGTGAGATGGAGGCCCACGTTGGGCTCCGTGATCAGTGTGGAGTCTGCTTGAGACTCTCTCTCCCTCTCCCTTTGCCCTTCCCCCATTTATGCTCTCTAAATAAATAAATAAAATATTTACAAAGAAATAAAAAAGAGTTACCAATATAGCCAAACCCTGCGGGACCGCAGCCCCCCTGTCCCTCTTCCCCCCAGAATGTGATGCTTATTGTTCGGGTGCATTTCCCTATACCCTTAGGACATAGGCATATATTTTCTGAACGATGTGTCCTGTTGTTTTATATGTTTTTCAACTTTATATAAATGAGTTGCATTGTACCTATTGTCTTGTAATTTGCTTTTTTTCCCTCGATAGGATGAGGTTCATCCTTGGCATTGCTTGGCCTGGAGGTCAAGTTCATCCACGCTCCCTGTATATGATATTTCGTTGGTGAAAGTCCCACAGTCCAACATCCCACAATGTGTGTCTCCACTCTGCTTCTGACAAATATTTAGGCTTTCTTTTCCCTTTTCCCTGCAGTGCACACAGGGCTGCAGGGAATGCCCTTTCCTCCCTTATGCGGGAGTAAGGGTTTCCCAGGAGGGGCAGCTCTGTGGGGTCCAACCCACAGTTCATCAGATACTGTCCGTTATTTGCCTCTCCTTACGCGTGAGGAAACTGAGGACCAGAGAGAGGATGTGACCTGCTCAGAGTCCCTCAGGGTCTGGGACCGATGCCCAGTCCAGGGCTCTTCGAGCCACAGCACACTGCCCTTCCAGAACCCTCCATTTCCTGATTTTTATTTTGCTGCAAATCCCAGCGACCACCCAGCGGGCCTTATCAGAGCCGATCTAGGAGAAACACATTATCAGTGCTGTCCAGGAGGGCTGGGGATCTGGCAGTGCTTTCAGGAGGAAACGGGGAAGAAATGAACTTTGGAGAATGCCCCAGGCGGCTCCCAAGTGCTGAGAGGGCAGCCTTGGGAGGAGGGGCCCTTCCCACGCTGGTTCCCCTGGCTGGGGACTTCCTTACCTCCCGGAGGTAACAGCCAGCCTCCCACTGGGCAAGCTGCTTGCCTGAAACAGAGCCAAAAGGCCACAGGAAGTGCCTGTGTCTGGAGCCCAGGGTCTCAGCTTTATTGACTGGCTGTCTGATTTCTAAGGCACAACATCATGGCTCTGGTTCGGCCCTGCCTCCCTTTCCCTCCAGCCTCTGCTTTGGCACCTGGGTGTCATCAGGGAGCCCGCTGCAGGGACACTGGCCGGCAGGGAGGCCTGAGGGGGCCCCAGGCCACATTAGGAATTGGGAACTTTAGCCTAAGGGTGAATGAAAGGACAGGCTTTAAGTAGAGTTGTGCATTTCATTTATCAAAGACCATTCAGGGAGCTGTGAGGGGCTCCTGCAGGGAGCGAGGGGAGAGGTCCTGGCAGCTGGAACAGGTGGGCTGCTGGAGGGGCTGGAGGCAATGGGTGGGGTGGGATCAGTGGGACCTGGTGGTGGGTGGGATGTAGAAGGAAAAGCCTGGGTTCCAGCCCAAGTGCAAGCCTGTGTGGTAGCGGCGGCCCCATTCCCTGGGACTGGGGATGGGACTGGGGATGTTGGCTTTGGGCCAGGTTTGGCTTCAGTGGTGTGTGCTTCGAGGACCGGCACATCTGTACCACGTCCTGGGGCAGATGTCACGGAGGCTGCCTGGTATGGTGTGTACGTGAGTTTGAAGGTTCTTCCTGCCTGAAAACCCACAGAGTCTCCTCTCAGTGTATAAGAGGCTCATGCTGAGTTTTGCTGTCAAATACCTGTAGAATCTAAATCAAATGGTCAGTGATCACAGCCCAAGAGAAACCTTCACAGGTGTATACCTCCTGGTCTGTTTTCACTTCCCATCCGAAGACACATTACTTGTCCCAGTAGGTGGTTGCGCCCGGATTCCACACTGAGCACACATTAGGCATTCTGTTAGCATGGTAGCCAAACAGCAGAGAGAAGGAGCGAGGATCTGGCAGGAGAGAAGGATGGAAGGAGCTGTGGGGATGCGGTAGCAGGCCTGGAGGGGTTAAGAGTCCGTCAGGTAGAAACAGAACAAAGCTGTCAGAACAGCATAAGCAGATGTGAACGGGACAGGCAGACGAGCAGGTCGGTTTTACTGAAAGACAAGGAGTACAGCATAATAAGAGACCGGTCAGAGCCCAGGCTTGAGAAACAAATGACCTTATTACTTGAAGGGGGAGGGGAGGGGGGTGTATGGGCACTAGGGAGCCATGGATGGTTTCTGAGCAGTCAAGTGGAATTGATAGGACCCAGCGATGACGATGACGGAGTATGTGGGTGAAGAAGGAGGCATTGATGCTGCCACTGGGTTGGAGCCTGGGAGTCTGGGAGGTCACATGGGACATGAGATGGGACTGCAAAGGCAGAGGAGGCGGTGGGGTGACAGAGGGGGGAGGGAGCTGACAGCACAGGAGCCTGGCCAAGGCAGAAAAGAGAGTGAGTTGGAATCCAATAGGAGGGGCTCATCAGGCTGGCCCTCAGGGATGTGCTTTAAGGATTAGCTAGGAATGACTCAGAATTAACCCATCAATTATTTGCCTATAAAGCAGAGTTTACCTGAAAATGGTATTTCTTTAGTGTAAATGTTCTGCTTAATGACCATCAGCTCAGCAGTTTTTTGCTTTATTAATGGCACCCAGGGACACTTTGGTCTAAATTCTCCCTTTTCTGGGTTAGCTGAGTCTAAAATGAGGAGAACCGCAGGGGAGGACAGCTGTGGGTCTGTTCTGCTGCAGTCCAACAGAGGTGGGGCGGCCCAGTCTAGGATGGAAACTCTGGCGGTAGTCCCTGCCTGTGAAAATGCCCTGAGGCTGTTGGGGAGGGGGGAATCTGCTACCAGGGCAAACAAGGCAAGGCTAGACAAAGAAAGGGCTTCAGGAAAGGTGGACACCGGCTATTACCACCTATGGAAAATAACCAAGCCCAGAGAGGCAGTTCCAACTTGAAAACTAATCCCCAACTTTCGCTGCTGGAAGGGGCTTCTCTGCCCTCAAGCCAACCTCCACGTCATTGTTAGTTATTGCTCTAGAATACGAACTGGATGAGGTCAGATCCCTGCTCCCCAACCCTTCTCTGATGCCACATCACCTCCAGAGGACACCGGTGTAACAGCTCCCCGGACCTGCACCCACAACAGACATCATCAAACGATTACCATGTCTTCCACCGAGCCTGGATGTAGCTTCCGAATCAGACTCTGCACACCCTGGGCAGCCATTACTAATCAATCAATCACCCTCAGGATAGAAACCGTCTCCCTGTCTTAAAGGGGAAGAGCTGGAACTCCTCGGCCTGACTTCTTGCCACCTTTTCCCACCCTCATTTCTGATCACTGCTTCTATGCTCCAACTTCCTCCAACTGTTGGTCATTCCTAAATATGCTGCCTTTTTCTTCTTCTCAGAGCCTCTGTCCACGCAGGTGCCTCAGCCGGGCATGACGTCTATGCAGACTATTAGCTGCTTCTCTGTTATCTGTTCTTCAGCTTCCAAGAGAGACAGACCTATATCAGGGCATATGGCTGCCCCGCCTCCCCGGGGGTTGGTAACCACGTGACTAAGTGCTGGCCAATGGGATACAAGCAGAAGTGATGCATGTAGGGATTCCCTCCCTCCCACGCATACCTTGGCTCTTAAGGATTTGGGCGTATATTCCCCCAGTCTCCTTCCTCTTCCACACTAGCCGGGGATGGCGAGAACAGAGCAATGCCACCGTCGTGCCACATGAAGGAGATAGCAAGGCCACCTTCCCAGCGCAACACCACTGTCCTCTGACCCGCTAAGGAAGAGACGTCCCCTCCGCCTCGCTGGAGTCCCTTGTAGTCCGAGCTCTGTTGTTGCGGTGGTAGCTGAGTCTGTGCCCTGAGCGGACGCCCTTCCGCCAGCCTCCAGGGCCACCTCCTCAGTGAAGTTCTCCCCGAGTCCTAGGCTCCCCTGGGATCCCTGTCACGCCGCACACCTCTCATTCGCACACGTGAGCCAGGGGATGGCCATGGTCTCTCCCTCAAGCCAGGCTAGGGCAACTTCTCTCCCGCTCATCCATCCTCCGCACCTCAGCGGGCTAAGGTGCTAATGCACAGACCCCAGCAGGCGACGCCCTCGCCCCCGCTGTTGTAGTCCGAACCTCTGGGACTCCGGGCTCCTCTCTCCCCTCGGAAATGAGGACACTCTGCGGAGCCACCTACTCCTGTGACTCCTTCCGTGTGAAACCCCTCACACTGCCAACCCCAGAGTGGCGGGCCTGAAGGAGCTGCTTCCTTGCTGGCTGGAGGCTCTATTGTCCTGCTCCCCATTTGTTACTGAGAACGGGGACTCAAACGGGAGTTTCCCTAATCTTTGTATTCTTCTTCTCAAGTGGCCTGGGAAGTCTCACGGTGCCTGTATTGGTTCCCAAGGCCCTTCTCCCGTCCCACCAGTTTGTATGCTTTAGGAATGGCCAACGCTTACTCCTCTGAACTTCTGGAGGCTGTGACTGTCCTGCCGAGCCCCACCCCTCAGCACCCTGCAGGCCCAGCACAACCGTGGAACTCAGGGCATGTGTCCCAGGAGCAGCCAGACCTCAGCGAGGGCATGGCTATTTTGGGACAGGGAGGATCCTGGGAGGATGCTGGCGAGGTCAGAGTTGGAAGGGAAGGAGGTGGGTTTTCTGCCCATGATTATGTGTCCTGAACCCTCTGGAGGCTATCCAGGGGCCCAAGGCTGCCACTAGGAAGAACACACCCACGACCCAGCCTTAGCCCAGCCAGCCGCAGCGGTGGACTGGGGCAGGCACGGGCTCAAGATCTTAGGCTCGGATCCCAGTGGCCACGGAAGGCAGAAAAAAATTGCGTGTTTATGTGTTGTGTCCCAGCAGCCGTGAAAGAACTACATCAGGCAAGATGCAGGGCAGGCTTGAGGTAGGGTTGGGTGGGGTGTGTGGTATGGGAAGGCAGGGTATCAGAAACCAGCCAGAGGGCGAAGGGGGAACACAGAAAAGAATATAATCACTCAGGAAGGTTAGCTGATGATCCTTTACCCGAGATGCATTGAGCATCTACTATGTGCAGGCGTCTAATCAGATGCTGGCAATACAAAAATGATAATGCTTTGACTTTGTGGGTAGCACTTTCCAGTTGTATAAGTTCTTCTGCAAATATCGGGAACCTCAAAGTGGTTCCTAAAGTGGTTTATAAACTCTGACCTTAAGGAAATAATCTGAGAGGCATCATTTGGACCCAAGAGGGAGAAAGGCATTCCACTCCTGGGTCTGGAGATTTGCTACTATTTTAGAACATCAAAAACCCACTCTGCCCGTTTGGAGTGTTCTAGAAGGTCATCCAACGAGAAGTACACGGTACTGTTTCTGACATGCAGCAGGAGCTGGGTTAGGGGCTATGGTGGTGAGCACGATTATTCATGACGGCTCGGCAGCCCTGTGGTGGGCAGCCTTCCGTGTGAAGGAGGTAAGTACACGGTGTGGTGAGAACCCTCAGCTTAGGCAGAAGGGGCAGGTGCAGGGATCCACCCAATGGGACCTAGGCCATCCCAGCAGATGCACTTGACTCCATGCTTCCACGGTCTGAGATGCCTCTCTGTGCAGCCCTTCCAGTCCCTTCCTGCTGCCTCTCCAAGAACCTGGGAGAACATCTTAGCCTTCTTCCAATCCTGTCTCAATTTTAGGTCCTCTGATTAAATTCTCCTGGTGCTACCCACCTGGCTCTGACCTCTAATTTGGACCAAACTGCCCTTTGGGGGATTCTCAAACACTCGGGACACCCCTCCCAGGAGCCCTGTTGCTTTCCTCCCATCTCCCGACAACTGGGTGCCTGCTGGTGGCTACTCTCCACAGAGGACCGGCGTCAAGGCTTTTCTGCTCTCCACTGCGTGCGACCCTTTCCCTGCCCCAGACCCCAGGGCGCCTACAGACTCCCAGAAGTGAGGCGAGATGAAGCAGTTTGGGAATTGTCCTCCTTCCCGCCACATCCCTCCTTAACCCCCCCGCCTCCCAGCCTCCCAGCACCTCCTGAGCCAGACTCTCGCAAGCACAAAATTGATGCCTATTGGCTAGACACCCACTTGGCGGGTGGACAGGACACGTGAAGCCCAAGCAGGATGGAGAGGGAGAAAGTCCAGGCTCTGCCTTATCATAAAAATGCAGCCCATGCCCCCACCCCCCATACCAGGGCACAGTTTGATAGGATTTCTGTACATCTTTTGAGTCTGAGAGGAATTGAGGAAATAACGGAAACAGTGCTTCCTAGCAGTCAGGATGGGCACTAAGTAGTATTTGAATGGACAGGTTTATCTGAGGCACGTGCCGCCTTAGAAAGCCCGATGCTGCGGGTGCTCTGCCCAGGCCTGGCTACCCTCCCCTCTCCTTCATCCCCTCTCATTAATCTTGGCATTCTTCTCCCAGAAGCTTTCCCAGATGCCAGGATTCAATGTCCTGGGCCCTGCGGGAGGGAGGGAACTTCCCAGGACTCAGACACCCTTTTAATTAACCTGGGCGACCCTCTCCCGACGGGCCAGCTGAATCCCATCATGGCCCCACTGTTTCCCGGGGCAGTGCCCTGAACTGGGACTCCCACCCCAGCTCCCTCACTCTTCTGAGGATGTGGGCCCTCTGTTTCCCATATGCTCACCACCTGTTGGCCTCCATTCCCTGTCCTGGGGGCCCCTGGTAGCCTGTGCCCTGTGGCAGTCCTGCCTGCGTCATGTGCCCACAGAGGGTGGCAGGAGGCCTGCCTGGAGCTGGCAGAGGACCTCTGCGATTCCTCCAAAGTGTCCCCCCACCTAAATCCTTTTTGGCAGCTTCCTTCCTCACCTCCAAAGAAGGACAGTTCATTCCAGTTACTCATGGGAACAGTGAGGCTTGCCCATCTGTCACTCTCATAGCTTCATCATAGTGGCCAGCAATGTAGAAAAGTCCTCATGAGCTATAACTTGTCAACATTATTAACGGTGGACAGTGCCATCAAACCCAATGCCCAGCAGGGTGCTCTGGGTGAGACGCAGAGGAAGAGTACTTGAACAGGCATCCTCCCGAGTGACCAGAGTGGAGAGGGCAGGTCAATGGCAAAAGCAAGGTCTGAGTCCAGATGAAGCCCCACATCACACTGCAGCGAACATATGGCACCCTGAGCCGTCCAGCCAAGGCAGGCAAGTTTTACAAGGATGGGCTAATCCATCCATCCGTGTAACATGTTTGACACCTACTGTGTGTCAGGAGTTGGGGGCACGACCGTGAACTCGATGAGCCAGGTCCCGGCCCCCGCCCCCATGGTAACTCGAACGTGGCCACACGCATCATCGTATGGGATTTCACGACCCCACGCGCACCCCCACAGAGGAGCAGACGAATGAATGCTTGAATAACTGAAACCCGCAGAGGGAAGGTGAACATCACAGATTTGGCCACCCCATCTTTCAAGTGAAAAGCGACGCTCTGAACTGCTGCGGCTACAGCACACCCGTGAAAATGGCCCTGGCGCCTGTCCCCATCCTTGTCCGCTATTCGCAGAGCTCCTTACCTGGTGGGCAGTGGCACCCTGGAGACGTCTTCGGGAGGGCCTCCCGGCGCCTCCGAGAGTGGAACTTCCATTTCTGCAAAAGGAGACAGAGGAGAGGAGTCATGAAAGCGGAAGTCAAGCCCCGGGAAGGGTCTGCGGCTGGTGGGGACGGAGGGGGAGAAAAGGCCGCCGGGGGGCCGCAGGAGGACTATTCCAGGATCAAAGACTGGCCACGGGCGTCTGCGTAATAAGAAGCAGATGCAGAAGGTCCCATCTAGGGAATCTCGGTGTCTGATGTCTTCGGAGTGCTCTTAAAGAAATTAGCGCCAACCCCAAGGCCCTGTAAACCAGTTGTGGCCTTCCTGCACCCCACCATCATGGGCACAATGACTCGCTTTTCTCGGCTCTCTGCTAATTGTTTCCTGTCTAGGTCTGGGCTCCTGATTGATCCCAGCGTCGGACAGTGACTATTCTTCTGGGGTCCCTCACAGCCAGTCCCAGGCAAGCTGGGCAGGGGTACGGGACAGAGAGCTGAGCAGGCCACGTGCCCCTCTACCAAACCTCTTCTTTGCAAATCATGGAGCCAATCAGGAAGGCTCCAAGGGAGTGGTAACGAGGAGACTGGGACAACTTTCACCTCCCAGGGTGACAAATGGACACATGGCCAGGAGCCCCAGTGCCCGGACTGACTGATTTTCAAAGCACGGGGCACTGACCCACACAGGGTGGGCCTCACTCGCACAGGGCTGCAAGGGACATGTCAGGGAGAGGCCGCTGAGGTTCGTGCACGGTTCTCATGGGTGGATTCGAGTCCCTGCTGCACCGGGTTCATAGGAAGACTGGAGTGGTCAGGGCTTAGAAGGGAAGGTGACTGACACCTGGGAGGCACACAGTAAATGCTCGCTCTCATGATACTCTGTGTTACAGGTAAGGGCCCCGAGATGGAAGGTGGGGCGGGGTGAGGTGGAGAGACTAACATGGCCAAGGTCAAAGGTGGACAACGGCACCTTGCTCTCTGATGTTAGTGCAGCAGTGAGAGCCTGGTAACTGGTTTTATTTGGTTCCTACAGTAATTTTTTTCCCCCCCATTGGATCTGTTTTCAGCAGTCTGAAGTGACTGATTTCACATGAAGACCCGGCCACGGGGGGCCTGTCCCACGGCTCACAGTTATTGACAATGACCAGAATCCTGAAGTCCCTGCCATATGAAGTGGTTAGGAGGCCAGCTGGCCACCCTGCCATAAACTTCTCCATCACTGGCCTCCTCTCTGGCAGAGTCTGAATTTCTAGTGACACAGACTCCTGACCCTTCCACGGCTCTGTGACAGCCATGAGACTTGGTGCTAGTGAGTTGGTGTGGTGTACCATCCAGGCCTCGCCGACTGGCCTCTATTTCGTTCCCCACTACGATCCCGATGAGAGCCCCGCAGCCATACCTTGTCTCCCTGACCGCATCAGCGCAGCTCATTGCCCCCTGCTTTTCATGCCTTCCACCCTCCCAACCCAGCAGCCCTCCCACCACGCCCCTGTCAAGGGCAGGGTCCTGAGATAAAAGCAAGCAGAAGAGGCCTACAGAGGCTCCCGCCACCGGGCAGCCCAGCCGCCTGTGCCTGTGACCGCACCTGCCCTTTCTCTCTGCTCCTCCCCCGAGAGGCCAACTGTCCAGCTGCGCACAGGGCCTTCCCCGCCCGCCTGCATCAGCAGCGGCCTCCTCTAGACCCCATCCCTGGCTCTCCTCAAGCTCTGTCTTCACTGGAAAGAGCCAGAGAGTGAATATTTTGGGTTGTGGGAGCCACATGATGACACAGCCCCTCAGCTCTACCGTCAGAGGTGAGAGGCAGCCACAGAAAACATGAAAACCCAAGAAGCACGGCTGTGTTCCCATAGAGACATATTTACACAAACAGGCTTCGGGTAGGATGTGGTAGTCACCAACCCACTGTTAACATCATCGCTGGGCCAGTAAGAAAGGAAAAGAAAACTCCTCTCTGACCAAACTCTCTTCTAGGCAAACTCCTCCTCTCTCTCCTGGAGCATGCCCACCGGGCTCCTACCTGCCCTCTGCCCACGGCTTTTCCCCAGGTCACCAGTGACTTTGGTGCTGCTAAGCCCAGGGGACTGTCCTTCTCATCCCAGCCTGTCACAGGGTTTGCTGGCCCTGCCTTCTCCCTGATACACTCTCTTCACTGGGCTGCCAGGATGACCCTCTCCCAGTGTCCCTCCTGCCACTCTGTGCTCCTTCTGTCTCCTCTGCTTCTCATCTACGTGGAGGCCACAGGGCCCAGCCTCACTGCCTTCTCTCTGTTCTGGCTCCTGGGGGCCCTCACCTTACCTCATGTCTTCAACGCCATCT
Organism: Mustela erminea; assembly: GCF_009829155.1. Lineage (NCBI taxonomy): Eukaryota > Metazoa > Chordata > Mammalia > Carnivora > Mustelidae > Mustela > Mustela erminea. The sequence continues at coordinate 36,290,642 of NC_045627.1, read as the reverse complement.
GTACGTGAGAATGCCCCCCTCCCCGCACCCCTAACACGGATCTTCCTCCAGAACCAGATGCATATATCCAGCAGCTCCCTTGACATCTCCATTGATAGGATCTCAAAATCAGCTCGGCAAAACCGGGTTCCTCACAGTCTGTCCTCGCTTCCCCAGACCTGCCCCTCTGCTGTCTTCCTCGTCCCAGGGAATGGCAACTCCATCTTGCCAGACCCTTGAGATCATCAGTGATGCCCTCTTCTCTCTCACTCCACGGCCATTTGGTCAACAACCCCTGCTCTCTACTTTCTAGACAAATCCAGGATCTGATGCTTTTCTACCACCTCTTCATTACATCTAGCTCAAGCCTGGTCCTCTCTGGCCCAGTCATGGTGATAACTTGATGGGTCCCCCTGCTATTGCCCCATAGAGCATTCTCAACACGGCCGCCAGGGGGCCACACAGGCCTCCTAGATGCTCCTGCACATGCCAGGCTTTCTCCTACCTCAGGGCCTTTGAACTTGTGGGCCTGCCTGCCTGGGATATTCATTTACCGGCTAACCACCCTCTCGCTCTCAGTGAGGCCTCCTCTGCCCCCCGCACCCTGCAATATACTTACATTCCTTCTTCCCTGTTTTATCCTTTTCCTCTGGATTTGTTGGTTCCTTTATCTCTTTTATGGTCTACCTGGATCACGAGAAGACAAGCTCCACAAGGATATGGGTATTTTGATCTGTTTTATTCATTGCCATATCCCCAGTGCCTGGAACAAGGTCTGTCATATGCTAAGTGCTCAGTAAAGAGCAGTTGCTTACAAACCAGGAGATTTCACAGAAAGATTTGGATTTCCAGTCTCTCTTGAACAACAGAAGGATCTGGTGGATACTGGGCCATGCTGATGACTGGTGCTGAGTGACGGCTGCCCCGACTGGGTGGGCATGTGCTGCCCAGGTCACCACAGTACCCTCCCCTGGCCAGCTTCGCCTGCTTTGGTCCACCAGCCTGACCCCCTTAGGTATCTGAGTTTGAGACTCCTGGTGGGACATGCCCAGACTGAGGCTCAGGGGTCAGTGGAAAACCTTCTAAAGCCTCAGTCTCCCTGGACAGAACAGCCTTCCCACTACTCCCTTGCTGATGGCCTCCTGGAATGCCCTGCACGACCAGAGCCGAAACAGCACCCGCCTGATCTCTGCAGCTATTAAAATTCCTGTATCAATATCAAAGGGAAAACGCCAGGCGGCTACTCACTCCCCCCAGAGAATGCTGAGAGGCCTGGCCTTGGGTTTTGGGGCCACTCCCTCCCCGCACTTGGTCCCAGCGCACTTAAAGGGCTCAGGCTCTACCTGGGCCTCTGTAATAGGTGTGGGTCCAAGTCATAGTGTGGAGGAATGGAGCCCAGATCCAGCTGGGACCTTGACCTTGGTATCTCTCCTCTGGGGACATCTGTAAAATGGGGCTCTTGCTCCCCAGCCAGCCTCCTCAGTGTTGCTTTGGAAAGTGTCTTGGAAACCACAGAGAACAAACATAGGAATTGTTAAATAAGTTACCATTAATACTAATAGCTACACTTATGGAGCAGTATAGCTCAGGTGCTGTGCTAAGTATTTTGGTGGAAAATGTCATTTAATAGTTCATTTCTGAAATCATGAGTGTATGACTCCTATCAGAATCCCCCTGCCCTTGGAGGTGGCAGTGGGACTCTACTTTGGGTGAGCACAGATGGCCTCAGACTCTGCTGAAGAGTCCACTGCACGTAGGGTTGGGCAGGGCGAATGTGGGCCTGCACTACACTCGGGGGTCCGAGGACCCTGGGGTCCACTCCTGGCTCTCCCGCTGCATATTAAGCAAGAGACACAATTCCTCCAGACTTCGATTTCCTCATCTATAAAAGGGGGCTAATCTCAGCTACCCACTGGACTACACAGGACAGACAGAGCGAAAAAAACGAGATAGGATCAAAAAACAAAAACAGCATCCATATGTGGAAAAGTTGAGCACATGCTACACTTGCTTGTTTTTCTTGGTGGCCGGGGGAAGGCCCTTTCTCTCTTGAGCTGGTCCCAGGCCTGTCTCCTCCCATTTACCATGGTGAGGCAGGCCCGGCCCCAGGAGCTCCTGGGGACCTGTAGTCAAGTCTCCTGCCATAGCCCGGTTCCTGGGAAACTCTGAACCCCTCTTCAGAGGGAGGGTGAACAAAGGTCCTTCCTTGCCTGATGCCCTGCCCTGGACCTTGATAACTAGAGGCTGAAAGAAGGAAAATGAGTGCACTGAGCAAAGCTCCTGTCCTTGCAGCAGCGTTTGATTCCAATGCCTGGCACAGAGTGGTACCCGATGGCCTCTGCTAGAGCCCTTTTCATTACCCCGTGCCATACCGCGGGGCCGGTACCCTGGCGGAGACTGAGCCGGTTTTTTGAGGGCAGGGCCTGGTCTGGCATTTTGACCCACACTTGCACTGAATTAATCACTTTTGAGTTCTGTCCCCTAGCACCGGGTGCTAGAAGGACACGGACTTCTGGGCACCATTTGGATGCATGGAGATGGGAGAGGGAGGGCATTCCGGTGCAGAGCAAAGGCTCCGAGGCAGGACGGAAGCTGTGCGGAGCCAGCCCCTGGGCCCAGTCGCAGGGACGGTCCCACAGATGGGCTTTGTTAAGGGTACAGGCCCATGGGCATCCGCCTGCCCTGGAGCATGGGCAGATCAGCATAGGGAAATCAAAACGGAGGAAACTGAGATGCTCAACCCACATCCACCCAACGGGACTCCCCCGGTCAGCCTGAGGGTGCCAAGAGCGGGTGCTATGGGATGTGCCTGGGAAACGGTCCGCTTCCTCCCTCCACAATTCTCTTTGTGCCACAGACCTGGCATCCAATCACAGACTCCCAGAACCATGATGACATGGGGGCCCTGGGGTCCGCCAGAGGCCACAGGCTGCATCTGCTCTGCTCCCCCCCCAACCCCCGGTTTAGCAGACCCACAGAGTGGTGTTGCTCCAGACTCTGCAGATCAGAAAGGTCGGGGGGAGGCGGTGAATGCCCCTGTGGGAGCTTTCCAGCCTTCCCATGAGGAAGTCCTTCCTTTCAGCTCACCTCTGGCCCTGCTGCTGTTTCAGGGAGTCAGGGAATGAGGCCCTGGAACTGTGTGGTTTGTGGGTGAAAGCCAGGTGGCCAGGGGGCTGGGACCACAGGTTCAAGGGGCCTGAGGTTGTCTCGGGGCCTGGTGCGGGATGAAGCAGGGTCCCCGACACAGAGCAGGGAGGGCCTGGATGAGAGTGCTGGAAGCCAGGAGACTCTTCCCTCCTTCCTGCCTTGCAGCAGATGGGAGTTGAGCATCTACGTAGAGCAGAGCCATGCAAAGTGCCAGGACATGTGGGAGAATAGACAGGGCTGCCCCATGGCCCTTACTCTCCAGGCAGGGGCACACTGTCTACAAACCACACACACCAAGAAGCAGCAGCCACTGTTGTCAAGCAAGGGTGAGGTGCTCCAGGCTGGTTTGTCATGGGGAAGTGACTGGCAGGGCTGAGACCTGAGGGTGACCAGCCATTAACCCAGGGGAGGGCCTGGGTACAGGGAAAACGGCTGACACCTGACACCATCATGGGCTTCTTATGAAACAGGCAGGGCTCCTGCCTTGATGAATGCATTTAGCGCACCCAGCAACCACCCATGAATGAGGAACCCGGACAGGGAGCGGCAAACTGACTTGCACAATGACAGGCAACCAGGAGGGGCAGAGGTGGGATCCAAACCAGGAAGCCAGGAAAACACTTTCCAGGACTCGGCCATACCGACCCCTGGAGGGCCAGGCACTGCACAAAGTGCTCATTTTACCTTTTTAAATTCTCAAAAAAGCACCCAGTAAGAGGGAGATACTCTTTATTATCACCTCCCCATTTTTTTTAGAGGGACAAGCCAAAGCACAGAGAGGTTAAGCAACTTGCTCAACACCACACAGCCAGGAACTAGCAGAGCTGGTCTTGAACCCAGCAATCTGGCTCCGGGGGCTGTGTTCCCAGCTATGCCACATTATGGACATGTGGCTGGACTCTGAAAGTGTGGGGGGGGTGCCCTAAGGCCAGAGATGCGGGTCGGCGGGGCAAGGGCCCAAGCTCTTCAGGCCTCCTGGACCACATTAAGAAATTTAGTCTCTGGCCTGAGAACAATAGGAAGTTACTGAAGAGCTATAATTAGGGGAATGTGGTGACTGTATTTAGAGCTTTTAAAAGAGCAGCCTGGCTGCTGTGTGGATGTTGAAAGGGACAGGGCAGAGTGAACGGGGGCAGGTGCGTTAGGAGGCCCCTGCTACAGCCCAGAAGGCCATGGTAGAAGCAGCCGGCTGGGGAAGGGCACGCAGGGATGGAGAGATGGGGACAGGTCTGCAGGAGGCTGAATGGTACAGGTGGAAGGGTCTGGAGTAGCTGCACCTGGAGGCCAGCACCTCCCGAGATGAAGGGGTGCTGGGGAGGGGTGGGATTCCTGCTCCGTTTAGCATGTCGAGTTTGAGGTGCTTTCAAGACATGCTGGAGGGGTGGGGTGGTAAGCGTCAAGAAAAATCTGGCGCTCTGACCAGATGAAAACACACACAGGACAGCTGGACCGGTCAGCCGCACAGGTAGTGAGCTCCCTGTCATTGTGGGCATGTAAGCCTGAGAACCAGGGATATTATGGGGAATTCCTGGTACAGTTCATGGCTCCCTTTCTTCCAACACTCTGATTCTATGGAGTGGGGGAGAAGCTGGAGGTAGCAGGGCTGTCCTCTGATCTCCCATATCTCTGGGTCTCCACCTACCCCTTGGAAATTGCAAAGGCCAGCTCACAGAGACCAAGGCTCTTCCTGGAAGAGCCCCAGCTAATGCCCCTTCAGCCAGCCCCCTTCCTGCATCCTTGTCCCCAGAGGTTCCCCATCCCATCCTGCCCTCCAGGCCACTGAGTCAGAGGGAGACCTTATGCAGAACACCTCCCAGTGACGGCTTAAGAGGGACTTTCTCATAGCATCTGTAGGACAAGAGACAAGGCATGGAGTCCCCTGGATGACAGAACCCCGGGCTCTGCAACGGCCTTCTGGGGGAACATGTGTCCTCTGAGGGCAGCAAGCACTCCCTGCTGGAA